>NC_080688.1:81872035-83084847 GCF_030445035.2 Dasypus novemcinctus | reverse complement strand
TGCATGTATTGGTATAGGTGATGGATTATCTCAGTTTCCTTAGGTTCCATTCACTTTTCTTCATTCCTTCTTCCTTCTTTTTCCTCAAAAAGGATAATTTCAATGGCTTTGTCTTAAAGTTCATGAATTCTTTCTTCTGCCATCTTCAATCTGCTGTTGAATTCCTTTGTGGACCTTTTAATTTCTACTATTATGGTCTTCTGCTTTATTTGGTTCCTTTTCATAATTTCTCTCTATTGATATTCTGTTTGCTATCATCCCTCATGCTCCTGATGTCCTTTAGTTGTTTGCCCAGGTTTTCATTTAGCTCTTTGAACATATTTAACCAGTTTTATATAGTCTTTGTCTGGTATATCATAGGTCTGACCCTCCTTTTTTAAATGTCTCCATTGCCTGGGCCATCACCTTCTGTTTCTTTGTATGTTTGCAATCTTGGGTTGAAACATGGACATTTTCATATTTTAATGCATTATCACTGGAATTTAGACTCTGAGGTATCTGTTCCTTAAACTTGTATTCAGCTAGTATTAAGACATAGCTTTTCATAGATGCTAGGAGGTAAAAAGTGAATTAGAAGTAGAAGAATGGAAAGAGGAAGAAGAAGAAGTAAAAGAAGGAGTAGCAGGAAGAGAAATAGGAAGATGGGGAGGAATAAAAAAGCACACACCTTACTCAGTCTTTGCTGATTGACCTATGAGAGCGTTCTTCAAGCCTTGTCCATATAATGAGTTTAGAGAAGAATTTCAAACCAAAGGTTGGGGCATCCCTGATTCTTTTCTGCACATGTGTCTTGTGTTGGGCATGAGTGTGTAGCCCTCGAACTTTAGTTTAATGATTCTAAATGTCCCCAGCTTCCTAGGAAACAGTTTCCTTTTGGTCCCAGGCATAACCGTATATCCTAAAGCCAGCAATCCCTGCCCATGTGGCCATTTAACTGCTCTCCCTCAGCATTCTGTAAGCGTGCTCAGGGAGATGCTTTGTGTACACAGGGAAGTTCTGAGACAGCGAGGCCCTCTGGCTACCACCGTAAAGATATGGCCAGGCATTCATGTTCCCAGTATGTGCCGGAGGGTTACTCTACTCCCTCCAGAACTGGGACCACAATTCTGCACACTGCAGCACAGGTTGGGTCCAGGTCAAGCCAGTGAGTGGTGGGGGAGGGGCCAGCTGCGGTGCCTCAAGAGCTTACTAAGTAGCCTTTTTCTTGATTCAATGCTTACTCTGTTACTGCAGTCCTTTGCTTTCTGGAGATGTTTTTGTCAGTTCTTGCTGGTTGTTCAAAACTTTCTTGGGGAGATGAGCCCTGAAGCATCTTGCTTTACCATCTTAATTGGGACAGGGCCAGCAAATAACTTTTAATCAATTCATTTACCAACTCAGTCACTCATTGATTGACTTATTCTTCTATTTAATTATTCACTGATTCAGCAAATTTTGCACCTATCACTTGTCAGGAACTGAACCAGGCAATGAGAATACAACAGCAGGCAACAAAAGAAGACCCCTGAGTTCACAAAAATAAGGTACTAATGCAGACTACATTAACTTCAAAGGGGAGTTTGGAAGGTCAAAAGAGATACTTACATTTTGGGAATGGCTATAGGAGTTAAGGATATTATTGTTTTCACCTTTCTTTCTTTTTTTTTCATCCTTGGCCCTACCATCATTATAGAATGGATAAGATAAAGCCCACAATGAATCATATTATGTTCTCTCTTAATTAATTCCTTGAAAGGTTGCATTTTCCAAAACAAGTGTGAAAAATAAAAGGACAACATTCATATTCATGGACATATTCCTCACCGCATTTTTAATGAGAATGATTTAGGATTGTTAAAGTATTATAAGCAGCTGGAAGACATGCATTATTTCTCACCCATTAGGGATCATAAATAATAATTTTATATTTCTTGCTAGGATTTAATGATTAAGAATAATAACAAATATTTATTCTGCACATATCATGAATTTTCCTACTTTTTCATTTATTCCATATAAGTATTCATAAAGAAGAGATTATTCTCATTTAAAATTGAGGAAACTGAGGTTTTAAAGGTTAAATAGATCCCTCATTCTCACAAATAGTTGAAAAATAATACTTTTACTAGATTAACGAATCTGGCTCTTATCAGTTATCCATAATATGAATTCTTTTATTTTTCTACAAAGCTGTAAGGTACCCATTCATCCCTGAGATGGGCACTGAATCTAAAATGCCATGGTATGCCTTGCCTTTCATATTTACTTTATCTAAGTAGAATTGAACAAACCCAAAACCATAAATTCAGTTTTTAAAAGGAAACACTAACATTCTATCTAGATGTATTAAATATATGGACCTCTCTAAGGTTTTGAAATCTGTCAATAATTTAGACATCAAAAAACATAAAATGTGTTTTAGGGTAAAAGCTTACAATGGAATGTATTATATCAGTAATGTCATCTAGTAACCTGATGGCATCAGGTTCTACTCTGCTCTGCAAGCCCAGAGAGGAAATGGAGTGATTTTCAATAATGTTGCAAGAAAATGGACTCAATTCTCCCCTGCATCTCAAGGAATATGGGTTTCTTAAATACAAAGAAAAGAATCTCTGCCCTTTCCTTCCACTCCTATATCCTACAATTGAAACTTTCCAAAATTAGATTTACAAAAATCCCAATGCTTTACATCAAGCAGAACTGCTTGATGCAATACTGCTGTATTTTGTGAATCTGAAAAAAATATAGGACTCATATTCAAATTGGTATGGAAGTAATTATTTTTTAAAAATACATATTGGTATAAGTTTAGGTAACTGAGGTTAATATTAAGAAATATTTAACCTTACACAATAATGTGTGTGTGCATGTCTGTGGGCACACATGTGCAAGCACATGCAACATGGCTGCAACAAATAAGGTATACAGGTATACCTAAGTGATATTGTAGGTATGGTTCCAGACTACTGTGATAAAGCAAATATTGCAATAAGGTGAGTCACATGAAATTTTTGGTTTCCCAGTGCATATAAAAGTTATGTTTATACTATACTCTGGTTTATTAAATGTGCAATAGCATTATCTCTTTAAAAAGCAATGCAAATACCTTTATTTTAAAATATTGCTAAAAATTGTGAGCCAACGTCTGAGCCTTCAGTGAGTTGTAAGCCTTATGCTGGTGGAAGGTCTTGCCTTGATGTTGATGGCTGCTGACTGATGAGGGTGGTGGCTTCCGCGGTGAAGATTCATGAGTAGATCCCTCCATGTACTCAAGGCCAGTGCCCATCCTCCACTGGCAGGGCAGGCCACTTCAGGCCACTCTGGCTGGAATATGAATTTCCATTTCCTCAAAACAAGGGAGGTGGAGATGGCCAGGCACCAGTTAGGTCTATTGATTAGCAAATATGGCTAGCTAGATTGCAATTCTAAATACAGCTGAAGTTTAATCTAGCTGAGTTAGAAAGAAACGGGCAGTCTCCATTTTAACTCCACTCCCGGCAGGAGAAGAAGTGAAAATTGCAGTGACTTCCTTTACAGTTGGGATTGATTTCTTCAGCCCTGGTCAGATAACCATCCTAGCCTGCGTGCCAACCTCACTCCTTGTAGGAATGGGAGGTGGGTGGCGATACAGCGGTCTCTCCTGCATCTACAACCTCAGCCTCCACAGCTCACTGCATACACCCTCAACTCCATCCTTGCCCCTGGCAGGGGAGAAAGGTGGGTGGACCTTCCTCAGTCTCTGTGGACAACTGCAGGCAATTCAGTCTTCATGACTTAGTTTACTGCCTGCACCCTTGATTCCATCCCTGCCCCCAGCAGGGAAGAGGGGTGGGAGAACGTCTTCAGTTTCTTGGACCAATGTGGGCAGTTTCAGTAATCTCTGTCTCAGTTCTACCTCTGGCAGGAGAGGGACTGAAGCTAATTTATAGACGCAGTGTCCTCTTGGAGCCGCAGGGAACAGCTTGTAGAGATCTGCTCTTCCCCAAGAAAAGGATGTGGACAAGGTCCAGTGCAGGTTGGGGTGTGTATCTCAGATCACAGGGTCTGGGATCTGTGTAAAAATTTCACCCCGTGTAGCTGGCAGCCTCAGTCTCAACCATGCCCTTGACGGTGACTAAGTTGCCTGATAATTGAAGAAGCAGTCTTTGTAGGACTGTGGGGAACAGCTGGCTGAAGGCCGCCACCTGCTGGGGCAAAAAATCAGATGAATAGGAGCTGAAGAAGTCTGACCTGTAAAATATGAACCATTATAAAGTTCCAAAATAAGGTGAACCAAGTGTCAAAGAGGAGCTTTAGCATAAAGCTAATCAATAAGTAAGCCATAGGCAAAAGAGAGAAACTGAGCCCAGAATAAAGACATGAAGAAAATCAGATGCCAAGAAACCAGCTAAAAATTACAACCCATAGTAAAAAACAGAAGATATGGCCCAGTCGAAGGAACAAATTAAACTTCCAGATGTCACAAGTAAACGGATTGAAACAGTCATCAAAATCCTCCCAAAAATGAAAAGCCCAGAACCAGATTGCTTCACATGTGAATTGTACCAATCATTCAAAAAGATTTAATACCAATGTTGCTCAAACTGAAAGACTGAAAGTTTTTCCACATAGGTCAGGAAAAAGACAATGTCACCACCATTATTTGTTATTGTGCTAGAGTTCCTAGCTAGAGCAATTAGGCAAGAAAAACAAATGAATGTATCCAAATAGTAAAGGAGGAAATAAAACTTTCTCTATTCACAGATGATATGATACCTATGGCAGTATGGGAATATGTATGAACTGCCAAAAAGATAAGGATTATGTTTGTAAACTGGTCTGTTTTTCTGGGTGTGATGCTCTTTGATTTATTAAATTCAAATGTTTTATGTTTACTTGATTAAATCAAGATTAGGGCTTTGATTTGACCACATCATTAGGGTGACTCAGGAATGAGTCCCCATCCCCTTGGTGGGCTATATATACAGACACTATACAGAAGAAGAGACACAGGGACAGAGAGTGCTCCATAAATATGGCAGAGGAGAGAGCTTTGATCCTGGGACTCAGGAGAGAGCTGAGCCATTTGCCTGGTAGTCTGCAACTGAAGAGACCAGAGATGTGAGCAGCTGAGAAGGCCCAGAAAGAAATAGCCCCCCAGCCTGCAGGTGAGATTGGAAGAAGCTGGGACCACAAAGCCTTAAGTGGAAAGAGGAAGGCTGAACCCTCACAGAGATTGGCAACCATCGTGCTCCAACACATGGCAACAGACTTTGGTGAGGAAGTAAATACCCTTTATGAAAGCCAACAGCTTTGCATCAGCACCTCTTTGGTTGACTAATATAATCCCATACCTAGAAAGTCCTGAGAAATTACAACATAACTACAAGAGCTAATATATGATTTCAGCAAAGTGTCAGGTACAAGTTTAATATGCCAAAATCAGTAGTAATAAACAATCTGAGGAGGAAGTCAGGAAAAAAATACCACTTACAATAATGAGTAAAAAAAAAAAAAAAGAATCAAATAGTTTGGAATAAATTTAACCAAGAACATAAAGGACCCGTATTCAGAAAACTACAAGCCATTGCTAAAAGAAAGCAAATATAATCTAAATAAGTGAAAGTGTTCCATGTTTATGGATTGGAAGACTAAATATCATTAAGATGTCAATTCTACCCAAATTTGTTTACAGATTCAATGTAATCCTGATAAAAATGCCAGCAGCCTTTTTTTCAAAACTGGAAAAACCAATTATCAAGTTAATTTGGGAGGGAAATTAGCCCCCAATAGCCAGAAATTTCTTTAAAAGAACAACATTGAGGATGCTCACTTTCTGACTTTAAAGCATGTAACTTGGCTACAGTGGTAAAAACAGCGTGGTACTGTCGTAAAGATAGACACATAGACAAGTGGAACTGGATTGAGAATTCACAAATAGACCCTCATATCTATGGTTAAGTAATTTTTGACAAAGCTGTCAATTCCACCCAGCTGTGTCAGACAGTCTAACAAATGGGACTGAGAGAACTAGATATCAATATCCAAAAGGAAGAAAAAGTACCCCTACCTCATAACTTATCCAAAAATTAACTCAAAATGGATCAAAAGACCTAAATATAAAAGCTAGATCCATAGGAATGAATCCTAGAAGAAAATGTAAGGAAACATCTTCAAGATCTTGTAATAAGTTGTGGATTCTTAAACCTTATACACAAAGCTTGAGCAATGAAAGAAGAAATGGATAAATGGGACCTCAAAATTAAATATTTTTGGACTTCAAATTACTTTGTCAAGAAAGTGGAAAGACAGCCTAACTCAATAGGAGAAAATATTTGGAAGCCACATATCTGATAAGGGTTTGATTTCCACATATAGAGATCATACAAATCAACAATAAAAAGACAAGCAAAACAATTTTAAAAAGGCAGAAGACTTAAAAAGACACTTTTCCAAAAAGGAAAGACACATAGCCAAAAAGCACATGAAAAAATATTCAACATCACTAGCTATTAGGGAAAAGCAAACCCAAACTACGAGATATCATTTCACTCTTTAGAGAATGGTCATTATTAAAAACAAAACAAAACAAAAACAGAAAATGAAAGTGCTGGAGAGAATGTGGATAAATAGGAACACTCCTTAACTGGTGGTGGGATGTAGAATAGTGCAGCCTCTGTAGAAGACAGTTTGGTGGTTCTTCAGGAAGCTAAATATCAAACTGCCGTATGATGTGGCAATTCCACCACTAAGAGTATTTTGAGAAGAACTGAAAGCAAGGATGCAAACTGACATTTGCACATGGATCTTCATAGTAGCATTATTCACAATTGCCAAAATATGGAAACAAGCCAAATGCCCATCAACAAGTAAGTAGATAAACAAAACGTGGTGTATACATACAATGGAGTACTATTGAGCTATAAGAAGAAATGAAATTGCAATGCATATGACAATATGGATAAACCTTGATGATAAGCCAGGCAAAAAGGACAAATATCATATTGTCTTACTAATATGAACTAAATAGAAAGAGTAAAGTCATGGAGCTAAATTTAGAGTATAGGTCATTAAGGAACAGAATGGTGGTTGAGAAGGGGGACCTGATGCTTAATGTATGTAGAAATTTCAATAAAGTTAATTGTAAATGTTAGGATGTGTCTAGAGTTGATGGTGCACATCATAGTGAGTGTGCCTAAGACCAATGTTTCATAAAGGTGAATGAAACTGAAATGGGTAGTATAAGGAAGTAAATGTCAATAGAAAGGAAGCTAGAGGATAATCTTGGGATTGCATATCACAATAAGCTAGGTGGTGAATGAAGTTTATGGATAATACTGCAAATACAAGACTATTCTATGAGCTGGAACAAATGTACATAACTACTACAAGGTGTTAATAATATAGTAATACATGGGAAAATACAACTAATGTAACTTATAGGCTATAGTTAACAGTAATATTGTTAAAATTTTGTATCAATGGCAGTGAAGGTACTATATCAATGCTAAGGATCAACATCAGGGTGGTTTATTGGGGTACAGGATTCTTCCTTTTAGAGTAATAGAAATATTTTTAAATTGACTGAGGTGAAGACAGCACAACTCTGATGATACTGAGAGCCACTAAGTATGCACTTTGGATGGACTGTACAAGGCATGGGACAGTATAACATAGTGAATCCTGTAGTAGGTGATGGTTGTTTTAATGGTACAAATATGAGAACATTTTTACATGTATTATAACAAATGTACAATACTAATACATGGTGTTAATAACAGGGTTGTTTATGGGAAAAATACACCTAATGTAAGTTATAGTCTATAGTTAGTAGTAGTACTTGAAGGTTCTTTTATTAATTGTAACAAATGTTCTACAACAATGCAAGGTGTGGTTTATGTGGTGGGGTGGTTTATGGGAATCCTGCATGGTATACATGGTTGTTTCGTAAACTCACAATACCTTTAATAAAAACAACATATAAAAAATATTACAATGGATAAAGAAGCAAGTAGAGGTAAATATTCAAGTGTACATTTTCACTCTGAACACTTTCAATATAAAAAAATGGAGTCAATCCTCTCAAATACTGTTCCTGCTTTATCAACTGAATTTATATAATATTCAGAATCTTTTGCTGTCATTTAAACAATCTTCACAGAATAAAAACCAGTAGTAGATTCCATCTCAAGAAATCACTTTCTTAACTCCTCAACCATTCAAGTTTTATCCTGAAATTGCATCAATTCAATCACATATTCAGACTCTGCTTCTAATTATAATTCTATTTATTATTTCCATCACATCTACAAATAATTCTTCCACTAAAGTATGGAACTCCTAAAAAGTTATCCTTGACAGTAAGAATCAACTTCTTCCAAACTACTGTGAATGTTGATATTTTGACCTCCTCTCATGAATCACGAATGTGCTTAATTGTTTCTAGGAAAATGTTCTGCAAGATTTTCAATTGACTTTACCCTGATCTGCCAGGAGAATCACTACCTATGGCAGCTATAGCCTTATCAAATGCATTTTTAAATAATATGACTTCAACATCAAGTTACTCCATGAACCATCAGCTGCAGAATGGATGTTGTATTTGCAGTCATGAAAACATTAATCTCATTTTGCATCTCCATAAGAGCTCTTGGGTGAACAGGTGCATTGTCAATGAGCAGTAATATTTGAAAAGGGATCTTTTCTCCTGAGCAGTAAGTCTCAACAATGGGCTTAAAGTATTCAGCAAATGATATCATAAATAGATGTGCTGTCATCCAGTGCCTGTTATTCCCTTTACAGGGCAAAAGCAGAGTAGATTTTGCATAACTCGGAAGGGCCCTAGGTTTTTCAGAATGATCCATGAGCATTGGCTTCAATTTTAAAGTCGCCAGCTGCATGAGACCCTAACAGGAGAGTCATCCTGTCCTTTAAAGCTTTGAAACCCTGTACTGAAACTTCTCCTCTCTACCTATAGAAAGCAGTTTCTTCCAGTAAAAGGCTGTTTTATCTACATTGTAAATCTGTTGTTTAGTGTAGCCTCCTTCATCAATCATTGCTAGATCTATTGGGTAACCTGCTGCAGTGTACACATCAGCACTTGCAGCTTCACCTCAAACTTTTATGTCTTGGAGACGGCTGCTTTCCTTATATCTCATGAACTAATCTCTTCTAGCTTCAAACCTTTATCCTGAAGTTTTCTTACCTCTCCCATTCTTCACAGAACTGTAGAGAGTCAGGGCCTTGCTTAAGGGAAGGTTGTGGCTGGTTTGATCTTCTATCCAAACCACTAAAACTTTCTCCATATTGACAGTAAAGCAGCTTTGCTATCTTATCAATTGTGTTTTCATTGGAGCAGCATTTTAATTTATTGAAGAACTTTTCCTATGCATTCACAACATGGCTGTTTGGCACAAGAGGCTTAGCTTTCAGCCTAACACCGCTTTTGACATGCCTTCCTCACTAAGCTTACTCATTTCTAGCTTTTGACATAAAGTGAATGGTGAGCAACTCCTTCTTTTACTTGACCACTTAGAGGTCATTGTAGGATTACTAATTGGCCTAATTTCAGTATCATTGTTTTTCAGTGAATAGGGAAGCCTGAGGAGGAAAGAGATGGGAGAACAGCTGGTTGGTGGAGCAGTTAAAATACATACAACGTTTATCAATTAAGTTCACCATCTTATATGGGTGTGGTTTCTGTGGCCCCAAAACAATTACAGCACAAATAAAAATATCACTCATCACCAATCACATAACAGATGTCATAATAATTGAAGAGTTTGAAATATTGTGAGAATTCCCAAGTTGTGACAGAGAGACGAAGTGAGCACATGCTGTTGGAAAAATGGCACTGATAGATTGTTCGATGCAGGGTTGCCACAAACCTTCAATTTGTAAAATATGCAATATCTGGAAGTGCAATAAAAATAAGTGCAATAAAATGAGATATGCTGGTATATATTACTTCTGTGTGTGTATATAAATATATATATATATACACACACACACACATATGAATGTGTATATTTTCAATAAACATAAGAGGTTCTCTGAGTGATTTATAACCTTGGGACCATAAATCAAAGCAATATTGAGATAACAAAATCTCAATATATACATAGCATTGCCAAAAATTATATAGTTTGACATTATTGTTTGAAAGGATGCTTATCAAGAAAGAAAAAGAATGTGAGTCAATAGGAATTTATATACATTGCTGGCAGGAGTGTAATTGGTACAATAAGTTTTGAAAACAAATTGACTTATCTTGTGTGGAGGTTTTTGGCTGTGCATGCCAGGAGAACATGTTCTTAATCATAATCCATTCCTGTGGGTGTGCACCCATTGTAAATAGGACCTTTGATGAGGCTTCTTCAGTGTGCCCCAACTAAATCAGGATGGGTCATAATCCTATTACTCGAGGCCTTATAGAGAAGGTCGCAAAGAGAGAAGCCATGGGGAGCAGCCAGAAGCTGGAAATTAATGGAACTTGGCAAAGGAATGAGAAGACACCACCATGGGCACTGCCATGGGATGGAAAAGCCAAGAAACATAAAGATTACTGGCCAGATAAAAGAAACTGACCCTGGGAGGAAGCAAGCCTTTTACACTCTGAAATTATGAAACAATAAATTCTCCCTGTTAAGTCAACTGCCAACCCATTGTATGGCATTCATTTTAGAAGTTAGGAAACTAAAACACCTTGCAAACAGAGTATACCTAACTCAGTTACATATTAATGCATAAAAAACACTCCTATATTTGTACATTAGGAGAGATAAATAAGAATTTCCATGGAAGCACTGTTGATTATAAGGGAAGAATATTTGAGCCAACTTAAATACTCACTGAAGTGATGATAATCACATATGCTTTATTCATAGAATGGAATAATTATACATTATTAAAATTGAATATAATAGAGGTGCATATTATGAGATGACTGAGTTTTATGAAGATAATATTTGGTATGAAAGCAAGTTACAACAGAATAATAGTGTGATAATTTTAATGAGATTTAAAAATACGGAAATCCAGATAATAATGTTTTTTAAGCACAAATACTTATATTTACATACATATCACAATGCATATACACCACAAATTCAGCAAATTGGTTAGCTTAGGAATGAAGAGAAAGATAATTTCTCCCCAGTTGGAGGGGAGCAAACAAGTTGATATAACTTATTGGTAATTTTAATTTATTGGCTGCATGATGGACCTTGCTTGTCTTTCTTTTATATTAATAAAATATATAATAAGTTCATACAAATAAATGAAAAAATGATTAATGGTATTTCAAAGGCAACATACAATAGTTATTAACAAAATAAGACTTGTGATGTATTATGTTCTATGTACCTGAGATTCCCACCTACCCTTCAAAAAAAAAAAGGAAAATAAACAGCAGGATTTCTCAAGTCCAAATTTCCAAATAGCTTAAGATATATTTCTGATGAATACATATAGTGCCTACAGTAAGATTTAACAATAGCCATATCCTCTGGATCTGTGAGCAATATCCTACATGTAACTCCTGTTTTATTCCCAATATCTTGCCCTTTCCGTATGTCCAATACCTTGAGTATCAGTGTGTTGTTCACATGTATCTCAGACTCTCTTAGGTTGGGTCCCCAAGAAACAGACTCTAAGTTGGAAGTTTGCGTGCAGGAAGCTGATTTGTAAGGGTTCTTGAAGACAGCACCTTTAAGTGCGTGAGGGAAGCAGGATTTAGCAGAGGGAGCTGCTGAAGTGCAATATTGTTGTAACAGACAACCCGCCAGGAGCTCTGCAGTTGGATGATCTTTCTGAGTTTTCCTAAATTGAGGCAAGGGCAAGAGATTTTGTTTTTCTCTATCAACTACTCATTTATGCTGAATTCCTCCAGGGAGGGCATTGTGATTTGTGTGGGGCAGTTCCTGTTAGCGGACAGCAATACCTAGAGGGGCTGAGCTGTGAGAATGAGCACCAGGCAGCCCACCCTCTTCCATTCATTACACACGTCAAAGAGTCTTTGGTTGTGTGAAAAGACCAGAGCTCCTCTACCTTCTTATTTGTCATGTTGCCTAGCACTGGGCCAACAGCTTAGTTCTGTTATTATTCATTATAATTATACACTCATCGATATTTAAGATTTTAATAATAAAATACATGATCACAACTCTATCATACCTCAGCAAGTTTAATAAATTTATTTTTTCACTTAGTCCCTAAATGGTTAAGTAGCTGCCTACTATAAAAGCCTAGTTGGTGCCAGAACTACAGAACTCACCATGTTTTTCTATGTTCAATGCTAGTGTTCTTTTTATAAAATAAAATTAACTTAGATTGGAATAAAAATCAAGACAGTGACTTTGGAAGAACTTAAGAAAACAAAAGGTAAATTATCATCTAAAAATGTATGACAAACAGATCAGCCTTGAAAAACCAGCTCCATTTCTTGGTACCCAGAAAAATGTTCCCTCATAGAAATAAGTTGTTGAAAATATATTCAGAGATAATATACCAAAATTCAATCCATGTCTACCCCTCCTTACAGCACTGGCTATATTCATACAGTAACCTTTTAGGAAATAGTATTCACAGTAAGGAAAAATAAAACATTCTAAAGAGTAGCAATCCGAAATAAAATACATGGAGTTAAAAAAAAGAAAAGCTGCATTAAAAAAAATACAGGGCATAGATAATAAAAGGAAGACAAAGTACATACAATCTCCAAATAGGTATGCCAATAGAAAAGTGAACAATTCATAAGGAAAAAATCAAATAATAAAATCATATTACAGAATACATTTCTTTTTAAACCAAGAGCTCAAAAGAAAGAATAAAAATTTCAAAAGATTAATGGTAAGATGGATGGAGATATAAAAAGAGCTGGCATGGCTGATTATAGAAATGTGAAATGGAAATACAATCAACCCAGAAGTGACTGCTATACTATAAAATTAGACTTCCTTGAAAACCTAGGTTGACTTGATAAAATGTAAGTTTAATTGGGAAATAACAGAATTAAATTTATGTAAAGAAAAATTTTTAGTAGAAAAAGTAAAAAGAATAGAACAATTAGAAGAAAACATAGGATAAAATTTCCTTAAAATAAAAGTTGCCAGGCAGGAATGACATGAATATTTAGTTTGAAAGGATGAAATATGAGCAAGCAAATGTGATATTTAACATTAAACACATCTTCCTCGTTAAAATTTTTAGATTTAGTAAAACAGAAAGAATTCTAAGGACAGCTAGTCATCATTTCTTAAGAATCATCTATTCAGGGAAACTGACCAATGAAGTTTGAACATCTGCACTGGGAGAGTCAAGGATAGAGAAGAGTGACATGATGTATAAAGAATTTCAAGGATAGAAAGTGTGAATGCATCAGTTATGCAGAAATAATTGCCATTTTACTTAAAATTGACAGACTCTCTGCCGTATATAAGAACTCATGTAACCACTCTTTCATGAGAAACAAAAATTGAGAAATCACTAACTGATAAATGGAGTAGTCATTTATGCTTTAAGAAATTAAGAACTGATTTATTTAACTAATAAAAAGTCTGAGATATCAATATAATAAAAGGGTAAGATTTAAAATTGGCAAAAGTTCAAAAAATAATTAAATAGATAAATGCTCAGGGAGAATATGGCTGACAATGCAATGTATGCATAATAATTCTTCTTCCTTCATTGAAAAATCTCCTTCCCCTTACCTCAGTTTTCCTATTAGATTCTAAATGTCTCTGAAGTTCCAGGCCTCATCTAGGCATGCAGAGATATTGATTAGTGTCAAATCTTAAAGATATCTGGGAAGGTTAGGCTTTAGTTCCATGATTGTGAAGATGAGACCTAGAATTCATATTCAAATTTTTCCTGTGTAGCAGACCTAATGGTTCTTGTCATGACATATTAATTTAAGCCCATCCTTCAAAGCATACTTGATTTTTTCTAATTGATAACATAGAGGAATGAGCAGTTTCTCTAATTAGCTAAGTTTGTGGTCTTCTCTGAGAAATAATGACTCCCTATTATTGCACTAAAGGTGCTGCGTATTTGTGTTTTAGAACTGAATTTCTGATAATAATAACAAAAATATGTTTCTTCAAGTAATTTCAAAATTATGTTTTGATAATTCAAAGGAATTGTATAAAAACTTGACCATATAATTCTATGTAGTAGTTTAATAAAATTCATTTTATGCTAAATTTCCATTTTTTCCATAAAATTATCTCTTGATTATTCAAATTAGAACTTTATCTTTTCAGAAACAAAATGTACGTTTTATTAGATTTCTTTTAGTATAACTAATAATGTGTAGTTACTCTATCATTTATTTTAATTCTGCATTCTAGCCAATGGGAAAGAGAAGTGTTGATATTCAGCATCTGCATGATTGACTTAAATTTTTGATGAAAGATATGATACCCAAATTGCGGGTGACAAATTTTAGAAATTCTGATTTCAGACATTTTTCAATACATGACTGGTGTACTCAATAGGATAGAAAGTTTTTCCAGGCAATGGGTCTAAACACAAATTCATAGCTGAATACACCTCTTCTTATATACTGACATATGTGTAGTAAAACATGTAACATTGTAAGTCTATGAGGAAATTATGTGATTAAACATTTCTACTCAATATATCTCATAAATCACAAGTATACTTAAGAGAAATATACAAAAAAAAAGTTTATGTACTCATTTTTTCCCTTATTTGGATAATGTTGCTCTCCTTAATAACAAAACACAATATAACACAACACAAATTCTATTGACTCTACATTGTCAATAAGCTAATTTCCAAATTTGATAGACTGGCATTTCACAAGTTAGCCTTCAATCTATTTTGCCAGTTTCATCTCACACAGCTACCTGGTGCTGTATGGGCCAATTGGTTTGGCACGGCTTGACTCGCATTTCCTCAACCTTCCTATTACAGCACTACTATGCATTGACTGTTGTCAGAAAAAAACAACTTTGGTTGTGTCAAGAAATGTAGCTGCCACCTACCAGAAAATTATTTTTTTTATTCCCCTGAGGTACCCAAAAACGTTGTGTGTGAAAGAAACTTGCACTCACAATTTTACCATAAAAATAATTTTTATATACATATATATGTTCCATTAATGTTGAAGTAGTGTGGTATAGAGGAAGTAACTAAGTTTTAGATTTGAAAAAGCTCCTTTGAATTTTTAATTCTCCACTAATTAAATTATTCCAAAGCAATGTTCAAACTATGACTGTCAATTCCCTCATGTTTTTTTCTTTATTCTTAAAAAAGCTTTAGATTACATAAATGTTATATCAAAAATAAAGGGGATTCCATATACCCCATCCCCTGGCCCTCCCATGCTTTCCTCCATTAACATCTTTCATTGGTGTGGTAGATTTGTTACTATTGATGAACAAACATTTAAGATTTGCGACCAACCATGGTTTACACTTTGCACCACACAATTTTATAGGTTTTGGCAAAATGTACAATGGCCTGTATCTGTCACTGCAATATCACACAGCACAATTCCAATGACACAAAAATATTCCCCAAATGCCCCGTATTACACATATTCTTCCCTCTCCCTTCTCAGTACCTAGCAGCGACCACTGCCTCTAGACCAATGTTAGTAAAATAATGTCTACTTTAGTCAATAGCTGCATTTCTCCCTAAGTTTGTTCATTCTTGAATCTTTTCTCTAACCTACACCTTCTTTGATTTCCTCATGTTTTAAAGTAGGATAACAATGTCAGCATTCTACGGTCTTTAGGTCATGCTCATTAAATGTTAGTGAAATAAAGAACTTGAAATGTAATATCATACTTCTGAAATACTTTGTATCTTCATAAAGTAAATGTTGGTAAATTCTAACATAGAGTCAATATTTTCTTCCCATCTTAAAATGTGCAGTGGACCTGAAATTATTTAAACCTTCTCTTTTGTATTTTCATAAATTTTGTATTTTTCTCCAAACACCTTAATTTCATTTGTTAAATTTTTTTCTAATACTTTTATGTTTCTGTAGCTATTTTATTAGGATATTTTTGTTCTATTGTACTTTTTACCATGTTATATCATCTAACAACTAGCTAATTTATTCTATACTTAAAATTTTTGAAAAATGCTTCTCTTAATGTGTCCATGCAGTCGTGGTTTCAAGAGTTATGTAGTGAGTACACTGATGGATAGTTGGGTGCACTAGTGAATAAGAGAAACTTAAATATATCAAGTGAAGTAAAGATTAATCAGTCATCAAAATAATAAATTAATCTGAATTTCATAATATCTATGAATTACAAGGTTTGTTTGCTTGCTTGATTTTTTTCTGCTTTCATGGATTTTTAAATTTACAATCTATGTGCAATTTATTAAAATACATTGATCATATTTTTCATAAACTATGTAACTCATCATTATCAGACTCTATTCTGAGCTAGGGAGACTAACGGAATGATTATCAAAATTGATATGGGTATTTGCCAATTTTGTTCTGCATCTAACTCAATGACTCTGCTTTTGGTTCTATACAGCCTGCCATATTTATTTTGAAGAATCTCAGTTATTTTTGCCTTACATACTGATCAACTCAGTTAAGAAGAAAAAAGCTCAATGGCAGTGAAAAAAAGATGAGTAATTGGGAAATGTTTTAGTAGTAACTACAGTAACCAGGCAACACATTCATAAAATTTTTAGAATATTTAATACAAGTGCTTTCTATTCTCATGTAGGTTCTATTGCATATATGATGAGATTTGGGGGAAAATAAGTTATATTTTTCTCATGGATTCAGTGCAATTGGAACTAAAAGAGATCACTCTTATATGTTCACATAAGCATATTTCTAATACAAGTACACTTTCCTTAATCCACTGACATGATGGTAAAAATATTTTGAAATTAAATGCCATAAAGATTTAAAATTCCAAATAAATGTTCTCCTTCCAAATTTCATTTAGTTTACAGATCAAACATAAATTGACAATTTCCCCACACTTTTAAGGGATGGTAAACTTATTCTTTAATTACAATGACATGATTCTTTGGCTAGTCATGAATTTTCAACTTCATAACTATTTTATGTTATTTGTCACTTGATGATAATAATTATGGGTAACAATTAAGTGCATACTATGTTATGAGTCCTAAGTACAGTATTTTATTCTTTACTAAGCACAGTAATCTATGAGACATATGCAAATACTTTACCTATTTTACCAGTGAGAAAAGAGAGTAACATTTTAAATAACTTGCCCAACGTCTCAGTTCTGAAGCCCATCCTCTCAATCACTACACTCTACTTCTTGGCTAAATAGTAAATCTTTCAAAAATAGAAAATATATTTTATTTCTAAATTTTCTGTCTTATTTTTTTGAAGTTAAAGTTAAAGATATTTTAGAAATAAATTTAGTGAAGATCATGGGTCAAAGAAGAGTTTAGTAAATCTCTTACAGTCCCTGAATCTTTGTCAATGTTCCTTGAAAAATGGTTTCCTTCCAAATGCCCCATTAACAAGAATTAATATGTTCTCATGTAAATATTACCAAAAAAAAAAAATCAGGTAGCTCTATGTTTAATTTATCCAAGTGAGAACATCAGTGCTTTTGTCCTCATGCAATAGCCAAACTTTATAATAATATGAAAAAGCCAAAACTGTTCTTTAGCATTTAACAGCAACAACAACAAAAAAACACATTTGAACTATACTGCTTATAGTTACTGGATAATTTTTTCTTAAAAATTCTTTTTGGTCTGCATAAACCTGTATTAAATGTTTGCAGTATATCTTCAAAAGTGTATCATCAACAAAGTATATCATCAACTACTTTCAAACAATTAGTAGGAGAATCATTTTATACTTGCATTATTACATATTTTTATGAAAACTTTTGAGTGGCAGTAATATTTCCATTGAATTGATAGAATTTTTACCATTCAGTTTTAAAAGCGTTCAAGATGAAACCGTTAATAAACCGGTATATCAACTATTAGAAGATAATAGCACTTGAATATCACTCTTCCTGCATCAGAGGAGTCAACCAAGCTTTCAGTTTTTCCTTGAGCTAATAGCATATTTACATACACTTTGACATTGATGAGAAATTAATGATGTGGATCATTTAATAAGAATTAGGAAAAACTTATTTTAGAAAGTTTCTAAATTATAGTTACATTTTAAAATATACTTCATTTTTATCTTTTCTCTTTCTGTTACGGGCTTCTCCAATTCATATGAAATTCTCTTTTGTGTTTCATTTTTTTAAACTAGGTAAATATTTGTTTCCAATAACAGACAAGGATGAATCAAAAATGAAACAAGAATTGAGTGAGAAGAACTAAATGAAACACATATAACTGAAAAACAGTAGGAAAATAAATGGTGAATGACTGTCAATTTTAAAGTGGCTCTTCAAATTTTCTTTTGCATAAAAGTTTTCTTTAAGTTTACCTGCAGACCAAACTCATATTGTTTGTTACTCAAGCTCAAATTAAAAGAGGAAAATCACAAGATTTACATTTATATTAAAGGTTGCATTTTTAAGTATTTCTTTGGCATTTTAATGAACTGCAACTTAAATACTTCCATATTTCATAACATATTTAAAATTTTCTACATGAGGTCACTGCATAGGTTTTCCAGATAACAATCACTGAAACCTTAAATCAAGCAATTCCAGAGAATACATTTTCTGTAATGGTTGGTAGCACTTTACTTAAAACAGTTTCTTTGAAAATGAAAGTAGTAGATCAATTTAAAATATTATTTGGGGAACACTTTAGCTTTCTGAGATTTTATGTATTATTATGCTTCCTAAATCACATCATTGCTGATTTAAAGGAGCAAAATGTTGATAAAAATGTGGATGAGATGTATATGTAACTATTAGGTATATATCTAAGGGCATATTTGAATCTGACATTTTCAAAAATTCTTAACACTTTCTGCATTGGTACACATTCAGTATTATTGATTCTCCATGTGTGCAAGCATTCAATAATGTCAAGAACATTTGGAAATATTTTATTTGTTAATAAGGCAATATTAATAAGGATAGTTGTATAAATATCCTGAAACTCTGAAAAATATTCAAATAACAGCATTTTATAGAAATAACATTCTTCTATGCATGATTCTTTTATCTCATTTTTATTTTATCTTGATTAGGAGTACCATTTTAAATGAAAGAAGCCTTACCTATGTCTAGTGGTATGCTATAATGGGCTCTAATTAGATCTGAGTGGCAAAGAGACCTCCAGATATTGAACTAATTTTTCAGATGCACAGCCAGATCATTTTTCCCATACTTTCATTAGAAACTATGATATAACATACTTTACTAATTATCATAAATTATGTGCTTTTTGTGTGGAAAATATTTCAAAAGGAACTTAGATATTGGAACCATGTAGTATAACTTGATATTTCTTAGATTCCATCTAATCATATAAAATAATTACACTGAAATTTAAAGGAGATTCAATTTGGGATATAAGAGGCTAGATGAGCCTTGTCTAGTGACTTGTCAAGACATCATAAATTTAGGGACCAATCTCTGTTCATCTCCATGAAGAATAAGGATACTTGATAAGCTGTCCTTACACAATGTCTTGCAGGCTGACATATCCACTTTTACTTTGCAATGAATTCAGCTTTTGTACTCATTCTGGTACTTCAGTAAGGGTTATGAGTTGGTATATTCATTTTCTTGCAAACTTCCAAACCACTCCTCTATAGGTATACTGCCACATCATTTTCCTGAGCGAAGAAACTTTACTCCATATCATGAGAAACAATGTAACATAATTTCTACAAAGCGATATAGTAATATTAGTAAGTAATTTCATATTGTAACCCTCTGAACATTGTTCTTGTCTTGGAATTAATGCAACACCATAATACAATGTCAAATCATTTATTGAGCACAAGAACTAAACAGTACATCAAAAGAGTGGTCTATGGTCAAGCGATTACATAAAAATAATTCCCAGTAATCACAATTTAAAGAAAAGCCAAATTGAGGAAAATATATTTTTGGGAAAAACTAGTTTAAATCAGGTAGATTATTGGATTTTTATCTTAAACATACACAAATAATAATCATTAGTTTATTTTGTACTGAGGGGAAAAAAAAGCCCAAGTGATCTAATAACGTAGAACGGCCCTTCAAAAAATCCAAACAGTGAAAAATAATATACAATGAAATCCCAGTCCCTCTCACACCCAACACTTTCCATTTTAATTCTCCAGGGCAATTATTAGTTTTGCTATCTTGTGTGTCCTTTTAGAAATTGTCTATCCTCCCAACCAGGAAGCCTTGATTTTTCTTAGTATAATATGTCTCAATGATGTTTCTTATTAGAACATATATCTTTACCTCCCTTTTTTGGTAAGTTTACCTCATATCATTCATTTATCTCATTCTTTATTGATGAGGTTCATCATGATAGTCTTCCCCAGTCCTCCTTGTCACTAATCTTTCAATCTTGACTTTTCAAAGTCTTTCACTGACCTATTAGCCACTTCCTGTAAATTAGTTTTGACCTGTACATCTGGTAACTCTACTTCAGGCAAGGAGGACTATTCAAGTGTGATTACTGATGATATGCCCCCACAGAGAATTTAAGTCCAACAATGTCTTCCTAAACACTGTCGAGTGGAACTCTAATACTATGCCCCGATGGTTCATCTGCTTCCCAACACAAATCTGAATACTTGAACAAATAAGGTACATGCTCAGTTTTTTTATTACAAAGCAAACCACATGCAGTAAAAGGAAAGGAACAGAGCGTAAGGATATTTGTGTCCTATGTAAATGGCCATCCACTGAAGAAGAGATTCTCAGCAATCAAATGAACCAGCTGTCTATTCTGTATTATCAGCCTCCTTCCTCAGCCACCCTGGGCTTGCTTAATGGACTTGCATGACAATGATGGAGCTAAGTAGGGGGCTCAGCAACAGGGACTTCCCCTCACCTAAGTTCTGACTACACCACTATTAAGTCCTCAATAAAACCCTTTCCCTTTAGTGGTCCACTCAGTGATTTCAGAAAATGGAACAAACAGATACCTAGGGTAAGGTTAAACTTTTCTCCCTAGCTGGCATGCTTCAGCCAGTACCACCGTCATGGATTATGGAATGCTTTATTCACTACAGTGATAATTTATACAGTATTGCTTCTGACCAAGGGAATTATTTTACTTCAAGAGAAGTTTGTGAATTGCCTCAAGTCCATGAAATTCATAAGTCATATCATGTACCCCATCACCCAGAAACAGTTACGTTTAGAATAATGAAATGGCATTCTAGATAACAGTCATGGTAATAACTTTCAGATGATACCTTACACCTATTGTCAGATGCAAATCAGTCACTCTACTAAATATTTTAGCATAGGAGACTGTTCTACAAGTTACACTATGTACTTTTAAAGAATAGTCAGTACATTGTGATCTTTTTCCTAATGCTGTAATACACAGCTCTTGGAACCAATGATAGAAATGAGAGTGGACCTTTTGGCTATTACAATAAATAACCCTCTTTCCGAAACTTTACTTTCAATTTTACAAACATTGGGCCATGCTAGATTAGAATTTTTAGTTAATAAAGAAGAAATACTTCTATCAGGAAGCAACACAATGATTCCATTCAATTGGATGTAGATATTATTGTCTCACCATTTTGAGGTCTTTATGCTCCTGAACCGACAGGCATAAAAAGGTATCACTACACCGACCTGATTATTGATTAGATTGCCAATGCAATACTGCATTGCTTCAATGCAATGGGAAGACTATCTACATAACTCAAGGGACTCCTTGTCACTTAGTAATTCCAAATCTAACAGGAAATGTCAGTAGAGGATTAGAGCAACCCAATAGAGGCAGAATTCCTAAGAGCTTAGACACTTCAGGAAATTTATCCCTCCTCCAAACCCATCTAAAATATTCCCATTTCATTTTGGACAAAATATGAAATCTTCAACCTACTCTCTAACTCTTGCCTGTTCTGAGCCAAGCATATCTCATTCCACTTTTCCCACTGCTTATTTTACATCAGTGACATTGACCTTCTTTCCATCCTCAGTTGTGAAGGCCATTACTCTTCTCTCTGTACATGCTTTTTACTAGGATTCTTTCGACCTCCTCTCACTATTTAAACTATTACTTATTTTAAAAATATCACCTTAAATGATTTATTCTCAGTGAAGCATTCCCTAACCTTTAAACTAAGTACACTTTTTTAAATGTTCTTACCATAGTATGTTATTTTACTGTTATTAGCAATTAATAATTATTTGCCATAAGCAACTAATTAAATGACTGACATACAGAGGACACCTATTCATATTGCTCTCTCTCCATTCAATTGAAAAATAATTATCGGTTACTTGCTTTGTAAAAATAGCTCTCTAAGTGCTGAAGTACCATGGCAAATACGACCTGATCTCCCAGGTCTAATAGAGCTTACATTATCTGAGAGGAAATAGAGCAATACACAGTAATATATGAATATATAATGTAGAAGAGTGAAAGCTGTCATGAAGGAAATAAGAAAAAATAGAATAGAGATTTCTACTTTTGGTGGTATAGCAGAAAAAATATTCCAAAAAACTCCTCCCACTAAAATACAAAAAAAATCAAAAAATCATTCCAAAGCAAATATAATTTGAATGCCTTGCTAGAAACAGGGGAGGTCAAAGGACTTCTAATTGCTAGCGAACAAAAAAATCAGGAAGCTGAAGTCTGAACATTGAAGGGTGAATGGCAAGCCAATGTTAAGACTCTGTTCTGTGGGGGAGACTGTGATAACAACCTTTGAAAAGCTTTGGACTTACCCCCCAAAATGGTATCTCAGATTCTAAAATGCATTTAACCAGTACCCTTTATTTGCAAGACAGAGATCTTGGGTCTAGAACATAATCCTCTGCAAAAAGAAATATATATCCACATATACATACTGATACTCATATAAGAAAATGTTCCCAGTGTAATGATCCCACAAATCCAGATAAATATGGAGTTCCTATCAAACTTTATTAAACATGCCAATAGAGAACAGCACATGGAAAATAAAAATAAAACTCTCAAATTTATTATCTCATGTAGACCTTCAGATTTTGGAATTATAAGAATAAAGAATATACCATACCTGTATGAAATGATATTTTTAATAATATGTAAATTTTAATAAGCAGTCAAGAATTCATCAAACATGGCCAGAGAGAATTGAAAGTGAATCAAATATTACTTTAATAAAAGAAGAATGTAATCATTTCAATTAAAAGTTTAATATGTTAACTGATTTGAGTTTAGATGAACAGAAATTAATGATATAGCAGAAAGAGGCACAAAGATTCTCTAGATTAAGGCAAATACTTACATTTATCTTAAGATAAAGACTATGCTATTTTTATTTTCGGAATAAAACACTCCTCAATTCTAAGGCATCACTTACAGAGACCAAAAGGGATCCTGGTGTGCTGTTAAGAACATTCCACTCCAGAAAGAGATCAAGATCAACTCTAGCACTATTAGAGTAAGAGATCCCCTCCCAAAGGAAGGCAGAAAAGAAGGGAGGGTGGTAGAATATAAATACAAGCAAATGTGGAAAAATGTTACAAGTTCGTGGATCTGGGAGTAGGAACAAGATGGCAGCAGAGTAAGGAGCTCCAGGAGTCAGCTCATCCCAAGGGTAGTTAATAATCATGCAGAGCTATCTAAAGCACTTTTTTGTGGGGCCCAGAACACCAAAGAAACATCCTGCAACATCCTTGGAATAACGGAAGGAGGAGACTGCCCTTCTGCAGAATTTCATGAGTAGAGCACTCCAAGAGGCAGACCAGTGCCCATCCCTGGTTGATGATGCAAGAGCTATTCCTTGACTGGAGTTGGAGGCTTCAATTCCCAAAAAAGGGGAAGGAAGAGATGGTGAGGGCACACTGACTTCAGCTACTGATGAGTAAATTCAGCTGACTAAAATCTAATTCTAAGAACAACTAAAGTTTGAAACTGTCTAAGTCAGAAAGAGACTGACTGAAAATCACAATGAAGATGAAAAGCCTGACTCCATTCTTGGCCTTCTCAGACATTGTCTAGTAGAAACTCATATCTCCTCTTTACCACCTTACAAGAGTGGAAGTTTAGACTGCCACTTGGTCTTTCCTATTTCAGGTGTGAACTACAGTTCTTTCTCTTTTAGTGAGGGAGGGAGTAATTTTTTTTTTTTCTTCTTCTTCTTCTTTAGGTATTTAGCTATGGTAGAGTGGATTTTATCAGAAAGATTCCTATCTTGCTAGGCTTTTCCTTTCCCAGCACTTTGGACAGGGAGAACAAGTTTTGCTGTTACATTTTTACTTTCATCCATTGGCATCTCTGGATTGCCAGCTTTTTTGGCTGCAAGTGTGGGACATAGAAAAAAAGAGCAACTCATGACTGTTTTGGTCCTTAAATCCTGAGGTCCCTTGCTGGTCTGTTTTTTGTCTGCCTCCCTCCACCTTTCAGATGCTTCTGATATTTGTTTTCTATATATAATGGTCAATGTTGTTAGTTTTACTTAGTGGAAAAAGCAGGGAAAAGTATACCTTTACCACATTCACAAAAGCAGAAGTTGTCTGTCATTACATTTTGAAATTTTAAAAAGAAATATAGAGATATATCTTGCTTCAACTTATAAAAGTATATATTGGAGCAATAAAATATATTCTACATGCCTGGTGTATATTTTTTCATTTTTTCCCACCAATATATTATCCCTATTTTGCATATTAAGACAATGAGGCTTACAAAGACCACCTAAGTTGCTGTGCAAGTCTACAGTAACACAAGGAAGTCGGATTTGATTCTAACAGATTGACCTTGGAAATTATGTTTTTAACTACAGCACCATGCTACCTCTCCTACTTGAATAAGTAATATATTTTAATTATGGAACCTATATATTAATAGAAATAAAAATGATTTTGAGCAAAAGGGATCAACAGTATTTTCTTAACGTAAAAAGGAATATTTATAAGGAAAGATTCTATAAAAACTATCTTTGGAGATTCAAATTATTTTTGTAAAAATATTATGGTATATAGTTGTATTATGTCCACATTATCTAGTACAACTAAGCCTATCTTAATGCATTTAAATCCAAATGAGGTGATATGATCTAGTATATAGCAATCTTTATATTAATGAATAAATGTTACAATGAAGTCATAAGCATTTTCATTTGAGCTAAATCTTACTAGAAACTTCAATCATGAAATGCATTCCAATTTTAGAATTACATCTTTTAAAATATAGCGTTTTATGAATTACTTATATAATGTTTAATAAAAGTGCCAGTGACTTCAACTATCAATAGTTTTATCAATTCATTTGAGGGATGAAAGTTAATATTTTAAATTTATAGGTTAAAATTATTTTTTATTGTAAGCAAAATAAACTCATATTAACCAATAAAGTACAATTATTTTAAAAAAATTAACTGTTAAAAAGTTGTTAGACTTTCTCCCCTTTCTATTTCCTATTATTTTTTAAAAGTCAGTAAATTTGGTAATTCATATTTTTCCATATATTCTCAAGGATACATGTGTTCTTGAAGATAAATGTTCTCAAAAATTGATTTGTTCTCACATGTATTCTCAAAAGACCACATTTTGACCTTTAATTTCCCATTTTACTTTCTCCCTCACCTTTTCCTTTCTTCTTTTCTTTCATTTGTACATATTAACAATTTTATTAAGAAGATTTTTAAATTATTGTTGTAAAACATATTTATATGATAGTCTGACATATATATATACACACACACACACAATTTTATGCTAAAAAACTGCACAAATTCAAGAGGCTCTTATTATTCTAATTATGACATATGGTGGAGTTATTTTTAGAAAGATGAAGAATAGTAATCTTGTCTGAACAATAAGTATGAAACTATTTCCTCATGGTTAATAATACATAGTCATTGTATTTGCATTCATTCATTTACAAAGGGTTGTTTAGTGCCAGAAAGAGTGCTAGTCAATGGAAATACCATTATGAACAACACATATTTGCATCTCAAAAGCTTTTGAATAAAAGTTTAGTCAAAGTTCTAATCGAATGCTAAAATAATTTAAAATGAAAATAAAAGGTCCAGGTGTAAAACTATGTTAAAGTACAGATAGAGTTTTGTTTGTTTTAGCTTATGTTTTTTTACCAGGAGTAAAATGCATGCCATCACATATTCCATTTCTCTTTTCATCTCAGCTCTCTGCATCTCTCAGAGCTTGGATACATTCTTTAGACTGGGTTTTTCCATGCGGCATGAAAAATGGCAGCCAGAGTTACACTAGCTATATACTCTTCTTTCTTAAGAACTCTGCTCCTTTCTTCACTCGAAAAGAAGAAACCAGGACACTCCACAGTCTCTGGTTTAGTCATTGGTCTTCATTTCATGATTTTAAGCAGTAATGCAGAGAGATGTCATC
This sequence comes from Dasypus novemcinctus, assembly GCF_030445035.2. Taxonomy (NCBI): domain Eukaryota; kingdom Metazoa; phylum Chordata; class Mammalia; order Cingulata; family Dasypodidae; genus Dasypus; species Dasypus novemcinctus. Next base: position 83,058,436 of record NC_080688.1, on the reverse strand, counting down.
CCATAACTGGCTTGGTTCAGATAATGTACCATGCCCTGCCAAGGCCAGCAGGCATTTGGGTCATAGGAGTAATCACATAAATTAGGCATGAACAGTTGTTAATCTCATCATAATGATATAGATGGGAGTGAGAAGTTCTCCACTGCAAATAAACAAAGAAAAACATAGAAATTTTTTACTCTATTTACCCAGTGAAAGATAAACTCCTATATCTATACATAAAACTCCAAAAATACTCTGCCTTGGCATCAGGGAACTACCAGAATTACAACAAAAATGCTCTTATTGCTGCAAAAAAAGAAATTTCTCAATGTCCAAAATCTCAGTTACTACTTCCAGTTCCAAGTCTTAATCTCTGTGTAATGTATAAATATATATACACACATACATTGCTCTCCCAAAACCTACACACTGGTCATCTTCTCGATCTTTGTTGTTCATGAACCCATGAAGAAATGTCTTCTAACTCATTGGCCTCGACTTTATCTTTATTGGAAATTCTTTGGATATTTCATTATCTGACCTCTAGCCCAATCTAAGTTTGCTGGATGCAGATAAAATGCGGTTGCCTTATAAAGACATGAGGGGCTATCAGAAGGGCCAACCTGGATGGAAGAGCCTGTTTCATGCAAATCTACTGAATACAGCAGCATAAAAATAATGTGCACCTACCCTTCACTTTTTTTTACCAAGTGTTTTAAAGACCTAAACTTCATAGGGCATGGCCTAAGATAGAAAATAAAGCAAGTTATAATTTTAATTATATTATTACTCAGTTCCAAACTTGCATGACAGGCCTAGAATGGTCCTCAATACTTTTATTCCATGTCTACTTAGCTAACTGCACTCTTGTAAATAGCTCCTGTGTCTCAGAATACCATGGATTGAAAACAATAAAAATCCAATTCTAATCAACTTGATCAAAATGGAAATATGAGGTTTTACAACACTGTATAGTTCAGGGATTTTACAGTTTGGATTTTAAATTGCTGGATCTGGAAGTACAAACAATGTCATTAAGTCCCTAACTCCTGGCACTTCTTAACTGTACTTCACTTAATCTTTTATGAGATTCTCATAAGCCCAATGGTAAGATAACTGCCAATAATATCTTTTCCCATCAGCTGTTCCAAACGGAGAGGATTACTTTTTACCAGCAACTATATATAAATATCAAGAGAGTCTCTGATTGGCTCTGCTGTCAAAATATGCATGAGTTCAACCAGTGTAGACTCCACAAGCACAATTTCCAAGTCCTGGTTCTTATACTACATTATACAGTAAAGCAGAAGTTGGAGTAGACTGAGGAGCCAACCACAACAATTTGGGTTGGAAAAGGACTGTTGCATAATAGAAAAATCGAATGCTGAGCAAAGAAAAAGCAGAAGTAGGAACAAAGAAACATAACTAAATATTTCCACTGAAATATGTCAAATACTATGATAGAGGTATATTCATGATTTTTGTAAAGTCATAATTACCAATGGATATAAAATTAATCTTGAAGGATAAATAATATTGTTTTGTAGCAAGAATATAGGGCATGAGGGAGGAAGGTTTTAATTCATATGGAAAAATGTGTTATTTGAAAGCATGAAAGAATGGGGAATATGCAGCAAGTTTGTGAGTTTATGGAGAGAGGGTGGGAAGAAGGAGAAATGTAAGGGTGGCAGCTTTATTGAAACCTGGAGAGGAGTTTACTGTACTATAATTTATGATTTTGGGATTTCATGCTAATAGCACATGATTTTGGCTACTACCTAGATGTCCACAGTCTAGTTAGAGAGATACATAGACTCTTCTAGATGATTCTGAAATGTTCTAAGTGCTATAATGCAGGATATATCTATTTTGTAGTATCATTATTTCATTAGAAACACCTTTTTATTAAAGACCAGTATTTCTATTGACAGTTTCCCTGGCAGAAATAATTTAAGATTCTGTGCATAGCAGTCAAGTTTATTCTTCAGTTTTCTTCCATGAATTTTTTTTTTATTTTATGCTTAAATTTGATATCTGACCTTGGTTTCACACAGTTAATTTTAGGTAATATGATGGAGACATGACCCTTTGATCAGGTAGGGAATTTAATAAAGATGTATAGAGAAAAATTAAATTAAAAGCTTGACTGAATTTATGCTGTTGAAACCTTTTACTAATGAATTTCAGACACAAATTTGTTCACTTGTATGTTTGAATCAGTCTTTCCTTGGTAAACTTATAAAGTAGGATAACAGTCATTTATTTTAAGCAAGAATAGAAAGAGGGTTGTTCCACTCAAAAAAAAAAAAAAGAGACAAAGTATAATTGTTTCAGTGCTACTATCTATAATATGTGAAAATGATTTCCAGTAATTATATCCTAGAATATTTTTGAAAAATACAAATTCTCAGGGAAATAGAGAGTTGTACAAATCAATAAATCAATTATATACAATGTGAGATTATTTTCTGAATGGACATTTGAAGTCAGATATTGGTCAAGATTTTTGTTTTCTCGTCCCTGTACCTTTAGACTGTCTAGCTGTACTATATCAAACAAAATACTACTTCATTTCTCTGAGCTTCAAGTTCCTCATATATAAAATAAAATGAGGGAAATAGCAATTCTCTCACAGGTCGTTGTGAAGATAAAATGGGATAACCCATACAATTGACCAGCATTAGTTTTCAATATTCTTTTAGACTAAATTCAAAGGTAAATATCCCCTGTAAGACACTCATGTTTTTATGATTATAGCTCTTTTCTTGCAAAAAAATCTGTTTAGCTCTTTAATAGATATATTTAAATTAGGAGGTTAGAGAAGTTTTCAATATACTGAGCAAAAGTACCCCATATTGTTTTTTACTTCCTAATTTATAGGGCAAGTATGAAATAGGGAATTGTTAGTTTAATTGATCATCCACCCTTAGCTAATTCAATCTTTGTGGGTTCATAGACTATTTTGCTTATATTATGTCCTGAGAATCTAGCACAATCTTTTGTAAATAGAAGATGCAAACATCTGTCATTCATTTACTTATTCATTTATGGAATGACTCTACAATGAACTGTGAATTAAGTGTGTTAAGATAAAAATTCTGACCTCACGAACTTTTTTTTTTAGGTGATTTAGGAATCACTAGCCATGTTCTTCTATTCCCAAGTGCTAGTCTTTATATCTTAATCTAATAAATACATTCTACCTTACTGGTATACATGTTATTGGTACAATTTCACTAGAAGAATTACAGTGGGCCCTAGTGAACAAACTTCTGGCATTTCAATGGCATGAAATTTAGAAAGGCTGGAAGAAGTTATACAATTGATTCAATTTGTAAAAAAATTCAAACCTAGAATTTTGTTATTACATGATTTGAAATGGAATGAGGAGGAAACGCTGAATGTTATCCAAAATATCAAAGTCATGTATTGGACAATAAATTTTTTTAAATCATAAATATAAAATACTCTATTATAGCAAAATTCTGAATATGATTTTGTAGCTCTAGTTAAGTATAAGTGCTCTTAAAGAGTCATTTATTTTATATTTGAAATATATATAAAGGGTAAAATAAGTCCTTACATAAAAGCATGTAGACTTGAGAGTAAGATAATACTAGGGAATTAAATTTCACATTTGGTGCTTAAAATAATAATCTAAGAAAAGAAAAAAAATGTTCATTTATTTTCTTTTAAACTTCAGATTTTTTCCAAAAGATAATTTTCCAGGTCAATTCATGGTATACATTTATTTCCAAATGTACAAATTTTATCCAGTTACTAGGTGAAAAAATGAATCAATATTAGATGCCTAGACATTTAGAATTAGAATTTTGATCTTTTTTTTTCCTAAGCATCATAATGTAAGAAATACAGGGACATTTTTAAAGTAAATTTATGTTTATTATTCTCAGAAGATATCACAAGTGCAATTCAAAAGATATCTTACTATTTTTCAGTTTTAAAGATTTCCACGTGGTGACAAGGACATGAAGATGCCAACATCTCTAGTATGAAGCATTTTCACCTGGAAATAAAAGATAATGAAATTTATTTTGACAAGAAATTTAAATTAAAATATTTTTCAAGAGAAAAACATTATTCATTTTCTCTATCAATAGTATTTTCAAGTTATCAGTTTTATGGATAATTTTTACATTTTACATTTTCATTAAATAATAAAATAAAGAACTTTATACAAATGCCGTTAGTCTGAATACAATAGATGAAACAAAAACCCATTGTGTTCGGATTTAAAGAGATTTAAAAACAGGGATTAGGGAGCTTTTAAAAAGAGTCGAAAGTTGTAAAATCAAGTCTAGGCTGGGCATTTAGAAGTATTTCAAGAACAACCTGGGAGCTCTCTCAGGTTTTAAGCCATGGCAGCCTCAGAACATTAGGAGGCTGGAGAATGTACAGCCAAAGCTATAAGGCTGAATTTCACACGTTAGATAAAGAGGCTGTCTCTATATCTATTGCTTCGTCAAATCCAGGGTATACACTCTATCCAGAATGAACATTAGAATCACAGCAGGAAATCCATATGACCTTGCTACACAGTGACAACTGCCAGCAACCCCAGAATGATCATCTCCATTTTAGTTCTTTCTTCCAAATCTCTGTAAGTGCATCCAATCGGTAGACACTAATTCAGACACAAAATATTGTGAGGAAGGGAGTTAATATAATATACTCTTTATGTTTTTTAATCACCACTAAAAGTGGGGAATGGATAAAATAATGTATCACAGTATTGTTTTCTGTGGGAAGCTGCCTCTGGCACAGGTGCTGTATTGGCCTTCTTGTTGCTAAGCGCTATTTTTAGATACTAACCCGGTTAAGTTTCCTTTCCCCACCCTCGCTGAAGCAATTAAGTTTCTATTCTTAAGCCACTCCTGAGGGGCTCCAATTAGGCATTCCCTAAAGAGCACAAAAGTCTTCCCACGGACATTGCCAAATAACCATCTGCAGGTGCTTGTGGCACGAGAATCAAAATCTAGTTAACCAATCATTTACTGACAGGTGTTGTCAGTCTGTACCACCTCATTCATCCCTGGCTATAAGAACCCCTGACTGACCCTCAATAAACGAGTCTTGATCAGAATCCTGTCTTGTCTCCATTCTTTGTGTCTCTTGTCCCTTTTTCATTCCCGCTCCCTCCCTCAGGTCTCGGTTCGACTGATCCACGGGTCGGGTCAGTTTTCATTTAAATAATTTCATTCTTTACGACACATTTTATGGTTTCTTATGATGAGTGGTCCTTTAGGGGAATGCTACTCAACTTTATAACTTTAGGACTAATGTGAAATCATTTTGATTCATGGAAATTCTGTATAGTTATAATTAAGAAATTAAGTAAATTATTGGCACCTGTATTTAAAATTCACAGGGAAGTTCAAAGCATAAACTTCATTTAAAGATTGAAAACGGGAAGCAGTATTTTCTCAATTTACACACTTTTCTAATCATTGTAATATGAATTTATACAAAATTCAAGTGAATTGACCTCCACCAGTCACAATGCAAGGAAATTAAATTCTAACTGTGATGGGGACAAAAGATCCTGAGTCACTATATAGACTATGTATTTTCTAGGATAATTTATTGTGTATTTTATAATCTGTGACTGGTACTATAGTAAAAGTTAGATGTCTTGCTAAATAAAGAAACATGTGTTTTTGTTACTCTGAAACCTGCTTTTCACAAGTTGCCAGGTCACATTTTAGACAGTTCTACTGAGCAACATAAATGCTAAGTTTCCATGGTGACTCCATGCACATGAGAGTGCTCAGACTTTTTTGGCTTTAAGGGGACATACAAGTAATTCTAAAGGTATTCACATTAAAATCACACACAGCATATATGAGGTTTAATGACTTGGGCACATTTTTGTGTTAAAAATAACATTTATTTAATGCATCCAAAATATAAATGTTGTTACCCATAATTAAACTACTAAAATGCTTTATTCATAAAACACCTCTGCACATGCACACAAATGCTCGTATAGTCACATACTTATGCACACACAAATACATCCCCAAAAGCAGTATTTTGAAATAGATATAGATATTAATTTTAAACCTAGGTTTAATTAGCTTTGCTTACTCCTTCTTTTCCCTATATTTAAAGGAAGTATCCAAATAAATAACCAATGTTCTCAGTTGAATTGGAAAAGTAAAAAAAATTAAAAATGAAAAAAAAATAGAAAAATTTTATTCAGGGTATATCCTGATTAGTTATGGAAACAAAAGGACAGGAGATAAATAAAAATGAAGAGTATACTGAAAAACAGACCAGATCTCAGAGTAAAACCCACATAATAACTTAAAGTTTTTGTATAGATAGATTTATTAAAATTCTATAATGTTCCCATAATACTATTGTACCTAACACATTCTCTATAATAGCTATTCATTTTTCAGTATCTTGTGACAGAAAAACAATTTAAAGTTAACCAACATTTCTATGTATTATAATTTTTACATTTTTAACTTATTTAAATCTCTCTGTAAACTATGAAATAAAAAATATAAGCTTAACTTTTAGATACACTTAAAAATCTTAACTATTAAGATTTTAAATCCTTCAAGAATAATAGACTTATCCAAGATTTTGGTCCTAGAAAGTTGGAGGGTTGGGGTTTAATTCTGGGTCTTCTACCTTCAAATTGCATACACTATCACATTCCTGAAAGTTAATTAAATTACACTCATACTATGATGGCTGGAGGAGTCACTGAGTCATCCACATAAGATTATTTTTAATAACTAAATTACTAAGCTAATTATATCAGTAATATCTCATTCCCAACTTAAAAATATATAGAGCATTTATTTGAGGACATAAATAAAAACGAAATACTCTAATAAGCCAACTTTTTCCATTTTTAAGTTTTCTAACTCCTCCACCTATGCTAGGAAAAGTTTTAAAATAAGATTAGATTTAGAGAGCTGATTATAATCAAGGTCAATTATGCAAGTGTTCCCACAGTACACTACATACTGTTCTATATTACACTATGATCTTAACATTTGCTTCAGGCTTCATGCAAAAGTGCGCTGAATAATCATTTCTACCTATAACGCGTTTACTAATTGGTAAAAAAATGTCTTTGTCAATTGGGCTCATTCTCAACTATTTTCAATTCATTAACTGGAAATAATGGGTTGATTTTCCTGAAATTGCCATAGATTTTCCTTAACTCGGTGAAATTTAAATTTACAACTTTTCTTCTAGAATAAAATAAATCTTATCAAAAATCAATACAAATCCTCATTTGCATATATTATTGAGGATATTTTCAAACTTTATTTTAGCTGACAGTTTGAGGTGAGAATAATGCATTAAATATAAAGAAATTAACAAATTTTCAAAAAACTTGCCATTTAATAGTAAAATACATAGTCTCTAAACTACATAATTAATTTTAATGAGATTGTTTTTCCATATTAATGATACATTTATCCCACATTGGAAGAATCAGTAAATCATCATACAAACTCATTTGCAGATAGTTCAAAAGTAATCAAAAGTTGTTGCTTTCATTCATGGATAAGAGCATTTTATTCCTGTTATTAAATGGTACCTGTTGTCTTCTCCCCTTAGGCTTAATGTTGTATTTAGAAGGTATAATGAGCAATATAGAGAATTTATAGCCTCATGATATATACTGTCAAGTTAGGGGTCCAAAAAAGTAAAATATAATCAAGTTACAATTTTGGGAAGTAAGAGACATGGAGCAGAGAGATAGGCAACAGAACCTGGAATTCGTGTGTTTCTGGGTGGGGGGAGAAATGATTATGTAGATGGAGATGAGGAGACTGGGTAAAGAAGACACATTAGTTTGCTGAGGCTGCCTTTATTAAGTAGCACAGGCAGGGTGGTCGAAAATGACAGGAATTCATCCCCTGGCAGTTCTGGAGACTGGGCGAGTAAGTGTCGCAGAGGCACCCTTCCTCTGCAGTCTGTAGTGGCCAGCAACGGCATTGGCTGGAGGCATAGGTCAATCTCTGTTTTATTTAGCCATCTTCTCATTCCTGTCCATGTCTTCTACTTACGAAGGCACCACTCATCATGAATTAGGGCCCAGCTTAATGCTGTTTGACCTCATCTTAACTAATCGAGTCTTCAAAGATACTATTTCTATATGGATCACTTTAGGGAACAAGGGGTAAAGACTCAAATACAGCATTAGGGGGACAAAATTCAATCTATAATAGAGGGGCAGGTGACCCAGACAGGTTAAACATATGTGCAAGGGTCAAAAAAATAAATTTAAAAATAATAAAAGCTTAATTCTCCCTGTTGAGACTTCCTCCTCCATCCCATCTCGTAGTATCTATTTTAGGAAACCTGGAATTGTAAATTTTCTCTTTGTCCTTTCCAAATGTGATTAATGAAGATACTGTCTCTGTCTCCCATTCCTGAGCAGATATTAGCTCAATTTCCAGACACCAAATTGTAAACCTACTCCTCAAATAGCTTGAGAATGTATATACAGTGGGTGGTATCTGCTTAGCCACATTAGGAGGATGCACTCTCTTTCTGTCTTTGAGATCTCTTTGCATATTACCTGTGATGCATCACAGCCGGGTTTGATGTTTATTCAATAACAAAATTGTTTTTCTTTCTCTTCCACCTCTGCGGAGAGGTTTTCTGATTGGAAGAAAAGATTTTGTTTTTAATAATTTCAAGAAATACACTTTTAAGTTGGAGGTGCAAGAGGTAAAGGAAAATAAAAGTAAAGAACTATGGGAGTAGAAAGACAACAGAATCTGGAATTCAGGTCTTCCAGGCAGGGTAAAGTTATGAGCAAGAAAACTTAACCAGTGAAACAGGAGTTTGGCACTAAAAGTGGTTTCAAATGTAAGATTTGGGTGTGATGATAGGTTCAGTGATGTGTGTGAAAACCAAACTATAAGGAGCATTATTAGCCTAGTAGCATACCCACATTTTCCTGAGAAGGTGATTCCTGAGCTGTGTTTTAAAGTAAAAATTAAAATAGCAAATTATTAAATTATTTTCAGGCAATAACAGGGATTAAAGCTTAGAACTACCAAATATCATTAAGTAATTGCTTTGCTATTAATGAAGTAAAGAATGTATAGGAGAGGGTTAAAGTGTGAAGCTAAATCAGTATCCTTATTCACTTTTAATGAATCATGAAAATGAAGCTTACTGAGGTTAATTAACTTGATTTACCTGCCCCACCAAACAGTTGTTAAATGACAGAGCTGGCAGGCAAGGTCACGTGTTTGTACACAATGTTAAAATAACTCTGACAGCTATATGAGGAATAGATAATTTGTTCATTGTTAGGCTCCTGGGCTGGAGCTTTTTGCCTTCTGAATAAAATTAATAGCAAGCACAGATGTAGTATTTACCATATACTGGGCACAGTCACAGCACACAACTTGGCCCACCTAAAACTCACAACATGGAAGGTCACAGCTACCTAAGAAACCTATCCTGACTGCCTGTATTCCTTTCCTCAGTGTATTTTTGTTCACAGAACTTCTATGTTGGGTATGTCTGTGTTTGTGTAAATGTGTTACCTTCCCTGCCAATAGGTAACTTTTCAAATAAATACTAGAACATGAGGTAGGAAGATTTTTTATTGTGGTAAAATACACTTCACATAAAATTTACCATCTTGAACCATTTTAAAGTGTACGATTCAGTAACATTAAGCAATTCACTAGGTTGTGCAACCATCACCACTAGTTCAGGACAATTTTCAGTCCCTCAAAAGGAAATCATGTTGCCATGAGGAGTCACCGCTCACCACCCTGTTTTCCAGTTCCTGGCCATCTCCAATCTGCCATCTGGATATTTCATATAAACAGAATTCTATAATATGTGATTTTTGTGCCTGGCTTCTTTCACTTAGCATTTTTTTTGTTCTTGTTTGTTGTTGTTGCTTTTAAGGCATATCCGTACTCTTATGCCTAACAGGATTTTATTGACTAATGTTCCACTATGGCTAGGAAGATTTTATTATGACTGTTTTATAATGGCTATAATATTTCCTTAAGAGTCTTCATTTTGTACACATGCACTCATCTAAGGACAATTATAATATCAGTCACTCTTCCACTAGTAACAACAGTTCCAAGGACTTGTATTGCTATATTAATTGCCAATTCTTACAAGCCTCTGAGATATGATTACTGTAAAATTATTTTCAGATTTAACTCCTTAATCTGGATATAATCTGTTGTGGGTTGAATTTGCATCCCACCAAAAAACTTGTTGATGTCCTTGTAATGGTGTAAAATAAATTATATTTGGTGCTTGGTCATCTTGCCTGGCCTGGTCCCACATTCCCCTTTGAACAACCACTCCTGTCAGCCCTGGGTTGTTGTGGTCTGGACAGTAAGAGCCACGTTTAGCTTCTCTGAACGGCCCCCACCACTTCTGCCCTTTGCACCACACTGTTTAAGCTGACAATCCCCAGCAGCCCAGGAGAACCCCACCCCTCCCCTCTAGGTCAAAATAAAGGCGAGAGTAGGAGACACCTAGGTTCTTTTCTATGGCCTCTTCCACTGGCCCGCGCAGGAACCTAGTGAAATCCTGGACGCCTCCACCTCCCTCATTCTCCCCTCCCCCCAGGCAGGTCCTTTCAGCTAATCAAGCTGTCCTTTCATGCATTCTCAGATGCCTGGCTCTTTGTGTTTGCATCTCATCACTACATAATATCGGAATTGGCCCTAATCCCTAGAACCTCAGAATGTGGCGTTGCTTGAAGTAGGATCATTTCAGATGTCGTTAGGCAAATCAGACGAGATCAAACTGGAGCAGGGTGGGTACTCAATCGAATATGACCAGTGTCCTTATAAAATGGAGAGAGGACACATGGAGGGAGATCCATAAAGAGAAGACGCTCTCATGAAGTTGAAGGCAGACACTGGAATTATGCTGTCATGAGCTAAGGAATCTCTGGGCCACCAGAAGCCTGGAGAGAGGCATGGAAAGCTCTCCCTTTGACACTTCAGAGGGAACCTGGGTCCTGCCCTCACTTTGATTTGGGAGTTCTAGCATCCAGAACCTTATGGCCAAAAGTTCTCTCCTTTGAGAACATCCACTTTGTGGTATTTTGTTATGGCAGCCCTGGGAAACTAAGACATATGCCAATACACATTCTTTTGCTCAAAATAATGCTAATCAGTAGCTTGCACTGATACTGTACTGACATTGGTTATCTCATTTATTCAAGAGATCTTCTACTCTTACCTTCACCTGCAAAAGTGTTCCTAATCATATTCTTTCTGTATTCTGAAGGAGATGGAATGCAGTAAATGGAGTACTCAGAGGGATTAAATATTGTTGTAATGTGGCTACTAGAGGAAATGAATTACATAGGTTGTAAGAAAATAGGAAGCTTGACATTTAGATTGTTTGTGATAATTATAAATTATATAGAGTGACCATATGTGTGGGTGACTGAGCTAAAATGGAGATCACTAGAAGTGAGGGCAAAGACTTGAAAGGCCAGTATATTGACTAACTTTTCTATTTTCTATTTTCTATTTTTCTATTTTTCTGTCACCAAGAATAATGACAGGTTAAGGGAGAGAAAAAGACTCAGCCCGGTGCTAAAATCTTTAAAAAATGGATGAGTGGTAACACTTTGAATAATTTAAGTTTATTGCTGTTGCCTGATCCTGGTCCATTTGCCTTGTCAACGTACTCCCAGTCTGCATTTGATCAACCCAGTTTGATTGGGAAAAAAACACACATGTTGGTTTGTCTTCCATTAAATTATTAACCACAAACTTCATATATTAACTTTATTGTTTTAATAATTTCATTCTTCCATTCTCAGAGATTATTTTATTACTTTTCTTTTCAAATTTAATCACCCTTCTTGCACCTGTCACTTTACTTTGTATTTACAAAGAAGTTAGAAGCAATCAGAGTGGGCATCCACCACCTACCCCCAGCCAAATTTATGTACACACAACCTGCCTTCTTTATCAAAACATTGATCTGGCTGCATAAACCCTGTGTTTGTACACTGTTGCTGAATAAACTTGGCTCCGGTCCTACAATCTTCAGTAACATTGTAACCATCATCACTGGATCATTAGCATCATATATACAAATATAATGAACTACAATCTTAAAAAAATAATTTCTTACTCCCCTCCCACTCAGTTCTTTGATTTTCTTCATGTCAAAACCACTCAAAAGAATTGCTTATATTCACTGACTCTCTTTCTTCATACGCTTTCGTAAAGTTGCTCCTTTTCAGTTGCCTTTCACATTGACAAATCTAATGGTTAATTCTCAGACCTTACCTATTCAGTCTCTCAGTAGCACGTGAAAGAATTGGTCATTTCTAGAATCATCAGAAGTGATCTTCTCCACTGCTCAATCAAGCCAAATCTGATTCAATATTCCCAAGATGGGGGCCACATAGGCATGTTTTTAAAGTTTCCCTGGTGATTAAAATCAGTGGCCAAGGTTGATATCCACCACACTAGATGTTTGAATACCTCATTGCCTAACTCTCATGTCTCTGCTCTATCAACATTCATATTCTAGGTGAAATGAACTCATTCATTTAATACCATTTACAGCTCATAACTCTTCATATTTTTATGCTCAAGCTCTACCTCTACTAAACTGCAGATTTCTATATCCAATTGGAATTCAATATTAATGCAAACCTTATAAAATCCTCATAAATAATAATTTTAAAGTACATAAAATATAAGCATGTAGGATTTGTACTATGTATGTATCATAATGAAATTTAATTGATATTTTAATAATATTGTAATATTTTTTAAAAATTTCCAGCATAGACTCATTACAAGAAAATAGCCAAGGTAAATAAATTCACCAAACTCAGTAGCAGGTTAACATTCAAACTGAGTCCAAAAGCTATAGTTTTTTATGTTATTCAACCATTTCCACTCTATTAACTTTTTACAAAAGGCAGCGGAAAGTAGCGTAACAGTGGATGTTAGAGAGACCAGATTAATGTATAATGGACACTAAACCTAAAAGAGAAAGGATCAAGAAAGTTGACTTAGGTTGTACTTGAAAGACAGGGAAAATATTTCTTATTAAAATATCCAGTTGCAGGCATATTCCCTAAGGAGGCTCACTATAAAAATGGTAGACAAGGGCAAGACTTTTGTTCAGCACATTTGATCCTTAAAGCATAAGTTGGCAAATTTGAATATATCTTAGAGAAGATGAAGCAAAATAAAATCAGCAAATGAAGAAAGTTGGTATATAAAGAAATGAATGTTTGCTCTTTATGACTTGTCTTATAAATCTATAATTTCATATTCACTCAACATAGTGGAATTTGCTTTAAAGATGTTGCAAAAGTTCAGCTATCTTTATTAATAAGAGACCTATTACCCAAAAAGAAATAATGTTACTCTTGGACCTTGGGAAGGATGGAAGCTTATTTTAATCTAAAATATTCATGTCAAAAAAATAAATGTTAGAAAGAGCTGAATGTTGGCAGATCATTAGGGAAGATGAAATACTTGTTCCTAAGTAAAAAGGGCAAAGCATTATAGATGATAGTGAATGTTCTCAAAGTATTTTAATTCTACTCTTCCAAAAGGTAGATATGTTGTTACATTTTAAAAGGGACAATGAAAAATTCTTTATTTCCTTGTGAATTATTTTGATGATTTAATTGAATCTTACATGACAATTAAAATAATAAAGAGCTTCCAGGTTTAACAGTAAAGATCAAACAGTACGGTGTAAACCTGGAAAACATAGAAATCAGAAGAATGAAAGGACAGTTTGGGATGAACAATAACCATATTATGAAATAGAATAAAGATAAATATGCCCAAAGACTTAAAAACATAGGCAGAGTATAGGCCTGTAAGCAAGTTCAAGGCTGAAGAGGGGTCCACACAGGTGTGTCTGACCTTAGCTCTTCACTCTGAGCAGGTTTTCACTGCCTTAGACTTCTACACTTTAGCTAATCTTCACATGATCCTTAGAGTGAAAATATTTAAAACAAATTCCAGTGTATCCTGATTTAAAAATCTCCCTGGTGTCTCCCCATTTTCTTATATTCAGTTTACACTGATGATTCATTTTCAACAACTTCCATAATTTATCGACAAATAACCGACCCAAAACTACTCTGCAAACCTTCCAAATATTATTACTTTAATGACACAGCACCTCACTGACCAGCATGTTTGTTGTGGTTTAAATTTTTTAAAAAATTGATTTAAAAATTAATTTACTTTTTAAAGATGCTTTAGATAACATAAATGCTACCTAAAAAAATAAGGGGTTCCCATGTGCCCCCCTCCCTTCCCCTCCCATACTTTTGCACATTAACATCCTTATTAGTGAACTATATTTGTTACAATTAAAAATATGGAACACTTCATGAATTTTCATGTCATCCTTGTGCAGGGGCCATGCTAATCTTCTCAGTATCATTATAATTTTAATATATTTTGGCATTCGTAGCTATACCCTTTCCTTTTTCCTCAATGTTCCTTAGTCCACCTACACTATTTATAATTAACAAATTTACTTGCATAAAAATATAATTTGGAATGTTATTCATTTTGCTTTTAAGGGAAGTTACATTACTAATATATGATGATATCCATAAATGGTTATACCTTTGTCTCCATGCTTGTTCAGTTGTAATCTAAATTTTATGAATCTAAGAAGACATTACTGAAACAAATTATCTTAAAAGAACATTTTTTATAAAAATGATGTGCTTAATTTTGAACAGCTTCTATATGCATTTACTATAAGAAGTCCCTAAGATTCTAAAAATTACCAAAACTTTGATTTCCACTTATTTGCAGGAACTATTTTTCCCCAAAACAAAATAAATCATTAGCCTCTGAATAGGTAAATTGTTTAAAGAACAGATTGCACAGTATTTTTTAAAAGCAAAACTATTTTCTATTCCATTAGATGTTTATACTTTTAAGAAGTTCTAATATTCCCTATGAAATATTTTATTGGACTACAACATTAGAACAATCTTTTTAAAATATAAGATAGCAGTTATAATGTAACTTTAAGTACATATTCTATCTTTATACATCCTTGAGTAGGTGATGTTTAGCATGATATTTCAAAAAAATACCTTTCTCTGGCTATAATAATAATAATAATATTAAAATACTAATGTTATGAAGGTTTTACTAATATTTATTGAGCATTAGTTATCTAGTATAAAGTTTTAAGCTAAGTGTTTTATATCTGTTATCTCATTTAAGCTTCACAGTCTAAATATAAATCCTTTTTCTGCCTCCATTTAATAGCTGATAGAACTCAGTATTGAAAGTGTTCTGAATTTACCATAGATTGAAATGTTACTAAAATGCAGGAGAGTAAAGTTTAGATCCAGGTCTGCAGTACTGTAAAGCTTAACTCTTACCATAAACAGCAACTACAAAATAATTTTAATGCCATCTCCGATTGGCCTAATCTTCAACAAAAATGCTAACATTTTTCCTCATTTTCTTCCCTAAAAATTGTATGCTCTTTATCACAATATTACTCATTTAACTTTAATGAGCTTTTAAACAAATCCTCTAACAAAACTTTTTCAAAGCTCTTCAGTTTATGTAAATTTCCAAGTGAATTAAAAAGTTAAAAATGTTTCCCATTCCAAGGCGCATTTTCAATATTAAAAGGATCCTAGGGGAAGTGGATGTGGCTCAAGTGATAGAGCTTCTGCCTACCATATGGGAGGACATAGCTTAGATCCCTGGGGCCTTCTGGTGAAAAAGAAGAGTAAGCATGCCCGCATGGTGAGCCAGTGCCTGCACAAATGAGTCACCCAGCAAGATGATGACGCATCAAAAGAGACACAGGGGGAGAGTCAAGGTGAAGTGCAGCAGAACCAGGAACTGAGGAGGTGCAATTGAAAGGAAACATTTCTCCATATCAGAAGACTCCAGGATCGAATCCCAGTGAATCCTAGAAGAGAGAAAATGAGAAGTCACCACAGACAGCAAAAACAGCAGGGTGGAAGGAGGGGAAGGGAGAAAATAAATGAATGAATGAATGAATAAATAAATAAATAAACTAACCAAAATAAAAAGGATCCTAGACCTGAGTTAAATGAATGGATTATGAGAAGGAAATCAAACAGGCTTTCTTTTTAGCCCTACAATTTCACTCACATTGTTGCTTCTCATTAGGAAATTTATTTCATTTCTAAGGAGATGCCACATCTGCTAAATGCACATGAATCTGTGCCTGAAGAGCCAAGGAAGCAAGAACCCATAGGTATCATCATAAACATCTCATGGAACAATTTCTTCAGGCAGAGTGATCATGCCTGTCTGCTTGGGATAACTCAGTAAGCTAACCAGAGCCAGTTAGTTTCTTCTTCAATTAGGTAAAATGAAACTAAGAAAGACCCGTGGATTAAGGAAGTAACACTAGTCAAATCTGAGATGAAATGGCAGTGTAATTTGAACTTTAAGACTTTGTCCTTCAGTTGTAAATGTTTCCAAAAGAATTTACCTATGTAAGTTGTGGGGTTCAATGGTGGGGTTTACTGCAATTTCCTTCCACTTTCTGAGATTATCAAAAAAATGAAGAGAAAAACTTAGAATATGGTTCTCTTCACCAGAGGTTTATATCAGACAGAGTTGTAATATGAAATGAGACAGAAGTAGACATGTGTGTCATCAGCACACTGGAGTGATCTCATAAAGAGTAGGGGAGAAGTTATGTTAGTATCTCCAGCACCTCTGGCTTCCTAGCTATTCCTTGAACGCTAGACAGGTTCTCATTCCCAGCATTTGCTTCCTTCTTCCTGTACTAGACCCCTCAGGCAACCATGTGACTGACTCCCACCACCCCCTTAAAATGTCCCTTTGCTTACTGTCACATTCTTAATAAACTACCCTACTTAAAATTGCAATCTGCACTTGAGATCCCTCTTCCCTGTTCATTTTTTTTCTCTTTTTCCAATATCGCTTATCAGCCTCTAATATTATAAAATACACTTATCATGAACAGGAATCTTTGTTTCTTTTGTGTGTTTAAGATATAATATAAAATAAACATGATGAGACTCAGGAGTAGTATTATAATGTAATATAAAGGAGTGGTAGAGTGAAGTGGGATATTACCCTAAAGCAGAGTTAAATTACAACAATGTATAATGCGGAAGAAATGAAAGATAAAGAGAGAATTAAGACTCAGTGGATTTTCAACTCAGTTACATAGTGCTAAAAAGAGCGTTACTCCCATGTTTACAAAAAGAAAAAGAATGACTCACTGGAAATAATTTTTTCCTGAACCCATCAAAGAAAGTTATTAGGCAAACAACTATCCTAAAATCTGGACAGAGAGAGACCCTTGCAGAGAAACAGGGCCCAAGAATTTGTTTACCCGAGACAAAAGCCACAGAAAGCTACAGAGTGAGAAGATTGAGCTAGAAACATTTGATCAATTAGAAAAGGCCTATTATGAGCGAGGCAGAGAGGTGAAGCCCCTGGGGGCTACAGCACAAAATGATTCTCATCATTTTGCAGAGTTTTCCTTCAGGAATTCCACCTGTTCCTCAAAGAAAAGATTGGGAGAATCCTGAAAAAGTTTCCCACTGATGCTGGCTGAAAGAGAACAGCAAAAACTGCCCAGATGACCCAGACACTTTTTCAGTGTCTACAGAAAAAAAGATTGAGTCTGCAGAGTTAAGTGAAAACACATGCAGTCTAACTGTAGCAATCTACTACAGCTGCAGAAATGTATCAGCTGCCATCCAAATCCTACCAAACCTACAGTCCCTATTCCCCCTAGGTAAGGTTTCCACATATGCTACAGGACACCCTGGTAAATTTGGATTTCAGAAATATAGCAGATTTTTTAGTGTAAATATGCATAGGTCATCATTATTCTAAACTATTCATGGTTTATCTGAAATTCAAATTTAACTGGATGACCTCTCTTTTTCTTTTTTTCCTTTCCCTTTCTTTTCAATTCTCTTTGCCCTCCTTCCTTCTCTCTTTCCCTCCCTCCCTTCCTTCCTCTTTTCTTTCTTTCTTCTTCCTTCCTTTCAAAGTTTCTTTCTTTTTTCCTCTCCCCCCCTCCCCTTTCCTCTCTTTCTCTCTTTCTTCCCTTCTTTAACCAACCAGCCTATCCTTAGCCATCGCAACTCTTTTAGAGAACTGGTTAAAACCCACTGCAGCTGGGCAAAGGGGACAGAAAGGAAAACAAGTTCTACCATTGGGGAAGGGGTAGAAATACCTGTAGGGCCAGCACAGTACTAGGGGCTAGGCAGAGTCATTTGCCAAGGTCACTCACTTGAGACAGATTGGCAGTAATTGCCTAAGGCTGAATGCTATATCAGAACATCAGGGAAGGCGCTCTCTACCTCTTACCTCCACCAAGCTCACAAGTACTAGGTAAACTCAACTATGAAATACAGCAGGGAGAACTGCCAGAGAAAGAATGTCTCTGGGTAGTAACACAGAGAGTAAACTCAAAGGAAGAAGGAAGAACTAAAAGCCACATTGAGGGGAATAATTGGAAAGTCACTCTGAGTCTCAGGTACTGAAACATAACCACAGCACCAGGAAATTCCAAATCCAGCCCACCTCCTGAGTAGAGAACACATATCACAACTAAAAAGCACAAATCTGCTCATCTCCAAGTATAAAATTATATACATCAGTATCTACTGTCCAATACAATATTTCTAGCTTTCAACCAAAAAATGGTAAGACTTACAAAGAAACAACAAAAATTATAGTCTAAGACAACACATGCAACAGAACCAGATTCATATATGATATATATGTTGGAACTATCAGAAAGGGATTTAAAACAACTACAATTAATATGTTAAAGACGCCAGTGTAAAAAGTCAGAATGGAAGGAAGTAGCTATTGTTAATGCTAGAAATTAAAAAAACAAAATTGATAAGTAATTCCTTCCAAGGTTCATCATTAGATCCTTCCAAGGTTCATCATTAGATTAGACACAGTGGAGATTTTATGTTTTTCTTTTTTTTTGAAAGTCATTTTAAAAACAATTTGTTGAAGTATATCATTCATATATGAACATACATAAACAATGAGCACATCGGAAAAGTTGTGAGCTTATAAAACAAACATGTATAACATCATACAAGGCATACCATACAAATGGTAGCCTGTACAGCTGAGGTTTTTTTTTTTTTAATTGACTTTGTAATAATATTACATTAAAAATATATATATATGAGGTCCCATTCAGCCCCACCACCCCCACCCCACCTCCCCCCCCCCCCCCCCAGCAACACTCATTCCCATCATCATGACACATCCATTGCATTTGGTAAGTACATCTTTGGGCACCTCTGCACCTCATGGTCAATGGTCCACATCATGGCCCATACTCTCCCCCATTCCATCCAGTGGGCCCTGTGAGGATTTACAATGTCCGGTGATTGCCCCTGAAGCACCATCCAGGGCAGCTCCATGTCCCAAAGACGCCTCCACCTCTCATCTCTTCCTGCCTTTCCCCATACCCATCAGCCACCATGTCCACTTTTCCCAATCCAATGCCACCTTTTCTATGTGGACATTGGATTGGTTGTGTCCATTGCACCTCTATGTCAAGAGGAGGCTCAGATTCCACATGGATGCTGGATGCAATCCTCCCACTTTCAGTTGTAATCACTCTAGGCTTCATGGTGTGGTGGTTGTCCTTCTTCAACTCCATCTTAGCTGAGTGTGGTGAGTCCAATAAATCAGATTGTAGGTGCTGGAGTCTGTTGAGGCTCAGGACCTGGCTATCACATGGTTTTAATGCTACTTGTTATCCTTGGACATTTTTGAAAATTTCCTTTAAAATTTTAAAAAATTGTCTCAAAAAGTAGGATTTTGATATGCCTATTTCAGTAGTTCACTAAGGCATGAGTTTTCCTTTATATATGCTTATAATTCATTAAAATAGAAATTAGACTTTGGTTTCAGGTTATGGAAACAAAGCTTATGTAGGAAAAAACACAAGAATATACTAGAAATATAACAATTGTGGCTTATATAACAACAAAACCATAGAAAGAAAAGGCACAACTCAACAACATTTGAAATCAAGCAAAGAGATCTGCAGTACCTCAAGGATTCTGTTCATCACCCACCACTTCTTTTACAGATCGGCCTAATCTATTTTATTAAGATGAGATTATTTCAAATTTTCACATGGCAGGAAACTTGCCTACTGGTGGCTTAAAAAATACATGTATATATAATACATAAATGTATATAGATATATATGTTTATATATACATGTAAATTTATGTATATTTACATGGATATATAAAATACTTGTATACCATCACCGAGAACCAAGCTCTGTACACTGAGACCACTCACAGAGATGAAATGATTTTGAGCTTTAAAGCTGTTTCAAATTCTGTTCCCCACAGAGATAAAAAGCTCTTAATTCCAGAACTACTAGTCATGATAGATGATACATAGATTAGATAGATAGATAGATAGATAGATAGATAGATAGATAGGATAGAATAGATAGATAGATGACACAGAGATAACATAGACAGATGGATAGATATGAAACCATCCACTTTGGCATGTGGAAAATATAAACTTTGAATTATTATAGTAAATGTTGAGGCAAAGTAACATAGCCAGATTGATGACTTGATATTGCCCTGGGAATTAAATAAGTGAACACGTAAATGTCACAAATCACTGAGCCATATGAACCAAAACCTTTTGCCTGAAATAGTATTGGTGAATCCCTTTGACACACTGCGCTTTGCACTTAGGAGTTTAACACACTCTCAAAGAAAGCTTAAAGACCAAATAGCCCATGGCTTATCTCCCAAAACGCGACCCCTCCTCTAAATCGTCATGGACTGTGGAAATGGCACCGCATTGCCATGCAGCCAGCTCACACATCTGTCATGTTTTAGACAGCGGTGTTAAAAGTGTTATTGCAGCTGCTCTTGAGGACTAAAATTACATTTTTCTGGCAGTGTGTTACTAACATCTTCCACACCTATTTTAAATCACAAGCTTATTAGCATAAGCTCAATTATTTGAGAACCACAGAGAAGAGCATGAGTTAAGAGTACAGATACAGACTTTAGTAACATTTCAAATTATTGTAGAATCAAGCACATAGTGCTTACTGCAAAATGTTAGTTGCATTTTCCCCAAAATAACTGTATGAAATCAAAATGTACTGCCCTTAAGTCAAAAACAACATATCCATGTGTAGGCATGTATTCATTTAGGTCATCAGAGTGAATGCTTGTAGAGTACACATAGATTAGTTATGGTGGGATCTGAAGATAGTCACAAAAGTTATTCAAACCCAGGGCATTAGCAAAAAGGCAAATTTTTTCACTTGTATATTATGGAATAGCTGCATCATATATATTTGAATGGTCAGTGCTGCTTCTATCTGAGAACTACAAAGAATTTTCTACATAAAACATACAGTTGGAGTTAATTCTAAGTGGATAAATATTCATTAAGGGCTTTAGATTCCAATTCTCAATTATGTCAGAAGACTATTTTTTTTTCTGTTAAAATAAGAGAAATTAATGTTTCCTCCATATCTGATTCAGAGAAGACAGAAATTAACAGGTGTTTATTCATTTATTCATTCAATCAAGAGCTTTTGTGCTTCTTTGTGTCTGGTGTTGTGATAGAGAGGAGAGAAGGGAGAAGAGAGTAAAGTTCCTGCCCAGATGGAATTTATATTCTAGAAAGAGAAATGCGCATTAGAGTCAGCATAAAAAAAATAATGCATAATTATATTCATGGAAAGTGAGATGAAGGTAAAGGAGATGGTCCAAGAGGTAAAGTAATAACAGGACGAAACCTGGTTGGGGCACCAGGTTAGCAATGGCCTCTAGCTGATACCTGAGAGCTGAGCTCTTGTGACCTTGCTTAATGGGCACGAGTGGGGAAGAAGTGAGCAGGCACACCAAGCCCTAAAGTAGGAAGTAGAAATTAGTCTGTTCGAGATGAAAAAGAATGAAGAGATTTAAGGGAGTGAGGATGTTGGTTACACCTTTCATATGTTGAGAAAATACACAGTTTAGGCAGTTTTGGAAACTAACAGATTAGAAGTGAGCACTATCAGAAACCAAAAGCTGATTGCCTTGCCATAATTTCCTTTGAGGAAGAGACAAATGCAAGAACTTAATAAACCTAGGGGGAGAATGTCACTAGAAAAACAGTTTGCTAGTTGTGGATGTCACATGAATAGTTACTCTTTTGTCCTTTCAAATGCCTCTAAGGACATTTCAGCACTGAAAATGATAGTAAAATATGTTGGCTTTCAAAGCTGAAAGAGTTTTGAATTAATTCATTAGTATGTTGACAATAAAAACAAACAGACCTATTCTTCTCTTTCAATATATTCAAGCGTCCAGTGGATTTAGTTAGCAGTTGTCTTGCTCATTAAACACACATTTGTATTGTTTTTGGAAATGTCATCTAAATATTTACAATTATAGAGAAACTGACAGTAGGAAAAAGTTAATGATTTTCTCCTGGAAGAGGAAACGGCAGCTTCTAGGAATTTATCATTTTGGCAATAGAACTGATGAATTTGATATAATCCCTGTCTAAAACAACAGATTAAGAGGTCTAGTGTACTTCCCTAAGCCAATTTACCACAGTATAATAAGATCCATGTGGTTGTGGCAAACTAACTAGTAATTTTATTCCTGAAAACTTGTTCTTGAAATCCTGTTCTTAGGAGGAGCATTTCATTTCCTTCTTTCATTTAATTTATTTAAATTTCTTTAAAGTGGGCTGATGAGTTATAAAACAGGAAAAAAAGAACAGAAAATGGAAATAAGAATGATTTTAAGGTATCCAAAGCAAAGATGTATGCTTTGTGAACATCCAGAAAAATTACCAGAAATTATAAACCTTAACTTATACATATGATGTTATAAGAAGTATATAAGATATTAAAGTGAGGAAGTAAACCCGTATTCTCATACACTTTCTATTATTCAGTTTTATTTCTCTGATGGCTCTATAAACAAGCATTATTTCAGGGGCTTTTAGAAGTAAGAATTGGTCCCTGTCCTCAAGACATTCATAATTTAGTTAGGTGAATTAGACTCAGGCAATAATAACAAGGAATTCGAAACAATTTGAGAGAATAATATAAGATCATGTAATTTACTATTAGACGATTTACTATATCAAGTACAAAGTGGTATAAAGGGAGTTTTTTTAAAGCATCACAAAAGGGTAAGAATCAATAGAGCAATTAGTCATAAACACACACACATCAGAGGCATTTATAGCCTCTGGATTTTAGAAATGTATCTATATGGCAATTTGGAATGATAAAACATTCAGAACCAGAAGTCAGGACATATTTGTCATGTCTAACTCTCAAAGAAGGGGTTGGTGGGGTGGAAATGCAAGAAAACTGTGACATGATGATAAATTTTCATAGATAGAAGAGAAGCTGATAGATACTATGAATTAAAAAGACGCCAAAAAATTCTTTACATGATATGGGCCATTTATGGAAAAGCCACAGTTAACATCATACTCAATGGTGAGAGAATGAAGACTTTTCCCCAAGACAAGGATATTCTTACCACTGCTATTCAATATTATTCTAGACTTCCAACAAGAGCTATTAGGCAAGAAAAGGAAATAAAGTATCCATATTGTAAAGGAAGAAGTAAAACACTCTCTATTTGCAGATAACATGACCTAATAAATACAAAACACAAAGATATCTACAAGAAAAATAACTGAGCTAATAAAAGAATTCACGAAATGGCAGGACACAAAATTAACACCCAAAATCAACTGTGTTTTCTATGCACTAGCAATAAGCCTCCCAAAGAAAATATTATGAATACAATTCCATTTACAATAGCATCTAAAAGAACAAAATATCTGGGAATAAATTTAAATAAGGATGTAAAAGCCTTGAACACTGAAAACTACAAAATGCAGCTGAAAGAAATTAAAGACCTAAATAAATGGCAAGGCAATCCATGTCCACATATTGGAAGACTTAATAATAGTTCTAGAATAATCGCTTAAGGTTCGGGTAGAGAAGGCAAGTAGAGGGTGTTTAGTACAAACTGGCAAGTGTTCCAGAATCTAGGAATATCAGGTAAGGCAAAGAATCTATGTAGCAGAAATTTAGAAGTTAGGCTAAGAGAAAGGTGATGGAGCATTGGTGGAAGCACGGCATAGGAAATAATTGGAAGGTAAAATTTGCTAACTTTGGAGGCTAACAACATCTGCTTAACTTTGTCATAGAGACAAATCTCTCTGCAACTTTCTAATGTGGTATTTAAAAGGAAGTGTGTATGATGCCCTAAAATAACGGAATGTAACAAACTTGTGTGCAAACCAGACAACCACCTCCTCCTAGTTTTGTAATTTTTGGACAATTTCCTTAATACCAGCAAGTACAAGCCTCTTTGCTGTAAAAGGAGTATGCTTATATGCCTATCTCCTAAGGTTTCTTTTAAGATTAAATAAATATTTATTTTATATCATGGTTTAGTTCTCAGGCAGAATATATACACTTATACAACTATCAAAATAA
The DNA here is from genome assembly GCF_030445035.2 of Dasypus novemcinctus. Taxonomy (NCBI): domain Eukaryota; kingdom Metazoa; phylum Chordata; class Mammalia; order Cingulata; family Dasypodidae; genus Dasypus; species Dasypus novemcinctus. The sequence goes on along the minus strand of NC_080688.1, from coordinate 83,033,908 downwards.
TTGATTAAAAAGTGTTTAAGGGAGCAGACATGGCTCAAACCGTTGAGTGCCTGCCCTCCAAAGGGGAGGTCCTGGGTTTGGTTCCTGATGCCTCCTAAAGAAAACAGAGAGTGAGCAGAAAACAACAAACAAACAAGCAGGCAAAGAGTGAAAACAAATGAACAAAACAACAAGCAAACAACAACGAAACAGACAAGGGAGCCAACTCAGGGGAGCTGATGTGGCTCAGTGGTAAAGTGCCAGCCTCCGGCATACAAGGTCCCAGGGCCTCAAAAAAGAAAAAAAGTGTGCTCGAACACTATTTTCCAAATTACGCAGACTACTGGTATTTGTGTCTGTTATCATGTCTATATGGATGCAGCTTTTGTCCTCTAATAATGAAAATCAAATGATCTATATATAAAACTCTCAAAGACTGGAAGGTTTTTAATTCTCTCAAAAAATAATTAAATGTAATTTGATTGGCAAGCTACATTAATAAATTTAATTGTTTAAATATTTATTGCTTAAGCTTATCAAGAATGTAAAATAATCTATTTTCCTCAGAACTAATTTAATATATATTAGACATTTATGCATTTACTGAAGTGAATAAGAAACATAGAGGATATTCTGTGTATTTTCTGTGTAAAGAAAGATAGTTATTTCTTATTTTGCAAAGTGAAATTATCTCATCACATTGTCCTCCACAAAGTTCTTTTATCACAAATATAGTTAGGCACAAATTATCTACAAGGTATACCTTATTTGTAGAAGCAAACCATGTTCTCAGCCTTTCCATTTTCTGCATAAATTACTAGCCATAAACTCAATTTCACTTATAAAGGGCAAATTGTGCCTATTGTTTAAAATGAGACACCAATGCTTATTATCTCTTTTCAAAGATTATTTTACCAAAACAATCTTCACCTAAAAACACGGAATCTGAATTGGCTAAATAGGCTGATCTTCATATTTTAAATAGAATTTAAGAAATTCTCTTTGCATTTTATTCTGAATGTCATTTTATGAGTGTCTAAATTGGACAATTTGATGTTGTATATTTATAAAAATGGACTAAGAATATCTGTACAAGCCTGACCAATACATCAGACAATTTCCGTGTAACATTGCATTCATGGTAATGAGCATATTATTATTGCTCATCCATTAGAAGTAGCTTTCATAGAAAATGTGCCAGTCATCTAAGAGTTTTGTTGAAATAACTATTGGATTGGCATATTAATGATCACTGGAGGCTGACAGAAAATGTCATGAACTATCTGCAAAGAATAAACAAAAGACCGGTGGAATTCCACATCACTTGTAGTGTGACTGATAAAAATTTTATCACAAACAACAGTCTAGTGGTTTGCATAAATTACTAAATCATAAGCTTATAGGACAATAAGCAAATCAACATAAAATCATATTGTGGATTTTCATAATTGAGAGTTACTAGAGAAAGAAAATTGTGATAATAATTCAAGATTAGTTCTGTTTTATAATTATTTCAGGTTATTTCTAAAGTTTTGAAATAGGAGTTAAATTGGGATTGGATTTCTGAAAGCATATACCATAGTTGAATAATAAATAGGAGCACATAATTTATAAATTATTTTTAACAGGAAATAATTTCGATTTATAGTAGATATAAATTTATTGCAACTAAGTTGTCATTAAATAATTTGAATTTTCAGCGAAGTTACTCTAATATTTACTATCCAGGTACATTTAATATTTCTTCTGTTAGGTGTTTTTTCATGAATATGTTTCTCTTTGTTCCTTTAGATTTTAAAAATGTTGTTATACACAATTGAGATTATGAGGCAGGTATTTAGAAAGTTTCATATTTCCTAGTAAGAAAACATGCTAATGGAATACTCTCTAGTCACATTTTATCCTCAGAATTTATCAGTTATTTAAATGCATTTCAATTTGCTAGATTTTCTGTATTTTTATAGTACATCTCAAAGTGAAAATTGTTTTGTATCACCTATTGCAATTATGAAAATGTCCTAAACCATACATAAGGGGCATACTGCTTATGTGTAATAATTACCTAGACTTGGGATATTCTAGCAATGTTAGCAAATAATGCAGACCCTGTCAGCTCTGTAGGCTTTTGCCCATCCCAACACAGAATCCTGATTATTATTTTTAAAAATCAGCCCAGTCATGCCACTGCTGTGCCCTGCAAGCCAATCCTGATCTGGTCGCCTGTCCGTTTTCTGATCTCAGGTTCTCCTAGTCTCCAGCTAGCTCACTCTGCTCTTCACAGAGTGCTCTTTTCTGTTCCTGAAACTCTCCAGGAATATCCATGCCTCAGGGCCTCTAGCATCTCTTTCTTTTATCTGGAATGCCACTCCCCCATGTTTCTGCTTAGTTAATTCCCTCACTTCCAACCAGGTCAATTCAATTATCCCCTGCTCCTTGAGACCTACCACGGTCATCCGATTTAAGCTTATATTCCCCTTGTGCTGCATCATTCAAGATCTCCCTTCTGCTCTATTTTTATTTTTATTTCCTTCAAGGTCAGAAACATTATCTGTTACTTCCTCCATGATGTGTTTCAAAACATCTAGAAAACTGATGGCAGATCATAGGCAGCAAGTAAATATTTCTTGTATATTCGAGTATATATAATACACATGCACACGCACACACACACACACACACACAAACCTTTATATCCAATATCAGAAGTAACTGGAGTTGAATATTTCTGAGCATTTTGGGTCCCTGAGATGTGATTTAGGGTGTTTTGTTTTCAAAACTGTCTGCTTAGAATATAGTCATTTATTTTATTTTTTACTTCTTTTAGGTAAGTTGCTCTTTGCCTATACGCCTTCTGGCTAGAAAACCGTGGTGCTGTTTTTTCCCCTTGTCCTGTCACTGTCTTAGTTTCATGTTTGCCCTAGCAAACACCACATACTGGTTGGTTTTAATAACAGGGATTACCGGCGCACAGCTGCAGAAGCAGGCAAACTTGCTTCCTCACATTCTGGCTGCCTGGTGAGCCTCAAGTTTATTGGCTTTCCCCATCAAATGGTGGATGCCCTCTCCTTTCTCTTTCAAGTTCTGGTTCACTGGACTTCTGGCTTTAGGCGCCTCCTCATGGCTTTCTCTTTATAAGGCTCCAATTGTAGGATTAAGATGCATGGACTGGGGGAGAGTGTGAACTACAATGTAAACTATTATCCATGCCCTACAACAGTGCTCCAAAATGTATTCACCCAATGCGATGAATGTGCCACACTGAAAAGAGGTTATTGATGTGGGAGGAGTTGGGGGGGGGGATATATGAGAACAGTTTATGTTTTTTTTATATAGCTTTTTTTGTGATATATGTATCTTAAAAAATAAAAAAGAGACAATTAAAAAATAATTTTAAAAAAAGATCAGTCCTGATTCAGTTGGCCACAACTGAACTAAAAATAATTTCTTCAAAAGTCCTCATACAATAAATTCACACCCAGAAGAAACGGGATTAAGAACATTTCTCCCCTGGGGTACAGAACAGTTTATCACACTGTCCTTTAAAGCAGGGGCTCTTAAACTTGTTTTGTTCCACGGACCCTTTGCCAGTCAGGTGAAAACCACAGACCCTTACTAAGTCCCCAACATACTATGCATTATTTAATAAATAATCATACCTGCACCAACATGTCCCCACAAGAATACTGTTTTTTGAATTTCAATTCAAGCTCACGGACCCCTTGTTAAGAACCCCTGCTTTAAAGAACTCTCTTACTCTATTTTTGCATATCAGGAGAAAGCAAATTTTAATGTATAAATCAATCAATTACCTTTAAAATTAAAAATTTCTGTGCCCATAGCCTTTTAAAGGAATTATCGTAGTGGAAAAGACTTTGAGAAATGTTGAGTTGGATAATACTGAGTACAATATTTATATAACTGCCTCCATGCTGCTTACATCAATAGGATCTCTGAGGAAAGCAGGGCATATCTGATTCATTCTTATTTACTTAATAGTAATGAGTATTAAGAATTCACCTATATAGGCACCATTTTAAATAGCTACAATGGATTTGCTCACTGAGGTCTTAAGACAATCCTATAATATAGGAAATAATTTATAATCATTTTCCATTGAGAATACTGAGGCTTAAAATATTCACAAATCTTAAAAGTGAGAGTCAGAATTCAAGTCCAGATAATCTGACCAGACTCTTAACCAGTACACCATAGTTACGTAAAGTAAAACCAATTTTCCATTAAGGATTTTTTAAAAACAAGTAGAAATATATTCTTGGGATCAAATGCTGTAACATCAAGGAATATTGAAAGATGGAGGTTGTGAAGAGAAAAAAAAAAAGGTTAGCTGGTGGAAACAGGAGAAAAAGTGCTTGTTGGAGAGAGTAATTTGATGAAAAGTGATTTAGTCTGAAGGCCTAAGAAGAATGGGTAGAAAGAATGATTGGAAAACTTGCTTAAGGTTTTATTGGAATGGTGTATCCAAAGGGATGGGAATGAGTAGTTGTCTTAAAATTATGGTTTGAGTCTGGACATTTCTCCAGAAAAGTGCTTTATTCCATAAGAGACAGAATCAAAAGACTGAATATTTCTTTTTTTTTTTGCACATTGAACTCTCAGGAAGAATAGGCTCCGTATGTTTTACTAAAGAAGAAAAGACAATAAATATGCTTGAGTGTATTTTTTTAATTTCCTAAGAGAAAATTTTATAATGCAGTTTATTAAACGGCTTTATAACTCACCACTCAGTTGATCTATTTAAGTGCAAAATTCAATGGTTTTTAATATATTCACAAGTTGTCTATCCATTACTGCAATTGAATTTGAGAACCTTTTATCCCTCCAAAATGAAAACCTATACCCATCAGCAGTTACACCCTAATACCTTCCAACCCTCCCCGCCACAGTCAACAACAAATCTACTTTATGTCTCTATGAATTAGCCTATTCCAGACATTTCAAGTAAATGAATCCAACAATAAGTGGGCTTTTGTGTCTGATTTCTTATATTTATCATAATATTTCAAGGTTATTGCATGTTGTGGCATATATCATACTCCATTCATTTTTCTTGCCTAATAAGATTCCAGTGTATGGCTGTGTAATATTTTGTTTATCTATTCATCACTATGGGCATTTTTTAAAAAAATTTTCCCCCTCCCTCCATTGTCTGCTCTCGTGTCCATTCACTGTGCGTTCTTCTGTGTCTGCCTGTATTCTTGTCAGTAAGCTCTGGGAACTGATCCTGGGACCCTCTGGAGTGGGAGAGAGTGATCATTCTCTTGCGCCACCTCAGTTCCCTGGTCTGCCACACCTCCCATTCTCCTCTGTGTCTCCCCTTGCCATGTCATCCCACTGAGCCAGCTCTCCACGTGGGCCACCACTCCTGCACTTCTGTGCAGGTTAGCACTCCTGCATGTACTCCACGCAGGCCAGCACCCCACACAGGTCAGCACTCTGCATGGGCCAGCCTGCTCTCACCAGGAGGCCTTGGACATCAAACGCTGAACCTCTCAGATGGCAGATAGGAGCCCAATTGCTTGAACCACATCCGTTTCCCTATGGTTATGGACATTTTACTTGTGTCTACTTTGGTACCATTATGAATGATGCTGCTATGAATATTCATTTTCAAGTTTTTAGGTGTACATATTTTCATTTTTCTTGGGAACATACTTATGACAGGAAGTGGGTCATACGATAACTCTGTTTAACATTTTGAGGAACTGTAAAATGTTTTCTAAAGTATCTGCTCCATTTTACATTCTTAACAGCAATGAACGAAAGTCCCAATTTCTCCACATCCTTGCCAACACTTGGTGGTTTCTGTCTTTTTTATTATATCCATACTAGTGTGTATAAAGTGGCATCTCATTGTGGTTTTCTTTGCAGTACCCTAGTGAAAAATGATGTTGAACATTTTTTCGTAAGATTAATGGTCATATCTTCCATGTATCATCCATTATCCATATCTATGTGTATCTTCTTCGGAGAAATATCTACTCAGATCATTTGCCCATTTTTTGACTGGCCTGTCATTTTATTCATTTTATTATTGAGTTATAAGGATACTTTATACATTCTGGATACATGTCCCATATGAGATACATGATTTGAAAATATTTTCTCCCCTTCTCTATTTGGGTATACTCTGGTTATTTTCAGCCTCTAAGAAAATGAAATTCCAATTATATGAGAATTATTAGAATGTGCTCACTTAGCAAATGATTCAGAAGACAAATCTAAAGACCAATTTTGATAAATACTTTCAAGCTCAATCCTCTCTCCAGTTCCAAGTGCCTTCATTCTGTCCTTTTTCCATAAACTAACATGAATAGATCTCTCCCAAAAGGAAAATACAATGCTGTTGTGTGATTTAACATAAAAGGTGTACCACATAAAATATCTTGGCAAACTATCATGTCAGTATATATCTGTGTCTGAATCTATATATATATCTAATCATCTGACAGAATTTTTAAATGCAATATAATATTAATGCTAAATATTAATGTTATAACACAGTTAATTTAGCCATTGATGGCATTTAACATTTGTGAATTTGTACCCTTTAAATTATTTCAAACAATGCTGCACATTTCCTCATACAAGCCTTAAAGTTCAAAATTCCCTTTTGTGTAAATTTCTCTAGTTGTAAATGATTAATGAAACTGCTGGATCATAATGGATGTGCATTTTCAATTTTGATTTATCAAATTGTCTTCTGAGTGGCTGTATCATTTTACACCCTACCATCAGTATACAATAACTAATTTTCTACGTGTACATCGAGTTGATATTGTCAAATTTTAAAAATGAATTGCCAATTTCTTAAACCTCATTGTTTTAATTTACATTTTCTTGATCATTTGCTAAACTATTTTTAATATGTCAAGTTACCTACTTTTATTTCTTCGACAGATGTATATTTATATTCTTTGTCAATTTCTTTTTACTGGATTGGTTGGAAGGAATTTTTGTATTGAAAAAAATGGAACAAAATTGGATTTTACACAATTTAGTGGGAAATGGGACAGAATGTGGGGAGAGTGGTTGAAGAAAGAGGTTACTAGATACTATACAATAAGTATAAAATTAGAGAGTATGTATTATGCTAGAGAGTTTTAAAGGTAGCTGGGACAAAGATAGATGAAAGATGAAAGAATTAGGGATCAGACAACTGGTGAAAGAGATAAATGGAGCCTGATCAGAGAGAAGATTTTTAAAGTCATATATCTTTTTCTAGTTTTCCCATGAGCTGCTTTTGAGACAAGAATTCTAGAACAAATAGTTTTTAGTTTATTTGGAAAACACTGGTTAGCAGATAGGAGAAGGGAGATGGGGTAGATGAAGAAGCCAGTAAAAGTGTGTTCTCAGCTGGGCATGATGTGGACTACTTGAGCACATCCCACTGGGCAGCTCTGTGAGAGAGCCCAGAATATGCTTCACACATGCCCTACCAAAGGGAAAGGAAGCTTGGGTGTTCCTGCACCAACTCCTTCTATCACCAGTTGAAGGCGTATTCCTGGGGCATTAACTCTCAGTCACATTCTGTGTGTCCTACACATTTGCCAAGTGTGTTTTCATGACCCGTTCCAGGTACATGAAGTAAGCAGTCTTTGGTAAACAGTGAGGAGATACTAGGTTCTGCTACACCATGTTAAGCGTTCTAAATTTTTTACTAAGATTACTGGAAGTAGAACACAAGCCTACTTAGAATCCTGCTGCAAGTGGAAAGTGGACAAATTTAGCAGCCATAGGAAAGCCAGGTTTGCTGTTCTTCCCCAGTTAATATTTCGTGTCACTAGGACTACATAAGCCTTTCAATCTGATATAACATCCTTAGCCAATAAAAAATATCTAGCTAAATAGATAAGTAGATCCAGCACATTGTCAGTATTTTAAGGTTAATTTATATAGATTTAAAGTTCTTTTACACATGAGCAGGAATGGGGAGGATCCCAAAGAGAGATGAGAGGATGAGGGGATGCAGGGAAATTATAGGTTGATAGTTAGTAAAAACAACTTTTATATGTTATTTTTATGTGATATATTGTCGCAAAATAAATTTATTAGATTATTTCCTCTGTGTTTACAAAAGTAAGCTTTAATATATTTATTTGTAATGGAAAGATAGTACTTAATGCTAGAGAGCCAAGAGGGCCTACAACTGAAAGCAGGAGAACTGCATCCAGCATCCATGTGGAATCTAAGCCCCCTCTTGATATAGATGTGGAGTGACACAACCATTCTGAGGTCCACAAGATGGAGGAAAAGAGTATGGATTAGAGTGGACTTAATGAATTTCTATTCATGAACTATTGTGATTAGTAATCGAAGAAAATGTGGCATTGGTGCAGAGAAAGTGGCATGGTGGCTGCTGGGGGTAGGGAGTGGGAGGAAGAGATGTGATGTGGGGGCATTTTTGGGGGTTGGAGTTGTCCTGGGTTGTGCTGCAGGGACAGTTACCGGACATTGTATGTCCTCCCAGGGCCCACTGGGTGGACTGTGGGAAAGTGTGGGCTATGGTGTGGACCATTGACCATGAGGTGCAGCGGTGCTCAGAGATGTATTCACCAAATGCAATGAATGTCTCATGATGATGGAGGAGGTTGTTGTTATGGGGGAAGGAGTGGGATGAGGAGTGTGGGGGGTATATGGGGACCTCATATTTTTTTAATGTAACATTAAAAAAACAAAGACAAAAAAGTTTAAAAAATAAAAATTAAATTAAAAAAAATAAATGTAGATGTGTGGAAATCAAAGCAGTAGTGGTCAGCAGAATTTATCTGTTTATAAATTTTGAAACAAAAGAATGCTTTGCTCCAAGATCCTTGGCTAAAGAGAGTAGAGGAGAGGAGAAAGAGAGGGAGAGGGAGGGGAAGGAAAAAGGAAAGGTCTTAACACAAAGAACAGGTTATTTTGCTTAAATTGAAAATGGACTTAAGAAATAAAATCATACCCATCTCACTAACAAATGCTTTTCTTAATATTTGTATTGATCATAGAGACAAAGCTTATAGGTCTCAAGTCACCTTTTATTGCTGCTAAATTGTTAAATGCAAAACCCTCTTCATTGATATTTATTGTGCTATAGCTAACTACTAAAGTTTTGACTTTCCAAAGTATAGCATATCAGAGACAAATCCTCAAATTATATGAACTAAATGTAATGTTCCAATATATTTCAAAAAGAGGATTCATAGAGAAGATTCTTCAATATGAAAGGATTCATCCTGTCTGATAGGAAGGATTTGTTAACATACCAAACTCATTCTTGATAAAGTTTATATTCAAGAAAAAGACTGTTCTAGGGCATATCTATATTGATAGCTTTTTGCTTGTTGGATAGTTTGTTTTCTGTTTGTTTGCTTTTAATCATAGGGAGGTCCTGACTAGAAAAAGCAAAACAATATGGATGTGAAAAAAATGGTCTTTTTCATTGTACCTACTGATTTAATGGCATTTCAAACCAATGTGTGTTCATGCTCATACTTTGTTGCCTTATACCCAGAGATTTAGATATTATGATAAAGTAATAAGAGCCACGGATTTCTTAGCAATTACATTTTAAAATGTAAGGCACAATGCCTTCATTTTATGTGCAGCGACATTCACTACAAATGTAGCTTGTAATATGTCAAAACCTCTTGATGAGTGTCCTTGAACTTCTCTAAACAAGGCCCAATGGCATCCAAAATGGTACTGGCCACATTAAAATGTAAATGAGCCTGCTGTAACTGCAAACCAAGATCATTTTATACAGGTGTTTAAATATAACAAGACCTTAAAATCAATCCTGCAGGGATATCTCAGGTACCACAGTTGCTGAATTGCATCTAGGCATAATGCTTTCTAGGTATGTGGTTTTATTGCCCTTGTGTGCTAGTCACTGAACTCACAAGAAAATATTCTGCTAAAACAGTAAAGAGACTTCTTGCCTAGGCCCAGATGAATACCTATGTCAGACCCCAAAATGGAAGAAACCTATTTTTTAGTAATCTGGATTTACTTAACATTTGATTAGTATTATAGAGTATTTAAGATTATTAGCCTCAACAAAAAGGATCATGTTTTTGGTTTTAGAGCAATTTATATTTTTGGGAAAAAAAAGATTAACATGCAATAATTTTTCTTGCTTAGGGGAGAGTTTCAGCCGTTTTCTTATCTGATTGTCATTTTACTTATCCCTGACTCATAATATGTGGTCAATTTGTGTGAGCCTTGTTGTCATATGCCACTACCATGATGAATTAAATGATCTCCTGGCAACGTTGTTTCTAGTGCATATTCATAATGCATGATGCATAAAGCACTTCCTACCACTTCAAAGCAGATCCTCCACAGACACAACAAATGTGGATAGAGTCAGCCACAAATAAGTTCTCATTTCCAATGAATATGATAAAACTAACTTTTCCAAATGGGGTTACATTATTATCAATGAGAATTAATGAACATTTATTTTTCCTCTAAATAAAGCTCACAGAAGGAAAAGGCAAACAGAGGGTGCCAAGATAAAATTGAAAAGATTAATTCTGTATTATATGATATATCATATTTAAAGTACACATGCATTTCTGGCTCTTGTGACCTAAGTGTCAAAAGAAAAAACAGAGGTATGGGGTTTAGAGTCTTTGAGTAAAATATTCCTTCCTTTAGTTGTTCGTGAAGTGTTTCAAGTGTTTATCAAAGATGATGAGGAAAAAATGCTGAGGCCACAGGGTAAAATTTCTGCCTCTCCGTGCATTCAAGGCTATCTGCATCCAGACATGGCTGGTGCCATCTGCCTGGAGGTCAGTCCTGACGCACTTGCAAAGCCAAGGAGATGTTCACGACTGGAGCTGCTGCTTCTATGTGCTGGTGTGCTGGAGTTTACACAGACTGTGGCGATGTGGCTTTAGACCTGACCATAGCCGCATTAATTTTAACTTTGGTCTTTTAAATATATTTAAGTGATTCATGTGTTTAAAGGAGAGGTTTAGGGAAAAAATCCATTAAATGTCTGAAAATATAATTGAAATTTTATTGTTTCATAGTTTTCTTATATTAGAAAGGGTCAATTTACCCTTGTTTATAATCTAAAAATTGAGGCTTATTTCACTATATCCTTAGATAACTTTTTCCCTGTTAGTAGTATTTCTCAGCCTTAACCAATCAAAAATGTAGCCTGGGCCCTGGTTAAAAATAAAGATTTCCAAGCTCTTTACCACTTTTTCTGATTTAGAATTTCTGCCATGGATATTGAAGTTAATAGTTTTAATAAGCAACCCAGGTGATTTGGTTTTGATCAGACAACTTTGGAAAACAGAAATGTAAGGAGGTAAGGCATAACAGTTCTTCACATTTCACTGGCGCATATATATATATATCACTTCCTTCAACTTTTCGCTCGTTCTGGTGGTGCACCAGTTTCTTTCTTATTTGTTGATAGGGCACCATTGCATTGCATTGTCTTTCCTGTCTCGACTTCAACAATCCTCATCAGACCCTATTGCATTCTGGCTTGATACCAAAGGACTTAGGAAGAGTGAGCAAATGCACCTGTTCTACTATAAAGGGAAAAGTCTGCAGAAATATATATTTTATTATATAATATGAATAATTTAGCCCTTCCTCCAAGTAGTGGGAGACGATTGATTCCGGGATTCCTGATGTTTCTTGATCAAATATTAGGAGGCTTTTCTTTTCTTGGTACTATCTTTTCTTTTTTAGAGTGGTGAAGGAACTTGCAAATAGATCTATTCAAATATTCAAAAAACACAGCCGATGCAGTTTAAAAAAAAACATTTATAGACTCAATGTTGCATTGACTTTTTTTGGATTTTGTATTGCATGACTTAGGGATAAGGCTAAGATGAAATGCATCTACACTATGATCTTTGTTTTTAATAATGTCTAAGGTTAATTTAGTTGCCTCCTGAGTAATCTGATGGAGCCTGAACTTTAATGGACATTTCCTTACTTTCAAAAGCATTTGTTCCTAATGCGATGCCAGTAAAAAAGTAAAAATCATTATAAAGTGATTTGAATATGCAGCAAGGAATTACATTTTAAAACACAAATGTTAGAAATTATACTTTAAAATTAATGTTAGCATTTTCATTTTTTAAAAGTAGCCCTGATGTGATTTTCTACTACATGAGGTGTGATCCACTATTTACTAGGTTTAGACCAGAGAAGCATGTATCAGATGAAATACTTATTTTGAAAGGGAAGTAAAAAATATCTGTTTTTCAGAACTCTGTGGAATGCTTGTTGAAATTCAGAGTTCTAGGACTCATTCCAGACCTACTGGTTCAGTATCACTGTAGGTAGAGCTTGGAAAAATGTTATTATTAAGAAGATCACCAACCTCTTGTTATACGACAATAAAATTTGACAACATTTGAAATTGAAGGTTTATGTCATCAAATTATAAATGATCATTAAGGTGGAAGTGCTTATGTCTTCCGTTTACAGGTTTAAAATGGCCCAGATGCTGACACGGTTCAAAATTTTTTTTAAAGATTTATTTATTTTCTCCCCTCCCCCCCACCCCACCCTGCCCCAGTTGTCTGTTCTCTGTGTCTATTTGCTGCATGTTCTTCTTTATCCACTTCTGTTGTTATCAGAGGTACGGGAATCTGTGTCTCTTTGTTGCATCATCTTGTTGTGTCAGCTCTCCATGTGGGCAGCGCCATTCCTGGGCAGGCTGCACTTTCTTTCACGCTGGGTGGCTCTCCTTACAGGCGCTCTTCTTGCGCGTCGGGCTCCCCTACACGTGGGACACCCCTGCATGGCAGGGCACTCCTTGAGCGCATCAGCACTGCACATGGGCCAGCTCCACACAGGTCAAGGAGGCCCAGGGTTTGAACCGCGGACTTCTCATGTGGTAGACGGGCACCCTAACCACTGGGCCAAGTCCGCTCCCTGACACAGTTCAAATTAGTGCACATACAAATCAACCTCACTCAGTGATTAGTCCTGAATGCCAATCAAAGTGTTAGTAGGTGGAGTCTCAACTCTACCAACTGCTGGAGACTCAAGTGGGGTTTACTACTGCAGAGACAGTAATATATGAGTCTAGAGAGGAGAAACCTGGTCACCTGGAAATGCTGCTTCACGTCCTATGTCTTCTAAGTCAGTAGGATTTATAACAGAATTTCACGTTCATTCCCTCCTCTCCTCAGTTCCATTAAAAGAGACTGCTAAATATAAGCCCCTTGCTCTGAGAATTTTCATTGAAATTACTGCTAGTAATTGCCACTGGCTTAGGTTCCTCTATGAAGTTATTGAGCTCAAGAGTGAACAGAGAAGTACCACAGTTCTTTCAGAAGGTATTCTCATGGCCTCTGAGCTTTTTTCCTCACTTGAACCGTGAGGGTGATAACAGTTCTTACCTCATAAGGGGTATTCTCATAGTTCTCAAAATAAAATAGATACCATGTTAAAACCAAAAGGATGTCAATGAACTGATGGAGAAGAGAAGAGCTTTCTCCAGTCATTCAACATTTGTTGCCATGTCCCACAGTAAACACTAATGTGGGGTGTGCAAAATTCCCCATTTTCTGAAGACATACTCATGAATGGGTGGCTGACAAATTGATAAGTAGTATTCATCCAATAAATAATGTATGTTAAGATATTTTCCCAATGATGGCCTTTGAAGGAAACCTCTGGTAAACATGCACATGTGCACACACACATGCAGAAATATAGCCATTTCTCAGAGGCTATATCATTCTTCTGCTACCTAAAACAGGTAGAAAGAATTTAGTTTTTTGCCTAATTGATGCTTTCTGTCAATGTGAGAATAAGTAAAGCTGACCTCAAAGGCAAAGGTATATCCAATAAATAATCTTGCTAGAATAGAACATTGATTAAAACCACATTTGAAGACATTGCCCAGAAATGGTAGCTGTCAGTTCCGAAGCATAATTAGACTCTTTTCTTGGAAAGTTCACTGATAAGTACAGAGAAATATGGCTCAAAAAATAAAAGTTTGGGTATATGTGTGACATGTCCTGATTTTCCTTATGAGCCCCACAAAGGTATAGCACGACCTCACACTAAGTGTGGAACGAGACGATGGAGCACCCTTACAAATCTCGTCCCCACCAGGACTTGAAGGGATAATTTTATCAACAGAATGATTGCAAAGCTGAGATTTTATAGGCATGTCTATATTCCTCTCACAATAGCTCCTCAACTATTGTCTGTTCAGACATTGAACACCTGTGGGAACCAAAGAATTTGTACTCACTTTAGGCTTCCGAGATTTCCTCAGCTACCACCAAGTAATGATTGCAGATATGGCCTTATAATTCTCTATTGCTTAAAATGTTTAGGATGTTCTTTAACCTGCTACTGAAGAAAATAATTTTTGTCTGAGATCAAAGTAAATGTTATTACCCTATGGAACTGGTGATTTGTCACATTTGGGAAAATGTCAATATTGTAACTCACCAGGTAGATATTTTGTTTGTATTTAAAGCACCACTTAATAGAGATAATCTCCAGTATCTTGGTGCATATTCTCTTACCAACTTTCTATTTTCATTCCATATGTTGTTACTGTGCTGTTTTGATATTTTGTGTACATTCATTTATTTTATTACTTGTTCTCTTTCAAATGTCTAAATTATTATAGAATAAAGCAGGAAATGGAAAATGGAAAATGCCTAATAATTCCTACAATACAGTAAGCACCCAATAAAAGTTAGCTTCCTTCCCTTCTTTTCCCTTATTATTCCTTTCACTAACAGACTTTTCCAAAACAATACTTCCAGGTTATTTGCTACACCTTTTCATCTGAGTGTGGCATAAGATGTTTCATTTTTGCACCTATATTGATCCATAGTAGTTCTTAGGTTTTTCAGTTCAGTGAATTTTAAATATCTAAGAAATAGGAGAATGAACTGGGGTCACCAGATATAAGAAAAGGATTTCTCAATGTACGCCAATATAATTATAAGAAAAGTATATGAATAGTAGCAAATCAATGATAAAATAGGGCTCACTTGCTAATTGTCAGGTCTGCTATCTACGGCTTTGAAAGTGACAAAGCATTCTTCTGCTTCGTCTGGCGTGGTGCGTGTGCATTGGCTTCTGACGGTGCCCATGATGGTGAAAATTAGGTCTGTTCTCTCTAATTGCTTGGTAACTTTACATCTCACTGGTTTTAGTGTATCCTACCTTCCATCGCATTCAGGGGCACCATGAGATGTCATGCCCCACGGCAAACCTACCAGTGATAAACACAGAGGGAAATGTTCTGGATCCCCCTGGGGCAGCTCCCAGAAACAACAGGAAACTTTTCTTTGTTTGTTTGTTTTACTTGTGGGCTCTTCCTCAATTATTACTGACACACTGAAAAAGCAGTTAAGTGAGATTTTTTCCGAAGTGGAGAGACTCTGAGAAAAGTGAGTGCCAGTCTGTTTGCTTTGCTTTTCTCTCCAAATGATTTGTTCTCATTTTCTCTACCTTCTTCATTGTTTTCCCAGAAATATCTGACAAGAGGGAAATCTTGGACAGATATACCTAAATATTGCCCTCCTTTCTTTTTATATTCTACAAAGGGAAAGGGTCCTAATTCTTTCCGACATTTCTATAGTTTCCAGGTTGAAGACATGAATGAAATTGCTATAAAAAATACAGTATAAGATTTTTTGTTGACACATATTTTGTTTTTCTTGAATAGAGACCTAGAAATAAGAATTCTGAATCATAAATTAGGTCTTTAAATTTATAACCAACTGCTACATTTTTTTTTTCCATACTGAAGTTTCACACTGAAAGAAGCAATAGGAGAGAATTCCAATTACTCCACAATCTTATCAAGATTGTGGAGTAATTGTCAATTTTCAGTTATTTAGTTTTAGGCATTCTAATAGTTATATACTAGTATTTCCTTGCACTTTTCTGATAACTAATGATTTTTATTTTCTTTCTAGGAGACCTATACTAAACAAATGTTTTTTTTAAAAAATACTACAAACAGAAAGAATATAATAATGAATCAAATTTGCTTCTCCTTCGAAGGAACAAAGAATAGTGAAAATTATAAATAAAATATTTTTCTCACTATTTAATTTCTTTAAAAGATAATGCAAGATAAAAAAGCAAACAAAAGAGATAGCAACAACAAAAAGATAATGGATTGCATCAAACAAAAATAATAAAATATATTATGAGGTTTGTAAATGCATAAATTATGAAAGCAAAGTCACAAAGAAAAATGAGGAGATAGAATTATACTTTTTAAAAGATTCTAACCTTATATGTTAAATAGTTTATTATTAAAAAATAGAATGTTTTTTTTAAATAATAAATTTTTCTTCTGTTGGTAGTTTAAAAAATACAAATGCTTTTTTATATTGAATTTGTATTGTTTCTCTACTAAAACCACCTAATACTTCTAGCAGTGGCCTAAATATACCATAATAATTTCTACTTTAAAATTGTGTCTTCTGTGAAGAAAGACAACTTTACATCTTTATTTCAAGTCTTCATGCTTTTTGCCTTATTGAACATTGTATTAAACAGAGATCGAATTAATCTTAGGCTTTTAATATTTCAATATTATTGATATTGGCTGTAGGCTTTTCACAAATAACTTTTGTGGAAGATTGAGTTATGTACCTAAGACAACTGATTCAGGATGGGTCTTTTTTTTCTTCCACAGGTAAGAAATATAGCACACCATTTGGAATAATTAATTTTAGAAAAGAAAGATCCCTCTTCCCACTATAATACAATCATGGAGCAAATTACCAATATCTCAGTCCAAATATAATGAGACGGGAAGAGGAGTGTTCCATCTATACCAGATAAATATATCAAATATAAATTTTAAAATGTAGTTTTATTTCAAATATATGCAGTAATTTAGGGTAATGATATTGCAAGCCTTAGAAAATCAATTTTCATTAATATATAATAATTGTTTAATATCTTAATTGTTGGAATACAAATTAATCTTTTGCTGGAGGCCTTATAAAGCGAAAGCTATGGGGAGGAGCCAGAAGCCAGAATTCAAGAAAACCCAGAAGGGAAATGAGAGAGCATGTCATGAGCATCACCACTCACCAGAAATCCAAGGGACCCAAGGATCACCAGCAGCCAGTCCCAGACAACACAGTCATGGGGAGAAAACATCACCTTGCCAATGCCAAGATTTTGGACTTCTAGCTTCAAAACTATGAGCCAGTAAATCTCCATTGGTTAAACCAACCCATTGTGCAGTATGTCTTAGCAGCCTGGGAAACTAAAATACCTTTTAACAGAATTTGGATGCTTTCTTTTATTTTCAGTTTACTCAGTGTTTTTATAATGAATTAAATCAACTGTTTCATCTCCCTCCATTGATTTGGTCATATGATTTTTATCCTTTATCCTCTTAGTATAGTGAATTAGACTGATTTTCAGGTGGATAGACAAACTTCATGAGACCAACACTATTTTTTCATGCTGTATTATGATTTTTCATTTTGCTGGATTCAACTTGTAACATTTTATTAAGGATTGTTGTAAGTATGCACATTATAGATATTTATCTGTAATTTTGTATTTTTTTGTTATGTTCTTAAGTTGTTTTATCAGAATTAATATTGGTTCATAATATGAGGTTAGTTTTTTTTTTTTTCACTCAGTTCTTTGAAAGATATGTGGAAATTCTATATAATTCCTTCCTTCTATGTTTATTAGGATTTACTAGTGAAGACATCTTGGTCTGAATTTGTCTTTGAGGGTAGATATTTGTTGTATTTCTATTTAACAGATTCAGAGCTCTTCTGATTTTCTGTTTCTTCTTGTGCCTGTTTTGTGAAGTGATGCTTTTTAAGGTTTTACCTTTTCATCAAAATGTTAAACTTGTAATAAAATTGTTCATAATAAAATTGTTACATGCTTTTAATATGTATAATATCTTTATTGATACACATCCTTCCTTGCTCATATTGATTATTAACATTTATCATTCTTATCTTTTCTCTTCATTCTTGCTTCATATTCTTCAATTTTATTAATAGTTTTTAAATACTAACTCTTGCCTTTGATCCTATCTCAATAATTTATTTCTTTCCCATTATATTTATGTGTGTTCTTATATTTATAGTTCATTTCCTTACCTTTTTTTGAGTTTACTTCTCATTTTCTAGCTTTTTGAGTTCTGGCACTTAGATAATTGATTTTAAATCTTTCTTCTACTCTAATTTATAAACTTAATAAATTTCCCCAATTGTTTCAGAAACATAAACTAAAATATTTTCTACTTTCAGTGTGATTTCTTATTCTATGGGTTATTTAAATTGTATTACTTTATTTTCAAATATTTGAATATTATTTTTATTTCTAATTTAATATAATTGTTGTCTGACAACACACTATATGAATTAAATTATTTTGTATTTACTGAGACTGGTTTTTGGCCTAGTTTATGTTCTAATTTGTGAATGCTCTATATCACATGAAAGAAATGTATATTTTCCAGTTTTGTAGACAAATTGGTGAATTTGAATACTTGTGTGAATTAACTTTTATATATATTTTGGTCATCATCTTTTATGAATTATGAAAAAGAACTATTGTAATATCTCATTACCAGGTATCACTCTATACCTTACTTTTAAAATATTCCACTTTATTTATAATATAAAAACTAAAAAGGTACAATCCTTTTCATACCCTCTCAAACTTTAGTGCTATCATTCTCATACATTTCATTTCTTCATTGTCCATCTATGTCATGAAGCCAACAATGCTTTATATTTTTGATTTGGTCAACAGAATTTTTGAAAAAAAAAATATGTCTTTATTTTGTTTATCTTGATATTTATCATTTACTGTGCTCTTCATTCCATTCTGAAGATTTGCTTTCATTTGGAATAATTTCCCTTTGTCCTGAATAAAAATTTCCAGTGGAGTTTCTTGACAGAACAATTCCTGGTGACAAATTCTCTTAGGTTTTGTTTGCATAAAAATGTCTCTATTTTACCTCTATAGTGAAGGTCAATTTTCCAATGATTTAGAATTCTGGGAAAAAAGCCTGTTTTTATTTTTTCTTTCAGCTCTTTGAACGTGTTGTTCCATTGTGTTCTGGTTGCCAATATTTCTGATAAGAAGCCAGCTACCTCTGTTAATGTGTCGTCTCTCCTCTTCCCCTAGGACTGATTGATTTTAACTTTCCTGTTTATATTTGGTTTTGTGAAGTTTTCATAAGTCCTACATAGGTATGGTCTTCTTTGTATTCTACTTGTGGTCTGACTCTGAGGGGCTGTACCATCAGTGGGTGCCCAAATGAGGAAACCAATAAAATGGCATGCCTGTCTAATATGCATCCCTTCTTTCAAAGATCATATCCAATCCTATTTCTGCCTGATTTGGATTAATCTTCATGCTTTCAAACAGATGATTTTATCTTTTGTCAGAAGCTTACAATTGTTACCATTAAGAGGTGTTCTAATAAATTGCTAGCCAGTCATTATTCTACTAATAGTAGAAATTTTCAGGTGTAGTTTCTAATATGTAAGTAAACTTTTTGACATATGAAGTAAGAAAATAAGAAATAATTAACTTCTCTAAACAAAATTGGGTTTCAAGAATATTGTCTTTTTGAAAATTAAAAACTAAGATTTAGGAAAATAAGATCTAAAAACTTAATGGTTTCCTGTTAGACTATGACTGTGACAGTTCAGCTAATTTCAATGACATTAGTTGCCTTTGACAGAATTCAGGGGGAGAAAGCACCCATAAAATTGTCCAGAAGAGAAAGTTACATTTGTTGGTTTTAAAATAATTTTCTCTATTACATAAAAAAACTTCTTGTGTATAGAGCAGAAATATCAATGGAAATTGAGTTATGAAAACTGTAGCGTGATTGGGTTGGTTCATTTGTATTACAGTAATTCATGATTACATTATTTGAAAGAAAAATATTTTTTATAATATTGATATTAGTTAAATGAAACTTCCATATAGCTTTTAAGATTTATGTATTTATTTATGCCCCACCACCCTTGTTGTTTTGCACTTGCTCTCTGCTCTCTATGTCTGCTTGTCTTCTTTTTAGGAGACACCAGAAACGGAACCAAAGACCACCCATATGGGAGGGAGGCACCCAATCACTTAAGTGACATCTGCTCCCTGTTTGTTGTGTCTCTCATGTCTCCTCGTTGCATCACCTCGCTGCAGCATCTTGTTGTGTCACCTTGCTGCACCAGTCCTTCATATCAGCTCTCTGTCTTGATCACATTCTTTAGGAGGATTTGGGCACCCAACTTCTTGAGCCATCCACTCCCCCCCCATATATTTTTGTAATACATTTTTCTCTTAATGTTTTCAGAAGTAATAATAGTGCCTTTTAAACATTCATTCTCAAAAGCGTGTTTAAATTTCCTAAAGTTTTACCAAGTTTAGGGTTTCATTTACTTGGAGTTAGACAGCAATCCATTAAAAGAATGGTCAATAAAGTACATAAGTTCATATAGTATTATCATTGATATTGTTTTAACAATCAGACCACCTTTTCATGTTTTATACCCCCTTCTAAACTTTCACTAAGTACCTATTATATTCCAGGCATTTTATTATGTTCTTAAGATATACTATTATAGAGACTATATACTCGCATGGAATCCTCACACCAACTTTGTCAGGCAGACAGAAATAATCCTCAATTAATTTAAATTATTAAGGTGTCCCAAAAAAATAGTCCAGGGGGAAAATTTCAATAAAAACACCAAAATGTGCCTGCATTAACAAAACTCTTGAGTATTTAAATAGTTAAATAATACTCCAAAAATAATCTTAAAAATGTATGAAAAAATTTTGACCAAGTAGAACCTTTTGCTTGATTAATTCCTTTCATTTTTATGAGTATTTTTCAATTTTCTGATATCATTATTCAGAAATTTTATGAGTTGGTCTTATTTCTTAATGTTTTTAGTGCCAATTATTGACTTAATAGCTTAAAATTTTTACAATTTGATCCTCTAGGTACAGAGAGAGAGGCAGATGGTTTGGGGATGAAAAGCATCAAATTGGGAATACATATCATTTTATTAAAATCCACTTTCAGGTTATAGATTAGGTTTGCATAATTCACACATAACACCCACCCACACCCACACCCAAACACATATATTTGCATAAATGATTTAGTTCTCATTAAAAATTGACATGCCCCAAACCAAATGCTAATATTTTTGAAAAACTATTTTAATGTTATTTTGATAACTGATTTTTAAAATGTTTCCTTCTTTTAAGGAAAAAAATCCATTAGTATAAACAAGTGTTTATACAACTGAAACATATTTAAATCAGAATTTGAATTTTTAAAATCTTTTTCCTATTAGTGATAAATTACCAGAAGATGTAGAGATGAAATGGTTTTTACTAAAATGTTGTTGAAATGGACAGTATTCAGTCCTGTATTTTATTCAGCATGCACTAAAACCTTACCACTTTCCCTCTGATCCATCTGAAAAATGAGACTCTTGAGAGATTTATATTCTTTAGAGTATAATAGCTTCATTTTCTTCATATTATTTATTTTTGGATATTTATAGCTTATAATAATTTCAGTGACTCCAGATAGGATTTTCCTAGCAGGTAATAATGTGATTATTTCTTCTGCTGGGAAATAGCAAACCCAAAGTCATCATTACTTAAATAGTTGATTATATAGCTAAAGGGGAAAGAACATAAATATTTGTTAAGAAGGAAACACTGTTTAAAAAAAAAAAAAACAATTGAAGGATATTTTCTTAAACTAATAGAAAATGCTTTGCATTTGCCATCGCTTTATTCAGTGTACATTAGCCCGAGTTCACTGCTGAGGAATACCTAATAGAAGGAATAAATCTTTGAACACTACAGAGAGTACAGATTTGGCTATGACCTTTGCAGTATCTCAAGGTTAATGGATAGAAAAGTGATACTTCAATGTCAAATATTCTCAGTCCTTGGGATGTGTGGAAATGGATTTTTCTAATAAGAGCTCTGATTACATCTCTATTCTATTTATTTTTTCAGATTTATCAGAGTACTTTATGATTGTGATGATAAAATTATTTTCCAGTATAGTTTAGATAATATAAAATGTAAAGGGCTGTTTTGAAATGAGTTGTGTTAATTGTACAGAATCTAGTGTATTTCCATGGAATTAAACCTCAATAGGTTTAATTAATGTCTTTAATGTCTCTCACATTTTTTCCCCATTAGACTAGTGTCCCTGATATCTCTAGGGGCTAATATTGGGCACTCAATGTATAAAATTTAATAATAATGCTTAGCATATTGCTGCTGAGTGATATTAAGGATCTCATGTTTCTAAATATACTGATTGCCTTTGTTTGCTATGTTGTATATGGGGCAGGGATAAAAACATAGACTGAGTCTTTCTAAAATTATTTATAAATGATTATAAATGCTCATTTAAGGGGCATTACAAAAAATCAGCACCGCCATTATCCTTTATGGAATAATCTCCCAATTGTCTCCAAACTAAAAAACAAAGAAGCAAAATGTTTTGATGGATTTTATATAATGGTGTATTTTAAGAGGGGTGAACCCCAATCATAGTTTAGGATTTGGAATTTTTTGAAATTTCATCATATAAGCATATTGAATTGGTGTCACAATTCTTCACTCATATCCATATCTTGAAAACATTTTTCCTTTGATGAAATGAGTTTTGAGTATTACACTCAGGTAATATCCCAGGTATCCTAGACCAGGGATCAGTGAGAAAGTTCAAGGAATGAGGTTCCCAGTTAACCTGCCATAAGAAAATCTCTGTTTTCTTTCTTCTAGTACAGACTGGCTTTCTACATCAGATTTTACATTTAAAAAAGAGTCTGCTGCTTTTAAAATATGATCAAAACCACTCTTCTGGGGCATTTACTTAAAAAAGCATATGGTAACACTTAGGCCAAATAACCAAATATATAATGAAAACATTAAAAATATGGTCAACTCTTTCATTTTTTTCATATTAAGGTTCATCAATAATTACTGCAGAGGTTTGAGGGAAAATGTTTTATAATTTCTGCCTCAAATTTAAAGCTCATTAAGCCTACATAACGTTTTGTAGGTTCAGTTTTAGCAGAGACCTTAACCACATACTTCTACCTAGCAATCCTTTGCTCATTCATCCACCCATTCATTCACATACTGCTTGGTCAGCTGTTACGAATGCAGAGCTCTGCAACAAGGACTGGTGCTACAACAGTAATTAAGGCATTTCCTGATTCTTCATCATATTTACCAGAGTTTATTTTACATTATTTGAATATAGGTTCTTACTCCCAAGAATTGAAACTCTTACATGCATGCTAAATTCTACATGACTTAGTAAGTACTGAAGAAATGGTTCTTGATCTTACAAATGTAAAAAAAAAAAAAAACTTAACTCACTAGAAATTGCCAACATCACAAGGTAATATTAACCTCAAATTGAGCTGCATAAATTGCCATTTTTATAGGTCAAAAAGGATAGAATATTGACTCTCATATGTTTCATTCTAATATATCCTGCGACATTCAGAAACGTGTGTGCAGATTAAAAATTCTGTTCCACAGTGGGACACTGGGGAGCGGCGGTTGTGGACAGTTGCATAGATAAGGTGACACTCTGTAATACTGTACCTTAGCTACTCTTTAATTAACATATGAGAGTGTGTTCCTGGGCAAGTATGCGTTTCAGGAAAATAAATAGGGAGAAGCAAAGATTTAAGTAACATCTTGTCATACAAATGCAGATAAGGACTGTAAATGTACATCACCTTAATTTATAAACCTGCCAACATTAAATGAGTCAATCACCCAGGGACATATCACAGAAATACTGGAAGACTTCCATTCACATGTTTGCATTCACATGGCCTATCTCTGACACAGAGGTCACAGAAAATATTTTCTCCAAACTCTTTCTCCACCATATGACATTGAAGTTCACCTTATCTGAGATTGTTCAAATTCAGTATTCCTTTTTTGTTGTTATTTTTTGAGGTACCAGAGCTGGGGATTGAACCTGGGATCTCGTATGTGGGAAGTTGGCACTCACCCGTTGAGCCACACCAGCAGCCCTGAGTTGGTTTTTCTGTTTGTTTGTTGTTTGTTTTTGTTTTTAGGAGGAACCTGAGACTAAAACCAGAACCTCCCACATGGGAAGCAGGTGCTCAACAGCTTGAGTCACATCCACCTCCCCTTAGTATTCATAAAATTATTTGCATAAATTTTCATAGTTTTCATAAAATTATTTGCATAAAATGTATGCATCTGAAAAAAAGCATACTAAGCCAAATGCTATAAAAATGAAAGGAATGAGGAGAAATAAATAACTCATTCAGAAGAACAAACTTTCCCGAAGGAAATTTGCAAAAATGAAGGGAATGAAAAGTCTTAGATTAGGAAAGTAAAATTTTTTTCCTGAATTTCAAGATTTTCTGTAATGCTAAATTAATTAATACATTTAGCGGATGTGTCTCAAGCAATTGAGCCCCTGTCTACCATATAGGAGGTCCAGAGTTCAATTCCTGGGGCTTCCTGGTAAGGGTAACGTTGCTCGTGCAGAGAGCTGGCCCACACGGAGTGCTGCTCCACATGGTGAGCTGGCCCTCGTGGAATGCTCACTCAAGCCGAGAGCTGGTGCAAGAGATGATGATACAAAATGAGACACAGAGGAGAGACAATAAGAGACACAACAGACCAGCGAGCTGAGGTGGCTCAAGAGACTGAGCACCTCTCTCTCATTCTAGAATGTCTCAGGATCAATTCCCAGTGCCTCCTAAAGAGAAGACAAGCAGAGACACAGAACACGTAAGTGGAGACAGAGCAGACAAGGGGTGGGGAATAAGTAAATAAATCTTCAAAAAAATACAATATTATTTTAAGGGAAAGCATCAATGTTTTCTCAAACACTATTGTTTTTGACAAGAAATGAACAAGAAATGTTATGTTTTTGACAAAGCATAACCAAAGTGTCCATTTTAAATTGATTTATGTCAGGTGATGCAGAGAATTTGAATTCTCTTATCCCTCACTTTGAATTACTTTATAAACTTATTTTTCATAAACTTATTTTTATAAGTGTATAAAATATCTTCATCATCAACTGTGTTCCTCTCACTATATATTGCATATTAATTTCCTATTTTTCAGATTATTTTTTCTCAGTTCTAAATATGAAGACTTTGATGTTATTATTATAATTCATTTTCATATTCTACTTCCTTTTATTCTATATGCTTAAGTATTGGAAAATAAAATTCCTCTTCACATTCTACCAATATTTTTTTAAAAGGATGAAACCTCTTTAAGATAGTTTTTTAAATATGAAACCAAAAGGAACAATTGAGCAAATAAGATAAAATTTTACCATATTTAAAATTTTCCTAACTTTTGTGACATACTTATTTTTCTTTTTGGTGGGTACTCTAGTCATGAATAAGTGAACATCTGAATGAAAAAGCATTACAGACACACAGTACTGTAATATTTTTTGAAAACTACCACATGGATGCATTCAGTGGAAATTTCACTGCTATCCTCTCTTACATTAGAAAATCTAGCAGTGTTAGTAAAACTTGCTCTTATTTCTTGCTTTTGACACTAATGGGAATTTTCAGTAAAGACTTCAAGTCCAATTGATGCATGAGCCTAGTAGTTCTCCTTAATTGTGTTTGTAAATTCAATAGCTATTATAGAAAGAGACATTCTTGGCTGCACTTTACAAAAATTATTATACCTCCTAGACCATACTTTATTCATTTTTAACTTCTATATGTTTTAACACTGTCTTATATTAAGAATGACCCAGAAATGTGTACTTGTCTTGTCTCTCATGGGTTTTGGGTGCCTTTTGTTCTGTCACATGTTCTTCTAACAACACATTTTGTCTAAATATAACCTAATGGTACTGAGACTCTACCCAGAAAAACAAAGAAAAATTTTCCTATACGAAAACACAGTAATCAAAACAGAAATAAACAATGCTTTCTGGAAAAAAAATTGGAAAGATGAGAGAAATAGAAAATCATTGAAGCTGTACTTGTGAATTTAAATCAATAATAATTATTATAGAAGAAGAAATATTGACATTTTCCCAATATTGGAGAGCATCTTAAATCCCAGACTCTCTGAAAGCATTCTCACTGTTGGTAAAAATTATGTGCCAGGTAATCGAAACTGGAAGTATGGACGTTTAAAAGCCTTTGTAATCTCATGTGGATCTGTGACATTTTAGACTTAGGGGTAGTGGCCACTTCTGGTAAATGTGCACTCCTAGTTTGCTATTGCTCTGGTTGGGACTATCCAGTGCCCTCTACTGAAGCCCAGGTTGACCGTCACCCTCTCAGCCCTGGAGGATGATCCCTGATGCTCTGCCCTGAGCATCGTGACAGGCAGTCACAAATAGCTGGCTATCTTCCTATCTTCACAAGTTAAGCAGCAAGGCCAGGTATGGGGCAACCTCAGGACGTTTATCGTTTGCCTAAATAGACCGTGCTTTGGCTTCTACATTTTGACTTGGGGAAGTCTGCTGGACAATTTCCTTCCAATATTCAGAAATAAATGACTCTTTGAAATCCTCTATTTTGCTGGCAGTTCTCTGAAACAACTTGCGATTTTCTACTCCCTCCAATTTAGGGAATTTCTGGGAGGGAAGTGAGAAGAATTGAGGAACTGACATCTGTCCTCTTGTCCTTCCTTCCGCCTTCATACTTCCACTGTTCAGAGGCTTGGAAGTACCCATTACCCATTAAGTCTAACCTTGTTCCTCTCTCCAATATGACTTTGAATCAATTAGGGATGATTTTGGCTGTGATTTTAACCTAGGTGCTCTAGAAAACAGAATCTAAGTGAAATGGTTATGCGATAATACTTTACTGGAGAGTGTTCAAACCCAAGGAAGCAGGGATGAAGGGACAGGGGCGTGAGGCAGGGAAACAGAGAAAGAAAACATCATTTGCTAATGAGCTAGCTACAGCTTCAATACAAGCTAGCCACCTACTCTTGAAAGACTACTACAGAGAAATGACAAGAAGGTCCTCGGTGGGATGTGAAGAAAAGCAGAGTGTTTGGCACATAAGATAAAAAGTAAGCTAAGTTTTACATGGATGACATAAGAGACCAAGAGCATCCTGGTCAATAACAACAGAAATAGGAAGAGTAACAACCCAGCTAGCCAACCCAAGGTCAGTGTCATCCTTTGTCAGGCACACTCTGGCCAGAAGGCAAGGAAGAGGCAGGAACCCAGGCTAAAGAATAAACTGAATCCTACACAACCCACACTTTGCATAAATCAAATGCAGACCCACTTGCATTTAAGAGAGTGCAGTCTCAACATGAAATAAGATGCCTTCACATTTTTACCTGAGAGGGGAAGAAAGAGCCAATTCTTCAAGGTTCTGTCTAGTTGTAATCTTCTAAAGCAAGGATCAGCAAAGCACAGCCCCTCACTAAACTCAGCCTGCAAGAAATTTTGTCTCTCTCTGAGTTATATTTTTTGACATGTTTAAAGACTATAAAACAAACAAACAAAAATATGTGGTAGACATGGTAGGTGATTCACAAAGCCTAAAATATTTACATTACATGGCTCTTTATAGAAAATATTTCCTGACCCCATATGCTAAAAACACTGTAAAAAGAACAAGAAAACTAAGCTGAAGTCCCCAGTACAGAAACCAGTGTTGAGACCATAATGCTTCTCATAGCCATTCTCCACAATCCACTTCAGCTGGTCTGTGTTGTTTGACTTGTGAGGTGACTTAGACCTCCATTCCGAGTTGCTGACCACTTGGATTGCTAAATAAGGAAGCACCTTTGGGGATGAGAGAGTTTTTCTATTGTTCTCCACAGTCATACCTGAACTGAGAATTAGCTAGGATTCTGCATATAGGACATCTTCAGTTTTCAGTGCCTGATGATGTGGGTTTGGAAGCTTGGGGTTGATTTAAGCTACTCACATTTGTTTGCTGTCCACACTTGAGTTTTTTGACACCATCATAGTTTTCTTAATGATTAATTGAGATTCCCAAATAATTGCTTCAGGCCAATTTAAAAGTCTGAAGCTATACTACTTATCTGGATAGTCTATAAGCCTGATGATTCTTGTATTTTAGTCACTGGGTTCTATGCATGCCCCTCCTCTAGGCCTTACCTTAATAGCCTCTGCCCTGAAGCAATTCAAACAGTCTTGGGTAAGAAGGTGCCATCCTTAAAATAAGTCTTGCCAGTTTTCTTACCTCTTAGGGAAAAATAATTAACAAGTAGCATGGAGAAAACTGGAACTCCAATTCTATCAATCTTTCTTCTTATTTTAAGATATTTTTTCTACTGCTACTCCTTGAATAAATCACACTTTAGGATAAAGCTCTTGTTTGCTTTCTGTACAACACTGAATTCCATACTTTTGGGTCTTTCCATGGAGGGACAAGTTAGAAAAGTCTTCAGTTACTACTAAGGGAAAGCCATATAACTGTGACCTAAACAATTTTTTTTTTCCACTAGGATTTCTGTAGGTGGATCCTTGCTGATATTTTCCCCTCATCTTTCTGGTCTGCCTCAAAGTATCAGCTTTTTGTCTTAAGTATATCACCTTATTATAAGAATTTCCACATGCAATCACATTCCAAAGCAGGAAATCAGAGTATTATGAGCAGAAGGACCTAATTTTTACCTGAAACTAACCAACAGTTTTTTTCAAAAATTTTCCCAGCAGACTACTCTTCCACATCACTGGACTGCATTGGGTCACACACAACCTGCTCCTACCCCAAAGGAACTGGGAAAATGAGGACATGGCACAGAGGAAACAGTTGTCATGATTGGCTAAAACCAATTGTGATTAAATGCCTGGAACACGGTTATTGGCCACCCTAAACAAAATTGGAATACTGTTTGTAAGAACAAAGAGCCAAGCCTGTTATGTAGACTCTGCCTTGGTACACTCTAGTCTGAGTTCACTGGGATTACCTCTTGATATGTAAAAAGAACCTTTGGGGAAGCAGATGGGACTCAAGGACTTGAGCCTGCTTCCCACACAGGAGGTCTTGGGTTCAGTTCCCATGCCTCCTAAAAATAAACAGAAAAAACAAACAGTTAGCAAACAAACAAACAAGAACAATTCAGGGGAGCCAATGTAGCTCAGTAGCTAAGCACGGGTTTCCCATAGACAAGGTCCTAGGTTCAATTCCCAGCCCAGCTACCTCAAAAAAAAGAAAAGAAAAAAAGAACCCTAAGAATTAAAGCCTTCTCTTTCTGATAAAGCCTAACTGATAAGACTATCATCACCCTATAAATTCAGCAAAAGTAAAAACTGACAATATTTGAACAATAAATTTTTTATTATAGATATTACTATTCCTTCTCAGATATACTAATACACTTTGACTTAGTGTGTGAGGAGGCAAACAATTTTGTGAACTAAGGAAAATGAGAATATCTCACTTTATTTTTTAAAAAGCATTATATCAATTTCTATACCTTATAATGATTGCCAAGGGAAAGGCTGTGTAACTTTAAAATGATGATTATCTCTGAGGATAATTAATTTTTTTGTCAATAGCAAATCCTTTAAATTGTTTTCCTTATAGAAATGAAAGAAATGCATGTATTGATTCTTCTTTTTTTCACTTGGATACCTTCGTGATCATTAAAAAAATAACTCCCTTATATAAAAGAATATTTTGCTGACATGAAATGAATATTCTGGCAACAATTAAAATCTGACCTTGAATTCTGTATCATCAGACTATGTGCAAAGAGTTGCCTGCAAAAATGACACATTTTAATCACCTTGTTTAAAAGACAGGCTCAATTTGTGATTGATATTTTAATTAATATGACTACATGTAAAAAGGATATATTATTTTTAATTATAATAATTTAAAGATTATAATAATATAATTATAACAGAATAATTATGCTTATCATAAACTGCTTTCCTGTGAAGGCATATAAAAGCAATATGGTTGTTTTAAAATTGTTTACCAATTATTTCCAACTTTACCAAATATCTTCAAGTTTTCTTTCATATGTCCTGTAATATTTTTCCTGCAGATATTTATATATATATGTATAATCAGAATCAAGTTGCTTCTGTGAATTATTTAGAGATTTAATTTGTTGTTTATGTTATATAAATTGTGATTTCATTCATGTAGGTTGGAAGATAATAACATGACATTTCTAGAGACTGAAGTTTATATAAATTTATTATTGGATACTGTTAGCATATTGATGCATATTTTTATCTAATTGATGCACAGGTTTTATTCAGTAACTTAATTAGATAACTGCTATTTTCTCTAGTGGCCTTCACATTAATTAACTTTGCTTATGAATACTATTTATGACACATATTTTGGTTTTATAAAAATCATATTTTTAATATTAAAATAAATACTAATAATATTTGTCACCATGTTGATTTAATTCAATTGGCAAGAGCACAGTTTCATCCATTCTAACAGGTAAATCTGGATCAAATGAAGGGAGAAGAGAATGAGGACCAAAGTCATATGATTTAATATTTTCTCCTCATGAGATACATAACGATTTACACATGGATCTTGAATGACTCTTGTGAAATATTACCAGTACATAGTATATAATTTACACATATTTAAAACCCCAGCTTCTAAAAAAATGATTTGAAGACCTTTTATTTGTATAACTTCTATGCTCCTTTCGATACCTTACAAAAAACATGTTTTAGATTTTTGCCTTCAGTTTTGAAGCCAAATTGTTATAACCACAACATAGAGAGGTAGATCATTTAACATTAACAAAGATTTAATATAGTGTGACCATGGAATAAAAGTAGCACTACAAGAAAAGCAGAATTCCAGGCATTATATTTTTGAGCATTGATTTTAGTTTTCTGGTTTTTGTTTTGCTGAGGACATTTGTGGTCTGACGGTCTTCTATTTCTTACATTTTCTAAGAAATATTGTCATACATTTTTGGCACAACGTTATAATCCATCCATTACATATAAGCATGCCACTAGTGTGTATGTGTGTGTGGGTGTCAATGATCACAAATTCCTCACAACATCCCCCAACAAGAGGAAGTTTCTACATTCCCTCCCTTTGAATCAGGGTGTGCTTCTGACTGCCTTGACTACTACAGTGCAGCACAAGAGATGTTGGGTGACTTCTGAAACTAGGTCAGAAATGGCCATGCAGCTTTCACCTGGTCTCTTGGGAGGCTTATCCTGGGAGAAGCCAGCCTTAATGTCAAAAGTCCAACAACCCTGTAATTCTAAGCTTGAGAGGCCACGTGTTCTAGTAGGAAATCTAGTAGCTTTGGTCCTAGTTGATAACGAGCATCAACTGCCAGCCTTCTAAGAGAGTCTGAATAGAAACTGATTTGGAAGTTGTGTCTTCAGGTCATCCCAGCAAGTTTAACTTTTGACATTTCCCCTTCTAACTGCATTCAGATATATATTTCAGTGCTGTTAATTATTTGCAAAATGTTGTAAATCAGCTATTACCAAAATATTTCCATTGTTCTAAATAGGAACTTTATACATTTTAAGCCTTAATGTCCCATTCCCTATCCCCACTCTATCCTTTGGTAACCTATGTTCTACCAAACATTTTTTAAATCAGGGCCGTAAGCATTTAATGTGAAATATATTAATTATAGCCAGAAAACTTGAGATCTAGTGGTAGGGCTAGGGCTTTTTTGTTTTTCATGAAAAAAATGACACAACTTTTATAGGTTCAAGTGTCATCCCTAGTAAACTGTGGATTTGAAAAATGTCTTAAGCAGTGTTTTTCAAACCTTCAGTCTATGGTCTCTGAAATAGTTTTGAAATGTGCCCATTTGTACATTTTATGGTTAAATATCCAAACATTTTATAAATTCAAATTATTGAAAGGGAAATAATATCTCCCATATTT
This sequence comes from Dasypus novemcinctus, assembly GCF_030445035.2. NCBI lineage: Eukaryota > Metazoa > Chordata > Mammalia > Cingulata > Dasypodidae > Dasypus > Dasypus novemcinctus. Next base: position 83,002,037 of record NC_080688.1, on the reverse strand, counting down.
TACATTGTATACGTGTGTTAAACATTTTGTCCAAACATTGGTACTGCATATTTATTTCTTTCCGTTTAAGGAAACTGCCTAATTGGCAAACCGAGATCCCACTGTCAAAAATTATCAATCATTCACACTTATTTTTGACGGAAAAGCTAGCATGAAATTTAAATTCAAATAAAAATATTAATAGGTATCCTCATGACACCATCTCACCTCTAAATCCTAATTCTAATGAACCAAAGAAAGAATAAAGAAAATAGATTGATGAGCACATAAGACAAGGAAATCTGTCATAAATTTCTTACTTGGAGGGGAAATAAAACCAGCTACATGTTATCAATGATGTAAAGGCTTTCACATTTTGTTCTAATGTGAGATTTGCCATCAGGGTTTATGTATTCTCAAGAGTTCCACCCCTTTTTTGTGTGTTCATAAAGTTTTTATTCCTAGGGAGAAAAGGAACATTGTAAGACTTCCAATGGAAGAAGTTACGCCTTTCTTTCTTGAAGTGAAAAGCAGACAGACTGCAAGGGGAGACCATAGCAAAGGAGAACTAGTGCAGATTTTGAGAAAGAAAATACGTGAAAGTTAATGATCTGATAATTGATTTTCTTAAATATGAGCCCATTTATGTCCTAGACAGTCCTCCTATAATATCCCTGTTTTTAGAACCCAATACAAAGACGCCTGATATCAAAGACCTTTTCCAACATTAAATTTAAACAATGATCATCTTCATTCTACCTTCCATAATGATAGGTTTTAATAAACATATTCACTAACATTATGCTTAATACACATACATATAAGCAAATTATAACTACTTAATTCTTACCTCCAGGGACAAAAATGAGAGTCAATGACCTACAAACAGTATTGCATCAAGGACACCTAAAATGCAAATTTGGAAGTTTATATAAAAGAGGGAGGCAGCTGTTCCTCTCCCCTTCCAAGAATCTCCTTGGAGACTCCCTCAATAGGAAATAAATACTGCAGAGCAAATCCTATGACGGGAAAAGTCATGTGGATTAGGGAAGTAAAAGTGAACTTCTTCTATTTCCATGGAAATAGAACAGGAGAACGCGCAGCAAATGGACACAGAGCACAGACAGCAAGCAAGCCACAAGGCGGGGGGCAGGAATAAATACATAAATAAAATATATAAATAAAAGGGCACTGTACTAAATGTTAGGCATGCTATTTCTCATTTAAAACACAAAGTCATTCTATGAAATAGGTGATCCTTTAAAAAGAGAAAACTAAAGTCTGGTAAGTTAAGTAACTTGCCCCAAATCAGACAGTTAAATAGTAATATCATACAGGAAACTTTGCTCTGCTGCCAGACACCAGTCCTTTATCCACCAGGATATAATGTCTCTTATTCTCCAACATTACCATTTTTTTCTCCTTCACGTCCCTTGAAAACTATCATATCCTGGTATGACTAGATTTGTCCACACTATTTTGATTATTATGAGAAAGTATGTAATCCACAATTATAACTGCATACAATTTTTCCTTTATTAGAGAAATTATGGGTTTACAGAAAAAACAGGCATATTACACAGGATTCCCATAAACCACGTTCCCACCAACATCTTGCATTGGTATGGAACGTTTGTTAAAATAGATGATAGCACATTTTTAATATAATTTTTGCCATTAAAGTCCATGGTTTAACTTAGGGTTCACTGTGTAGTATAGTTTCATCAATTTTAAATTATTTTATTCTATTGCCAAATATAAAATATAACATTTCCCCTTTAATCATATTCCAGATATATTGCGTATTCCAGATATGATTGCTATTAATTGCAGTCACAGTGTTGTGCTACCATGAACACCAACCATTATAAAAACAATTTTTTATCATTCCAAAGAGGATCCCTGTACATTTTAAGCCTAAACTTCCCAATCGCTATCCCTACCCAGTCTGCTCGTAATCTATATTTGAGAATGAGACTCTATGAGAATTGCTTATAAAGTTTTTAAATGATTACCTAACAAAAACACGTATTAATAGTGCGTGATCAGGTGATATGATCAAAGGATGACATGAGACATCCTATGGAAAAGTTTCCCCTCAATCAGCTGATAAAAGGACAAATCCCATTTGTTTAGAACTGCAGGACCACAGAGCCCAAAGAAGGGCTCCACAAATGCTGAATCAAAGGAAAAGAAAGATGTTCTCCAAGATCAGGTAGGCAGTTTCCATCCTGGATCAGCCAGTCCAGACTCCACCCCCTCAGAGGGTCCTGCAGAGCGCGGGGGTCGTGCAGAGGCAGCACAGCCAACGTTCCTGTTCTCTGAACCACCAGCAGCAGTGAGTTAGGGCCCCACACACCAGGCACAAGGACCCAAGTGCGCAGAGAAGCAGAGCAGAACACAAACCGCGGGGCTGGGCTGCAAAGTCAAGGGCCCTCGGGGGTGTGGGAAAGAGAGACCAAGGCAGGACTGACGGCTAGAGGTGCACACGCTCAATCGAGTTTCTGTTGACTGTGCCACCTAAATGCAAAACGAACTGCACAGGATTTACTTACTTTTCTAGATTGGCCCCATCCATCTCCCTCTCCCTAATAGGGAAGAAATCAGAGGTAGAAAAGTCTCACAGAAAAAAGAAAAGAAAAATAGGGGGTAGGGGGAAAGGACTGAACAGCCATTAGTCTGAATGGGTCCAAGAACTGAAAAGTGTAAGGAAAATTCTCTCAAGGGAGAGAATCCAAACAAATCCTAGGAGCTGGGGAGAAAATTCTGCACCAAATCATCCCCACTTTATACCAGGGAAATGGGCATAGTTTATGTAGCAGTTTTCAGGAAGCCATGCCTCTTAAATTCATGTTCTCTACATTTATTTACAAGAGTAATCCTTTAGGCAGGGTCATAAAGCAATGTACATTTTGTATTGATGATCTCTTTATCCTAGCAAATGTCATTAGTCGATTTACCCCCAGGTCCATTTGATGGGGCGTTTGACTGGGCATCCGGCATTTCTCACTTTAGTGGTACAACCCCTATAGAGCAAATTGTCCGAATGTGTGATTCACAGAACTACAAATATGGATTAAATGTACGGAAAAATTCAACAACCCAATAAGAAAGTCAGTTGAGGTTTTGGTTGGTTTTTAGGAAAATTTTTACTCCAAAATCAATATTCAACTTATTGAAATAAAAAATAGTAAATATCTTCCTTTCCTTAAGTTTTAAGTTTTATTTATGAGTCTTATATTGTATTCACAAATCATATTAAACATAACCATATTTAAGTGATAACTCATAATTCAGTAAAAATCTATATATGGGAATACACAGATTTGATGATCAGAAAGAATATACTTTATTATCTCTTATTCTTTGCCTATTTATTATTTAAGATTAAGCAAACAATAGTGACTTCTGTCTAATTTACTAATTTCACAGTAATATGTTGAAGTTTAGTTGGTCAAACAATTAAATTCCAAATGTTATAAATCCATTCGTAATGATAACATAGAAAACTAATTAATTCTTTGCAAGGTGAATATTATTTTTATTAGTGCCTACCTACCTATATACTTCTGAAACTGGAACATTCTGAGTATTAGCTGTAATGTCTTTAAAATCAGGGATGCTATTATACCTTATTTACTAACTGATTAATTCATCAAGTACTTAACCTTATTAAGTGTCCACTCCTTTATTTTGCTAAAATAATGAGGCATTCATTTAATGTATTGGATGGAAGAGAGTGTGGATGAAATAATCATTAGGAAGTAATTTATAAGTAGAATAAGTTTACTTATCAAAAGTTATAAAACACATGTGGAAAGATGTAAAACTAGAAAGCATGGTGTAAAAGAAATTTAGAAATAAAGTTATAGAGAAACTTATTTGTAAACAGGTAAAGGGTATCCTGATGACTCAAACAATTCTCATGATCACACTTCTAATCCTCAGCCCATTAATTCCCAGTGAGTCCTGCCTAAGAAAAAAATGAAAACCAAATCTCCCAATTTCATGCAAGATTTTACTGGTATTGCTTTTCTTATCTATAATCTTAAATCAATGAGACTAAGTTTTCCCCAAAATCTCTATTAGGGAATTCAAACTAAGATAAAGGAGAGATATAAGGTTAGACCATTTAGAGAAATCATATTTTTCCATTTCTTTAAATTAAAAACCCTCAAATTTGAGCTAAATCATGGAAAGCCTAGAACTATCTACCTAATATTTTCCTCATCTACCTCAATGATTGGTAATTAATAGTCAGCCCATTAAGTTGAGAATGGCAGAAATGTAAAAGAAAGAAGGTAAACACTAAAGCATATTGACAACAATATAACTCAACCAACCCTGTGAAATGCATCATATTTTCATTTTGAAAATAAAGAAAATGTACTCCAGATGTTTAAAAATTTCCCAGTTTATAGAGATAGTAAATGATGGCACAAAGTCTGGTTCCAAAGCCCAAATCACTTTCCACTATTTGTCTTATTGTAATCAAATGCCTATATTATAAGTAGAGTTGTATGTTTTTATGTAATTGTATATTTCTTTATAATAAACTCAAAGCATCATTTCTCAAGGATATTTGTTTTTTAAAAATTTTCTCCAAATGTGACTACTATTGAAGAAATTTAACATGAAAGGAGGGCATTTTCTTGTCAGAAAATAAATTCCTATAGCCATCAAATTACATTAAGTGTAATTCCATTTTTTTTCTATGCCCATTCTTTGGCAACCACAAAGTGACCCAGTTAAATTATATTCTGTCCTCTGATATCATGTCCTCTGATATGCATTATTGTCACAGTATCATCATCAATATTGTTATTTGCACCAACAATACTATTCCTTATAACCTAAAATGTTTGGGGATATTTACCAATTATTTGGAAATGCAAAATATCATTTAAATTTTCTCTTCATCAAATGACTTCCAATATCGTTGGCATTTCAGAGCACATACAGGAAAATACGAGTCTCATTACAGAGTAGACATTACTGGAGTTCACCTTGGCTAGAGAGAAAAGTAAGAACAACTAGTATTAAAGAAGGTAATAGAGGCAATACCTTGGCATTGAAGAAGAGGGTTTTAAAACCTAGGACTTTAGATAGATATCAAAGCAAACCTAGGAACAAAAAAGTAGAATTCAGGAAAAAGGATATTATTCATAAAGAAAATGTAAAAGAAAGAGCAATGGAAGAGGGAATATAACTGGCCTATTTTTAAAAAGTAAGAAAAACACTTTCATTGTCTAAAAGTGTGTGATAAATGTATCTATACATACATAGCATCATATACATACAAACAGACACATATACATACTTACATACAAAGAGAAAGAGAAAGAAAGGGAGAGAATGACGGGCACTTGTTTAGACTGCCAGGCTGCTGAAATGCAATATACCAGAAATGAGTTGGCTTTTACAATGGGGACTTATTGGCTTGCAAGCATACAGTTCCAAGGCTGAGAAAAATGTCCAAGTCAACTTAAGGCAATACTTTCTCCTTGAAGACCAGCTGCAGATGATCCTGGACCTCTCCACCATACCACAAGGCACATGGCAATATCTGCTGGGCTGTCCCTCCTCCTCTTGTCTTCCTTGCCTTCAGCTTCCAATTTTATGGTTTTCCCTGCTTCTGTGGCTTTTCTGTATCTTGATATTCATCACAATTAAAAAGGACTCCAGTAAGAAGATTAAGGCCTACTCTGGACCGTGCCTTAATGGAAGTAACCTAATCAAAAGACCCTTAACTGAAGTAAGGTAATCAAAAGTCCCCACCGACAATAGGTCCACATCCATCAGAACAGACCAGCTTTAAGAATATAATTTTTGGGATGTACATACAAACTTAACAACATGTAGTCATCAGTTATTATTTTGTGAGAAAATAAAGAGATTAGGAATTAGTCATTAAATGAATAAAGGTTAATATCTATAATGTAGTTTGCTTAATAGTGACAATGATGATTCATCTGAAGCCTGTGCTTTTTGAAATAGCGAGGTTCAAGAAGTGTGCTTATATTCTAAGCAATGGCTTAAGGCAAAGAAATACCCATATAGCTGAGATAAGAGGATTCCCTTGTTTACCTATGAAAAGGCCAGACACATAGTCTTCCAATTCCCATTCTTTGTCTCAAATGACTAGCTGACTTGTTTGCTCCCACTGACCTTCTGAATAAATGCCTGCTAACTTAATTAAACCAAATTGGAGTTAGGTTTCTCTGCTGCCCACAGGCACCTGAACTTTGACTCTGAGGTGAAGGAAACTTTGGAATATGGCCCCATGCCTTTTTCACAGCCTCTGCTGAGAATTGACTGACCACAAAGATAATTTTATTCAACTGCCTGATCACACCACCTGCTAATCTCGTAAACCCTTTCTGCCTGACCTTTGAGAGGCTTATAGATCTTAACAGTCTCCAAATTTCAATAGTCCCTTTCTGGTATAGGAATAGTCTTTTCAAATAAAGTCTCTGCTTACTGAAGTCTGGATTGTGATTTTATTTGACAACACAGAAATTCTCTTGTTAGAAGATATGCTAGGCTTAAATGATAACTGGTATGTAGACTGAGGGAAAGAAGCAAAATACTTCAAGAGGTGACAAAAGTATCAAAATAAAGAGAAAATATTTATTTTTAAATTATCACCTACCAGGGCTGTGTTTTTTGCCCATTGACAAATCTTAAAAAATATGTTTTCCTTATTACAATCCCTATTTACAGTAAAAGAAACTGGGGCATCAAAGCTTTATCAATTTGTCCAATGCTGAAACCAGCTCAGCAGTAGGTGTGCACTAAGGGAAGGCAATGCAGAACTGAAGAAAAAAAAAGGACAGAAAGAGACACAAGAGAGGAAATAAAGATGGAACCAGGGCACTCACAGCTTCTGAAACTGAGAGCCCCAACCCTAGTTTCCACATCACAGTTATTTTGGAACTAACAAGCAGCTGTTTGTTATTTACTATAATAAGGGACAGGTGCAACATTTATGATAATAAGGTATAGGTCATACAAAGCTCAAATGCCTCCTCATGCAAACCTTTTCTCATGCTGACCAGATGGTGTTCAATCTAGTCAAGGCCCAGTGTTCCTAAGCCCACACTTTTCATCTACATTGTGGAAATGTTTCATCTTCAAACCATGTTCCCTACTGTTTTCCCACAATAGTCCAAGGTTACCTAGTTTTAAATGCCAAGCTCTGTGGTATGAAGTATATTGATTTGTCAAAATCATACAGTGAAAATAAAAGGGATGGAGAAGCAGGGACTGGCTTGATCTAGAAAATATTCTGGAATGGAGAAAAGGGTCTAGAACCTTTTTAATAGGAGAGTTCAAATTCGGAAGAGTTAAAGAAAATTATATATATGTGTGTGTGTGTATGTATGTATACTTAAACTAAAAAATTAATCTATCTTGAAAGTAATATTAGGAAGGGAAGGCAAGCTGGGGTAGAGGGCAGTGATTATATTATAGTACCCTTCCCAGTCTTGGGGAATCTATCTCTTTGTGTGCATTTCTAAAGGAGCTATGTCATGAAAAAGTAATGATTTTAGGTTTTACTACCTAATGAGGGTTAATATATTACAAAACAATTGAAGGATATTTCTTTCTTATCAGCTAAGTAAATATTTTCTAAGACCAATATGGCTATAGCAATATGACATATTGATAAGAAATTTACTAGAATTTAAGGTGTTACATATGTTTTAAATCCCCGGTTTACCTATATTGCTTTTCTCCATTTCTTTATTCAGGATCAAAGATTAGAAAGCTATGACAAATAATTTCATGAATAGACTTAGGTCTTCTGGTGACCCCAAAGTGTTGACGACCAGAAAAGGAAATACTGAGGAGCAACTTGCCACAAAAAGAGTTATACAAGTGTCCCCTGGAAATCTAGTTATTTTGCCAGGTCATTATGTTTGAACATCTCTGTTCTGAGATAATGTGGAAAAATATATAGGGGTTATATATTAGTTGGTCAGGGTATATACAAATACCCTGCATTTTGTAAGAATTGGTTCACACAGCCATGGGGATTGGCAAGTCCAAATTCTGTAGGGCAGGTCAGAAGTTTTGAACTCTGATGATTTTTCTCTGGCTAGCTAGAGATAGAAATTCGTTCTGACTACTGAAATCCTCAGTTCTACTTTAAGGCTTTCAACTGATTGCATGAGACTCCTGCTATTGATGAAGGCAATTTCTTTTGTTAATTTTAGATGTAATCATCCATAGATTCAATCAACTGGACTAATGATTTAAATCCAAGAAATACCTTCACAATGAGGACAATGCTTGCTTGACCAAACAAATGACATCATAACTAGCCAAGTTAGCACACGAACTTAAACTCTAAAAGAAGTTTTAAGAGCCAGGAGGTGTTCAGAGGGGTAGCCCTTATGCACACCTCAGCAGAGTCCCAGAGACAGCTAAAGTAGATACAACCTCAGGTATTGGTTCTTCTGAGGGCTACAGAGACCCACAGGTGCTATGGTCATGGCAGAGGGAGCTCAGTGCCATGTCAGTTTGTCCTACTTTGGAGTTTGTGTTCCCAAGTGTGATGGAGTTGGACTCAGATGCGATCTTTGTTCACAAGCCTTTCCTGTTACTTTTACCAGACCTGTGGTTGTCGCTAGGGTTTAGTGTATACTCAGGGGACCTGAATCTCTGGACTGTCCATGTGATAGCCAGGCCCTGAGCCTCAACAGACTTGCAATTCCTACCCTCTGGTTTATTGGACTTACCCCAGCCAGCTAACAGGGAGGTGAAGAAGGTCAACCACCACACCAGGGAGCCAAGAGTGCCTACAACTGCAAACAGAAGAATTGCATCCATCATCCAAGTGGAATCTAAGCAGCATCCTCTCAATATAGAGGTGGAGTGGACATAACCATCCCAGGGGTCCATAGGATGGAGTAATAGAGTATGGATTAGAGTGGACTTACTGGTATTCTATTCTGGAACTATTGTGATTAGTAATGGAAGTAAATGTAGCATTGAAATGGAGAAAGTGCTCATGGTAGCTGCTGAGGGTGGGGAGTGGGAGGAAGAGATGTGATGTGGGGGCATTTTCAGGACTTGGAGTTGTAACTGCAGGGACAGTTACTGGACATTTTATATCCTCCCATGGCCCACTGGGTGTACTGGGGAGAGTGTAAACTATAATGTAGACCATTGACTATGTGGTGCAGCAGTGCTCAGAGATGTATTCACCAAGTGCAGTGAATGTCCCATGATGATGGAGGAGGTTGTTGTTATGGGAGAAGTGGGGTGAAGGGGGTGGGGAAGTATATAGGGACCTCATATTTTTTGAATATAACATTAAAAAAAATAAAGACAAAGAAATTTTTTAAAAAAAAGTTTTAGTTGAAAACTTTTGGAAAAATTCCTTACTGTATATTTTTCTACATATTACAAAAGAAAAATAAGGAAGAAAAATAAATTTGGCCAGTAAAACTTGCGAAAAAGACTATCTCATAACTTTGAATTTTGATTTTATATATAAACATTTCTTTTAGACTAAATAATTTTAGAAAATCCTTTAACAATAAAATACTGTCTTTCCATTTCATGTTTTTCTGAATACTCTGTAATTGTTCAATTCAATGATAAACTACAATATACTCTTTTTTAAGACAAATGAAACTAAAAGTGAATTTAACATGTTTAATTCAAATAAGGCACATAATTCAATTGATTTGCTGATAATATGAACAGCAATGATAAAATCTGGGCATTTGCGGTCATTGACATCCACACCCATGACAACCATATGGCCAAGAACAATTATGACATGATACATATTTATTTTACGAATGAGGAAAATGAGGCATGGACTCATTAAGCAATTAAGGTCATGCAGCCATTAAGTAGCACAAACAGGATTTGAATCCTGACAGCAGAGTTCATTTTATTTCTGAAACATCACAATTATCTTTAATATGTATATTAAATAATACAAAATCTAGGAAAAATGAGGGAAAAATGTGCTTTAGTAGAAAATTAAGCATAGTCTAGAGGATATCCCTGCCCTTTATCTGATATTGATTCTAGGGTAACTAGTTTAAAAGGCTGTAAATTGTTGATAACTGATTGCAATGCAAAATAATTCTTGTCTGTAGACATGCAAATTCTGTGTTGCCCAGTAAATGTTCAAATGTCTTTCTCCTACACAGAAGAAGAAGATAATTTCACCTACATATTCATTTCGATATTCCTTATCTGTTAATGAATCTGTTATTTGGATTTTCCTTTGAATCTGTTGTAACATCTGCCTGGTATTCTCATTACGAATCAAATAAAATATTCAACACACCCATTTTTATATCTGTATGTGAGTCATACTCTTTAATATTGTTTTTTAACAGTAGTCAGTGATACACACAAACACATATATAACTTTCATTTACTGAACAAATATATTCACTGATTTTTAAATACTACGTTAAACCTATTTTGGACTTTCCCCCATCTCAAAATCAATAATGATGACAACTTGCCTGAGGGTAGATGTGGGTTAGAAGCAGAGAATGGAAATATAGTTTCCCACCTACTTTGTGACCCTGAAAACAAATGAAGCATTAGTGGAACTAACTGCTAAATTTTGCTATTTATAATCTTTATACTCAGAATGGTAAAATGTATGCAATCTCAAAGGTTCATTTCCTCACACTTTGACCAGGCTTACTTCCCTGCAGACCCACACAATTATTTGTAGCTTTACATTTAGTAGCAATAGACCCCAAGTATCTTGAACTTTACTAACCCTAATATTTTATAAAAAATAAAGAAATAAAACATATCACTGCAAATTAGCATTATCGTATTTAGGTAATTCCATGTTTGTAATGATAATGTAACAAAAATCTTCAGTATTTAGTCATTATGGAAAAGCTCGGATTTTAATAACCAAGAGTTGTTTTTCATGGAAATGAGTTTTAAGTTTTAGCGTATGATTGATTCTTGACATATCCCTGTGATTTCATTAGTTGAATCAACATCACTTAAGTCATCTACTGAATTCAAACTAAACAAAACCTAGAATTATTTTTTAAATTAATTTAAAAGATGTTAGAGTAAGAATCTGATTCTATTTTTAACAATAAATAATGGTATAAATCAGGCTAAATTAGGCTTACTTACCCCACAGATTTATTGGAAAGTTTAATATCATTTGGCTCTTATTTATAAGAAAAAGGAAAAGATAGATAAGATCTAAATGTATTATTGAAAAGTAAATGCCAATGATAGAATTTCATATATAATTTATACACAAATGAATTTATTTTTTATCAACGTTCCTCATCACTTATTTAAATAAAAGACCACAAGACATAAAGGGAAATTTAAAAAAATAAATTGTAAGGGTCCGTAGGTCACTTTCCTTTCTAAAACCTCTGCTCTCACATTCTGACCTTTTAATTGTTTATCCTTCACCCTCCTGAAGTTTAATCCAACAGAAAAAGAATCCACACACACATGCAGCTGTGTAGATAAAGGTACAGCAGGACAAAGATATTCCAGTTATTAAGGAGATGGCATTAGTATGTTCTCCTTGAACTTGGAGTAAACAATGAAAGGGCTATTAAGATGTTACATCCTCTGTCACTGGAATATGACTAAAGTATCTTTAGAACAGAATATTTCATTGAACAAAAAACAGAGAATTTGGAAGCTATACTGAAAATAGTGACTAAGAAAATTGCCATAGTTGAATAACTAACTACGAGGAGAAATAGCATGATATTGGTAACAGACATTTTAACCAATGAAGAAATTGGATATATGGCAGGTTCTCTGACAACTGTTTTCTCCTGCCTTCAACATTTCAATGGTACTATTCTTCAAGGTAAGAAAATTTGGGGATTGTTTTCAATCAATCCTAAGCAACATTCTGAAGGACACAAAAATTATCTTTAATATTCTGTTCTCATCTTTTCTTTGTCTTCATGTCACACATATCCAGGCACCTGATGCCCTTCCCAAGTGCCTGTTTACTGAAGTTGAGCAGTCATTGAAAGAAAACCAAATTAAAGAAAGTTCAGGATTTTATTGCTGAATTCCTTGCAGATATCTACTTAAAAAGTGATTTCTCTCTGATAGATCATCCTGAGACCCATGTTTATTTAGCGATGTCACATTAATTTATATTATAAATTACATTATGAGACCATGTAGAAAAAGAGTGCCTATTTTTTTCACTCCTGAAGATTGATAATGTGTTTTCTTTATAAGAATTCACATTTCATCAACTTGTCTAGGTGTTATATTTAATACGTTTTTATGATTAATTACCTCTCTTATTCCTGGACCCATAATGAGTTTCTATGATTCGAGAAAGTAGGAAAAAATCATGTTGGGTTGGGTTATAATAGTCTACAGGAAAACTTTCATGCATATCTTTTTCAAGAAAGTATATTTATGTAAAAATATTTAAAATCTATTCCCAAAATAACAAAATTTGTATTCCCTTCCAACATACAATGAATCCCACATTCAAAAAATTTTGTAAATGGAAAAATGCAAACTACAACTTATCTTGAGGAGAAATAAATTTTAATTAATCAGAGAAATTCCCTAATTTCCTGTATCCCTGAAAGTCCTATTTGAGCCAAAGGTAGACAAATGATTTTTTTTTAAAGGAAGCCTTCTGATAAAACAGAGGTAACCCAAGACTATATTATTGGTCACCAGTGTAGTATAATCAAAAGCCCTCCAAATGTTTCATCTCTAAAAATGCCTGCACCATTAGATATTCTGTTTGGATGTTTAAGCGGGGAGGTGGGCATGTGACACAGGGCAGGCTACTAGGGAGTGTGTGAGTGCTCATTTTGTCATAGTGTGTTATATCATTGGGTGGAGACCCATACAATGAGCATGAAGGTATACCCACATCCTGTGGAGGACTGATGTTCTTAAACAGAGGGAATTGTGTGTCTCAGAATTGGTGGCTCCCAATGGGTTAGGGCAGTATGTCAAGCCCTCAGCATTGTGGCAAGTATCTCTGAATATGGTCCTTCAAGCAATGAAGATTGATTGTCACTGTGGGCCCTGAAGGGAGGGGGAGAAAGGTATTGCATAGATGGAAGTAGGGTAACTGTGGGGCAATGGAAGTGTTCCACAAGATCATGCAATGATGGATACAGGACATGTTAAATTATACCAAACATGTATAGAAGTCTATAGGCTAAAATATAAACCATAATGTAAACCAAAATGGAACCATGTTTGAAAGCTATGTTTCTATATTTGTACATCAACTACAGCAAATACAATATGAACATGTAAAAAGATCATTGCAGGGGAAGGGACAAAGGGTTCAATGTTGGATATGTGGGAGTACCCTATATTGTATATGTGAATTATTAATTTAAAACTTTAGTGAAGGTAAAATTAATAATTGGGGAAAAAAAAGAGAATGTGGACACTGAGGAAGAAATGAAAGAAAGTACCTTGCCACTGTCCATAAAGGGCAATACCTGTTGTGGTGATGAAAGGCAAAATATCAAAAACAAAGATTTTTCATTTTTTGATACCCCAGTTATTTTTACTTTAGTTTCGTTTTTCTAAATTAGTATGCATTCTACACCTAACCTTTAAACCCATCACTATATTCCATTTCATTATTAATGGAACTTGGCAATATATTAGGCTTCATTGTTGAAAAAGTTTTGGACCATAGAGAGGTTTAAATATGGCAGGGGAGGAACACTGATGTGGGGTATTATCGATGGGGGACACATGGTTGGGAGGGAGTTCTCCAGGACATGTATACAGGGTAATAAAAATGCTTGGATGTTCTCATAGTAGTTACAGTTAAAAATGACAACTGAGGGAGTGCTGAATTCCTAGCCAGGAGAGCTCTATCACATTCTCCAATGGAACAGCAACAATCCCCCAAGTGCAGTGGCAAAGACCAACAAAGAAGGATGGTCCAACCATGAGCCCTTGATACTGATGTCTATGCTTATAAGCCTGTGCACCTGAAATATGAACTAGGTCCAGAGCTGAATGCTTTAGAATACTTCCCTTTCTCTGATAAACTAATTTCATTACCTCTTCTGTGCATATGAATTCTTTTCCATTTTTAAAACTTTTCTTATGCATGAAAACTATCAAGTAATTCCTGATACCTTAATCATGAAAGTCAGGCCCAAGCATATCAGAATCAATCTGTTCACTCCCCATAGAAGATACAAGTAATGCAACATTTCACGGGGTCACTTATAATCTCCTAAAGTGCTACATCCATCAAATTGAAAATGGTACATTAAGCCTTATAGTTCTCGATTTCTAAAATTAGATATTTTATTTCATTAACTAAATTATCACATCAGTCAAGAGATGATGTTAAGTTCTTGAGTAACATACTATCTATCCCTTTCTTGACACTGCAATAAGAACTGTTACATAAGAATAGGGCACATGTGTCCTGAGTCCTTGGAACTAATTCACAATTGATGGTAAATACACACAAAAAATAAAAGGACGAGAGCTATTCTAGTAAATTTAAACCAATACTTTCAAATATAAAATAATTCTTAAACAACTTTCGATATTATAATTAAGGGTCACTGAGGTTAAACAAATATATATATATTCCATGAGATGGCTGAGCTACTCCTCTCTCAGTACAGATGGGAACTAATACAAGACTACTTTTTTTTTCAGTTTCTCCATTATAGACTGGCGATGCAATGGTTCATTTATCAGGAAAGTATTATGGGAGGCTGTTTTAAAATATCCTAATGATAGATATTCCCTTCCTGTTGTTTTTAGAATAAATGGCTTACTGTAATAGTGGAAATTACAGTCCTTGCTTCAAAAACTTCTGGGAAAATGAGCCATCGCAACCCTTTAAAACCATTTGTCTATTCTTTATGGCTTTCTATTCCCAAAAAGTTCATTTTATTCAAGGTCTAAGCCGTTTTAAAATGTTGGAAATCATGTTTTTCAAACATTATACATGTGCAAGAGAAATTATATGCGCTTTTAGTAATTAAGATGTGCTCATTGTTAATGGCTAAACAGAGCAAATCCAGAATTGGATATGCTACAAGAGATTGATGAATGAGGGAAAGAAATTTCAATGTAATGAAACTTTTTACAATGAACAATGACAACATGTACTCCACATTTTATTGGTTATTACACATATTAATTAACTATGTAAAGTTGATTTATAAACATACATGTGTATATTCATTCATCATTAATGAAAATTTTAAGTGGTCTACTACTTTACTGAACGGATTCTACTTCCACTATAATGTGCAAGCTTTTCTTTAGAATAGAAAATTATTAACTCATTGACAAACAGCAGTTAGTAATTACCAAACATTAAATATTGAGTTGTTAAAAATAACACCTAGCACCCACAGGGAATAGTCTGGGTAAGAATTATAAAATCTGTACCTAATTTGAGTCAAGTTAATTTTATGGTATCTTTTCACAGGAGAATATTAATATGTAAATGTTTTGATGCAAAATATGTGCAATTCAGGGTATGATAGAATTATTTATAAGTACAAATGCAATAATTTTCTTAAGAATCTTATTTTTTTTTCTTTGCTCATAAAATAGTAAGAGCATGTGAATTATTAAGCAACAAAGGAAATAAAAAAATAATAGTTAAAGCATTAGATTTGTTTAGCAATTAAGTGATAAATTCTTGATTGTTAGAGACAGTAATTGTTATCAGTCCAATAGAAAAAACATATATTTTTACCTGTAATTTTTTGAATATTCTTCTTAGAAGGGTGTAATTTAGCTTAGCCTTAAAAGACTTCAATTTGAATAGATATAAATATTCTTAAATATAAATCTAAATTTTAACATTTCAAACTTGTCAAATGTACTATGAATAAAGAGATCAAAGCCCATTGAGTAAGGTGCTAAGTTATAAACAAATATTCTCATAAACAGGTAGAATTTGGGGTGAGGGTGGAGTAAAGGGAACTTTGCATTTTGTTTAGGCTATTTTTCAAAATAACTAACATAAAATATCACAGTTCATAGCACTGTTTTTCCTAAATATTTATTCATTATGTAAAGCATATCATCAGAATTACTTCTTTAAAAAGCTCTTTGATATAACTTTTTTTCCACTTATTTCTGGTTATGGAATAATTACTGAAATTCTAGGTAATTCTCTAATTTAATTTTTCCCAGAACTTCCACCAACCATGAGCTTGTTCAATTATTTTGGTAAAAGAGATCTCAGAGTTAGTCTGGCAACAATTGGCATTCTTTCACTGCTTCTCAATCTTTGGACACATAAAGGATGTATTTGGTTATATTTGGGATAGTTCTGTTACCACTATGCTGCTGTGAGGTACATTAGTGATAATGAGTATAGCAGCAGTTTGTTTATTTGTATTTCTATATAATATTCCACTGTGTGAATATTTCACAATATATTTATGTATTTTACATTTAGGTTATTTCTAATTATTTGTTACTGTTGTAAATAGAGCTACTATTAACATTATATTGGTACACAATCACAATTCTGTTGGGCAATTACCCAGGTATGGCAAATATGGTATTTTAATGGATATTGTCAAATTATTTTCTAAAATGATGGTGACAATTTACATTCCAACCATTAGGTGTGAGTTCCAGGTGATCCTACATTCTTTCCAACATTTGGTTGCATCAGGCTTTTTAATTTATCCATTTTGGTGCCCTGGTATCTAACCACAATTTTAATTTTCGTTCCCTCCTCTTGAATGCTAATGAGATTGAAGACATTTTAAACTGTTTTCTGGACATTTAGGCATACCCTTCTGTGAGGTGAGAGTTCAAGTATTATGCCTATTCTGGGGATGGGCTATTTGTCTTTTTCCTATTGATTTGTACACGTTCTGTCTTATATTTTCATTCACCTAATATAGTATTTTGATGAAAAGATGTTTCTTATTTTAATGTTGTATGATTCATCAGTGATTTTCTTTATGACTAGGATTTATTTTTTTGAAAAACCATGTATATATTTTCTGAAGTATCATATTTTCCTCTCTGTACTTGCATTTGATGGTTTTCTTGTAGTCTATTATTGTTCGATTTGTTGGATTTAACTTTCCTTTTATAGTTTCTCCAGTATTGACTTTAGGGGAGGAAGCCAGCAGTCTTGTTAATTCACCACCTAGGCAGAAAGTTTTAAAAATTACATTTATTTTAGGAAACTAACATTTATTGTGCATCTGTTATATGTCAGGTACTAGGATAACTGAGGACAACCTTATTTTTATTTCAAGGCACATCCATCAGTATATCAATCTTCTTATGGAGAAAGGGATGTAAACAAGTAAGATAAAGACAATTATACAAATTCATAGAGCTATTTACACGTGGGTGGCATTTTAGAAGGTCATCAATTAGCCAAGTCATGCTGAAGATGCAGTTTTAGAAAAACTGAACCATGAGACATCAAACAATGAGTTTGGTTCTTCACCTCCTTATTATTAAAAAAAAAAGAGTTTTTCAACACATAATAAGTCTAACTGTACTAAGAAACAATAGGAGTTGCATTAGGACAAAAGCAAATCACTAAACTTTAAAAAATCATTTACTCATTTAATATAATCACTTGTTAACTATTATTGAGGTAATTGGGCAGATCCTTGCAAATCTTATTCAGTTTGACTTTCTCTGCAACATATACCCATTGTGCATATTATGTTTGGATTGCTTTTCTCTTAAGCAGTGGCCATAATGGACTTTCACTGATTTTTAACTGATATCGGAGGAAGAGATGAGAGGTGTAGGAAGGGAGGAAGTTCTATGTCCTAATTATTATAAATCCTGACTATTAAAGTTAGAACTGTGAGTTGGGGAATCTCTCTGGTAATAATAGACCATGAGAGCCATAATGAAGTACTCCCAGTCAGAAACCCAATTACTCAAAAAAGTTCCTTTCAGAATATTAGAAATATTTCCTCATTCTTAGAAAAAAAAATTTTACATCTTAAGACAAATCATACTCTGTCAGTCTGCTTATTCTCCAGCACTTCCTTCCACTTTGATTTTATCTAGAATATCCTTCAATAAAATGAATATAAATTCCAAATAAATCACAAAATATCAGAGAGCCATAAGTTTTAATATATATGTATATAAAGTTCTCTCACAAAAATATTTAAATATCATAAACTTTCTATTTCAATTTTAAAGAACACAGTGAAGTGAGCAACTGAAATTTATCAGAGTGATTAAGGTAAAAGACTGAAAGATGTTAGCTCAGAAGGACAAAAACTGTTAGAAATATGGATGCGAACATCTCCAGTTTAGAAACAAAAATTGGATTTGAAAAGACATCAAAACGTATATGAACACACCAGGGGTTGATTGTGTTCTCTGCAATCTTCAGAAACACATCAAAGAAAATCTAACAAGCAACTTCAAAAGCCTGTTAGTTTCCCTGCAAGCTGCAGTTCAGGGAGAAAGGGTTTGCTAAAGGCCTTATTGAGGAAAATGACAGTATCTACGGAGAACACAAGGAGATTGACCTACAAATAATTTCTTCAAAAATATCACCAAAAGATAATACAAATTTCACCTCGAAATTGAAATAACACCGAAGTCTACTATGGTTATAGCAGGTGTAAAATAGAAACCAGGAAAACAAACAGTGAAAAGCGGAGAATCAGTCTGTTGAAATCGTGTTCATAAAATCTATAAAAGAAGAGAGGCTATTGCGAACAAAGAAAGAAGAGAATGATTACAAATATTAACTTGAGTTTTCTGAAATGGAGAGAAGATAAAGGTAGTCTAATTGGATTATTTTAATTAAAAAGATTTGCTGAAAAATATATGTATAAATGCATTTGTCTTTTCCCTGATTCAGAAACTAATTTAAAAGCACACAGGATTTAAAGGAAGCTGGGATCTAAGTCCTTTGTAGGTCATTTTGTTAAAATTTTAAAAATATTTTAGCAATGAAAGCACTACATGACAATTCTCATTATATAAAGAACGCTTGCTCATGTTGAAAGAACATACAGGTTATTATAGAAAGCGTAATCAGCAGCGGATATTTTATCACCCTGAAATGATCACTAACATGCTGGTGAGCCTTTTTCATCTGTGACTTTAAGCACGAGCACGCTGTATTCACAATGGGGTGCTACTGATGTGTTTTGTCTTTGGTTGAAAGCATGGTAGGTTGGATGTTGTAGTGCCTTGGACCAGGATCTCTAAATTTGAAAGGTGTTTCTGATAAGGGCATAGGGTAAAGCCCATCTCCAAGGACTGTCCTCCTATTAAGGGAGATGTTGGCGATTGGCTCATGTAGCCCACCGAGAACACGTTCAGGTCTTAATCCATGTTTCTGTGTGTGTGTGAACTCATTTACCAAATAGGACCTTTGAGGATGTTATTATCAGTTAAGGTGTGGACTAATTCATGAACAGGGTAAGGTCAAATTGAATCAGGGCAGGCCTTAATCTGTATGACTGGAGGCTTTGTAGAGAGGAAAGTCTGATGCGGTTAGTCTGTAGAAAGCAGTAGGAGCCAGAAGTCAGAAGAAGGCAGAGAAGAGGATCGCCATGTGATGGAGGACAATCATGATAGGAACACTACTGACTCTGGGAGCAAGCATGACCTTGCCTACATCTTCTTTGTGGACTTCCAGCCTTAAAAGCCTTGAAAAAATAAGTACTTATTGCGTTAGGTCACCCATTGGGTGATATTTGTCAAAGCAGCCCTGGAAAAGTAAGACAGAGCTGTTTTTTCCCAGAATTAACCATTTTCCAAGCAAAGGCTATCATCATTCAAAGGCTGTTTGATGTGTATATAAGACAGCATGACCCTTGCCTTAATGTGGGAAATTTCTGAAGAGTCTTCCAGGTTGAATCCTCAACATTTGAACCTTTGTTGTAATTGCATTGTTGTTACTGCAATTGCTGTCGCTGTTTTGTTTTGTTCTTCTTCCCTGTTCCTGAGAACAATATCCAGTAAAGCATTAATATGCAAATCTCAGATTCAGAGTCTTTCCTGATAATTCCAACTGATTACACTCAGAACGAAGAGTGGTCCTAGGACAGATTCTAAAATGGGATATTTCGGGGATGAGCCTCCCTGGCAACGAGGGACCACTATCAACTACCAACTGATGATGCAACTGGAAAATGACCTTATACGGAAGGTTCAATGCGGATCAGCAGAATATCCATGTCTACATAAAATACCATAACTTTAAAATGCTGTTTGACCTAAAGTAAGGGGGAAATGGAAAGGAGAAATGAGTTTATATGGCTACGAGTTTCTAAAAAAGAGTCTGGAGGCTGGCAGAAGGTTTGCCCTCATGCACAACTGAGCAGAGTCAGAGAGACAGATAAAGCAGATACAACCCCCAGATATTGGTTCCTTTGAGGGCTAAAGAGACCCATGGGAGTTATGGTCATGGCCGATGGGGTTAACTACCAGGGCAGATGGCCCCTCTTTGGAAATGGTGTTTATGTGTGATGAATCTGGACTCAGATGGGATCTCCCTTCATAAGACTTCCATGCTAATGTGCTGGAGGTGCAGTTAATGTTGGGGTTTAAGATATATTTAGGGGATTTGAATCTCTGGACTGACAATGTGATAGCCAGATCCTGAGCCTCAACAGACTCCAGCACCTACAATCTGATTTATTGGACTTACCACACTCAGCTAAGATGGAGGTGAAGAAGGACAACCACCACACCATGGAGCCTAGAGTGATTACAACTGAAAATGGGAGGATTGCATCCAGCATCCAGGTGGAATCTGAGCCTCCTCTTGACATAAAGGTGCAATGGACACAACCAATCCAGTGTCCACATAGAAGAGGTGGCATTGGATTGGGAAAAGGGGACATAATGGACAAAGGGTATGGGGAAAGGCAGGAAGAGATGAGAGGTGGAGGCGTCTTCGGGACATGGAGCTGCCCTGGATGGTGCTTCAGAGGTAATCACCGGACATTGTAAATCCTCACAGGGACTACTTGATGGAATAGAGGAGAGTATGGGCCATGATGTGAACCAATGTATATGAGGGGCAGAGGTGCCCAAAGACGTACTTACCAAATCCAATGGATATGTCATGATGATGGGAACGAGTGTTGTTGGGGGGGGGGGGAGAGGGGGGGTGGGGGGGTGGGGTTGAATGGGACCTCACATATATATTTTTAATGTAATATTATTACAAAGTCAATAAAAAATAAAAAAAATTAAAAAAAAAAAAAGCATGCAAAAATAAAAATAAAATAAAATAAAATAAAATGGGATATTTGAGGCAGATAACCTAGTGGCTGGTGACAACAAAGCCCCAGTTAGGGTGATGGTAGGCAGAGTACAGATAGCACTTGAAAATGGGTAGCAAAGATGTAATAATTCACCAGTGAGTGCGGTCACCCCTCGGGCTGAAGTGTGGTTTGCTGGCCTGGCGGGGGAGCAGCCGTGGCAGGCCAAGCCGTTGCCCCCATAATAGGGTGGCTGGTCGGACTCACCGCCACCCCTGAAGGAAGCTGGGCATGGGCGCAGAGTGCCCTCAGGTCTCCCCTTCTCGGCAGCCATGCTTCCGCGGCCGCCCCTCCTCCCGGATGGTGCCACACGATGCCTGTGGGGTGGCACCCTTCTTCTTCTTTCTCCCTGCGCAGGCGCAGGGCGGAAAATTCCAGTCTGCCCTTTTCCCCTCCCCCGACAGCAGCAACAGCCAGGCGTGGGCGGAAAAATCCAGTCTGCCCTTTTCCCTCCCCCCACAGCAGCAACAGCCAGGCGTGGGCGGGAAACTCCAGTCTGCCCTCCACCCCAGCAACAGCAGCCACCAATCCCTAAACCCTGCCCCTTCCCCCAGCAACAGCGACAGCCAATCCCTAACCACCACCCCTCCCCCGTCCGGTACCGCCCACTGACCTTTCGCCGGCAACCAATCAGAACAGGGCGTGGCTTCAACCAATCAGCCTTCCCCAGCCCCTATAAAACTGTTGCCTCTCCCTCAATAAAGTGGACTTGCGTGTTTACCTTGTCTCCGCGGTAGTTCTTCTGCCGTGCGCCCTCCAGTCCTGAGAGCCCCTGACAAGGGCCTGGCCTCCCTTGTCCCCAGTCCGTCGCCTGCTTCTCCGGGTGACCCCTTCGTCGCCGGCTTCGCCGGGCGACCCCGTCAGCCGAACCGCGCAACTCCTGTGAGACCGATCCCTCGTCTGCTGCCGGACCGACCCCTCGTCCCAAGTGGGACCAACCCCTCGTCCCGAGCGGGACCGACCCCTCGTCCAGAGCTGGACCGACCCCTCGTCCGCAGCCAGACCCCACCTCTACCAACCGAGCAAGCCGCCGCAAGTGAGGAAGCGAGATGGAATACCATTGGAAGGTCATGCATTGGTGGAGTAATACGTCAGACTTCTGAGAGATTTGATAGATTAGGAATTTGAATCAAGTGCTGGTGCTTTAGGATATTTATTCACTAGAAAAGATAATAAAAGGCTAAGATGTATTAATCACCAATTTAAGGCAACACTAAAGGGCTCCCGAGCAGCATACAAAAAGACATTAATTTCCTACAGTTGGAGGGATTTCTGTCCTAGAACTCAATAATAGGTATATCAGAATTCCAGAGAACAATGATTTTCACTTGCCCACCCTGATGTTCCAAAGACAGGACTATGACTGAGAAGGATTGAGAAACTGAGACATAGACTATAGTATCAGTTTCAATACATTTGAAAATCTTGAACCACCAAATCTGAAACTTTGTGCTCTGGACAAGTAATTCATTCCTTCCTGATAGTCTATATCTTCCTCCATATTTGCAGATGAGTCAAATATCTCTGCCTTGAAAGAAAGCAATTTCCTCCATCGAGAAGTGACCCCATCACTAAACTATAATATAGTCTGGCCATAAATATGCTAGGACTACAAAGGGAAAAAGGAAATATATCCCAAAAAGGCAACTGGAACTATACCATGTCTATTAACAGGAACCAGACAAGTATGCATAAGACAGGAATTAGGGTGTTGGAATTGGAGGCAATGGGGGTGGGACATAAAGTTAGGTAAAGTGTAGTGTATTGATATAAGAAAACTCTCCCAGGGAACAGAATATAACAATCAGACAACTACTCTGAGAAATAGTGCTAACATGCCATTAGGATGACCCTTAGAAACTTGGAGAAGTGATTGCCAATGCTAAATGAAAAAAATAAATGCTATGACTTCCATAGCATGCAGTGTAGGAAAGGATCAAAGTTCTCACAGAACTTAACATACTAGAGTTAACATACCATGTATATTCATTTATCAACATGCCAATCAATGTGCTATTGAGAAGTGCACCAATGTTGTTGAGAATTGCAATGTTGGCTGTCTTCTATAGGTGGCAACTGTTAATAGGACATTCCTCTTAAAGACAGGGTTGCCTGATAATGTCAAGGACATGACTGCAACACAGTCAAGGGAAAGCACTGGTACTTAACCATTGGAAGCTAGGTGTAAACAATTATGTACTGAGGGGTAAGATCAGAGTGGCAGTCAATGAGTGTAAGATATGTCTCACCAGCAGGGAGTCATGAAGATGGAGAATAGAACTTGGCTTTCCTAGAGGCAAGATAGAGAAGTAATCAACAATAATTGTCGATCTTTAAAATCAAAAGAAATCAAGAATAAGAATATCAATAAAAAGTCACTATCTTTGCTTTGATTCCATACCTGAACCAGTTTTCAGAACTGAGTCAAATGAATGAATGAAAATCTGGGTTCATGGGAAGAAAGATGCTGCAACACTGCAATGCAAGTGTGTGTTAATAATTTTCTCAGTTCTTCTACAAAACAACCTACAAATATTTACTGGGTATACACATCCTAGGAAAAGAAGAATATGCAGATGTTTCAAGTGCTTCTGAACATAGTGTCCAAGTAGATGGTGATAACCAGAGAGTCAAACTGCCATAATGACCTCTGCGTGAGAATGTGCATGTTCTGCAGAAAATATTTGAATTCTGGCCCAGGCCAGCTCATCGTGGAACTCCACATTGCCAACACCTATCCAGTGGCAACTAACATGGTACAGGAGTGAATAAATATAGTGAATTATACCTGCTAATTGATAGAATATCCATACTGGTTCCTTAGTCATTGGTTAAGAACTCCCAAAATAGAGAAGGTCCAATAGCAGCTTCTGGAGAGGATTGTGGAAAGACAGCTGTGTAGGAAGCTCTGAGAATCAGTCTCTCCAAGAGAACAACTATTAACAGTCAGGAACTGTCATAATCAACTATTTTGAAACTCCAGAGTCCAGTAGAACATTGTCCAACATCTAGGGAAGAGCAGGAGGAAGAGGCTGGTCAAGTACAGGAAAGACCAGTCAGTTGCTCTCTGCACGCAATTATCAGTGCCCATTCTACATTCTTGCAGCAGCCTTTCATGGGATCTGTCCCCTGCATGACTTGCTGGAGCCAGAAATGAACATAAAAAGCCACTTCCCCAGATTCTGGGGTGGGCTTGGGCCACTGCTGATCATGGTTTTATGAGGTTGGCCATTGCTCCAACCTGACTCAGAGAAAGGAAGCAGCAGAGGAGACTTGAAGAGTCTATGGTTGCTCATAGCTGTGGAGGACAGTTGATGGACTATATTGATTGGGCAGGGCATGAAAGCACAGCTTTGGGGACTCCCTGGAAGAAGCTCCTGGGGCTCTTCCTGGCCCTTCTCTCTGCCCCTCTCCAGGGAGGTTGCAGGCAGCCTGTGCTCCCTAGTTCCAGCTTGGAAAGACTGACTTGGGACTTTGTCTCTCCTGCATGTCTCCCCCCTCCTAGAAATTGCCTCCCTTTCCAGGCAAAAGCAGCTTGAGACATCAAAAGTAGTGTAATAAACGATAGAGTTGGAGAGCCTGGCACAAAGGCTTCCTTGTTTAAAATCCAGCAGGGCAGCACCCAGGAGAGGGAGAACATCTGTCTCCTGGGAAGCAGAAGTGGCATTCAGACTTGAGTAAACAGGAATGCCTAAGCAAGTAGTAAGCACAAGCCCAGGACAAGACACAGGCCCTTTCACACCCAGTACGATGGATACTATTTAAGAAGCAGAAAATTACAAGTGAGAGAGAAGATATGGAGAAACAGAAACACTCATTCATTGCTGGTGGGAAAGTAAAATGGTGCAGCCATTTAACTTTCTGACAGTTCCTCAGAAAGTTAAATACAGAATTAACCACTTCTAGGTTTATAACTAAAACAACTGAAAACAAGGACTCAACCAGATATTTGCACTTCAATATTCATAGTGGCATTATTCACATTTGCCAAAGGATGGAAGCAACTCAAGTGTCCAGCAACAGAAAAATGGATAAATAAAATGTGGTCTATACAGCCATGGGAATATTATTCAGTCATAAAGATGAATGACATTCTGATACATGTGGTAACATGGATGAACCCCGAAGACATCATATTGAGTGAAATAAGCCAGACATAAAAGGACAATTATTGTATGGTCTCGCTGATATGAAATTATTAGAATAAACGAATCCAATCTCTTATATAGGTTACCAGGGGACAGGTTGGGGATAGGGAATAGGGAGTTAAGGGTTAAAAGGTATGAAGTTTTCAATTAGGAAAATGGAAATGTCTTGGTACTGGGATGATGGTGTTGGTAGCACAACGTTGTGAATGTAATTAACAGCACTTAAATATATATATATATATGTGGATGAATATGGTTAAAGGGGGGAACTTTTAGGTTTTGTATTTGGTGCTAGAATAAAAATGAAAAAATAGCCCTTGGAACTGCACAACACAAACAGTGACTACTAAGGTAACCATAGTTAATAATACAACTGTACAAATGTGTTATAATCAGTTGTAACAAATGTATCACAACAAAGCAGGGTGTTGATAATAGGTTGGTATATGGGACTCCTGTATTTTATCCATAATTGTTCTGTAAACTCACAAATTCCCTAATAATAACAATAATAATAAAAAGCTAAGGATTTTGCCCTAAATAAACATCTGTGTATTTTTTTAACTTTATATCAACTTCAAAAAATAAATTAACAGTCAGAAGGCAGCTTAACAAATACTGGAAACATTACTTTAAAAAAATCCTGTCCAGGCATATTTATCTTCTTTAATCCTAAAAACGAACTCAATTGTTTCTCCAGTGTTCCTAAAGATGAATAAATGGGCACAGACTGGTTAAATAACATGACCAAGATATTCTCGTTAATGAAGAAAATGAAAAAAAAAAAGCTTGATCATATCCACATCTCATAAAACGAAACCCCATATTCTTACTTTACCCTTAACATTGATATAGTACCTCCTTGCCTTTAATACAAAAATATTACAATATTACTGTTAACTATAGTCTATAGGTTTTATTAGTTGTATTTTTCCCATGTATCCCCATATTCTTAACACCTTGCAATAGAGGAACTTTCTTGTTTTTGTATTATTAGCCACAATCCTCATCTACCACCAGAATCACTGTATGATAAACATCTGTTTTTCTAAAAAGAAAATCAGAAGCAGCAGCAGCTCTTGAAATTGCTCATACCCCAGACATTACAGTAAATAAAAAATAACAATGCATCTTAGGCAGAATGACAAATATAAATGCTACATTAATAAGACCAAAACTCCATCTTGTAATAACCCCAATTACCTGATTCAGTATTTTGCTACAGAAGATTTATGCTGCATCAACTATATAGTATATACTCATTGATTGGAGAATGCATTTTCTGAGGATAGTTTGCCTTCATCTAGTATGGATAGTAGTACACATTTATGGTCTTGTCCTAGGGCTATGTTCATTTTCCTACTATTTGTCATGATTATAATTCAGTGTCAAAAAGCATTCAAAGTATCTACTGAATGTCATTTTGGTCTATATGACACTTGATAACGTCATTTCAATGCAACTGGATAAGCAAGATGCAGCAAGTATGTTGGAAGACTGATAGGACACATGCAGTAAAAAAACCAGTAAATAAATAAACAGTAAATAAACTGCATGAAGGTGCAAAGCCTATCTCATCAGAGAAGATTTTGGTCATACAATAATCTGGAACTTTTCAGGACATCATTCACATAGCAAAGGAAAAATTACGTAGCTCCACCTCACAGTACTAAGAAGGAAACAGAATGCCACTGAACTTCTTCAGTTTTTGGAGACAGTTTTATCCTTGAGGATATTATTCTTACCTATGAACTGAATTACTCAAAAGACATCCAGAGGTAGAACAGGAATATATTCTGTAGCAGGTCCAGAATGCGGGGCAAACAGCCTGCTATTTGGGCCATATACCCACAGACACTATGGTACAGTTTTCTGTGGTTGAAAAAGATGCCACATGGAGTATCTAGGAGTCCCAGTGGAAGGATTGCTGTGTGGAACCCTAGGGTCTTAGTTTTCTAGGGCTGCCATATTAAGGTACCACAAATTGGGTGACTTCAAATAACAGAAATTTATTTTCTGATAGCTCTGGAGGGTAGAAGCCTGAATGCAAGGTATTGGGAGGGCCATGCTTCCTCGAAAGTCTGTAGGGTCCTGACAGATTGCCAGCAATCCCTGGCATAAGTTAAGTTCTGCTCTGACACCTGGCCATCTTCTGTGGGTCTGCATCCAATTCTCCCCTTCTTACAAGACCATCAGTCATAGCAGTCATATCAAATTATGGCTCACCTTAATCCAGTTTGGGTTTAACTAATAACATCTCAAAGATACCATTTCCAAGTACAGGGACATTTATGTGACCAGGGGTTGGGACTTGACATGCCTTTTGAGGGGATAAAATTCAATCTATAATACCTAGGGGTCAATAGCAAGGTCATGACCTCTGCAGAAGAGAATTATGCCTCAGAGCTTGGTTCACAGAGAGGTCAGCTCAGTGTGTAGGTACAAGCCATATATGGATTCCTCCTCTACTTTACACATGCATGGTCCAAAATGAAAGTGTTGAGGGAGTAGCTTCCTACTTGGTGGAACTTTGAGCCATACACAGGATTATTCACTTTCTGTGGAAAGAGAAGTGATCTGAAGTACCTATATTTATGGATTCACAGGAATTAGTGAATTTGTTATGGCCAGTTGATGAGAAGTGTAGAAAGATCAAGAATGGAAGATTGTAAACAAAGAAGTATGAGATGAGGCATATGCATAGACTATGGAAGTGAACATAAAGAATGCAACTCTTTTAATCACACTGGATAGTGTCCACCACAGAAGAGGCATTCAACAACTAAGTAAACAGAATTATACACCTAGTTGATATCAGTCTGGCACTGCTGCCAAAATGGGTTCTTCAAGAATGGAGCAATCATGGTGTCAGCGATAAAGACAATGAATGAACCCAACAGCACGGGCTCCCATTCATTAAAACTGACCTCTCCATTGTCATTGCCAGAAGAACAACCAGGCACTAAGTAGGAGACGATTTAAATTGAACTCCTCCATCCTTAGAAGGGTCAGTGATACATCATGACTAAAATAGACAAGCTTAGGTCTGTATTTTCTGCGTGTTATATGAAATACCAGTATCCATATCTCACAAAGGATTTCAACTAACATTGTCTTAGTCAAAGGTACCCATTTAAAAACAAAGGAAGAAAAGTGTTGGGTAAATGAAAATAGAAGCTTATCATGTACTGCAACACTTTGAAACCTGCTGATCCCATCAGACCACTGCACTGGACTTTTGAAGATATAACTTAAATGTCAGCCTAAAGATAAAACTTTTCAAATACGGGTGGCATCCTTCCAAACACACTATACACACAAAATCAATGGCCAGTATGTACTGTTTTTTCCAAAATACAGTATATAGGTCTGAGAAGTAAGTGGTAGAACTGGAAGTAGCCCTACTTACCATCACTCGCATTGACACCCTATGTTACTAGATATTAGAAAGTCATGGTGATCAGGAATGCAAACCAGTCAAGGATGAAGATATGAATTATCCCATCCTGGTAAACCTTCTAGGCAAGCAGAGAGTCTAATAAACTGTGAGGATGAAGGGAACTGCGAATAGATAAAAGAAGAGGGAGAAAAAGGTATATGAATTTCAACTCCAGCAATGACTGGGGCTATACTTCATTCAAGTAACCTTTTCTGCAGACTTCCTCAGGAAAAAAAACAAAACAAAACAGAATCTCATAGAAGCTTTAACTAGATTACTGGGGAATGGAGGCAGATGTTATCACACAAAGCAAGTGTATACAACTGGCACAGGGTATAATTATAATATATGCTGTGGTATATCACCAGATATCCTCTTTCAGGACCAAGAAAATCATTCCCAAAACTACGAGGAGTAATATCTGTATATGGATGCAACTCAGTCTTTCCTAAGAAATTACCTTCAGCTGAAAGGAGACAGCTTACCCAAGATTATCTATGGAGGCAGTTCCCATCCAATGACTACTTGATATAAGATCTAAATAACTGCAGAGGTATATTCATTAATTGGAAGACTCAACCACTTTAAAATGTTGATTATCCCCAAGAAAAGTAACAAAATCTCAATCAAATTCCAGCAGGTTTTCATTTTGCAGAAAGAGAAAAGCTAATTCTAAAATTTATATGAAAATACAAGGGGCTTAGAATAGCCAAAACAATTTTGAAAAAGAACAAAGTTGGGAGAATTACACTATATTATTTCAAAAATTATTACATTGCTATAATAATCAAGTTAGTGTTGTGGTAGAGTAAAAATAGATAAATGGAACAAAATAGAATCCAGAAATAAAACAATGCATACATGGGACATTGACTTTTTTAAAATGCACAAATGTAATTCAAGGAGAAAAGGATAATACAAAATTGTTGCTGAAACAACTGGATAGACAAACACAACTAAAACAAAATAAAATAAGCCTCAAACCCTATCTCACACCATATTTAGAAATTAACTCAAAACTAATCATACACTTGAATATAATACCTAAATATATAATACATTTATAAAAACAGCTAGAAATAAATGAGAAAATCTTGCTGAATTTGGATTTGGCTATAATTTATTAATTAGGACTCAGGAAAGCAGGAACTATAAAAGAAATGTCCATTAATTGGACTTCATTAAAATTAAAACCTATTTTTTTTTTTGCAATTTAAAGGGTTTATTTTAGGGGGAAAAAAAAGCATTTCCATCAATCCTTGTATATACATCTGCAATGCATTGTCTTAGATGATCTGTGTCTCTAATTTTCACTGAATAACCTTGTACCTTTAGCATACATGAGAAGAAGTAATCAAGGGAATTAACTTTACCACTTGTATATACCACGAAAAAATGGGTACCAATTATGAGATAATGGAGGAAACAGTAACAAAAACATATCTTCTTGGTTTCAAATAATTCTATACCAAAACATTTTGTTAAAGATGAAGTGATTTTTAATCTATGGATTTTTAATCTATGGATATTGTCCATATCTATGGATATGGGTATTGTCTGAATAATATTAAAGATCTATTAAAAATTTGGTTTTAAAATAGAGTGCAACTTAAAACAGGTCTTACAATAATTTCAATAAATCAGGCACTCGAGAACATAATGTGGAGATACAACAACCATGTGATGACTCCTTAAGGCTTTAGGGGGATAAGATCTTTTTCAAATATAAAAAGAAATTAAGTCTCTCTACAATGCTAACCCTAAAATCTATTCTCCTTTATAGACTACAATATTATTGTCAGTTTCATATACTTTTACTTTATAAAGAACTCCCGCAGGAAGAAATTTCTGAAGGTTTTCCCATATATACACAGCTACATTTTCTGTAGTGCTCACGACCTTGGCGAAGTAGGGCACATCCAGATCCAGATTCTTGTGGTCGAGGGGCTTCATAATTGCCTCCTTTATAATTGTGCCCATGGCCATTTGGATTGTTGCATTTCCCAAAGAGTTTCAAGTTTTCTTCATTGCTCAGAGATTTGCTGTGGAGCCGGTGGCTCGCGCTGAAGGAGACGAGGCGGGACACTCGCGCACGGCGACGGCGGCCTCCTCCCGAACCGCCGCACTCATAGTCTCCCAGCGCCAAGCGCGCCTCGCCCCGGGCCAGGGGCGGGCGGGAAGCAAAATTAAAACCACCACACCATGGAGCCTAGAGTGATTACAACTGAAAGTGGGAGGATTGCATCCAGCATCCATGTGGAATCTGAGCCTCCTCTTGACATAGAGGTGCAATGGACACAACCAATCCAATGTCCACATAGAAGAGGTGGCATTGGATTGGGAAAAGTGGACATGGTGGCTGATGGGTATGGGGAAAGGCAGGAAGAGATGAGAGGTGGAGGCATCTTTGGGACATGGAGCTGCCCTGGATGGTGCTTCAGAGGCAATCACCGGACATTGTAAATCCTCACAGGGCCCACTGGACGGAATGGAGGAGAGTATGGGCCATGATGTGGACCATTGACTATGAGGTGCAGAGGTGCCCAAAGATGTACTTACCAAATCCAATGGATGTGTCATGATGATGGGAATGAGTGTTGCTGGGGGGGGGGGGGGGGGGGGAGAGGTGGGGTGGGGGGGTGGGGTTGAATGGGACCTTACATATATATTTTTAATGTAATATTATTACAAAGTCAATAAAATAAATAAATAAATTTAAAAAAAAAGAAAATAAAACCTATTGATCTACAAAAGATATTGTTATGAACATAAAAGGGTAAACCACAGCCTGGGAAAATATATTTGCAAAACTTCTATCCAACAAATATAGAGAGAGAATATATAAGGAGCTCTTAGTACTTAATGCTAAGAAGATAAACAACATAATTAAAAGTATATAAAAGATGTGGGAAAAAGGAACTTTACAAAGAAGATATAAGGATAGCAAGAAATACCTTGAAAGATCTTCAACACTTTAATCATTAGTAAAGCCACATAAAAAAACTGCATTCCCACTACTGTGGCAAAAATTTAAGAGATAGATCATACCAAATGTTGAGAAGGATGCAGAACAAATTAAACTCTCAAGCACTGTTATTGTGTACAACTTTTGTGGATACAGTTTGCTAGTTTCATAAAATGTTAAACATACACCTATGACATAACTCAGCAATTCTATTCCTAGGTATTTACCCTAGAGCAGGGGTTCTTAACAAGGGGTCCATGAGCTTGAATTGAAATGAAAAAGAAAACATTATTTTTGTGGGGATGTGTAAGTGTGGGTGTGACATATTGATTAAATAATACACAATATAGTGTGGACTTAGTAAGTGGTCTGTGGTTTTCACCTAACTGGCAAAGGGTTCATGGAACAAAAAAAATTAAGAACCCCTGCCCTAGAGAAACTTAAGCCTATGTTCACATAATGATTCATGCACAAATATTCATAGCAGCTTTATTTGTATTAGTCAAACCTGGAAATGGTACAATATTCATCCAGAGGAGACTGGGCAAACAAATAAAAACAAATATTTCTCAGCAGTAAAAAGGAAAAAAGCTATCAGTTGTAGACTAGAGACTGTGGCAGGGATTGGATGGGAGAGGTGAGTGGGTGGCAGCTGTAGAGATAGATTAATAAAGAGCAAAAGGAAATTTGTAGATGTGATAGATATGTTCATTATCTTAATTGTAGTGATGATTCCAATGATGCAAACATATATCAAAATGTCAAAACACATAAATTGTGCAATTTAAAGATGTTCAGTTTATTGTCAATTATACCTCAATAAAGCTTTTTTTTTAAAAAAAGTGAACTTGACCATACTGCCTTTTCCAGAATATATACCTAGCCCTTATTACCTATATATTGTCTTTGCACAAGGCTACCCAGTTCTGATTCATCATGCAGTATATGAAAAATGTTTTCCTTCATTCAAGGAATTTTTAACAATGTGCAAATAAGAAATAGTGTATGGAAAGACCCAACTATATATTCTAGGAGCTGCAGGTATTTGAGAATGGTTTGTGCACAATGAGAAATAGAGGTCAGTAGAGTTCAACATATAATCAGTACGTGCCAACTTTGTGTTAAGAACCATATCAGGAGCTGGGAATAAGAAGAGGAAGAAAAGCAGTTACCAGACAGCCATAGTTTAAATCCTAATTTTGGTACTTTAAAATTTTTGAATATTGGGCAAGAAAAATCAATATAAGCTTTGGCTTTTCCATGAAAAAAATAAAAAATAAAAAGTTTTCATAACATAATTTGCCTGATAGGATTGAGCAAGGATGGCAAGAGTGGAAACAAATAAAGCAGTCAGCACAATGCCTGACATTTGCATTCAATAAAAGTTATATCTAGTCAATAATTTCATCATTATAAGACAGGTGTGGTTAAATTTTTTAAAAATCAAGAAAAATCCTTTCTACTGAATTATCATTTTTTTAACCATTAAATATAATTGGCATGTTTACCACTATTTTCAAAAAATAATAAAAATCACTATTAAGTAACTAATTTAATACTCAATTATCTCTATTACTTCATAAATATTCTTGTGCTTAATAAAATATCAACTTCATAAATTTCTTATACTTTATTTTATAGTACATGAAACATTAGAGAATTTGTGTATAACTGAAATTCCTGCTTCTGTATGTCTATATTTAATTGTTTTTACTTCTCTCTTTTGTTTCACTCTCTCAGCAAAGAAAGCAAGATAAAGTCATAGATTTTAGAATTTTATACATCACTTATCTATCACTTTATATATTTCCAATTCAGAAAATATTTAAAGATCATGCTTTTCTAATTTTGGACTTATTACACTTGGAATTTGCATCAATTAACTATTTTCCATGGCAATCACCAAATAGTGTTTCCCTTTATGACTATTTTTAATACTTTCTATTTTATTTGACAAATTGCTTCTTTACTTTTTAATGATGCATAATTGTTTTAAAACAGGCACCTCAGAGTACATTAAAATAGAAGACCGCGAGGTTTTACAAGGAGTTATTCAATGGTTCTGAGAACATGGCTCACTCTAAATTAATGATATTTTCACTGCCCCTGAAGTCATATTTCCTGGCCTGGAAATTTTGTTTTATCACTTATTATCTAGGCAATATTAGGAAACCATTTAAGAATATATCCTACTGTTTCTTCATCTATAAAAATAGGAATAATAATAGTACTACCTAAAAGCATTTCTATGATGTGCAAATTAAGTAATATGGGTAAAGTGCTTAAATGTGTACCTGTAAAATAGTAACTAATTAATAGATACTAATCATTATAATTATTACTATGCAACAGGCACATTGCTAAAAGGTACATCCATTTACCTCCATTTTACAGAGAGGAAAACTATGATTAAAGATGTTAAATGATATTTTCAAAGGTCTTACAGGTTAGAAATTCTAGAGTTTTATTTCAAATCTCAGTATATTTGCTTTCGTAGCCAGTGTTACAGTGCTTGGACTATGTCTTTTCTTTTCCATATGGCAATCTCTAGAAGCTTCAGGTGGTTGAATAAGTAGGGAAAAGGTCCTTAAGTATCTTCAAAAATAAATGGGGATATTCACTTATTCAGTTAAATAAGAAGATTTTTATAGAAACCTCTCAGTAAAATAATTGAATACGCCATACTGCATTGTAATCTTTGCCAGTTATTTGATTGACAGTGTAGGCAGAGCACAGAAAACAGTGGCTGCTAACTGCCCTTTAAAAGCCTGCAGTGACCTAACATCAGGGAAACTTCTTGAGGATATCAGTCAGCACACAAAAACATGTATATTAATGACTGTCAAATTTTGTTCTCTCGCAAACTGATGTGCCTTGGAGTTGTTTTCAGTGAAATCCTGGGCAATCTCAGAAATCTTTTTGCACAGTATGTGTTCTAGTTTGATGGCCAATTATATAGTAAAAAGTTTAGCATGGCATTTTTATCATTATAGTATTATAGTATAGTTTATCTCCAATTTTTATATTATTTGGAGGCAACACAGATTATCTGTACAACTTGGTGGTCATGAAGGTAGCTAGGCAACTTACTAGCTGTGTAACTTTTAGTAAGTTAACCTCTGGAAGCCTCATTTACTTTATTGGTAAAATGGAATTAATAAATATAGTGATTAAATAAATTAATACCTCCACAATTTAAAGAGCTGCTGGCATACACCGTAAGTCTGCCAATCAAATACCGGGTTAAAAAGCATAATTTTGGTGTTGGGTGTTTTGTTTAAATCCTTATATATGAGACTATTGTGAGTAGAACAACTCACCTGCTCCTCCCCAAAGGTGCAAACATCCTAGTGCCTGGCAACTGTGATTATGTTACCTTGCCTGCTAAAGGCTTTGCAGCTGTAATTAAGTTAAGGATTTTGAGATATAATTACTTGGGGCCCTTTCAAAGAACGAGGGAGGCAGGAGGATCAGAGAGAAAGATGTGATAATGTAAGTGGAAGTTGGAGCGATATGAACTCTGGCTTTGAACCTAGAGGAAGGCGCTACTGACAAAAATGCAGGTACTCTCTAGGAGCTGGAAAAGGCAAGAAAATGGGTTCTCCCACAATGTCTTCAGAAGGAAACAGCCCTGCCAACCCCGTGATTTTGTCCCATATTATACTTCTGACTCCAAAATTGTAAGATAATAAATTTGTGTCACTGTAAACACTTAAGTTTGTGGTAACTTGTTACAGCAGCAACAGGAAACTAATACAGACTACAGACTATTTAATTCTCCCCATTCCAATATTACATATTATATGGAGAAGCATAACAGTACCTACCTTCCCAAATTTTCCCTAAGTTTCTGAAATTCTATCTCCAGCTTCCTAGGCACCTTTGTGAACAGTCTGCTCTCCAGTACACCTGTGCCCCGCTCTTCCTCCAGATGTCTGTACTAGATGCTCTGTGGCATCCTCCTCTTGCTGTCTGCTCCCAGTTCTCAGGCCACTGTCCTCTCCCTCTACACCACTAACCCCAAGAATAGGCAAATCCATGCCCTTCATTCCAGCAATGAAAGTAAGGGCATATGAAGAAGCCCTGCTTGGGGATTGTGTCATGGGTTCTGCCCGGCCCCAGGGGGAAGAGGGCCTGCTTCCAACTCACATAAGCTGACACCCTCTTTCTTTCAGATCCAAGGTTTTATTCCTTTATCTACTCTTCCTTAGTTGAAGACTCCATATTTTTCTATGCAACCATCCAGAGGAAAAAGGAAGCACACATACTCCCCTAAAAGTGATTTGTAGTGATGCTGCCAGGTCTGTAATGAAACTTCATTTTATATTATTATTGGGAGAATTTGTTTTCTCCCTGGCTGGGTTTTATGGATAAAATATTAAGATGTCAAGTTGAACAGAATTTCAAATAAACAATGAATACTAAAGGAGTATAAGCATGCCCCATGCAATATTTGGGGTCTACTTACACTGAAAAAAATTATTTGCTGCTTATCTGAAATTGAAATTTAACTAAGTAGTCAGTATTTTTATTTGCTAAATCTGGCAACCATGTTGTTGACACAGTCTCAGCCTCCATGCCTTGTTAGGGAATTTTGCATAATGAAAATCTCCATTATACCTTTTTGTCCATTGAGAGAACAGCCTTTCTCCAAACATGAATTATTCCAAATAAATTACATAATACTTGTAAAATATCACTATTTCTATTCTTGCACCATCCTTGCTGCTGCTATTCAATTGCAGTGGTATCAGTAGTACTAATAGTAGAAATAGTATTAGTAGCTTTTCTGATTTTAAAACACTAGTAACTTGAAATTTTTAGTAATACACATTTGGAAAACAATTCTCACCACTTGTCTTTGAAGATCTACAATAGTTTTATTCAAGGGTATTTTGAGACTAAAATAATCTCTTTTTTTTGAAAAAGTGACCATTTGCAATAATTTGCCAGGTTTTGCTCAAAAGTGTATATATGAAATTAAACAGAACATAAAGTGGATGCTGAGTTTTAAAGAAGAAATCAATCTTCAGTCATAATCTCATGGTCTTATTTATCAAACTCTTTCATTGCTTTGATTGATTGACTTAATTGTCACATACCTAAATTTATAAAACCCATTTACACCAATTAAATACCAAATAAGTTATGTCACTGACATTACAAAATTACTTTTTGCCTGTGCACACAAAGACTCCACTGCTTTAAAAGTGTGAAAAACATTACTTTAGAAGATAAACTTCCAGAATGAAATTCCATCAAAAATATCTTCCTTGGAAACTTACTTAAAAGCATGGAGGCTATACCAAGATCGTGTGCAGATCAACTCCTAAGGGGATTCTTTCAGCAATGCTGTCTGCAAAAATCCCTTAGTCTCTCTCCATCCTCATCTACCTCACCAAGCACCTAGGATTCTAGGCACCTGTCTACTAGCTTTTAAATACAGCCAATTACTTAACAGAGGAGAGACTAGATTTAGGTTCAGATTTATTATTAGCTTGAGCTATGGAAACTCTGTGCCAAAGTTCATAATATATATTTTAATTCATCTCTAATATGTATCCAATAAAATCATTTAAACTGTTGTGCATTGTCCATTTTTTAACTTAGTCATTTTTAAAAAATATTTATTTATTTTCCCTCCTCCTGCACCCTGCTGTTTTTTTGCTGTCTGTGTCCATGTGCTGTATGATCTTCTGTATTTATTTCCTCTTTTTGTCCTCTCCTTATTTTTTTCCTCTAGGACTCACCAGGATTCAATCCCGGGGACCTCTGATGTGGAGAGAGTTTCCCTGTTACTTGCACCACCTCATTTGCTGGTCTCTGCTGTGCTTCACCTGGACTCTCCCCTTCATCTCTCCCTTGCTGTGTCATCATCTTGCTGTGTAACTCACTTGCGTGGGCACTGGCTCACCACATGGCCACTTGACTCACTGTGTGGGCACTCGGCTTGCCACATAGGCATGTGTTCTCTTTTTCTTTTTTTTACCAGGAGGCCCCAGGGACCAAACCTGGGTCTTCCCATAAGGTAGTTGAAAGCCCCCATCACTAGAGTCACATCCACTTTCCTTAGTCATGTTTTCATTCAAATAAACCAAACAAATGATAATTCCCTTGAAGAGCTTTTGACTCTGATATATACCTAAAAAAAAAAAACCTTAAATATTTGCTCTTGTTTGCTTACTTATGTAAAGAGTTCATATGTAACTTTTCCCTATATGATGCTCCTTATGTCAATCTAATTGATCTCTTAAAAATAAATAAATAAATAAATAAACAAACATTTTTCCAGAAGCCTAGGAAAAATCTCCATCATGTTTATTATGACTGAATGTTTCTTTCCCTCATCAACACCCTTGAGTACCTGAGGAATTTGTTAATTTAGACATAGCCAACACAATTCAGAAAAGAATCATTTTATGATACATCTTTTGTCTATATACTTTGCAAATTATAAAACAAGATTTCTGCAGCATCAAAATAAGTCACTATATACCATATGCTGTTCTGAGAGTAAATTTGTGTCTGTAGTTTCCCCAACTTGCAATTTCTTTATAAGGTACAGTGATATTCCAAATCCACAGAGGTAAAAATTCTGTCCCGGTTACTGTTTGACACATCTAATTGCTCTTAATGGCCAGTTGCACTATTCAAGCAATATTTTTAGTGACAAGTTCAAATGAATCATGGGATGTTTTGCTCAGCAGCTAATTCTACTCAGACTGCAGTGATCCATTAATCTTTTTATGCTAGATTGTAGAATCTGGCTGTGTAATCAATTAGGTGCTATTCTATGCACCACAGATTCAGATGCAATGCATTTATCTTTAAAAGGCAGCTTTGGCAAACACTGTCCTATATTTTGCATATTAATCAAAGTAGCAGGAAGCCATTGCTGTTATCTTTATGGACAAAAACCTAAATATATGTATTACTCAGAATCTTGTTTCTAAATCCTTTTTTTAATTACTAGCCCAGTATAAGCATGTGCACATATAGCTTATTATAGAATCATCGCTTTTTGTATTTTCCAAACTGGATCTTTTTCCTTTTAAAGTAAGGGAAAGACAACGAAAATTAACGTTAAGAAAGTTTATTCCCAACTGTTACTTTTGTTTTTAAAGAAAAAAGATTTAGACAGAAACACTAGGTGATGAATACTAATAGACCACATTTACAAAACAAATCTTATCTCTCTTGTGGGAGTTTGTTCCTCATGGGATCATTGGAATGGCTAACTGAAAAGACTGCTTGGATGAGAAGGGATCTCCCTCTAGTAGGCCAAACATCGGTCTTTACGTGTAGTGTGTCATCTCTGTCCCTGAAATAATCTTGGTTGTAATAATCTTTAAGAGTTATGCACCAGATTGTTTCAAATCTGCAAAGTAGCTGAGCCCTTGATAAAAAGATAAAGGTCAGTAAGTAGAGCGGAACATAGGACAGGTGAGCTTGACAAAAAAGGCATGGGTTTTGACATTGATCTGTCTGGTTTTGAATAGCAGATTCTTGTAAAATGGGTGTTTCTGAACAAGTTTTGTAGGCTCTCTCTTCATGTGTTTCTTCTCTCCTATAATGGGGCAGATTGTGACAAAAAAATCTGCAAATAAAGGGAATGGATCAGTTTCTGTATGTGTCAAATGAAATGCTTTCTTGAAGAAGTAATTGAAACCCCAAATTAAACCCTAACTATCTAAAATGAGTATGATGACTTAGAGCTTCAAAATATATAAAATGGAAACCAGTTTCCTTCAATCACAATTCTTTGTTATCCTGTTGTTTTGTACCCAGAGAAAGTGTCAGAGAAAGAAAGCAAACTAGCAAAATGTTAACCCTTGGGAAACTTAGAAAAAGACCAGTGAAAGAGGATTTTCTTTTAGCAATAAGACTTTCTCAATAGAATTTACTTTTTTTAAATCATTAGGGATTAAATACATATAACCAACTGCTTTGAAAAGTACAGAAAAGAACTTCTAGACATTTTGACAGTGTTTCTATTGAGCCCAGTCAACAAAGGATGATACAGGGAGGGAGGAGAAGGCCGTGCGAAGGAGGCAGAGATTGAGCTTTGCGGAGCCACCAGTTCACCACAAGAACACTACAGACTTCAGAGAAAATACCATCCTGCCAAAACTTTGATTTTGACTTTAGCCTCCAAACCTGAGAGGCAATAAATTCC
This sequence comes from Dasypus novemcinctus, assembly GCF_030445035.2. NCBI lineage: Eukaryota > Metazoa > Chordata > Mammalia > Cingulata > Dasypodidae > Dasypus > Dasypus novemcinctus. Next base: position 82,962,064 of record NC_080688.1, on the reverse strand, counting down.
TGTTGTTTAATACAGTCTGTAGTACTTTGTTACAGCAGCCCTGGCAAACTAAGACAGAAATGTCAATTGAGAGAGAACTTTTATTAATTGAAAACATTTGTATTTTCTGAAAGATTAATTTCGACTTGAAAGATAGCAATATTGTAAGAATTACCCTGTATGTGCGCTGAATAAACCAAATTTAGTCACTTGTTAAATTTGTATGTTTTTACAGACTGTTTGGACTAGGAATGAAGAACGAAACAGTCTTTGCTTTATGTGATATGTTTTAGTCAGCCAAAGGAGTGCTGATGCAAAATACCAGAAATCAGTTGGTTGTTATAAAGGGTTTTACTTTGGGATAGAAGCTGGCAGTTACCAGGCCATAAAGCATAAGTTACTTCTCTCACCAAAGTCTTTTGCCACATTTTGGAGCAAGATGGCTGCCAACATCTGCCAGGGTTCAGGTTTCCTGGGTTCTTTCTTCCTGGGGTTCAATTTTCTCCAGGCTCAACACCTCTATTTTCTCTACAAGGTCTGTTGTAGACTACTAGGCAAACGGCCTGTTTCTCTTCCTGAGACCTTCTCTCTTTCATCACCACCAAGCTCCTCTTTGCAATCCAGGCATAAATGATAGTTAATTAGTACCAATAAATCACAATACATTAGCATGTTAAAAGGAGGGAAATATAGGGAAAGTTTCAAAGTATAGATGAAATGACACATCACAAATGAAAATTCAGGCAGAAGTCTGTGGTTGTTTTTTTCTGAAACTGGCCATAAGAGAAGGTTTTGTGCTTCTCTCTTCTACTCCTCTCTCTTGACCCTTTCACCTTCACTTTCGTATCTAATTTGGTAGGTGCCATTTAAGTAGTGAGTCCTTGACTTTTCTGCTTCAATATGGTCTCAGAAGTTTTTTGTGACTTTTAAATTGGGGTGTGATAGTACAAGCAGGCATGCCAAGAAATCACATAAGTTCTATATATTATTCTTTCGTGATATACCAGTAATTGAATTTTTCCTTGATTATCATGGGTATACACCTCAATAACAATGATTTCTTTGTTGTTGATTCATCCAGTGAAAAGAAGAGCTATAAACAGCCTCTGATAGAGGTATCTCCTCTCATCACCAGTGAAATGGTGGAACCCAGTAAGCTAAAACATCAACACTCAGTACCTCAGGTCAAAACAAACAACAAATGAACTGAAAACTCTAAATAACCAACAAGGTCCATTCAAAGAGTTTACTGTCCCTTAAATAATGCATATGAGATGAGATCCTAAGAAAGACAGCTGGCATCTATGGGATCCAAACCAGAATACCTGTCTCCATAAGTCACTAGTTCACTTATGCCTAAGATTTCTTGATACTATAATGTTATTAACCATTAAGAATGTATGATGCCATGACATATGGAACTAAAACCATTTTGTAAAAACATAATAGTATTAAAAATAAATCCAGTCCTAGCTTCTTGAGTTACAACTTTCAATTAATTATCTCTAACTAGTGAAATAATATGAATAATTTAATATCAAAATAAAATAAATTATTCTCTTATTTGTCAACCACACATATTCCTTAGATGGCTGGCAATAGAAATTAGCAAAGTCCTGCACTAGTTTAGAAGGAAAGATTTCTACAAGGGCTGGATTTTTAGTTGTCTCCCCAGTGTATTTTGTTATCTGATTCTAATCTGAGTATATAGGATAATAGACAATGAGGTAGCTGGCATGATGGCAAATACTTTCCTATTACAAGGAATGCCTTTGGGTGAGGGATTGTAGCATATTAGATCAAGGCAAGAACAGAGTTGTCATTCAAGTAAAAAGGGACTTCTTTAATAGTCAAGAAAACCTCACTGAGGCTTTGGAACTAGGAATACTCCAAATTTTCAGAAATATCTCTGTTGTAATTTTCAGAAACTCTTTCCTCTAAAGACCCAAATTTTCATGTAGGAAACTAGTGAAGCTGTGAATTGCAATTCAGCACCGAAATATCTGGAGGCAACTGGTACAGGTATTTGCATACAGTATTATAGCTCTGCAGATGCTATACATGATGGATTCTTTTAGAAGAGTTATAAGAATCCCTATGGTTTAGATCATTCCTTATGCTAAGAATTTAAGGATTTAAACTTTTTATTCCTCTTATTTATGATAATTCAACCACCTTATGTTGCAGACATGTAATTCTTGGTGGAATGCCAAAGCTTTGCCTCCAAAGGAGAATTTATTCCAGGTGATCCCAAGAGGTAAAGTTTTTATCTATGGTGTTATTGCATGCTGTATGTACAATGGCCCAACATTTGATTACTAATCTGTTTGTTCTTGACTTTAGCCCCAATTATATTAACTATTCATTTACAAATTCGACCCCTTTCTGTGAACTCCAAGCCTAATAAAAATTTCTTTGAAGTCAAGTTTCTTTATCTCAAATTAACTCTTTTAGTTCACTAGCTGCAATTTTTTCAAATGTCATGCAATGCATTGGTTTAGCAATAGGAATTTATTGACTCATGGTTTCAGGGTTAGAAGGCTTCCTTCCTCACAGGGCCTCTGTCTTCTGGATGGCTAAAAATCTTTGGAGCTCCTTGGTTTTTCCTCTCCATTCCCTTCTGGGTTATTTTTATTTCCATCTTCATACTTCTCCATGGCTTTCCTGTCTTCATACCCAATTTCCCTTGTTTATAAAGGCTTGAGCCATATTGGATTAAGACCAACCCTCAGTAACCTTGGGCACATCTTAACTAATAAAATTTTTAAACATCCTATTTACAAATCGGTTCACAGCACAGGTACAGGGGTTGAGACTTGAGCATGTCTTGTGGGGGAGGGGGAGGGGCATGATTCAATACCTACCATTACCTGAATTAGAGAAAAGGATTTTTGGAAGGACACTGGATACCTCACAGGATGAGAAGTCTAGGGAATTAGGCTGAAGAAATAGGCAGAAAAAATGGATACTAGGTACCAAGAAATCCTTTCCAAATCACCCATAATAAAAACATGTTATTCTTTTCTTCTCTATTCTACTGACTAGTTGATGTCCCCAAAAGTGCTGACACTCCTGGATACAGCATCACTTTGTAGCACTGGAATGAATTCCAAATATCAATATCTAAATAGCTTTCTGAACTGAAATATTTCTGTAATATATCCCACTGTTCCTTTTCTTCTGTATTAGTAAACCTAATATGAGGTAAAAAAGAGGAAAATAGAGTACCTTTTTCCTAAAAAAAAAAAAAAAGTCCATTTCAAAGATATAATCCCTTGCCTAATTTTATTGAATGCTCAAGTATTAAGGAAAATTAGGGAAATATCTTAAAAGTATTTGAATTAGACAACAAAGTCATCTAAGTGCAAGTTAAATATTAACATTTTCCCACAGATTCCTCCTTATATTGTATGATTTAAGAAGCACTAAAAGAGCCAGATGATTTGATGTTTAAATATTTCTTAAACCTCTTATCTAACTGCCTAGAGGAAGGTTCTAATGCTAGTATATTTAATATGGCATTCTTTTCAATATTTCACTAGAATCACCTAAAAACTCCATAGAAATCATATTCTTTATGGGTCCTATAAATGGTGTCACTTTTAAGAGCACGATTTCAAAAGGCACATATGAAAATATATTGATATGACAAAATCTGTCTAGGATACTCAAACAGACACCTAAATCTCCAAGGGCCTGGGTAGAGGTCAACATTTATACAATATTTATAACAAAAAGCCCAAGAAACATCTTCCCACTATTACATTTCATGTACATCACCACATTCTTCCCCATGAAGTTGACACTTTTACTGGCTGAGGTATTATTGCTTCAAAATCAAACCAAAAATCAAAAGCTTTTGGGTTTTAAAACATAATAGCCTACAAATACCGTCAAACAAATATATTTCAAAATGCATGCCAGTTTGTTTTCTTTAAAATGAAATAGCCAGGTGTCATACATTAATTCCATGAAAACACGATGGTAATTAGTTATTGCTAAATTTATACATGCAACACTTGGACAAATCATCTTGTTATCATAAAGCAGAAAAATGTTGGTTAGCACCATCACCACTCCTTCCTTTTTTACAGATTCAGCAATTTTCAAGCCTCTGATTCATGCTAGATAGAATAAGGAAATAAATACAGAACCTAGCAGGTACTACTAAAAATAAATGAAAGTAAAAACAACTTAAAATCAATGGCACCCTAGTCAGTCAGCAAATTAAATAAATATATATGAACATTCTTTGTAAGATTCAGGGTATACAAAAATGGTGTTGTGTGTGTGCACATGAATGTGTGAGTGTGTACATGAATGTGTGAGTGTGATGGTAGACTAAAAATTGCACTGGTTTAAGACATGCATTATACTTTAAAGTCTCAAACTTTTCATCATACCCTTGCGACCAGGCCAGATAATTTCACAGGTGTGTACCTTAGTCTCTCTATTATAATATTCAGATTATACCTATTTTTGAAAACAATTTGAAACTCTGAAATATTATGCAAAAGTAGTTTATTATTAAGAGGGGAGCTGTGCTAAAACTGGGATGGAAATTCTGAGTTTAAATTTCAGTTGAATTCCATGTTGTGTTAAATAAGTGTAATGAACAATGCAAATCTCCTAGTGTACTATTGGCATTTAGGACTAGATACTCAATAAATGTTATTCTCTTTCCTTTTCCTTCTGGCACTTGAGACAAGTCCCAATCTTACTCTAATTCAGTTTCATTAACTTTTATTGAGGACAATTACACATCTCTCACAGATTTACTATGAAGATCAAATGTAAAAAATGCAAATCAAATTATACTCTAAATTCCAATGACTCCTAAAATGTGAGATATTATTATTGAAATTAAAGTCAAGAAATAATTTTGGTAAAATGACAGAGATGGCAGCTTCCAGAGTCTGTCCCTCCACAGAGACAAAAATAAGAAAGATGACATCAAGCAAAAACTGTCAGAATTAACACTGTCAGAACTCTGGAACATAGTCAAAAGTTTACAGCAACCAAGCAAATGATAAAACAAGGAAAAGGCATATTAAAAATGGTAGGAAAGGGAAGTGAATATGACTCAGTCAATTGGGCTCCTGTCTACCATATAGGAGGCCCTGGGTGCGCATCCCAGGGCCTCCTTGTAAAGGCGAGCTGATCCGCACCCTTGGAGAGCTGATGGTCTGAGCCCATGGAGAGCTGATGGCCCACACTCACAGAAAGCTGGCACAGCAAGATGACCCAATAAAGGGAGTCAAGCAGACACAGGAACTCACAGCAAAAGGACATAGAGAGCAGACAGCAAGCAAGTGGCAAGGTGTAAGTATAAATAAATAAAAAATAAATCTTAAAAAAAAATAGTAGGAAAGTTTTGTGGCATTTTTATTTGCCTTTGTCCTGCTCCTCCAAGCCCCACCCCACCCCCCATCTCAGAAGCAGTCTTGAAGATGCCAGCTTGCATTCCCACTATGGGATCCTGGTCCTTGTATCTTCTTCACAAAGAATTATAATTATCTCTTTTAACCTGTCTGGGAATGTTCTGAAGGGCCGACTCAAGGTACTTGTCTTTGTTTTATCTGACTTGGAGCACCTACTCAGGGTAGAAAAGTGGTGAGTACTCCCTGGAAGTATTGTAAGTCAAAGGAGCAACTTGTGGAAACTTGAGGCAAAAGATTATGGTCGCAGCATAAAATAGAGTTGCAGTAAGTCTGGAAAGAAATGCTGGGAGAGAGTGGTTTGCTTTGTTGTTGTTGTTTTGTTGGGTTTTTTTTTTTTTTTTTGAAATTAGGACACTCAAAAGCATCCACGTAATTGGGGTATTTAGAAAGCCATGCATATGCCCAATGCAGTGGCAATGAAGAATGTTCTGTAACAACTGAGGCAGAGATTGTAATTATGCTGCAAAAGCCTAGGAATGACTGTGACTGCCAGAAGCAAACCACCAGAAGCTCTCTTAGATTCCTAGGACTGCCATCACAAAGTATCACAAACTGGATGGCTTAAGATGGAAACTCACTGTCTCAAAGTTCTGGATGCTGGAAGTCCAAACCAAGGTGTCAGCAGGACTGTGCTACTTCTAAAATCTGCAGGGAAGAATCCTTTCTAGCCATTTCCGAGCATGTGAAATACATCCTAGGGAGACCATAAGCTTTCACCTCTGGCTGATCTCTAGGCTTGGGTGCACAGGAAGCAAAGAAAAGGCATTGTTGTAAATGGCCTGGTTACATGTGGAAGGAATACCCTTGCACAGAGACAATCTTCAAAGACTGGAAGAAGGTTACCTTTATTTCTGTTTCTTCTAGTTTCCCCCCCCCCTCCTCCTTCTTTCTATTCTCTCTTTCTCCCTCTCTTTCTGTCTCCTAATATAAGATTTTGATAACAGGAGAATTTTGGGTGTGGGTTATTACAACTGTTGGTATTATCTTCATACTTTTTCTGTAAATTTGAAACTTTTCTAAAAATTTAAAATAACAAAGGGTACCTAGAAACCCACCAAATACAATAAACATGTTATTTAAAAAACACAATCACTTTAGCTTAATTGATTATTGCGTAATATACTATGCTGAATGATTGGAGAATATCATTTTTTCCAAAACCATCATATATGGAGCTATCTATCAATTTTCAACAAATTTTAAAGGATTAAAATAATACAAAGTGTATCATCAGGCCTAAAGAGATGGAATTCAGAAATTGATTGTAATACAATATCTAGAAATCCCCAAATGTTTGTTATTTTTTAAAGTGCTTATAAATAATATATGGTTCAAAGAAAAAAATAACAAAGAGGTTGAGAATATATTTTATACTGAATAACAATGAAATTGCAATAAATCAAAACTTGGGGGATTCCATTAGTAACTTTAGATATAAATTTAAAATTAACTTAGTCCTAAGCTATTTTTAAGAAAAACATCATAAAAATCAATAAATCTCTAGCTAGAGTGTTCAAGGCAAAGAGAGAGAGACAAAAATCAGAAATGAAAGACTTTTTATCTCCTTATATGATGTAATATATTAAAATGATTACAAGGGGGTACTACAACAAAATATATGTAAACAAATTTGACAACTTAGATTATATTGGCAAATGTTTTAAAAATATAACTTACAGAAACTAACCCAAAGACATGAGCAAAAATGGTGTAGTAGGGCTGACAAAGGCCTGTCAATCCACAAAAATACCAGTTACTGGCAAAAATTGTCAGGATCAATTTTATTGGAACTCTGGTCAATTAATCAAGTTTATAGTAACCAAGAGAACAGTTAAACAAGCAAAAGACAACTGGAACTTTGTTGTAGAATTTTGTGACATCTAAACTTACCTTTGCCCTAATTCTTCTCTCCAGGGCTTAATGGTGGTCTTGAAGATAGCAGCCCACATTCCTGTTGAGAGTTTCTGATGGCAAAGGAAACAGGCAAGCCTTTTGTCTCAAAGAATTATGTCTATTTTGAATGGTTTGGTGGCTCCATGAAGGCATAACACAAGTGGCTTGCCCTTATTCTGCTTAACTTAGAATTTTCCCAGAGAGGAGAAGAAGCTATGTGAAGGATATTTGTTGAAGATATTTGACAGTAAATGAGCTAACAACTAACACCTAGGACAAAGAATAATAGTTGGGAAAGACAATAGATACAACAAAAGTCCTTGTAGGAAAGACTTGTGTGTGACATGCTTTGGAGAGTAAGGATTTTGAAACGTTTCCATGTATTCTGGCCATCTAGAAAGCTGCATTCATGCTCAGAATATGGCTAATGTTCAGAAAAGGCCTTAGAAGGCCCTAACTTCTCCACTCTGGCTGACCTTCAACTCTGCACAAGCAGGAAGTGAAGACAAAGACCGAGATATTAATTGCTCAGATTAGTTTTGAAATTGCAAAGCAAGAAACACACAGAGCCCATTGTAATGGCTGGGAGGTTTGTTTTACATGTGTGTTTTTGCTTGTTCATTTGTTTGTATTGGCTGTAGGTGTTTAAGGGAATCTCTATCAAATCAAATCATTAGCTTATCACTAAGCTAATTGGATAAAAACTTCAGCAATCTCACATGATAAAGAATTCAATATTTATAAAAATACCTTGGAGAAGTTATTAAGCAGCAAACAATTAAAACCCAGAACAAGTAGCAAGAAAAGTAGTGGGCAAATGACACCTTCAGGAACTAGAAGAAATGGTAAACTAAACAAAGCTAGCAGAAGGAAGTTAACAATAAAAATTAGAGTCAAGATAAATGAAATAGAGAATGGGAAAAATAGAAATGATAAGCTAGATAGAATACGTGAATCATCTAAAATCAGATGAAAGTAGAGATACTACTACTATCCTTCCAAATATAAAACTAATTTTAAGAGAATACAATGAACAACTTTACACCAACAAATTAGGTATCTAGGAATAGCCAAATTCTGAGTAACCCACAAACTACCACAACTGACTAAAATTGAAAAAAAAAAAAAAGAAAACTGAATAGGCCTGTGTCAATTAAGGGATTGAAACAATAATTTTAAAAACCCAAACAAAGAAAAGCCCAGGACCACATGCCCTTATTGGTGAATTCACAAGAGTTTTAAAGACGAATTAACAATCCTGAAACTCTTCCAAAATATTGAAGTGGCCAGCTTTACTGTCATACCAAGGACATAGAAATACATCACAAGGAAAGAAAACTACATCCAGTAGCCCTTATGAATACTGGCACAAAATGCCTCAATGAAATGCTAGCAACCAAATCCAAGAACATATCAAAATGTTTAGACACCATGACCAAATGTGATTTATCCCAAGAATTGAGTTTCAATATACAAAAATCAATATCCTAAACAACATTAATAGAATGAAGGACAATAAAACCACAAAATCATTTCAATTGGCTTAGGAATAGATTTGACAAATCTAAAACTGTTTCATGTTAGAAAAAAAATTCTCAGCAAAGTAGGAATTGAAGGGAGCTTCCTAAACCTGATAAAGGCTAGCATATGTGAAAGCCACAGTTAACAGAATAATTAGTGGTAAAAAACTAAAAGACTTCCCCCTAAGGTTATAAGCAAGAAAAAAATATCCACTTCTACCAGTAAGTTCTAGCTAGGGCAATTGGTCAAAAAAAAAAAAAAAAAAAAGGAATATGAGGCATTCATATTGGAAAGGAAAAATAAAACTACCCTTATTCTTAGATGAAAAGATCTTATTATCTAAGGTTTGAACCCTAAATAATCCAAATCCAAAAAAAAAAAAAATTAAAGATAATAGAATTCAGCAAAGTCTCAGGTAACAAGATCAAAACTCAAAAATCAGTTTTGTTTTTATACACCAACAATAAATAATTTAAAAAGGAACAGAAGAAGACAATTTCATTTACAATAGCATAAAAAGGAATTAAATACATAAAAAAATAATTTAACCAAGCTGGTGCAAGACTTCTACAGTGAAAACTATAAAACATTGCTGAAGGAAATTAAAGAGTACTTAAACAAATAGAAAGATATCTCATCTTCCTGGATGATAATTCTCCCAAAGCCAGCTATAGATTCAATGTGATCCCAATAAAATTCCCATTGTTCTTTTATGCAGAATGGTACTATTGATCCTAAAATTCATGTGGAGAGGATTGTGGGGAAATGGCTATGGGCTAACAGGCAGAGCATAATACTCTCAAAAAAAACAATGGAGAAAGAACCAAAAGCTGTCTGAGGGACTTACTTTGGGGTTCAGCAGATGAGAATAGTACCACACAACTCCCAGGAGGGTGAGGGACATAAAGACAAAGAAGCTGAAACAATAAATGTGTTACCAAGCCCCTACAGCAGCTGGGAAGGGCTCCCCTCCCCAACCCCCAAGATATTAAACTGGGGTAAAACCCCTGGCTCATTGCAGCTGAATGAGAGGAGAAGAGACATTTTCCATCCTGTCAGCTGTTTCAAGGGAAAAGGAAGAGGGATTTGGGGGGCTTTTATTCAGTGAATTAAGTCAGCAGAGCCCACTTTGATTCAAAACAGGAATACAGGATAGTCCAGACTGAAACACCTCTGTGAAGGTATGCTTACAAGCACCATCTGCTAGCCAATCCAGAAATTGCTTGGACAAAAACAGTTTACGGTACTATCTGTATCCTACCACTGAGAGAAAATCTACACCTCATTAGTGAGTCCCTGGCTTGATTCTGATAACTTAAGCCAGGCAATTTTAAAGAACTTACAATACATTGAACCAAATACCAAAGAAAAGCTGTGAAACAAACAAACAAACAATTGTCAGGAGAGAGAAATTGGCCATCAGAGTAAATCCACCAATTCAGATGCCTAGACATCAGCAAAAAATTACAAGCAATACTAGGAAATAGGAAGAGATGGCCCAGCCAAAGCAACTAACCAAATATCCTGATATAGAACACCCTGGTATACAGGATTTAAGTCAATTAATCAGAGATAATCACACAACTGTCCTAAATCACTTCAAAGAAATTAATGAAAATATGACTAAAGAAATAAAGGATATTAAGAAGAAACTGGGTGAGCACGAAGAACAATTTTAAAACCTGAAAGGAAAAGTAACAGACCTTATGATAGTGAAAGACAGGATGGATGAGATTGAAAATATATTAGAGGCACATAAGAGCAGATTTTAGTTGCTCAAAGAGAATTAGTGATTGGGAAGACAGAACATCTGAACTGGAAAAGACAGGCGAACAGAAAAAGAAGAGAACAGAAAAAAAGGAACAGAGTCAGAGGGAATTGAATGACAATGTGAAACACACAAACATTCATGTTATTGGTGTACCAGAAGAAAAGAATGGTAAAAGGGGAGAAAGTATAATTGAAGAAATAATGATTGAAAACTTCCTACCCTTATGAAAGACATAAATATCAATATCCAAAAAGGACAACACACCCCAAACAGAATAAATCTGAATAGACCTACCCAATGACACCTACTATTCAGAATGAATATCAGAGATAAAGAAAGGATTCTGAAAGCAGCAAAAGAAAAGCAAAGCCTCACATTTAAGGGAAAGCTGATGAGATTCATCACCAACCTCTCATCAGAAACCATGGAGGTGAGAATAAAAAGTAGTATGATGTATTTAAGGAACTGAAAGAGAAAAATTGCCAGCCAAGAATTTTGTATCCAACAAAAGTGCCCTTCTAAAATGAGAGTGTGTTTAAAGTCTTCACAGACAAACAAAAACAGATAGAATTAGTTACCAAAAGACCAGAATTACAAGAGATATTAAAGGGAATGCTGCAACTCGAAAGGAAAAAACAAAGGTGAGAGATTTGGAGAATTCTTTAGAAATTATTAGGAAGGGGAAACTAAACGTAAGAAGACATAAAATAGAAAAATATTACAAAAGAGAACCAAAGGGCAAAATGAACAATGAAGTAAGAAATGCTTTACATTAATAACATTGAATGTTAATGGATTGAACTCCCCAATTGAAAAACATAGACTGATAGAAAGGATAAAATACATGAACCATCTATACATTGTCTACAAGAGACCCACCTCAGATGTAAGAACACATCCAGGTTAAAATTGAAAGGTTAGAAAAAAGTTATCTCATGCAAATATTAAAAAGAGCTGGAGTAGTGATACTAACATCAAACAAAATAGATTTCAAATGCAAAAATGTTATAAGGGATGAAGATGATCATTACATATTAATAAAAGGGGCAATTCACCAAGAATAAATAACTATATTAAATATTTATGCACCTAACCTGATTACCCCAAGGTACATGAGGCACACACTGGCAAAACTGATGGAAAAAATATATGTGTCTACAGTAATAGTTGGAGACTTCAATATACCACTCTCAGCTTTGGATAGAACATCTGGACTTAGAATAAATAAACAAGGACCTTGACTAATATGATAAATGAACTATACCTAACACATATCTATACAGCATTGTACACCAAAACAGCTGGATATACTTTCTTTTCAAGTTCTCATGGATCCTCCTCCAAGATAGGCCATATATTTATGTTAAAAGACAAGATTCAAATAAATTTAAAATGATTGAAATTATACAAGCACATTATCTGATCATAATGTAATGAAGCTGGAAATCAATAAAGGATGGAAAAAGGGAAAATCCACAAATATATGGAGAACAAACAACAGTCTTTTAATCAGTGGATCAAAGAAAAAAATAGCAAGAGAATTCAGCAAATATCTTGAGATGGATGAAAATGAGATTTCAACATATCAAAACCTATAGGAAACTGCAAAAGGCAGTGCTGAGAGGGAAATTTATAATTCGCAAAGCTTAATTAAAAAAAAAGAAGAAGGTAAAAATGAAGATCTAACTGCACACTTGAAGGAACTGAAAAAAGGAAAAGTAAACTAATCCCAAATGCAAGTGAAGGAAAGAAACAGTAAATATCAGAGCAAATTAATGAAATCAAGAACAACAACAAAAAAAAATTGAAGAAATCAACAAAACCAAAAGTTGATTTTTGAGAAGATTAACAAAATCAACAAATCCTTTCCTAGACTGACAAAGAAAAAAAGAAAGATGATGCAAATTTAAAAAATTGGAAATGAGAGGGGGAACATTACCACTGACAAAGCAAAAATAAGAGAGGTCATAACAGAATACTATGACCAACCGTATGCCAAAAATGTAGAAAATGTAGAGAAATGAACAAATTTCTAGAAACACACAAATGACCTACACTGATCCTAGAAGAAACAGAAAACTTCAACAAGCCAATCACAAGTGACCAGATTGAAACAGTCATCTTAAACCTCCCAGAGATGAAAAGTTTAGACCATATGATCTCACAGGTAAATTTTCCCAATCATTCAAAGACTATCTAATATCAGTTTTGCTCAAGCTCTTCCAAAAAACTGAACAAGAAAGAATTCTACGAAACTCATTCTATGAAGCCAACATCACCCTAAAACCAAAACCAGATAAAGATACCACAAGAAAGGAAAATTACAGTCCAATATCTCTAATGATTATAGATGCAAAAATCTCCAACAAAATACTTGCATTCAGAATTCAAAAGCACATTAAAAGAATTATACACCATGATCAAGTGGGTTTTATACCAGGTATGCAAGGGTGGCTCAATACAAGAATCATTTACTATAATAAACCGCATTGACAAATTGAAGAAGAAAAATCACACGATCCTCTCAATTAAGGCACAAAAAGCATTTGATGAAATACAGCACTCTTTCTTGATAAAAACACTCCAAAAGATAGGAATAGAAGGAAGCTATCTCAATATGGTAATGTGCATATATGAAAAAACAACAGCTAGCCAGGTACTCAATGGTGAAAGACTGAAAGCTTCCCACTATGATCAGGAAAAAGACAAGAATGCCCACAATCACCAATGTTATTCAATAGTGTTCTAGAAGTTTTACCTAGAACAATTAGGATAGATAAAAGATAAAAGGCATGCAAATAGGAAAATAAGAAGTAAAACTTTCACTGTTTGCTGATGATGTGATCCTATATCTAGAATCTCCTGAAAAAGCCACAAAAAAGCATTAGCACTAACAGTTCAGCAAAGTGGTGGGATACAAGATTCATATGCAAAAATCAATAGCACTTCTAAACAGTACTGATGTGAAAACTTCAGAAGAAATCAGAAAAATAATTCCATTTTTAATAGCAACTAAAACAATAAAATATTTAGGAATAAACTTAACCAAGGACATAAAGGACCTGTATTCAGAAAACTACAAGACTTTGCTAAAAGAAACTGAAGAACACTTGAGTAAATGGAAGGACATTTCATGTTTATGGATTGGAAGACTAAATGTCTTTAAGATGTCACTTTTACCAAACTGGCTTACAAACTCTATGCAATCCCAATATATTAATAAATTCCAACAGTCTTTTTTGCAGAAGTGGAAAGACCAATTATCAAATTTATTTGGAAGGGTAAGGAGCCCCAAATAGCCAAAAAGATCTTTAAAAAGGAGAATGAAATTGGAGGACTATCACTTCTGAACTTTAAAGCATATTACTTATCTACAGTGATAAAAACAGCATGGAACTGCCATAAAGACAGACACATTGACCAATGGAACTGAATCAAGAATTCAGTAATAGACCCTCACATCTTTAGTCCAGTGATTTTTGACAAGGCTGTGAAGCCCTCCCAGCAGTGCCAGAACAGTGTGTTCAACAAATGGTACTGAGAGAACAGGATATTCATATCAAAAGAAAGAAGACTGGTACCTCACACCTTATACAAAAATTAACTCAAACTAGATCAAGAGTGCTCACTTCAGCAGCATGTAAACTGAATTCATATATACCGAAGTCCTCAAAGAACTTTGTCAAAAGGGTAAAAAGGCTGCCAGCTCAATGGGAGAAAATATTTGGCAATCATGTATCTGATAAGGGTTTAATATGCATGATATACAAAGAGATCATATAACTCAACATTATATAGACATACTACTTGATTAAAAATGGGCAAAAGACTTGAAAAGACAATTGTCCAAACAAGAAATACAAATGGCAAAGAAACACATGAAAAAATGCTCAACATCACTACTGATTAAGGAATTGCAAATCAAACTGCAAGGAGGTATCACTTAACACCTACTAGACTGGCCGCTATTAAAAAGTCAGAAAACTGTAAATGTTGGAGAGGATATGGAGAAATAGGAACGTTTATTCACCATTGGTGGGAATGTAGCATGGTACGGCCACTGTGGCGGACAGTTTGGCAATTCCTAAGGAAGCTGAATATGGACTTACCGTGTGACCCAGCAACACTACTACTAGGTATATACCCAGAAGAACTGAGAGCAGTGGCACAGACATCTGCACACCAACAACCCAGGTACCCATCAACTGATGAATGCATAAACAAATTGTGTTATATACACATGATGGAATATTATGCAGCTGTAAGCTGAAGTTGTGAAGCATATGACAATATGGATAAATCTGGAAGACATTATATTGAGTGAAGCAAGCCAGACACAAATGAACAAATACCGTATGATTGTGCTATTATGAACTAAATATGTTGTGTAAATGCATGGAGTTAATAATTAGAATATAGGTCACCAGAAAATAGAAGGAGGATAGAGAATGGAAAGCTAAGTGTTAATCTGTGCAGAATTGGTTAAAAAGGTTATTTGTAAGTCTTTGGAAATGAATAGAAATTGTTAAAGCATATCAAGGTGTTTGTAAATAGCAGTATTATTGTATGGGTATGACAGTGGTTGAAAGGGAAAGTCTAAGATCATGTATTAATTTATTGCTAAAAACTGTAATATGGGACTCTATAAGATAGTAAAACCTTATGTAAATCATGAATATGGGTGTTTTACATGAGATTATAAGACTGCTTTTACAAAATATGAATAAAAATATAATGGAAGGCAAAAGAATAGCATCTATGCACAGCAGGGGAAGTATAGAGAGATTGAGAGGTGATGAGTTTTGTTTGTTTATTATTATTGGAAAAATGAAAATGCTCTTAGAATGATTGAAGTGATAAATGCACAAATATGTGATTCCACTGAATATCATTGATTGCACACTTTGGATGGATTTCTGCTTTATTAATATGTATAAATAAAATAGATTTTTTAAAAATGTCTATGGACTTCTACAGATCCAAATAGCCAAAATGATATTGAAAATAAATAACAAAGTAGGAAGATTCAAAATTCCCGATTTCTTATCTTACCAAAAAGCCACAATAATCAACAGTATGTGTTACTGGCATAAGGGTGGACATATGGAAAAATAGATTAGAACTGAGAGTCCAAAAAGAAATCCATGGAAAATTGAATTCTGTCAATGTTGTCAAGACCATTCCATGAGCAAAGAATACTCTTCAACAAATGATGCTGAGACAGCTGGATATCCACATGCAAAAGAATGAAGTAGTTTACTTACCATACATCATATTCAAAATTAGCTTAAAATGGATCAAAGACCAACTACGGTCGGTGATACTATAAAACCCTTAAAAGAAAGCACAGGGATAAATCTTCAAAACCCTGAATTTGCTAATGAGTTCTACTTTTTTAATAGACTTTATTTTTCAGAGCATGTTTGCATTTACAAAAATAATTATACAGAAAGTACAGAGAGTTCCTTTATGCTCCTCCTCTCCCCATGCACACAGATTCTTCAATTATTAATATCTTACATTAGTGGGGTATATTTGTTACTTTTGAAGTACCAATGTCTGTACATTAAATAAAGGCCATAGATCACAGTGGGGTTCATTCTTAGTGTTGTATCATCCTATGCATTTTGATAATTGCATGTCATGTGTCCATCATTACAATATCATACAGAATATTTCACTACCCCCAAAGTGCCCTGTGCTCCACTTATTCATGCCTTCCACCTGACAACTACAGATCTTTTCAGTGTTTCTGTAGTTTTGCTTTTTTTTAATGTGTCATATTTAAAATCATACAGTATGTAGCCTTTCAGACTGGCTTCTTTTGCTTAGCAATATGTATTTAACTTTCTACCATGTCTTTTCATGGCACAATGGCTCACTTTTTATCATTAGATAATATTCCAATGTATGGATATTCCACAGTTTGTTTATACTTTCACCTTTTGAAACCCATCTTGGTTGCTTCCAACTTTTGACAATTATGAACAAACCTTCTGTAAAAATTAGTGTGCAGATTTTTGCATGGATATCAATTTTTTTATTTGCATATATAATTAAGAGCAAACTTGCTGGATTGTATGGTAAGCCTATATTTAACTGCATAAGCAACTACCCATCTATCTTCCAAAGAGACTAGAATTTGTACTCTTACCAGCAAGAAAATGAGAGTTCCTGTAGCTCCATATCCTCACCAGAATTTGGTGTTGTCAATGTTCTAGATTTAACCATTTTAGTAGGTGAGTAGTAGTATTGCATTGTGGTTTTAATTTGCAATTCCCTAATGTTATGATGCTGAACAACTTTTTAAAAGGTTATTTGCCACCTGTATCTCTTCTTTGGTGAGGTGTATGTTCACAATTTTTGCCCATTTTTAATTGGGTTGCCTCTTTTATTATTGTTGAGTTATATGTATTCTTTGTAGGTTTTGGATATGTTATTTATCACAGGTTTTGAAAATGTTTTCACTCAGTTTTTGGCTTGTCTTTTCATTGCCTCAACTGTGTCTTTTACAGAGCAGAAGTTTCCAATTTTAATGAAGTTCAAAATATCAATATTTTATTTCCTGACCATGATTTCAGTGTTGTTGACTTTTTAGGTCATCAACAAACCCAAAGTCTTCCAATTTAAATTCTAGAAATTCTAGAAGTTTTATTGTACAGGGCTTTCCATTTACATACATAATACATTTTGAGTTAACTCTTGTGAAAGGTGTCAGAGGTATCTAGATTCATTTTGTTGCATATGTAAGTCCAATTGCTTCAGCACTATTTGTTAAAAAGACTATCTTTTCTCCATGGAATTGTCTTCTCTCCCTTTTCAAAGATCAGTTGAATATATTTCTATGGGTCTATTTATATACTTTTATGTACCATTTACCTATTTTTTCACTACTTCTGCACTATCTTGCTCATTGTAGAGTTAGAGTCATCTTGAAGTCAAGCAGTTATCTGTTCTCTAAATTTGTTTTTCAGTATGTCTTAACTATTCTGGGTCTTTTGCTTTTTCATATAAACTTTAATATAAATTTGCCAATATTCACAAAAAAATCTTGCCAGGATTTTGATGTAAATTGTGTTAAAACTACAGAATATGTTTTCAAGTTATAATATATTAAAAATTGAAGAATTGAATACTGAGTCTTTGTATCCATGAACAAGGAATATCTCTCTATTTATTTAGCTCTCTGATTTCTTTAATCAGAACACTGTAATTCTTCTCATATAGTTCTAGTACATAATTTGTTAGATTTTACATAACAATTTCATTTTCCTGGTACTAACGTAAATTGTATTGGGTTTTTAATTTCAAATGTTCATTGTTGGTATATATGAAATAAATAACTTTTGTATATTAACCTTCTATTTCAAAACCTTGTTATAATTGTTTACTAACTACACAAGTTTTTTTTTTTTTTGTCAGTTCTTTGGGATTTTCTTCATAGGCAGTCATTTCATCTGTGCACAGTTTTATTTCTCTCTTTCCAAACTTTACACTTTTTCTTTTCTTTTTTTATTGTATTAGCTATGTCTTTCAGTACAAGGATGAATACCAGAGATTAGAAGGGACATACATGTCTTTTCCCAGTCTCAGAAAGAAAACATCTAGGTTCTCACCATTAAGTAAGATATTGGCTTAAGTTTTTTGAGATGTTCCTTATGAAGTTGAGGAAGATCACCTATATTCTTACTTTGCTGCAAGTTTTTAGCATGATTAGGTATTGGATTTTGTCAAATGACTTTTCTGCATCTATTGATATGATTTTTTTTTTCTTTAGCCTTATGTGACAGATTCCATTGATATTTGAATGTTAAACCAAGCTTGCATACCTAGAATAAATCCCACTTGGTTGTTGTGATAGTTAGGCTATTGTGTCAACTCAGTCAGGTAATTGTGCCAAGTTATTTGGTCAAGCAAGCACTGGGCTACCTGTAATACAAGGGCATTTATGGACTTTAGTCACCATTGACTTTACTGCAGTGGTAAATCCTAGATAGTTGGTTAGAATTACATCAATCAGGGAGACTGCCATCAGCTATGAGTGGCAATTAACCCAATTAGTTGAATCCCTTAAAAGGGGAAGTGATTCCAGCATTGAGAGAGAATTTCCCAGCTTGTCTGTGGACAGCCAACATCTCCCAGAATTTGTCAAGAATCTTCATTGGACTTTCATTGCCTACCTGCAGAATCTGTACTTGTGCATCCCCACAGCTTCATGAAAGACTCTTACATAATCTCATGCTATTGACAGATATCCCTTGTTGATTCTGTTTCCCTAGAGAACCCTGACTAATACAGCTTGGGCCATATGATCCAGCATATCCAATGATGCTAGAAGTTTCTGGCAAATAGAGATATTGTTTGGAGCCTTTAGCAGGCCCCTACAGGAGAATCATAATGCAGACTCTTACGATTTTGGAGTGAAGCCCTGCCATCCTCTGCAGATAACTACTCCCTTTTTGAAAAACAGCTTTTGGCTTGCTACTGGATCTTAGTAGAGACTAAATATTTAACCATGGGCCATAAGTTACCATGAGACTTGAGTTGCCTATTATGAGCTGAGTGTTCTCTGACCCACCAAACCAAAACATTGGGTATGCACAGCAGCACTCCATAATAAAGTGGAAGTGGTATATATGAGATAGGGCTCAAGCGGGTCCTGAAAGTCATGAGTAAGTTACATGAGGAATTAGCCCAAATGCCCATGGTCACCACAGCTGCCATGTTACCTTCTCTTTCCCAGCCCACAGCTTTGGCGTCTTGGGGAGTCCCTCACAATCAGTTGACTGAAGAAGAGAAAACTTGGGCCTGGTTCACAGATGGTTCTGCACGATATACAGGTACCACCTGACAGTAGACAGCTGCAACTCTGCAGCCCCTTTCTGAGACATCCCTGAAGGACAGTGGTAAGGGCAAATCCTCCCAGTGGGCAGAACTTCGAGCAGTGCACCTGGTTGTTCATTTTGCTTGGAAGAAGAAATGGTCAGAGGTGTGTTTGTACACTGATTCATGGGCTGTTGCCAATGGTTTGGCTGGATGGTCAGAGACTTGGAAGGAACATGATTGGAAAATTGGTGACAAAGAGGTCTTGGGAAGAGGTATTTGGATTGGCCTTTCCAAGTGGGTAAAAAAAACATGAAAATTTTTGTGTCCCACATGAATGCTCACCAGAGGGTAACTTGACCAGAGGAAGATTTTAATAATCAAGTGGATAAGATGATCCACTCTATGGTTAATGCTCAGCCTCTTTCCCCAGCCACTCCTGTCATTGCCCACTGGGTTCATGAACAAAGTGGCCATGGAGGTAGGGATGGAGGTTATGCATGGGCTCAGCAACACGGACTTCCCCTTACCAAGGCTGATTTGGCTACAGCCACTGCTGAGTGCCCAATCTGCCAGCAGCAGAGACCCACAATAAACCCCTGATATGGCACCATTCCTCGAGGTGACCAGCCTGCTACCTGGTGGCAGGTTGACTACATTGGACCACTTCCACCATGGTAGGGGCAGTGATTTGTTTTAACTGGAATAGACACATACTCTGGATATGGGTTTGCATTTTCTGCATACAGTGCTTCTTCCAAAACTACCATCTGTGGACTTATTGAATGCCATTCCACACAGCATTGCTTCTGATCAAGGAACCCATTTCACAGCAAATGATGTGCAGGAATGGGCACATGCCCATGGAATTCACTAGTCTTATCATGTTTCCCATCACCCTGAAGCAGGTGGATTTATAGAATGGTGAAATGACCTTTTGAAGACTCAATTACGGTGACAACTAGGTGGCAATACCTTGCAGGGCTGGGGAAATGTTTTCCAGGAGGCTGTGTATGCTCTAAATCAGTGTCCACCCTATGGTGCTGTTTCTCCCATAACCAGGATCCATGGGTCCGGGAATCAAGGGATGGAAATGGGAGTGGCACCACTCACTAATATCCCTAGTGACCCACTAGGAAAATTTTTGCTTCCTGTCCCTGCAACTTCAAACTTTGCTGGTCTACCGGTTTTAGCCCCAAAAGGAGGAGTACTATCACCAGGGAACACAGCAATGATTCCATTAGACTGGAAGTTAAAACTGCCACCTGGCCCCTGTGGGTTCCTCTTACCTCTGAATCAACAGTCAAAGAAAGGGATTACTGTACTGGCTGGGGTGATTGATCCTGACTATCAAGGGAGGTAATGGGGGTAAAGAAGAGTTTGTCTGGAATACAGGAAATCCCCAGGGCATCTCCTAGTACTGCTGTGTCCTATGATCAAAGTCAATGGAAAATTGTGACAATCCAATCCAAGAAGGACTAACAGTGGTTCAGAATCTTTAGGAATAAAAGTTTGGGTTACCCTACCAGGCAAAGAACCATGGCCAGCTGAAGTACGTGCTGAGGGTAATGGAAATATGGAATGGGTAGAGGAAGAAGGTAGTGATAAAATTGAACTTAGACCACATGATGAGTTACAGAAACAAGGATTATAATGGTCATGAATCTTTCTTCCTTGTTTCATTATGATGATGATTGTATATGTCCACAAAACAAATTTGTCTTCTTCCCCCGAACTTTCCCCTTATCATATAACATATAACATATCATGTCATAATATTTGAGGATATCAAGTTTGAGAGTGAATATTACCCAAGAACTTGCACCCTATTCTGTATGGAATTAATGTATTTCCAGCTGTATGCAGGGAAGTAGAACATTGTTAGGCATAAATATATATACATTTATGCCTAACAATGTGTGTGTGTGTGTGTGTGTGTGTGTATGCATGTCAGTTATTGTTTTTACTTAGAGACCAAGTATGGTTTAAGGTAATATGTATGGCTGCCGAGTTGACAAGGGGTGGACTGTGATGATTAGGCTATTGTGTCAATTCGATCAGGGAATTGTGCCCAGTTATTTGGTCAAGCAAGCACTGGGCTAACTGTAATGCAAGGGCATTTGTGGATTTTAGTCACTATTAACTTTACTGCAGTCATAAATCATAGATAGCCGGTTATAATTACATCAATCAGGGAGATTGCCATCAGCAATGAGTGACACTTAACCCAATCAGTTGAATCTCTTAAAAGGGAAAGTGATTCTAGCATTGAGAGAGAATTTCCCAGCTCATCTTTGGACAGCCAATATCTCCCAGAACTTTTCAAGAACATTCACTGGACATTCATTGCCTATCGGCGGAACCTGGACTTGTGCATCCCCATGACTGCATGAGAGACTCTTATATAATTGCATACTATTAACAGATATTTCTTGTTGATTCTGTTTCCCCAGAGAACCCTGACTAATACAGTTGTGGTGCATAATTTTTTTTTGTTTTACTTGGATATGTTTTGCTAATACTATGTTGATAATCTTTGCATCTACGTTCATGTGAAATATTGGTCTGTAACTCTTCTTTCTTGTAATATCTTTGTTTTTTTGGTGTTAGGGTAATACTGGACTCACAAATTGGTCTAACAAGTGTTTCTTCTGATTCTTATCCAATCAATCTATTAAATATGATATATCTATACAATGTAATAATATCCTGCCCTTAAATAAACAAAGTACTGATGTGATGCTACATAAGGATAGACTTTGAAAAGCTTATGCTAACTGAAAGAAGCCAGATACACAAGGCCACATATTGTATTAATCCATTTATATGGACTAAGAAGAATAAGCAAATCCATAGAGACAGAAAGCAGAATAGTGTTTGCTGGAGAAAGAGAATAAGGAGTCATTGCTTAACAGGTACTGTGTTTCCTTTTGAGGTAATGAAAATATTCTAGAATTAGATAATAGTGATGATTGCAACAAATGGAACTGCATTGTATACTTTAAAATAGTTTAATGGTAAATTTTGTTTTGTTCTTTTTACCACAATTTTTAAAAAATGACACAATATGAAATAATTTTCTTAATCCCACATATAATAAAGATGTTAAATTCTCAGACAATCTCAAAGTCCAGATGGTTTTCTGGTTAATTTTATCAAATGCATAAGGAAAAACCACCACCAATCTTATGCAAACTTTTCAGAATATAGAAGAGTAGAGAACATACCCCAACTTCTTTGAGATGTCAGCTTAATCCTAATACCAAAATTGACATATGTATTATATCCCAAAATGGATAGAACAGACTATTAACCTTCATAAATATGAATAAAAAAAATTATAAAGAAACTATTATCAAAGGAATACAACAATTTATAAAAAAGAATAATATGTCATCATGAAGTATGACTTATTCCAAGAATGCAAGTTTGGCTTAATATTTAATAATCATTCCATGGAAATTACTGTTCTAACAGAATACAGGAAAAAAAAAACACATGATAATTTCAGTAATTAGAGGGAAACTTGTGGAAAACCCTGTATCTATCATGAAGCTAGAGTGCCCTGAGAAGACACCCTGAGACTATTATGTAAGCAGCTTTGGTGTTTGATATTAAGACATAGCAGAAAGTGTACCACAGGGATCAGATATATTGGATATATTGGATATATTGGAAGGTAACCATGGGACATGAAAATGGATAGGGAGACATCACAACCAGAAGAAAACCATTCCAGGTTTTCCTATAAACACTAATCTGGGTATATACCTCTCTCCTCCCATAAAAGTATCGAAAGCATGACACCTGAAACAGAATAGAGAGGTAAAATGAACAGCAGCTTATCAGCATGTGAGAAAGACACTATGAAAGGTAGTTGCCAAACATAAAGACTGGGAGGACTTAAAACTGAAAAACACTCAGTGTTTTCTTGTTTTGTTTCTGCTTTTGTTTTTTAAATATGTTCCAGGGATTGAACCCAGTACCTCGTATGAGCTACATTTGCTCCCCAAAGAGAGTTGATTTTTTCATTTGTTTTTATTTTAAGGAGGTACTGGGGATCAAATCTGGGATCTCATGCAGGGAAAGCAGGCTCCATCTGCTCCCCTGAAAAACAATTTTAAAGATGACTTTAAAACATTCCTCGAGCAGCGCGGAGCCCGGCCACAGCGATCGCCCGCCGCCATGGGCTCTTCGCAGAGCGTGGAGATCCCGGGCGGGGGCACTGAAGGCTACCATGTCTTGCGGGTTCAAGAAAATTCACCAGGACATAGAGCTGGACTGGAGCCGTTCTTTGATTTTATTGTTTCTATTAATGGTTCAAGATTAAATAAGGACAATGACACTCTTAAGGACCTACTGAAAGCAAATGTCGAAAAACCTGTAAAAATGCTTATCTACAGCAGCAAAACACTGGAGCTACGAGAGACATCAGTCACCCCAAGTAACATGTGGGGTGGCCAGGGCTTGCTTGGAGTGAGCATTCGTTTCTGCAGCTTTGATGGGGCAAATGAAAACGTTTGGCATGTGTTGGAAGTGGAATCAAATTCTCCTGCAGCGCTGGCAGGTCTTAGACCTCACAGTGATTATATCATTGGAGCAGATACAGTCATGAATGAGTCTGAAGATCTGTTCAGCCTTATTGAAACACATGAAGCAAAACCATTGAAACTTTATGTGTACAACACAGATACCGATAACTGTCGAGAAGTGATTATTACACCAAATTCTGCATGGGGTGGAGAAGGAAGCCTAGGATGTGGCATTGGATATGGCTATTTGCATCGAATACCTACACGCCCGTTTGAAGAAGGAAAGAAAATTTCTCTTCCAGGACAAATGACTGGTACACCTATTACTCCTCTTAAAGATGGGTTTACAGAGGTCCAGCTGTCCTCAGTTAATCCTCCATCTCTGTCACCTCCAGGAACTACGGGAATTGAACAGAGTCTGTCTGGACTTTCTATTAGCTCAACTTCACCAGTTGTCAGTAATGTTCTAAGTACAGGTGTACCAACAGTACCATTATTGTCACCACAAGTAAACCAATCCCTCACGTCTGTGCCACCAATGAACCCAACTAGTACATTACCAGGTCTGATGCCTTTACCAGCGGGACTCCCTGACCTCCCCACCCTCCCCAATCTCAACATCCCCACACCACACATCATGCCAGGTGTGGGCTTAGCGGAAATCGTGAACCCGGGTTTGCCACCTCTTCCTTCCTTGCCTTCCCGAGACTTACCTGGCATTGCACCTCTCCCTATGCCATCCAAGTTCCTTCCGCCATTCCCTTTGGTTCCAGAAGTCTCTTCTGCAGCAAGCTCTGGGGAGCTGCTGTCTTCCCTTCCACCCACCGGCAACCCACCCTCCGACCCTGTCATGACTACTGCCACGGCAGACGCTGTCTCCTCACTCACAGTGGATGTGATGTCCCCTCCTGCAAATGCCCCCACTGCTGCTGAGGACAGACTCAGCGAATCCGCCCGGGCCAGTGAGAAGCCTCCTCCTGCAGTTACAGATGCACATGCTTCTGAGTCACCTTAACTTTGAACCGTTCTTCACAATTGGCGTGGTATATTTATTTAACCACAGGAGCGTCTGGAAATGCAAACTACCATCACTTTCATACTAGTTTGTATCGTATCTGTAGGCATCCTGCAAAAAATTCCAAGGGGAAGGCTAAGCAAGAAGATGTGGGCTTATATCCTGCCAAGTTGGGGTGCAATAGATGGGCCAGGGAGGGAAATGTCAGAAAGTGCTTGTGTTTTAAAACAGCCAAAAAGAATTGTAAGGGTGACTTGCTGCCAGGCTTCTACTGCCATTCTTGGGGGTGTACATCTTTGGGAAAGGTGGTAACAGGGTGTCCACTAGGTTTCCTGTCTTTCTACTGCTCCTTCTGTAAGAAAACAAAATATTTTATGCCTAGTACTCATGGCATTTCTTGTACTTTATAAATCGTTTGCAAGAATGCAAACCACCTCACTAAACCATGAAAAGGAGACATTTTACTTTTGGTCTCTGTGAGTCACGTATCTATTAAAGCTTACAGGAAAATTCCAACTAAAGATATTTGTTAAAGCTACACAGTGTGCACTATTAATTGAACATCTTTTTAATCAGCCTCTACACAGATCCTTGTTTTGAGCTTTCAAAATTACTCAAGACATTTTGTATCTGCTGCTGTTGCTTGTAAGTCCAACATAAAATGGCATTTAAAAAGAAATAAAGGAGATGTTGCACAGTTTAAACTAGAGGGCGGCACTTTGTGGCTACTTAAAATATTATAGCTACTGGGTATGCATAGATACAGCAATAAATTACAGTAATTTTACTTTTCTTGTTATATCTAAATTTTAAGTTCTAATTGCCATGTGTGTACTCGTCACTCCCTAGTCTCTCACGTCTTTCATGTAACTTTTCACATTTTATGTTTGCCTTCTCCTGAGTTTTCCAAGAGGTGATAAATTAATTGGAATTGATATATTGAGTGAAATTAAACACATGTATTCCTGTTTTTGAAATAAGATGAAAGAAGTTCATCAGTCTTTGACCTGGTGCTAGTGTGAAACCCTCGTATCTCCTGCAGTGGTGGACACTGCTTAGTGGCACGCACCATGTGACTGACCTCTGACCACTCAGCCAGAAACCAGAGTCGCCAATGCCAAGCCAGCATTTTTGAGGGGTCCTGTGCTGGCCAGCTTTAGAATGCATCTGCTTCTGGAGCTGGGGTTGTATTTGAAGCTAAATGATAAAAGAAGGCTCTAACTCTTCAAAGTTTCTTTTGTTTGCATTATAAATATTTTTAGTTTATTTCCAAAAAAAAAAAAAAAAAAAAAAATTCCCATTACTATATTTTCTATAATGCAAATTCAGTTAAAATTCCTGTAAAATTGTTTTTCATTTATTATTTTTGTTTTTGAAAATAAAAATATTTATTATGCATTTTAGGGTTAATTTAGAAATACATTAATAATGATAATACCTCAGAAGGTGATATTATATTATAAAATAATTCAATGTTAAATTTGATAGTTGTTATTATAAACATAAACTGAATGAATCAGAATTCAAAGTCCACAAATTGACTATAAAAGAATTGGAATTTGATACTATCTCTCTCTTTTCTAAAAAGCAATTCCCAGTTTTAGCTGGATTTAAGATTAAATAGAAACATTTCAGTAATAAAATATAGTACAGGTCAGTTTTTAATAGAATCATGGGTATTGAGTTGTTCTTGGTAAGAATGATTCTGAAAGCTAAAATGACAAAATAAAAGATTATTCTGAGTACACTATAATGCTAATCTTTGTACTGAAAAATATACTATGAGTTTACAAAGCATGTATATTATTTGTATTATGTTGTCTCTTAATCTTCCCTCTCTTCCTCTATTTTACCATGACCCAAAAAATTAAAATACAATATTTTTTCTGTTTCTTTCTGAGAATTGAATAAAGGTAATAGCTTTAAATCACCATGAAAAGAAAAACACAGTTTAATACGTAAATTTTCTTTGGCATCAATTGCATTGTCAAACAGGAGTAAACCATCCATTGTCCCTATAGTAGTTTTAGTTGGGAGTCTCTAGCACTTTGGGAAAATATCAGCAGTTTGTGTCAATGGCTTTCAATGAACAGTTGCTACAGATATTATTTGTAATTGTGATTGACACTTCCTAATTTTTAAATGTCTCTAGGTCAAAAAATACCTTCCCAATAGAAGTCAGACTTGTCTTAAATTGAAACTCCAAGTTCCCTTACAAAAATCAAATACTAAATTCTCTGTCTCTTTCACCCAATAGTCCTTTGCACCTCTACCATTTGAGCTCTGGATTATTAGCAGATAAATTGTCTTCCCACAGTTTCACTCTGAAGGAATTTGGTTACTCTATTTTTAGATTTTATGCTTCTTATTTGGTGAAATTATATTCAATTCTGCCACAAAAAAAGAAGAAATTAGAAGAATAACCCCAAAATGCTAAATTGAGATAACTCTAAGCTACAAAGGAAATTTGCATGTTTAAAGGCTCAAGATGATTTCCTTTACCTTGAAACCAGTAAATCTTTAATGTGCTTAGGTAGAGGGTCAGCTATATATGAATTCTTTGAAACTATTGTTAACTGATCATCATAAAAAAGGGGGAAAGAGAGAAATTTTAGCAATCAAAGCCCACTCTGTTTCCCACCGATAAAAATGTTGCATTACATTTTGATAGCATCCAAATATAGAACTAAATGTTATCATACGATAGCACATGACACTGAGAAACCAGAAGAACAACTCCAGTACAGCTGATAGTGTTAGGTTCAAAAATTGTCAAAATATTTTATTGGCACAAGGATCCCTCGTATATTACCTGAGAGGTCTATGGGTCCCTGCTCTTCAACTGTGGAAGAGAAGTATATTTAGTAAAATGTCAATTGCTTCTTCGTAAAACAAACAAGCACAGGTTCCACTTGTTAGAATTGTGACGTGCTAAAAGGTACCTCTTGAAAACTCCTTTGTGCCTCTTCTAAGACCCTGCATACCTGGTAGAAATCTAGCGAATACAAATAGCATTTATTAAACATCATTCTTCTGCCAGATACTGAGAGGATTAATATACTTTTATATGTTACATGATCACAAACACCTGAGAGAATCAAATCATTAACCCCATTTGAGAGTGGACTAAAAAGTCCAAGAAAGTTTCTGTGTTACCTCAAGTCTGATAGCTGGTAACTGGCAAGGTTACAACTGAAGAGATGGCTACCAGTTGCCTCATCTACTGAAGCTTGCTAGTCAAAAGCATTTCGTAATCATGCAAGTCATTCAAAGCACAGAATAAGAATTTTCAAAGCTCATCAGAAAGCCTATAATGCCTCCATATGCTTTTCTGAGAATGTTATGTATGCCCTAGTATCAAAACACTGTAAGAGCAGCATATGGTTCTTTGATGGAATGTAATGGAAAATGACAGACTGTTTGAAGATGCTCTAACTCCAATTTCATGAATAATACATTAGAATAACAGGTATAATCAGTGTCATTTACGTTGAAAGCCTCCAGAGAGACAACAGCAGCATAAAGAAAGAACCTCTATTTTGCTCTTTTAAATGGGCATTTTATTTCAAATATTATTCACTAATATTTATTTTCTTTTGAAGCTAAGTTATATTTTTCAAAGCAGGAAATAAGTAAAAGAAATATTTATAGTCCTTTAATAATTGAAGTTAAACTTGGTCCCCCCCCCGACTTAAACCCAAGAAATGAAAATAATAAATGCTTGAAGGTACACACAGTTTGAGACTTAAGAATCGATAGAAATTTGTGATAAAGTATATTATTCAAATATTCAATGAAGAAAGAGAGGAATGCTTCAAAATGAGTCATTGATGCCACTGTTAGAAACTTCAAGATATAATACTTTATAATAAGTAGTTATCTTTGCTCTTGGAACAAACTTTTCTCATAAAATACAATATAAATTTTCTAATTTTCTAATTATACCTATTTTCTCCTAGATTGCTTCTAGAAAACATCTTTTGGAAATCTGATAGAATCAGTATGATTAGTCATTTTAACAGAAGAGCAGAGAAACATTTTTAAACTTCAGATTTGTTTAATATGAATGAAGGACTGAACTTCTCTAAAAATGAGGTGGATAATATTAGCTAATATCATAGCAAAATAGCCACCAATTAAAGAAACCCTGTTAGTTGTTGCAATGTTTTATATCTTCTAATGACATTGTCTTTAGAAAGAAGGAATTTACTTGTTTAAAAACAGATATGCATGCAATTTATAAGGTCAATTCCCTGGTATAAGAATAACTGCATTCCCAATTCTGGATTCATGCACAATGCTTAAAACAGGGCTTTTTCAAACAATTGAATTATTATTATATTATGACACAATGTATGTAAAGGTAGAGAAGTTTTGAATAACAGTGCTTTTTGTGGTAACTGATATCCAGAATGGGTTGGGTAGTTTTACCATTAATCTATGGCTTAAGAAGCAATACTGCAGTACCCTTTGTGTCAAATGGCATATTTTAATGTCTAACCACATCATAATAAACAATCAAATCACATTATACTAATCATTTAGATCAGTTGCATAAAGAGATGTTGTTCACCAAACCACTTGATCTCTATAAATCGAATAAGTTGGTAACAGATCACAGAATACATTGGATGTAAGGTTTTTTATAAACCTTCTGGTCCATTCCTCCCACCTCAATATGAATCTCTTTAAATTTCTCTGAAAATAGATTGTCCAACTGTTTAAACATTTCCAGTGATAGTTACACTCACAAGTAGTTTGCTCCCAACTTTAAAATTCAAGTGTCATCCAAATGTTTTATAGATAAATAAATTGAGATTTGGAGCAGCCAAATACAAACTTCAAAGTTGCATAGCTGGTCAATGGCAGAGAGAGACCAAATATATTATTTTTCTGGCGTTCCCATTTTTAGCTACATGGAGGAACTCTTACTTTTTTTGATAGGCCAAATAATGGCCCTCCAAAGAGTTCTATGCCCTAATCCCCAGCACGTGTGAATATGTGACCTTATATGGTAAAAGGGACGTTGTCTCGATTTGGGGTGATTATCCTAGAGCTCAATGGAATCACAAGAATCCTTCAAAGGGGATGGCAGGAGGGCCCAGGGGCAGAAAAGGAGCTGTGATGGTGGAAGGAGAAGCTGTGGTGCCATGAGCCAAGGAATGTGGGAAGTCAAAGAAACCGCTTCTCCTCTGAAGCCTCCAGAGCGACTACAGCCCTGTCGATACCATAATTTTAGGTCAGTGAGACCATTGCGAGAATTCTAACACAGAACTGTCAGAATAAATTTGTGTTGTTTTGAGTCACTATGTTTGTGGAAATTTGTTACAGCAGCAAATAGGAAAACTAATATAACTTCCACTCCCTACTTCCACCTAAAACCATTGTTGTTTACATATAGTACAATTGGTCAGATTTAATATTCATTCAGTAAGTATCATTTCAGTACCTAATAAAACATAGTGTTAGAAATTGGAGAGTCAGAATCAAAATAGGAATATTTTCTCTTATGCACTTTATAATCGAATACAATCTCTAAAGTTCACTTTCCCAGATTGCATACTATTCAAATTCGAGAGGAAATATTTTCTAGTTATATCTTCCACTTTACATCTCAGTTTTCCTTTACTGCTGAGGCTATTGGAAAATACTTGAAATAAAGAATGAGCTTTATTAGGATTGATAGCATTGTTGTACCGAGAATTGTATTATAATACATTAGGGAAATACATGTTCATTTGGGGTATATTGGGTAAATTCATCCATTCATTCAGCATATAGTTATTGAATACTAGACACCATAAATTAAATAGTGAGCAAAAAAATACATATTCTATCACTATGGAGCCTAGTGTTTACTACTAACTATATATTATCTATTAATATTGGATGTTATTATCCCAGAAATTTTCAATAAAAATTCTCATTTTTTTAAATGTAAAGAATAAAAATGAAAATATCATGCCATGTATTTTCAATGGCTGATTTCATGGCAAAAATCTATTTGTAAATCTGCCATGGTACTGTTGATTCATTGGAGTAAATTGTGCTAGGTGTTGAATTGGATTTTCTCTCTACTGAAAGGCAATTTAATATATTTTTTTAATTCATACAAAATAATTCAAGTATTTTTTAGTTACAAGTATGTCTTCAGATTCTCCCGGTGTTCCATAAATTTTAGCCATGGAGGACCACAGGTATTTCAAATACTGTTGAACTCTTCAGAGATTATTTGAAAAATGTTTTCTATCCATTTGCACTTTTTCAACATTAGTCTTCAAAAAAAGCTATTTTGAATTTCAAATTTTATATTTGAAGTAAAGTAATATTCTTTTTCATTGAATGACCATAAGTGACCTTGGAACTGGAACCAAGAGTCCTGAGTCCAAAATGCTACTATACACATGACTGAATCGCTTGCCTTTTGCAAAACTCAATTGTATAATTTAGAGCCTCATTTTATTCATCTTTTAAATGAGGATGTTTGACCAGATAAACTCTATGTAATGGATGATTTAGGTTTCCAAAATTCAATTTGTGCTCTTATTGAACTCATCATTGTTCTGGTATTTACCATTTTCTCCAACCTGCTGGACTAAACCTTCCCAGCAACCGTATCAAAGAGAATTTTAATTGGCATTGATCTTGACACTGCCTATCCCTATGTAAATATATTCCAGAACAAGAAGGTTGAGATCATTACCAATAACATGGGAAGTAGAACCATCCCCATCCTGCTACCTCATCTCTACTGTTGACACAGAAACATTGATCATTTTTCCTCAAAGATTAATGTTCCAATGAACCCTACCATTACAATCATTTGATGGGATGCACATTCAATATCATAGTTGTCCAGGCAGCTATGAATTATTTCCTGGTGGAGCATAATTCAGGGATATCATATATTCAGACGAGAAATTGAAATATCTTCTATTCTGTTGAGTATCTTCTAGGGTTATGAAAATGAATACAGTCACAACTTGGGAAGAAAATTAACAATGTTTTGACATAGTACCAACTTGTTTTAATGATACCCCCCCATATCAGGCCACAGGAAAATTCCAGGGACATTACCAATCATACTCAGAATCATAAATGAGCCAGCATGGAAATAAGTGAAAGGGAAATTCATGTCTTTAAGAATGAAACTATTGAAAACTGACCTGATGAAATTTTTAATTTAACAATTTACAAGTCTCAATCCTATTCAGGGAGATGAAATAAAACACACTGGTTAACAATCAAAGCATTAAAAAATAAGAGTATCTGAATAAATATATTGGTCTCCTTTAATATACCATATTTGTCATTAAATTTACTGTATGAAAATAAATGATTTGCAGAAATTTTAATTTACTATTTCAATTTCCCTCTTGGCATTATTTTTATTCTAACATTTGAAGCTAGCTCAAAAAAAAAAGTCTTTCCCACTGATTATATAGACAAAATAACTGAATCTCAGACAAAGTAAGTGACAAGACAACACTGGTGATTAGCGAGAGGTCGGGTTACAACCCTCAGCAAATATTAACCAGAACTCACAGAGTAAAAGGTAGAGTCTTAGTGTTCTTTTCCCTTCTTGCTTTCTTTTTTTCTGCCTTCCCTGCTCCACCCACCCACCCCCCGCTTTCCCCACCTCCTTCTCTAATTAAAGAGCAGAAATTGTCAGAATGACAATATTTAATATGTAAAAGCCCATTTGTATTGATTTTAAATTATGTCCACAAAGTATTTGCTGCTTTTTTTTTTTTTTCAGAAGGTGGAGCTATATTACTCTCCCTTTGGGTAAAGGCTGGATTTAAAGACTTTCTTCTTAAAATGGAATAAAGAGGAACTGATGGTGTTTGACTGCTCAAAACAGGTTATCCAAGATTTTGTTTCATAGCTCTCTCTTGGATTGCTCTCTCAGAAGGAAATTAGTTGTCCTGTCCTAAGGACAGTGAAGCAGCCTACTGGAGAAATCCACAAGATGAAGGATAAAGACTTCCTACCAAATGCCACAAGATACTGAGGCCTTGGACCAGCGGTTCATTTGAGTGGTCTATTTGCATTCTCCCTTCATGTCGGGAGCCACCGGCTGTGAGGTCTGTTTACAGCCTCCAACAACATGGCGGATTTCATAATTACTACAGCCCTGCCCTGCCCTGCCATTTCCTTCTTCTTCTTCCTCTTTGTTTCTTTGTTCTCCCCTTCCCGCCACAACTCTGGTGACCACAGCAATACGCATGCGCAAAGCGGGAAACTCCGCAGACCCGGCACGAAATTTCAGCCAATCCCCTCCTTGGACATCTGCCACCCACAAGACCAGCCTATCACCTATGGACACATTCCGTTCCCTCAGTATAAATTCCCATGTTCTACCCCCAATAAACGAGGCCTGATCAGAATCCTGTCTTGCCTCCATTCTTTCTCGTCTCCTGCCCCCCCACTTCTTCTTCCCACAGGACCCTGGAATCCGCCCCCGCTGGCTCGGACACCTTCACATCTCATTTAAGCCTTGAGCTGACTGCAACCTCTCCTGACATTCCGCTGCAAAGCCACTCCTGAAGTCTATGAAAAGATAAATGGTGTTGCTTTGAGTCAGTAAATTCTGGGGTAATGTGGTAAACAACAATAAATACCTAATAAACTATTTAAATATTAAGCTCTTATTAAAAACAAATGGATGTAATAATATTGTTTCATCATTTGTTACAAAGGTACTGTAACAAAGGTATTTGCACTAGTGTGAAATGTTAATCGCAGGAAAAACTCTTCAAATATTTATGCTTCTTGTGTAAATTTATACTAACCCTTTGGAAAACCTATTTCCATGTTTGGTCTAAACTTTTCAAAATAATACTTTTAATATGATAAGTTCACTTGGGAGAAATCTAGTATAAAATAAAGTTAATATAGGTGGGTGAAGGGGATGGATACATATCTTCACAGATAAAGACATACACATTTCATTTGTAACATAAACCTGTCTCGTACATACAAATATCAAATATAGAAGAATAACTAAGCAACATCTATTTGGAAAACTATTCTCCAGTTAGTCTACATGATGGTTTTAAAGGCTCTAAAATATTATGCGCATGGTCAGTAAATATTGTAATGGCAAATTTAACAAAAAACACAACTCAAACCTCCAAGTGCTGGATAATTAAAATTAATTTAAAATTGAAAAAATACATCTATTCAAAAGGCTATAAGGAAACAGCAAAAATACTAAAATATTTCTAAGTGGGTATAGGAATTACATGTTATTTTATTCTTAATTTCCTTTTCAGTGTACATTATTTCAACACAGAAATGAATAAGCATAGTATATTTGAGTTTAGTCAAATAACATGCCACCAAGTTGTAAATGTTTTCAAAATCACATATTATTTGACAATGTCTTACTCATTTTTCATAAATTACAGCATACTACAGACACATGGACCTAATTATCAATTCTTTAATTTGACTCACTTGTTTTACTTTCAGTTTATTTTGCAAAAGTAATATTAAGAATTCTGTTTAAAATAGGACCAGCCTCATGGGGATCCACTTGCATTTGGAATATTTTGTTTGCTTTACACCCTGACTGCTTTTTTGATTCCTGATTGATGGCTATGACGCAACTTCCATTTTCTTAATATTCCCTTTTACTGAATATGTACCTGATTTAGCCTCAGCACTTTGTTTTGACAATGAAATTTGCATGCTCCCTGACCACAGATTGCTGATTTGGTTTTGACTTGCTGCTTTTCAGTTCTTCTGCTTCCTTCCTAAGGACACTGCCATTTTAAGGGTAATACGCATTTAATACAGAAAAAGTATATTCAATGTAATTAAAGAAAAATCAGTTAATCACCTAAATAGTTTTATAAATTTCTACCAGTTTTTATATTAACACACATTTTTATATAATTAATACCCTAGCACCATTTTCCATTCAACATACCCCACTTACCATGGAAATATATTTTCCAATGCCATTAATATTATTTGAAAAACATTTTTGCTTTTAATTTTTAACCATATGGTTATTTATATATAAAATCATGTATATATATGAATACATATATATATATATGCACAATAAATTATTGGATTGTTTCTCTGTTATTTACATTGCATTTTCCAGTGATTTTATTCTACACTCTTCCTTTCAAGTCTCTCTACTCAAACCCATTTACATTTTTAATCTTTTATTGTAATACATATATACTATAAAATTTGTCATTTTAACCATTTTTAAGAGTATAATTCAATGGCATTTATTATAGTTATACTTTTGTGCTACCTTTTCCACTATTTGATTTGTTTTGTTTTTTCCTTTTTCTTTATTAGAGAAGTTACAGGTTTATAACAATCATGCATAAAATACAGGATTCACATATATCACCCTATTATTAAAATCTTTCGTTGGTATGAAACATTTGTTACAATTGATGATAACACATTTCAAAAATTGTACTATGATATAACTGATAGTCCATCATTTAACTTAGGGTTGGTTCACAGTTTGTGTAGTGTAATCACATGGAGTTTTTAAAAAATGTTTATTCCGTGACTGTAGCAGTTTGCTATTATTGATGAATTCAAAAAAGAAATATTGGATTATGTTTGTAAACTGATCTTTTCCTCTGGGCACATCAGATTATATTGGACTCATAGGTTTGCTTAATTAAGTAATTATGTAAGCCTCTTGTGCCAGTAGGGTGTTGAGTTCCCACCCTTTGGTGAGTGGGGACTCATAGATCAAAGGCTTGGCAAAGGACAGAGTTAAGGGATTTTTGATGTTGGAGTTTTATGCTGAAGCCTTAAGCTGGAGCCCCAGGGAGAGAGGAACCCTGAGCCGAGGAAAAAGAAGCCTGAGGAAGGGAGGAACCCAGGAAGCCTGAACCCTCACAGACGTTGGCAGTCATTTTGCTGCAAACATGTGGAAATAGACTTTGGTGAGGGAAGTAACTTATGCTTTATGGCCTGGTATCTGTAAGCTCCTACCCCAAATAAAAACCCTTTATAAAAACGAACCAATACCTGGTATTTTGCATCAGGACCCCTTTGGATGACTAATACAGTGACCATATATACAATTTAAGATTTCCTCTTTTAATCACATTCAGATATATATTTCAATGATGTTAATTATGTTCACATGTGCTACCACCACCACTACCCATTACTAAAACATTTAAAGCTTTAACTGTATAGTGTTCCTATTTGGAATGACAGACCCATTTATTTTATTAGCATTTTGCCCCACTATAATATTTTATCAAGAAAAATTTGAAAATATATTTTATCTATAATAGGAAATATTTTTGCTTTATATTCCCCTCTTCCAAAATTCTCCACACTTCTCATCTATTAATTCTTGCATTTGAGCTAAATATTTTTATTTTCCAAATAAAACTAATTATATTTTATAAAATCTAGAAATATATATAAGTTCATAATTCCACTATATCACAATATTGCCATTTTTGTATTAATTTTGTATTTAATTTTTGAAGGTATACCTTTAATCCACCTTTCCAAAGATGTTATTCTAATTAAACTCAAATGTTATTTTCTGATAGAAAAGTGATTTGCAGTTTGGCTAGATGAATTAAAAATTATGAGAAAAGTATGTTTAGAAAAATATATTTCAACATATTTTAAAGCAATACTAAATTATACAATTTGGTACAGTGCAAAAGGAGACACAAGCAAAAGTCAATAGACTATAGAAATGATTATTTGGTGTATGTGTTGTTTTAATTATTGTATACATGTAGTAAAATGACTAGCATACAGAGAAGTTCTACTCACAGTCAATAAGCACAATTCTAAACTGATTGCTATGCTATTTATTTATTTACAGATAAAAATTATCTTCTAATTCATTACTATGAGTGTAATTAAACTCTTTGAAAGGCTTGAGGGAACTTGAGAGAGCAACGTTTAAATGTCTAGAATAAATTACATCTTGGAATGCCTATCATTTTCAATGAAGTCCATGGTTATGTTTATGCTATGACATTTTATAACTACTTAGATAAGGACATATTAAATTTAAGATGTCATTTTGGAGCCTGAAGCAAGCAAAAGTAGAAAAACAGAAGAGAACAGTTCAAAAATATCGTAATCATATTATGTCAATATTTCCTTTGTTTTATACATGCTGAAAGGGGATTAGGCAAAATCTAATTAATCAAATTGGTGAAACTTGTTAGCACCTTAGAAAATTAAAGATAAGTTTCATAAGGAATAAAGTAAGTTATCATAAAATCAATACTCCTGGATAAATTAACACATAAAAGTCAATGAGAATAGACTTAGAAAATAAGCAATGAGAGAATTGCTTGGGAAATTGAGGAGAATAGTTCTTTGAAACTCTCACCTCAAAATTAGGGAATTAAAGAAACTCAGTAATCCTGAGAGAGCAGGTTCATGGACTCTCTGCCTGAGGCTTTCACCAGGTATATGTGCCATGGATTAAGGGTGATATGTGAGAGAAATTTACTGAAACAATGTGTGAATTACCTCTTTGCCCAAGCATATAAAAGACACTAGAAAGGCAAGAAGACCTATCCAAAAGTATATCCTGTATAACTTCTCTATTTCTGAAGAAGAATATTAAACCACCAGGTTCCATAAATCAATAGACCCCCACATCCCCAAAAATTTGTCTGTCATCATATTGTTCAAAAGAGAAAACTAAGAACCAGAACATTCAGGATTTTGCTCAAAGACTTAAATATGGTAGTTATAAGACAAGATCCTAAGTCTCTTAATTCTGAGTCTTCTGTGACTGGTTAATGTGATCAAGTGAGGAAGAGCAAAGTCTTAATGAGTAGAACAAAACAGCAACTATATGTGAAGTATTTAATTTGAAAAAAATAATTTTAAAGTCATATATTTGTAGTGGAAAAAAATAATTGAGGCTATGAATAATTAGATAGCTTAATAATCAGTTCCTACAGTGTCCTAAATCAAATCTGAACTTGAATAATTGCCACTAAGTGTGGTGTTTCCTTTGTCTATTGAATGCTGTTATTTATTGAAACTTCCAAATCAGGAGAAAAATTTCCTGAAACAAAGTTCTGGATTTCTTATTCTAAAGAAACTATTTGTTAAAAAAAATCAGAGAGACAAAAGCAATATGGCGGCAGAGTGAGGAACTCCTAGAATCAGCTGGAGCTACAGGGTAGTTAGTAAATACCCAGAGCTATCTAAAGCACCTGTTTGGGGGCTCCAGGAAACCAGAAGAGCATCCTGCAACATCCTTGAAGGAATGGAAGGAGGAGACTGCCCATCTGCAGAGAAGACTCATAGGTAGAGCACTCCACGCCATGAAGGCGTGCCCAATCTCCACTGGAGGTACAAGCCACCTCAGGAGCTATTATTCTGCACCTGGAATTGGAAGTGCCACTTCCCAAAAATGGGGGAGGAAGAGACAGTGGGCACCAACTTCAGCTACTGATGGGTAAATTTGGTGCTCTACCAACTAATCTCCTGGACCTATCAACTCTTTCCTTTCAATTCCCAATCCATACCACATTCTGTGAGCCAACATTTTAACTATTCCCTGGCCAATACCTTTAAACCTCTAGACATTTCTCCTTATTTTTGCACTACAAAGAAAAATAATTTCTCCATGTCAATCTGAACATTCAGTTTAAAGACCCTCATATTTAGCTTCTTGCCATAAACTTAGTAACTTATGACTTATACATTAGAGACAATATAAAACTATCAGGCAGTAAAGAGTGAAAGAGGAAGAGAGAGGAATAGAGAGACAGGGTGACAGAGACAGAGACTGAGAGGCACAGAGAGATTTCAACTCACTCAATTTCTTATATATTTACAAACTGTTCTACATCCATATTCTTTCCATTCTATAACTACCTATACTCATCTCAGTTACCATCTAGCAGAGAAACAAAATGCAGGGTTTTGGGAACCAACCTGCCTAAGTGCGATGAGTGTGCCGCAATGATGAAGGAGGTTGTTGGTGGGCGAGGAGTGGGGTGGTGGGGTGAGGGATGTACAGGAACCTCATATTTTTTAGTGTAACATTTTTGTGTGATGTATATATCTTCAAAAAAATACAATTTACAAAAATGATGTGGTGGGGGGGGGTGGGTAGTGGGTTATATGGAAACCTCTTACGCGTCTTGTTCATGGTTTTTAATGTAACATTCCTTGTGATCTATTAACTTTAATTTTAAAAAAATACAGCTCTGTCTCATACTTGCTGAATTATCTTAGGCCCATTATTAAACTTCTCCATACCTCAGTTAACTCATTTAGTAAAATGAGACTAATGGAATAAGATTACTATGAGTAATAGAATAAATCCATGCTGAGGAC
Organism: Dasypus novemcinctus; assembly: GCF_030445035.2. Taxonomy (NCBI): domain Eukaryota; kingdom Metazoa; phylum Chordata; class Mammalia; order Cingulata; family Dasypodidae; genus Dasypus; species Dasypus novemcinctus. The sequence goes on along the minus strand of NC_080688.1, from coordinate 82,922,752 downwards.
TTAGAGAACATATTCTGGCACACAGTAAGAGCTTAATCTATATTATCTGCTATCCATTAGTATTGAGTCATGTATTATCATTTTTGTGTGAAGTCATTCTCTCAGGTTAATGCTCAGCCCTTCTTCTGTAGACTGGACTCAATCTCTATTTTTCCTTCTCAGAGAACTCTACCACCTGTCTTCCCTCTCTCTTATGATCATCCTTTTCTCCTTTTTAAAATTACTTAATCAGAATTTAAATTTAAAGATATTTTAAAGATACTTCCAGTATTAAAGAAAAGCATCCCTCAATTTAATGTCACCTTCCAGTTTCCCACCTACCATTATCATTCCTTTCACCAACTGTGTAGCCAAGCTATTTTTACTTCCTAGCTTTCCAAACTCCATTCCAATTTTGCTTTGATCCAACTACTCCATTAAAATTCCTTCTCATGCTCTCATCCATAATCTTTTGATAGGTAAAGCTAGCATGAGTTTCAAGATGACACAACTCAATAATCATGACCCATTTCAGGTCAGTGGCATAATGCAGTGGCATAATGCAGTCCAACCTGGAGAAACATAGAATACCCAATGTATCCTCCCAAGCACAGCTTAGAGACTGCAGCTTGTACAAACATTAAGTGGTCTGCACACACATCCCTCAGTTACTATAATATCTTCTAGTCGTAATTATCTCCAACACGGGGATAAACCACACAGTCTGGCTGAATCTTTGGAACATGGTTTGGAGAGATAAGAGGAAATATGACACACTCTCTGGCAGTGATAAGCTTCACTTACATCTGGCCATTGTACTTCCTCCCAAAGTGTCCTGGTGTGCTATGATAGGAGATGATACTATTAAAATTCAAGGATAGGACTCCTTATTGTATTGCAAGTATTCAAACTTTAAAAATCATCAAAACTAGAAGTTATACAGAAATGTATTTCCACATTTCGAGCAAATAAAAAAATTTCTCTAATCTCTGATATAAATCCTCAGGACAAGAACAAGAACATAAATCCAATTAAGAGTAAATACTTATATAATATACACTGGTGACAAGGCATTTTTGTAAAAATTTTGCATATATTAACTATTTATTCCTAAGGGGGAAAATATACAGATGGGGGTAAACTCTTTTAATGTTGATTTACAAATGAGGAAACCAAGGCTCAGACAGCTTACGTAATATTCTTAGATCTAAAAGAACTTATCTTTTTCCTTTTAATCAGATTCACCTATAGAATGCAAGACATCCTAAAGCTCTGTTTTCCAAGGGGAAGGGGAGGGAGTAAAAAATAGATGAGACAGGGGGCATTTTGGGGATGATGGAAGTGTTCTACATGATCTTGCTGTGATGGATACAGGCCATGTTAAATTACATTAAAATTTAGACAAGTGTATAGTCCAAAATGTAAACCATAATGACCTTTGACCATGGTTAGTATCTGTGTTTCAATACTTGTACATCAATTGTAACAAATGTACCATCCACTTATCAAATGCTATTAATAGGAGAAAAGGGGGAGGATGTTGGGTATATGGGAGTCCCCATATTCAGTACATTACTTTTCTGTAACCTAAAATTTCTTTGAAGACAAAATGAAAAAAGTAAGATACTGGTGGAATAAACAGAAGAAAATGTCACTGTATGTGTGCGAAAACAGATCTTACAATAAAGAAAGGCAAAATGTAAAAAAAAAAAAATTAAATATTTTTTCATTAGATTCTATTATCTCAAAATCTTATTTATTTATTTATTTTTTGGTATTTGTTTCTTATTTTTGGAATTATCATTATTGCTTCATTTTATTTTCAATTGTATTTGATTATTTTATTGGCTTCATTTTTGAAGAAGTTTTGGATAGCAGAATAGTTACTACTGTGACAGGGTAGAGTCACTGGTATAGGGTGTCAGAGATGGGGGACACATGGGAGGAAGCACACCTGGGCATATATATAAGGCATATAAATGTGTTCAAATGTTTATGGGGCACTGTCATGTTGGTGGTGATTCACACAATAACCTAAGGAATGTCAAATTTACATCCTGGGGAGCTCTGTCACATTCTCAAATGGGGCACCAAGAATCCCCTGAGTACAGGGGCAATGACTAGTGAAGGAGGATGGTCCATTGATGGACCCTTGATATTGATATTGATGACTGTGCTTATGAACCTTTACTCTTGAAATTGAAACTTAGCCTAGAATTATAGGGTACCTAAGATTTGCCTCCTAGGAGCCTCCTTGTTGCTCAAATATGCCTCTCTCTAAGCCAAACTCAGCATATAAATATGTTACCTTCCTCCCAGTGTGGGACATGACTCCCGGGGATGAGCCTCCCTGGCACTGAGAAAGACCTGCCAAGCACCAACTAGTGATTCAACTGGAAGAAGACCTTTACCAAAAGGGGGAAAAGGTAAAGACAAATGAGTAAAGATAAATGAGTTTATGTGGCTAAGAGACTTCAAAGTATGTCAGGAGGTCATTCCAGAGTTATGCTTATGCATGTCTCAGCAGGATCTCTGACTGTTAGAGTAGATACTACCTCAAATAGAGGGGCTCCTGAGGTCTCTAAAGACATCCAGACACTATAGTAAGGGCAGATGGCTCAAGAGTTTGGTGCCTCGACAGTGTTTCTTTATCTCCTTTTAAAACAATATCTACAGATCCAATGGTCTGTCTTGAATTTTTTTCTTCCTTTTGGCAACAGTGATAATATTTTTTCCATTGAAATATTCTCTTTGATTTCCATGACTTCACTCTCCCTTAATTTCCCTCTGCCTTTATGGCTGCTCTTTTTCAGATCCTTTTGCAGGCTTCCAGTTTTGATCATATCTGAAGAGCTCATGTTCCTTAAAATTTTCCCCTTGGTTCTCTTCTCTTATTGCAATTTCCTGAGAGAATTTCATCAGGCTAACTTCCTTGGTTACCATGATATAGTCTCCTAAATATATTTCAGCCATTCGGATAGCTTTTTCCTGAGCTTCAGAACTACATATCCAATTGTCTAATGAACCAAAATCCAAGGTTTTAATGGACCAAAGTGAATTCATTATCAGTCTTCCTCCTATGCTTTCTTGATCTCTAATTCAATGATTATCACCCCCAAATATCCAGTTTCAAAAGCCATAAACAAGGTACCATCTAAATCCAGTTCCCTCCATCTCCTTGGCATGTCCCTACATCCATTCAATGATATAATTTATCTACAATGCCAGAGTCTGTGACGTGTTTCAACCTCTCATATCTTTTCAGATTACTCCAACAATTTTATCATTACAATCACTTTTTTGACTTTTGCTGCCTTAAATTCCCACCCTTGAGTCAGTCACCAAAAAAATCTTCGTAAAATGCAAACTAATGAATTCAAAACTTACTCTTCAAATGAAGCCCTTCAGCATTTAGGTGAATATTAAAAAATCTTGAGCATTCCTGAGAATATGACACAGCTCTTATCACTGCTGCTCTTGAAACTGATACTTCAGTCAAACTGAGCCATGTACTAATTTTTTCCTTCATTTAATTACCATGGCAATCCACATCTCATATGTAAAAAATAAAATCTCATCCTGACTTTCATCTCTTGCCAGGCTTTTCCTGTAAAGTTCATTTAGGTACTGGTCTATTTGAGATGATTTTCCATGTACCCCTAATCTTATTTTGAAACCTCTACAGTCTTCTTCCAAACCTCCTGTTTACTTATTTGTACATGACATTTCACTTTCTAAGAATTTGCAATTGTTTACTTATCTGCTTTCTCCAATAGTCTACATGGTATTAATACCTTTATAATTCTGAAAGGAAAAATAATATGACCCAGATTTCTATAAGTAGCAAAAATATTCTTCAAAAATGAGGGTGAAATAAATATATCTGTAGATAAATAAAAGTTTAGACAAGTTTTCCATAGCATAGCTGTACTAAAAGAAACTTAGGCTGAAGGGAATTTATCCAGATAAAACCCGATTTCCAGAACAGAAGGAAGAACACTGAAAATAGTAATACTTGGTAAACAAAATAGACTATTTTCCCTTCTTTTAACGTGTTGCAAAAACTCCTGAAGTTTTAAAAAATATATAAGGGGTTTTTCTAGGGGCTCGATTTTCAAATATTCCTCATATATCCATTTGTATACTTTTATTTATATATCTATCTTATATAAAAATAAAAAGCAAATACTTAGTAAGATAAACTACACTTTCCTGAATAAACTCATGCTCTGAAAGGTGACTTTTCACTCAGGCATAATTATTGCTACATGAAAAACAAATAATATCTAAGGGTTATGAATTTCTAAATAACTAGAATATACTAAAATCCATATAATATTTATATATGCTGAATTCATGCAAATCTAACTTTTATTAATACAGTAATTTATAAAATTCATCATCCCCAAATATATTATCTTTGATTTGTATTTCATGCTTTGGTATTCCATGTGCATAAATAATCAGATTTTTACCTGAACAAATTTTGCTCCCTGGAGATATAGCATTTTGTAATAGATTCATTCATATTCAATCTTACAATTATATTTTTCTATTATTTTTCTTTGCCATTTATTAGTTTGCATGAAATAGATTGTTGTAGTATATTTGCAAGGGTATTCTTCAGGAATTAATAACTTTGGAAAAGCATCTTTTAGAATTCATTTTTTACCTTTTTTTTTCCTTGCTTTATCATTAATGATTAAAGTCCATCAAAATGTCTTCAGAATATCATGTTATTAAAAGCTAAGAAGTTTGAGAATTGAGTTGTGTCATAAAGAGTGGTAAATCTTTACTTTTGGTAGTACATCAGACATATATAGAATAAAAAATTAAGTTCAAGGGCACAATAATATGATTACCTAACTTTATTGTAAATCACATTGTGTAAGTATTTTTTATTATCAGAAATACAATTCAAATTATTTGAATACTTCAATGTGCAGATTGGTAGGACATTACTTGGCTGAAATACTTGACAATATAACATTTAATCATAACATTTTTGAGGTAAATACAATATGAGAAAATTCCAAAATACTTTGTTTTTGATAAAAATTGCCCCACATTTCTTTATCATGACTAATTTTAAATTTGGGGGAGGGGAAGAGCAAAAGGACCCACTTACCACCTATTGCTAAACAACCACATTCTCTATGAGAATGTTCCATTTTAATTAACCTATTGGCTTTTAGCAACACCTATATGTATGAGTTAATTTTTAGTAGTAACTCTGGGGATTAAATTATCTATATCTAAACTTTGTCATTTATTTAAAGTCAATATTGTAGCAGTTCACTTAACTATAGAAACCCTCCAAACATAAGTCCCTTGACTACTCTATGAAACTTTCCTCAGTGTTATGTATTTGATACTTATGCATATATGATACCTTCAAACAGGAGAAAGCATCCAGACAAGATAGATATTTCTTAACTAAATCCCATCATTTAAGATGTCCTTAATTTTCCTCTAATGTCCTTTATTCTGTTCCAGAATCCTGTCTAGTATACTGCATTATATACGTTCAGCAATGCCCTAGCTTCCTCTTAATTGGACCAATTTCTCAAACGTTTCTTTTTCTTTCTTTCTTTCTTTCTTTTTTTTTTTTTGGTGTTTTGAGAGTTTTATGTAGTACAGGTCATGGATTTTATAGAATGTTTGTCAACTGGGACTTTTCTGATGTTGTTTCTCATGATTAGACTGTAAGGTGAATTTAGGGGAGAAAGGTCAAAGAGGTAAATTCATTTTCATCATATCATGTGAAGGGGAAATGATATAAACATGACTTATGACAGGTAGTGTAAACCTTGATTACCTGGCCAAAGTAGTGATTGTCAGATTTTCTGACCAAAATATATATATTGTGAACTCAATAACAAAACGATAATTAGAAAATAGCAAAATGTTTTGAAATGTATAAATGAATTGATTTGAATATTTTATGGTTTACAGAGCTCTTTATTCCTAAATTTTCTAAGTAATTTTTACTGAGATAAACTATAAATACAGATTTCTTCTTTCTTCCAGAATCCTATTTTCATATTCTTTTAAAAATAATATTTAAAAATTCCTTAATTTCCAATACACTGTAGCAAGGAGAGCAAACTCTATCTAAATTAAATTAAATCTAAATTAAAGCTTAGATCTCTTGACATACCTAATCCTAACCAGAAAAAAATCCCTGACTAGCCATTGTTCTCAGTAGAACCTACTTCTTATTGTAAAGATCGTCTCAATTTTCAACTGAATAGTTTTCTATATTTTTTCTATTCTCTGAGTTTCATAGTCAACAAACCTCTTCTTACTTTATAATTCCCCATTTGTTGTTACTCTATTTCTTAATTTAAACCCTTCTCTCTCACATATATCAACACATGATCTCCCTACATATTATAAACAGTAGTTTTTATAAGATGTTTTCCTTTAAAAGTCACTGTTCTTATAAGAATTTTCTTGCTAGAAAAGAGATGTTCAATGTGTATAAAATACAAAATTGTTTCTCAAACTATTGGTGGTGAAGAACTAGATATATATATATATATTTTATATCCAATACAACCTGGAAGGATAGTTTTATAAAATAAAATAAAGATAAATTAATAAGAAATGAAATGAGAAAAAAAGGCAAACAAAATAACTGGCCAAATTTTTACCGTTAGATTCAACAAACAATTTATTTTTTCAAATTGTTATGTGTCTCTGAAAGTTTTCTCTCAACTTTAGCCCTTAACTTATTGCAGACAAGTAATATTCTAAAGACCAATCCATTTTTCATCCCCATCTTGTGTAGCACTGTTTTACAATAAGCTAACTTCATAATCTTATTGTGGATGAGGAAGCTGTTAAAATATAAAACCCAGATCATTTAACCAAAATATTTGGGGGTAGCTCAGGTAACTGCATATTCAAAATTCTCCACTAATTATTTATCAGGTCTTTTAAGCTAAAAAGTTTTTCAAAAATAAAAAAGATAAAAACCATGCTCTTAAGAATTTTTTTTTCACTTTATTGTATCCAAAACATTAACAGGGCTTCTTGGTGTAGAGTTATTACTATTAAAATTACTTAAGTATATACTGATATTGTAGTTCAAGAAAAATCAAAAGCTCACCCAATGGGAAAGAGAAACAGTAACAGTGAAAAGTTACCTAGAGAAATTACATGTCATTAACAACTGTGAGATTGAGTTGAGATATTGTACTCCATGTTTCCTAACCAATTCTATTTTGCCTGCTCTGCATTTCAACTAATTCCCTTTCGGAAACTGTAGTGAAACTTGTGAGAGTGTCAAAAAGTTTCTATAATTCTGTAAAATGTCCTCTACTCTCAGCCTCTGACCCTAAATTGTTTTTACCCTGCAGGTCTTCCTTTCAGCTTAGCCAGGTAACACTATTGCCATGACACACTACTGCACTTTTATTTTGGGAAAATTTCTCTAGAAACTTTCTCCTACAATATTTTTAAATACTTTGTGATAAGACCACCACAAGGAGAAATTATTAAAAACAGTGTAGAGATGTGAAACCCTTGCCTAATGGCTGAGCTTCCCTTTGGACCCCATGTTGGGCTCCAGTTGCCATGATCAGTTCAGTGATAGGTTGGCTCGAAGGGAAGGCAGGAAGGCAACACAGAACTTAAAGAAATAAAAGGACATAAAGAGAGACACAAGAGAGGAAATAAAGATGGGGCCAGGGGACTCACAATTTCTGGAACTGAGAGCCTCGACCTTAGTTTCCACCTGTTATTTATTGGAAACTACGGAGCAGCTGTTTGCTATCAGAACTGCAACATCATCTACAATAATAACGAACAACTGTAACATCTACAACAAGGAAATACAATAAGGAACAGGTCATACAAAGTGCAAATACAATTTAAACTCTTTTTCTCACATTTCCCCCTTTTTGTTTTTGCTAAGTCTACACAAATGACGTTTCACTGATTAAGAAAGCTTCCTGAATGATGTTTTCACTTTTAAGTTTGAACAATACTCATTAAAATTTTCTCAACACATTCAGTCCCAGGATTCCTCAAACTTAAAACAAGAAATTTACATATACATTCAACAAGGTATATTTATATATCACAGCTCATCAAATCACTTAATTACACAATATGTTCTATTATTACAGTTCTGATTAGTATTCAAGCGTTTTATACATAATCCATAACTACCTTAGATTACACAACAACAAACCATAAGACTTTCAACTAGGAGACATTTAATGAATAGACTTTCATTTCTCATGGGCTTAATATTCCCAACCAGCAAGACTATATAGGCCAGTATTAGTGCCAGCCACATCTCCCTCCTTTTTCATTTTTTAAAGCAGCCTGCTAGATGTCCTCCTACTCCCATGAAGGACCTTTCCCAATTAACACGTCTCAGTGAAGGATAAAAGACTTTTAGTATTACAACAATATTACAAATTTTATTAACATGAGAAAACATTGTACTTTATCAATTACAGCAGAGTATGGTTTTGTCTTACTCAAACCTTTAAGAATTTGATTGAGCAGCAGGGACCTTACAGCTTGTCCCAATTGTTTGCCTATTCCAGGTCCTTAAAATACCTTTGTCTCTGATGTTTTTAGTAGGGTCACCGCCACAGGTTTCTTCTATGCAGCCAGATTGTTTGCCATCAGGCCAGGGCAGAGAGCCTTGAAGAACTGCAGAAGTCCATTGTTGACCTTTTCAGACAGTTTTCACACTTTTTATGTTCATTCACATTTGTTTTACTTCTACAAAACACATTAACTCACTGAATGCTACCACAATACTTTTACAACTTGCTATATGCATACTAGTTCTGTCCTGCATATCTCTATTTTTTATTTTGTAAAACTAACTATTGTAGGACAAAATACACCTTATTCAATTTCAGTTAGCATTCCCACAAACTTTTTACCTTTTTCAATAGTTGCTTAACTTTTACATCTTTCATTTTATCCTATGAAGAAAAAGAAATGATTCATTTCAATTTAAGAACTATTTTTTATGAAGAAACTTATAGTAATTCTATTAATCAAGACTTACAATTTTTATTATTATAGAAATCTCATTAACACATTAAAGTTAGGTAATAATATAAGCCCGTATTTAATTTTGTGGCCATTTGAATAGAGCTCTTTCAGAACCCTTTCATTTATCAAATTGTATCAGCATCTGGAGGTATCAAAACATACACTGACAATTTTTTCTTTTTTTTCCCTTTTTTCTCTCTCTTTTTCTCTTTTTTCTTTTTTCCTTTTTCTTTCTTTTTTCTCATTCTTGCTTCCTTATTCTACCTCTTTCTTTTTCTTTTTTCCTTTTACTCACTTTTTCCCCTTCCTTTCTCTCTTTTTCTTTTTTTCTTTTTTGAATAATAACACATACTGAAGCAATTATAACACACTCACTGACATTGAACAAACACAAACTCAGTTCCAATGCTCTCAGGCTGCCTTATCTTCTGTCTTTTCTGTTTCTTTCCTCTAACATTCTTTTTGTTAATTCTTCTTCTTGCTTTCTTTTATAATTCATCATTACTTTTCCAGTTTTCCTCCTCTCAATTTCCTTCTTAATCTCTTTCTGTCCCCAAGCCATACTTGCTTTAGGATTCCATGCTTGAACAATTTCTGTAGTTTAGGTACTTTGATGTGAAACCATTCTAGTCTTCGGAGTGAGACCCAGCCATGCAGCTTCCAGCATCTGTCTCTCCATCTGCATGACTGGACATTCTGGGTTCCACAGAAACTTTTGTCATCTCTTGGTGTCCATGGCACAGCTTCATCTGTCAAGCTGGCACCCACACAGGACGTTCTCCATCTCGTGGAGAAATACAAGCAAACCCTCGAGGACACTGAAGACTTTCCAAACCACTCATGGCTCTGCGCCAAACCACTTTAGTTTCACTCAAGGTGCTCCTTCTTCCCTTCCAGTGCCTGTTGCCGAGCTTCCCTTTGGGCCCCACATTGGGCACCAGTTGTCGTGATCAACTCAGTGGAAGGATGGCTAGAAGGGAAGGTGACACAGAACATAAAGAAATAAAAGGACAGAAAGAGAGACACAAGAGAGGAAATAAAGATGGGCCCAGGGTACACACAGATTCTGGAACTGAGAGCCTCAACCCTAGTTTCCACATCATATTTATTAGGAACTCCAAAGCAGCTGTTCCTCATCAGCACAGCAATGTTTACAATAACTGGGGACAAGTGCAGCATCTACAATAAAGAACAACTGCAACATCTACAATATGGAACAGGTCATACAAAGTTTAAATACAATTTAAACTCTTTTTCCCGCACCTAATGCAATCTTACAGTGGTAAGAAAGAAAAGCATACCTTTAGTATATGCTTGGCATATAGTCAGAAAAACCATGCCAAAATAAGGTTAATTTTGTGTGAGTCATGTGACTCTCTGTGAAACATCATTTCCTCCACTATCATCTACAAAGAAAGCCTAATAAATAAACAAAATACCCTATCCCATAATGGCAAATATGATTAACCTTGTCTTTCCTTTCTATTTGAAATGGTTGGATATGTTTCACTTCTTTACTATTGAAATAAGTTTCCATAGTCTGTACTGTTTATTTGAATATGTGGAATGTATCATTTGTACTCTGCAGATTAGAGGATTAGAGGTTAGTTCACTGCAGATACTATAGGTTTTCATTAAGCAAAGTCTGCTTAATTCATGCTGTGCTAAATGAAGTCAGAGGTGGCTGTTCAATTTAGCCAATTAGTGGTCAGAGACATTTTAGAAAACACTAAAGGACCAAGAAGCTCTCATTAAATTTTATTTATAACAAGGATGGGGGAGGGAAACACCATGGAATACTCCACTGCATAATTTCTGAAGATCCGAAATGCTTTAAACATCATGCTGAATCACTAATTTATATAGAAGTACAGTTGTACTACATTAGCAAAAAATTACATATGTGTCCCTGGTCATTTATATCCACCTATTCTTTAGGGTTTATAAAATCTTGAAGGTGAATTAATTAGTACATTAGACCAAAAGTGTTTCATCCTATAATAGTATCCAATAGTTAATATTTAGTGATCATAGAAATAATACATTCTCTTCACTCTTTCATTTTGTATTCAGTCATTTTTTAATAAAAATGCATGGAATAGGTGGCAGACTTGGCCCAGTGGTTAGGGTGTCCGTCTACCACATGGGAGGTCCGTGGTTCAAACCCCAGGCCTCCTTGACCCGTGTGGAGCTGGCCCTTGCACAGTGCTGATGCGCGCAAGGAGTGCCCTGCCACGCAGGGGTGTCCCCCACATAGGGGAGCCCCATGTGAAAGGAGTGCACCCCATAAGGAAAGCCGCCCAGTGCGAAAGAAAGTGCAGCCTGCCCACTAATGGTGCCACACACACAGAGAGCTGACACAACAAGATGACACAACAAAAAGAGGCACAGATTCCCGTGCCACTGACAACAACAGAAGCGGACAAAGAAGACGACGCAGCAAATAGACACAGAGAACAGACAACCAGGGTGGGGGGGAGGGGAGAGAAATAAATAAATAAATCTTTTTAAAAAATGCATGGAACAGGGAAGCAGATGCTGCTCAAGTGGTTGGGTGCCCACCTATTATATGTGAGGTCTTGTATTCAGTTCTCAGTGCCTTCTAAAAAGGGTGAGCAAGACAGTAAGATGACACAGTGGGTTGGTCTGGCAAGCTGACAAAGCAAGCTGATGCAACAAGATGATGCAATGAGATAATGCAATGAGGAACCACAATGAGAGACACAACAAGCAAGGAGCAGAGGTGGTGCAAGTGATTGAGTGCCTTGTTCCCACATGAGAGGTTCTGGGTTCAGTTCCTGGTGTCTCCTAAAAAGAAGATGAGCAGAGAGCAAGTGGAAACAATAAGAGGAGTTGGGGGAGAAATAAATAAAATAAATCTTTAAAAAAAATGCATATTATAAAGAAACTATGAGAAAACTAAAAATCATAAACACACAGTTCCTGACTCACAAAGAAACTTCCATTTCAAAAGGTTTAAGCCAAAAGTATGGTGACAAAAATTTGTGAAAGACTTCTTTTCATATTAGTTTTTCAATAATGGCAAAAATACAATTAGGGTCTAATGTCAGAGTGTATGGCAGATATGATATGTAGATAAAATTATTTTAGGAAGTTTCTGGACTGAGTACAGACATCCACATTAGGAAGGAATTAATTCCTGGTTCTTGTCACATTCAATGTGAAGGATGCTGCTGTTTGTACCCTAATTCATTTCTGCCCAGGACGGAAGACTGACTTTAAAAAACTGGTGAGTTTAGTGAAAGGAACAGGGTAGAGGGACCTCAAGTTTTCTCTTTCTTGGATGGCAGCCGCCTGAAGAAAATTAGTATGTATTCCCATTTCTCCTGAAACTATTATAGGAATCACTGCACAGTAGTATTTTTAATGCTGCTTGTAACTAGGTGACTTATTTGTCTGTCTCTCAATTATCCAGAACTCAGGAAGGGACTGGACAGGGAAATCATTTTTTGAGCACCTTCAATTCCCAAATTACTATCTCTCAATATTTCTAATACATCCAGCTCTACTTCCTGGTCCCCCATGTCCCTGATGAGAGAATATTAATAAAATGTTCAGGGACTGTGGACTGGGTACCACATAAGGAAAAGCAGACTCACTTCTCCCACATCAGGTGTTCATTACAGTCAATGAGTAGAATGGGAAGAATGACCACCATCATTGCAAAAATTTCTTCTTTCTTTCCTTCCCTCTCACTGCTCCAGCTGTTGCTACATATCATTTTTACTCTTTTGTCCACTCATCAATAGTTAAATCCTGTAAGTTAAATGGAAATTCAAGTGCATGCCTCTATTGTCCAAGGTTCTCTTAAGACTAAAATACAAGAGTTAACAAGAGTTATGCTTTAATCATTTTGTATTCTCATCTCCTTTTATAGATACAATCCAAAAATAAAAAGAGTTGAATCTGTTATTTGGATTATCAAGAAAAAAGCATCGTATTTTTAATGAAATTGGATTTGATTTAAGAACTTTATAATTTAGTCTTCTCCATGAATTCAAATAACACTTTTATGCATTTTCACCTCAGGAAAATCTTTGATTTGATTTGATGGAAATCAAGCGACACTGAAGTTAAATACCTCATCCAAGTGGATAGAAAAAGTGATAGAATTAGTTCTAGTATATTTTCCCATGATATTTTACTAAGTTATTTGTATCCGACACCCGTGGTATTCTTTGTCAACTATTAACTTTCTTTTGAAAAAAGTTTTATATAAATAAACAGTAATGGATACTCCATACTACATTTAATAATTTTACTGAACTATTAAAAATAATAATAAGTGGTGACTTAAAAATAAGATTTCACACCATAATTCTGGATGGGACAATTACAATTTGTGAACAACAATTGCCAAAAAATAACAATTACAGTAAAATGGCAATTGAAATTCCCAAAACTTGTACTTAGTGGTAGGAATAAGAAAACATTCAGATACTCCACCTCCCCAGAAACATCAAATGTCTCCATCACATTTGAAGGACAAAGTAAATTCTATATTATATCACTTTGTACTCCATAAAAACTTACTAGAAGAGAGAATGTAATGGAAAGGAGTGAAGTAGAAAAGGGAAAAACAGCAGTTTTAAGAGCAATTTTATACTTTTAAAAAATCTTCCACAACACATTTTTAGTTTCTGGTACCCGCAAGATGGCATCATTTGGCAAGTTATGGAATAAATTTTATTTAACAATACAAAGAATTCTTTCTAAGGTGAAATTGCCCCACTGCTATAAGTATCCTTTGATATGAATAAGAAACTCATTAAAATTTATTTTTCATGGACTATCATGTTGGCGTTTATAATTTTGATGTCAAATTACTTGACTTTTCTGATTTCTATCAATTGGTGGAACAGAAGTCACCCTGTGAGAAGTTATGATAAATAGTATAATAATAGCAATAACGACAAGACAGATATGTTTTTATCCTCTAAAATTGGTATCATGTAAAGGTAGCATCACAAAATGCAATATTTTGGAAGATCATGTGATGGTTTGGAGCTATATATACCCCAGGAAAAAGATGTTCTTAAATTTAGTAAATTCCTGTGGATGTGAACCTATTTAAGTAGGACTTTTTGTTTTTGTTTTTTATTAGAGAAGTTGTGAGCTTACAAAACAATCATGCATAACGTGCAGAATTTCCACACATTACTCCTCCATCAACACTATATATTGTGGTGGAATATTTGTTACAGATTATGAAAGAACATGATCAGGCTACTACCATTAACTATGGTTCCTAGCATACATTAAGTATTGCTTTTTGATTGGTTTGATCAGGATGGGTCCTAATCCTTTAGAAGCAGAATGAAATTCAGACTGACAGAGAGAAAGCCACAGATGGAGAAGCCAGAAGCTAAACATCAATGGAACTTGGAAGAGAAGGAGAGCCCAGGAGAAGCCATGTGCATTGCCATGTGACAGAGGTGCCCAGGACCAAGGATCACTGGCAGCCAATCCCACAGTGCTAGAGACTTCAGGGAGAAAGCATCACATTTTGATGCCTTAATCTCGACTTTTTCTCCCAAATTCAAAAAAATGTGAACCATTAAATTCACAATGTTTAAGCTGACCTATTGTATGGTATTTGCTTAAGCAGCCAAGGAAACTAATACAGATATGTCATTTCTTAAAACAAACAAAGTTCAGGATATGATAGCTTGTGATAAAGAATTAATTTTTTATATGCTAATGGTGAAAGTATGTAGGCCCTACCTATAGCTTTCTCTAAACTCCTCTTGACCTCCTTCCCAAAACAAGGCTTATTTTTAGTGAGATAATTCACTTTTTAATATACCTTGTAAATTTCATGTTAGACATTTCTTCTTTGTGAATGTAATTTTAAAGATATAAAGCTGTTTACTGCATCTCAGAACTTTGTAAATGCCATGTTTTCATTATCACTCTGTTTGATATATTTCCTATTTTCCCTATGTTTTCCACTGTAGTTTCTGATTTATTTTGAGGTATGTTTAATATCTAAACACAGGAGAATTTTCTAGAAAACATTTTGTCATTGATTTTTCATTATTTCCAAGTTTTACAATTTCTATACTTTCAAATCTATTTAGACATTTTCATGGCCTGCATATTGTTTATCTTGGTAAAGCCTTCTTGTGCATTTAAGAAAATAAGTATGCTCTGGAGCTTCTGGGTATAGCATTCTAATAATGCTAACTATATTTAGTTAGTTACTGACTTTTTCAAATATCCTACCTCCTTATTAATTTTCCCATTTGTTCTTGTTCTATCAAATACTTGGAAAAAAGTGTCAGAATATCCAACCATGATAATAACTTTGTTTTTATCTTTTAATTTTGCTAAATTTTTGTCCATTAATTTTGCAACTTTTATTAGAGGCATTCACATTTAGATTTGTTATGTATCTTTGAAGAATGGAACCCTTTGCATTGTGTTTATCTCTGTAGCAGTTAATATTCTCTGCCTTGACATCTCTTTTGTGTGATATGCAGCCATATCTGCTTTATATGTAGTGTGCACATGCTAGATCCCTCTTGAATTTTTCCATTTGGGCCTTTATTTTTAAAAGTGCCTCTTAAAATCAGCATATCATTGTGTCATCCATTTGATCCTATTTGACAATAAGGGTTTAATTTACTTGCATTTAATGGAATACTGATATGAGTTGTATTTTTATTGTTCTGGAACTTTTCTGTTGATTAATCAATTATTCATAGTATTACATTTGTCCAATTTATTGGCTTTTTGCTATGTCTATTTTACATTTAATACAACTGCTAGAAATTAGATAATAGGGAAAAACAATTATATTAAATTTCACTCCCAATGTAATAAGCCTACAATAGTAAAATGCATTTTGGCCCCCTAGGTTTTTATTTTTTATATCATTATTGCCAAATTCATATTTCTAAAATTATTATTCCTACTAAACATTATTTTTGCTTTATATAATGCATAATCTTTTAAAGAAAGTATAAAATGTATTCCTTTACATTTCCTAACACATTTAAAAATCCCAGGATCTTCACTGGATCCATCATTTGGTATCATTTCCTATTATCCTTAAGAATTTTCTTTAGTATTTCTGGTAGTTCAGATCTATAGCAATACTTTCTCTCAACTTTCATTTATCTGAAAATATTTTTATTTTGCCATCAATTTTAAAGGATATTTTGTTAGATATAGAATTTAAAGTTGGCAATTTCATTATTATTTTCTTTCTTTCCCTACTTCAGAGATTTGTTCCCCATGCCTTTAGATTTAATCAGACCTCTTAGATCTGTGAGTTCATTTAGATAGTTTGAAAAATCAACCTTTTCTTTCCAGGTCTATATATTTACCCCTCTTTCTTGTTTGATTTTCTGGGACCTCAATAATCTACATGTGAGATGACTTTATATTGTCCCATAGTCAGTAATACCCTGCTACTACTTATTTTTCAGTCTTTTCTTTTTCTGTACTTCAGGTGTTTTCCTGGGGTTTTTCTATTGATCTATTTTACAGTTCACTGATTATTTAAATAGTATCCAATCTTCTTGGGCCAATTCAATGAGTTTTGATTTTGATATTTTATTTTTCATTTCCATAAATTTCATTTTGTCCTTTTTTTTAAGCTTCTAATCTTCTCTTGGGATAGCTCATCCTTTTAGTCAATGTATTCACCAGGCCCTTTAAAGTATATGTTACTTTAAATGGGAATTTTCTTGATTTGCAAATTCCAATGTATAAATCATTTATAAGTATCCTTCTATTGGCTTATTTTTTTCTCTCAATTTTTCATTAAACCATCCTGCTTTCTACATAGTTTTTGGTTCATTGCATATTCTGGATAATGTATAGGAAAAGAACAGTAGAGAGAGCTATAATGGTTTTTGTTTTCATTTGGTTTTTGTTCTTTCGTGGGTTTTGTTGCATTGTTGTTTTCAGAGAATGCAAACTAATCATTGAGACTTTACCAAGAATTGAGTTTATCTACTGCTGAATCTCTGCTTTAATTAGCTGGAATTCACCTAAATATGACCCAACACTCAGCCTCCCAAATTGCTATTAATGAAGTTCTAAGGTATTTTATCTTTTCCTCATATATTTGGGAGGGAATTAGGTCATCATGTCAAATAGTTCAGGTTTGGATTTGAATCTAGGAGGGCCTGAAAATCAAGCATAATAGTGCAAGACTCAAGATTTCTGTTTATCTACTCCCCCTGTGCTCTGGCTTTCTCATGAAAATTCTTAGTTGGAGTTGGTGGATTGCTGGGAATTGTTAGGCTAAGCAATGTATTTCTGTAGTTGAGCCTCTTTCAGATCTTCATCCTTCTTGCCAATTCCTATTATTCATATTATTGTTAAAGTATTGGCTATTTTTTTCTTGACTCTGCAAACCTCATTCCCTTCTCTCTTCTTCTAAGGTATTGATGATTCCTTGACTCTTTAACTGCAGGTGTTTGGACTCTCTGAAATTTATTACATCAAGCCTGATTAGCATTTGTTACTTTTCAAGATTTTCATAAAAAATTATAATTTTATTGTTTCTGTTTTTGATCCAAAGATCAAAGGTCTTTCATGTTCTACAATCTAATTGGAATCAGAAGTGCCAGCCTCATGAAAGCTTTTGAATTGTGAGCTTGGGGAGGAAATTAAATGTTTTATAAATGGGATATTAATTATGCTGAGCCAATTATCATGATTTTTCACCCCTTTTCTTTTAAAATGTGTTCTTATAGTGTAGGGAGACAGTTGTGTAATTCTACAGTCAAAGAGTGAATGTAAGACTGAAGTTACCAGCTTGATGCAAGCTCTCATCCGTTTCCTTTTCCACACAACCCTTATTTGAAATGTAGGAGAGTGGGTGGGTGTAGGGTTTTTAAATTGCAGAAGCAGGAAATGAAAGCAAGTATACTTTCAACCTAACAGAGAAATGTGTGACCTGAAGAATTCTGGTAAGAACTTGAAGAGCACTAGAAATCCTGAGAAGTTATTTTTCAATATTTACTCCTTAGATTTTTCTAAATCAGATTTATTATTAAACCTGTTGTACTGGAAAAGCAAATGAGAAAATATATTTTGCCACTGTCATTGTCCCTGACTTCTGACAGAGCCAATGATTTCCAAATTTGATCCCTACTCTATGGACAGGTTTCTCAAATGTGTCCTATCGGAAGCCAGGGAACCCCTTAAAAATTCCAGATAGGAGATTTATGATTGTTAGAACAGAACAAAGTACCACTATACTTGCCCTCTAATATAAATTAAGATCCATTTGTGTTATAATCCCTATGTTTCAAATTAGGGTGCATTTGAATATTGCAATAGAAAAAAGTGCAGAAGAATAAGAGCCTAGTGAGTTTCAGCTCTACCAGAAATAGCAACCATGCCCATGAAGAACTTGAGGATAAGTCATGGCTGCTATATCTAATAAAGGTGAAACTTCCTAGGCTTCCACTTAGTCTGCTCTTTTCTGTATTTTAAGATAGGTCCATGTCCTTGAAACCACTCAGAGAGTAATGTCCTTTGGCTTTTTAATGGTTGGTTATGGAGCAGTGTTATAGTTTCCTAGGCTGCTCATACAAATACAATGAAACAGTTTGGCTTAAACAATGAGAACTTACTAGTTCATGTTTTTGAGGCTGGGGAAATATTCAAATGAAGTCATCATAAAGGTGATGCTTCCTCCCTCAAGACTGTAGCATTCTGGAGCTGACTGCCGGTGATCCTGGGTTACTCTGTCACATGGGAAGGCATGTGGTGGCATCTCTTGGTCTATCCCTTCTCCTCCATGCTCAGTTGAATTTCAGCTTCTGGCTGCTCCCTCTGTGGCTTTCTCTCTCTCTCTGTCTGAATTTCATTCTCATATAAAGACACCCACTAATAGGATTAAGGTATATCCTGATTTAGGTAGGACACACCCTACCTGAAGTAAACTTCAGAAGGTCCTACTTACAATGAGTTCATACCCACAGGAATGGATTAGATTTAAAAATGTTTTTTTATAGGGTACATAGATCTTTAAACCAGCGTGGTTCCTCCATCATCCACCGCTTAAGATCCATAAACAAAGAGATTCTTTTTCAGGACAGTATCATAGGGCAGAGTTTATTAGTGTTTTTTTTTTTTTTTAAGCAGAAAATGTTATGAAAGATCAAAATATCTGGGGCTACTGTGCATTGTTTTGTCTTGCAGTTAATAGAAACTGGATATGTTGCTAAACAAGCAGGGGTGTCAGAAATCAATTCAAAATGCCAGAGTATAAAGTTAAAACTTTGGAAAATTCCCAAGTAACTGGAAACAGAAAATAGACAGTTTAGATATGCAAATGGAAAAGCAATTTTGGATGAATATATAGGAAAATGTACTAACTGTGGTAAGATTTATGTGCATTCTTTTGTATGATGCATTGCCAAGCCAGTTCTCATGAAAGAATTAGGAACAGGGTGTACAGAAATGAATGAGTTGACACTGCAATAAATAGCCTTAAAATATTTCATTGTTTTTAATTTGTTGCACATAATTAAATTATACTAGGCCATTGTGAATTGATTCCAAAATTATATGTGGTGCCAAGAAATCATTAAGGACTTTTGGTGTGGATCTACATTGAAAGCATTTAAAAGCATGAACATATTTCTGTGTTCCAAGAGCTTTCACTCTTGGGCTGAGAGGAAAATCTGAAATGTGAAAACAAGAAAGGATCATAAACAAAAGGATATTTTGTTTTCTGAAGGATAGCTTTTCTGATGTCATTTTCCCTGGGCACCATATATTTTTCTATAGATCAAAAATTTCTCATTCTCATATGCCATCTAACAGATTATATTTTATTATTTAGGCTATCAGAAATAGAGAAATTAATTAATAGGATTATTTACCCCAAAATAGTTTCTAGATAATGGGTATATTATCATAAATTTTACCTGGAAAAAATTTTCTTTAACCTAACTGAACATTTTAAAATATTAAAATCTAGTTATTCATAATATTTTGATATTATTGGACTAAGGTTGAAATAGATTATAATTTTATTTAAATAATATTTCCTATTAGCATTTGAAAACAAAGCAATGTATACTTGTCTTACACAATTTTCTGATATATGTGGACAAAAGACTCAGTCATGAAGGCTTTGAACAACATAGGATATATCTCACTGTTCCCACCTGGGCCCAGAGATTTCCTAACATGGTCTTTAAGCATGTGGGATACTGATGTTTTAGTTCCCTATTTATGTATTTACTTATTTACTTATTTTTCCATTTTATTGCAATTTTATTTTAACTCCTATACAGACATTTTCCAATTCCAACAGTTACCCTCGATAGAGCTTTTGCCTAGGTAGAGATACCTTAATTCTTATAAGCTCTTTTATAGTACCACTATTCATTTCAACATCCAAGCCAAAAATGTATATTAATCCTTAGCCCATCTCTTTTCTCCCATGATTAAAGAACAAGCCAAGTGAAAGTAAAAAGCCAAGACACAGAGGTAGAGAAAATATTACTTACATATCTAACAGAGAAATCATATTCAGAATATGTTTTAATCTCCTATAAAATAATACAGAACACTAAATTCTCTTGAAGTGTCTTGAACAAGCCCTTCTAAAACTTGATATTTAAATGGGCAATATGCATATTAAAAGACACCCAGCCCCATCATTCACCATTGAAATGTGAATTAAAACAACAAAGAGAAAGCATTACACACTCCATTCACCTAAAGTCTTGATTGTTTTAAAAAAAAAAGACTAAATAGACAATCTTAATGGTCACAAGAATCTGGAACTACTGGAATTTTCATGTATTATATGTAAGAGAATAAACTGGCATAAACACAAAAGCACAAAAGAATAAAACCCATATGATTATATGAAATTAAAAGAAGGCTTAAATAATCTATGGTAACCAGAAAAGTGGTTACCATTACCAGGATTGGGAATAACTAAAAGAGCCTTCCAGAGAGTTTTTTATGTTAAATTGCTTGTCCTAGATGCTGGTTACACTAAGGTTTTAACTATGGAAAACCTCAACAAACTATACCTTTTGTTTATGTATTTTTCTGCATGTATGCTAATTTCAATATCAATATTTACTCAATATTATTATACTAGATGACAATCACTGTTTGAGATAATATAAAGATAAATGCTATTAAACTAGTAGGAAAAAAATACATGACCAACGGAGAAGGACTCCTTATTGAATAGCCTAGAGTTTAGGGTTAATATTTGAATATGGTACATAATTATATTTAGAAATTTTATAGAGTTATTAATTAAAACCAGTTAAAATTTTGTTTTATTTGGTCTTGAGTCATTGAAATGTATTGGCTTTGGTTTGATTTAAAGGTTTTTTTATTTTTAAATTAAGTTATCATGTCTAAAATTAAGAAAAACAGCAAAATACAGTTTAAATAAACACATTAGCTGTTTCATAAAATGAAATTGTAGGTAGAAAAGATGCTTGTGGTGAGTCTAAAATTTGTGTAACTGTGGTATCGACAAAACAGAAATATAATCCTCAAACAAAACATAGTATTGAACCAAAAAACTTATGTACTTTAATTTGAGTGATGTACAGATATTTCATAAAGAAAAATTCTTTACCAAGTACTGTAAAGGATGGTATATCTGAATAGAAATGTTACAGTCGTCAAAATATATTTGACAATAGGCAAAAGCTGGAAACGACCTGTAGCAGCTTGATATGGTTTATGAATTCCAAAAACAGATATTAGATTATATTTGTAAACCAGTCTGTCCCTCCGGGCATATTAGAGTATATTGGATTCAGAGGTTTTGCTTTTACTTGATTAAATAATGATTAAGGCTTTGATTGGGCAATGTCAGTTGGACATTGAGTTCCCACCCCCTTCATGGGTGGGGACTCAGAGAAAATGCACCAGAGAAGGGAGTTGGAATTTTTAGCTGGAACCCAGGAAGTTAGCACACAGAGGAATAGATGGCTCTTTAGACACAGCAAAAGTCCTGAG
The DNA here is from genome assembly GCF_030445035.2 of Dasypus novemcinctus. NCBI lineage: Eukaryota > Metazoa > Chordata > Mammalia > Cingulata > Dasypodidae > Dasypus > Dasypus novemcinctus. The sequence continues at coordinate 82,900,753 of NC_080688.1, read as the reverse complement.
GAGAGAGACAGAGCCATTCGTCTGTTAGTCTACAGCTGACCTTATGGAGAGAGCAAAGCAGCTGAGCCCAGAGAGAAATGGAGCCCCAGGAAGAGTGGAACCCAAGAAACCTGAAGTCTTGGCAGACATCGGCAGACATCTTGCTCATGGCAAGATGCCAACACATGGCAATAGACTTTGGTAAGGGAAGTAACTTATGCTTTATGGTCTGGTAACTATAAGCTTCTATCCCAAATAAACCCTTTATAAAAGCCAACAGATTTCTGGTATTTTGCATCAACATCCCTTTGGCTGACCAATAAACAAACTAAGTGTCCACCAATAGATAAAGGGATAAACAAATTGTGGTAGCTAGATACAATGGATTATTTCAGCTGTAAAAAGGAATGAAGTTCTGACATGCTACAACATAGGTAAACCTTGAAATGAAAGTGTTAAGTGAAATAAGCCAGAAACAAAAGGACAAATATAGTATGATTCCATTTATATGAAATGTTTAGAATAAACAAATTCATAGAAACAGAAAGCAGATTAAATTAGAGGTTACCAGGAGCATGGGGAGAGGGAAATGGGGTTTCTGGTTAATAGGTACAGAGTCTCTGTTTGGGGCCTAAGAAAGTCTTGGTAATGGGTACTAATGATGGTAGCACAACATTATGAATGTAATTAATACTCCTGAAGTGCTTCTAGTCCCTTAGAAGTCTCCTATCCTCTTGGAGTTTTCATAAATATTACATTGTTTTCCTCCCGTGCTTTTTAATGATTTATTTTATTGTTGTCTATATTATTTTATCTTGTAGAATTTGGCTATATCCTATAAGTGTTCACATTAAATATTTTTTTCCAAATGTAAAATAGACTATGTCACCAATATTGCTGAATAATCCAATTGATCTTGATATGTGATATTTCCTTTGCCATACACATAAATTAATGTTTAGGGAGGAGATATATAAATATACACATTTAGGATCTCTTTCTGATGAAGTTGTTTTTAAATTTTATCCCTATGATAAGAATGAAAATAAAAAGACATTTCTTTCTATCCCAAATATACATGAATTATGTTTTTAAATATTATATGTTTGTGTTATATTTTTCAATTCTAAAACTGTCAAAGCAAAAATTAGAAATTTGCCCAAAGTTATTATTGGGACTACTATTGCATTGTTGAATATTTTTTAAGATGTTAGTCAAGTCAAACAAATAAAAATCATTCTAATAGCCTTAGTTATGTGGAAATATGTACTATATCTTCCAAAATCTGGTCCATATAAATAGAGTCTTTGTTGACCAGAGGAATCCACTTCCACAAATTTTAAATTAAAGAGATCTTTTAACAGAAAACAAAGACACAAACTGATATATGCTCACCAATGTTCATAGCAGCACTATTCACTATTGCCAAAAATTGGAATCAACCCAAATGCCCATCAACAGATGAATGGATAAATAAAATGTGGTACATACATGCAATCAGATGTAAGAACAAATACAGTACGAACACATGTGATAACATAGATGATACTTGAGAACCTTATGTTGAGTGAAGCAACCCAGGCATTGAAGGACAAATACTACATGACCTCTCTGATACTTATTTCATAGTAAACCAAGCTGTCTCAGAGACCTATAGAGACTGGATGATAAGTTTAAAGGAAGTTGGAGGGTAGAGGAAGGTTGCAAGCTGACACCTAAATGGGTGAAATATATGATAAACTGGAGGTAAGTATTTGTACAGGGAAGGGATAAAATGGGGGCATAGTGATACGTTGGGTGGGGCTTTGTGGGCTTGAGGGGCCCAGGGATGGGAGGATGGGTCAGATGGCCCAAGAAAATTCAGGGGGGGGAGAGTAGGGGGACCATTTGAACATCGGAGATTGTCATGTATGTGGTTGAAATTGTAATGTAGAGAAAACTCTTTAGAAAATATAATACAGAAGATTACCTGTTTAAGATGCTTAAGGGGGGGCATCTGACACAGGACAAGTTTCTAGGGAGTGTGTGAGTGCTTATTTTGTCATAGTGGGTTATATCATTGAGTGGAGACCCATACAATGAGAGTGAAGGTATACGCGTGTTGTGGGGAAGACTGATGTTCTCAAATAGAGGGAATTGTATCTCTCAAGAGAATTGGTGGCTCCCAATGGGATAGGGCAGTCGAGTGTGTCAAGCCCTCAACATTGTTGCAGGTATCTCTGAATATGGTCCTTCAAGTAATGAAGATTTATTGTCATGGTGGGCCCTGAAGGGAGGGGGAAAGAGGTGTTGAATAGGTGGAATTGGTGTAACTGTGGAGCAATGGAAGTGTTCCACAAGATCATGCAATGATGGATATAGGACATGTTAAATTACACCAAAAAATGTATGAAAGTCTATAGGCTAAAATGTAAACCATAATATAAAACATAAGATAACTAAAAATTTAGAAAATTGTATAGTCTAAAATATAAACCATAATGTAAACCCAAATAGAACCATGTTTGAAAGCTATTGTTTTAATATCTGTACATCAACTGCAGCAAATATAACATGAACATGTAAAAAGATCATTGTTTGGGAAGGGATAAATGGTTTAATGTTGGATATGTGGGTGTACTATATATTGTATATGTGAATTATTGTGACCTAAAACTTATGTGAAGACAAACTTAATAATTAGAAAAAAAAAAAAAGAAGAAAGCATATGGACACTGAGGAAGAAATGGAAGAAATTGCCTTGCCACTGTACACACAGGGCAACACCTATAGCAGTAATGAAAGGCAAAATGTCAAAAACAAAGCTTTTTCATTTTTTCATTTTTTTGATACCCCAATTTATTTTTCCTTTAATTTTTCCAAATTAATATGTATTCTATATCTAACATTTAAACCCATCACTATATTCCATTTTACTATTAATGGAACCTGGCAATATATTAGGCTTCCTTTTTAAAGAAGTTTTGGACTACAGAGAGGTTCAACTATGGCAGGGAAGGAACGCTGGTGTGGGATGTTATTGATAGGGGGCACATGGTTGGGAGTGAGTTCTCCAGGGTATGTATACATTGTACATAAAAATGTTTGTATATTTTCATAGTGGTTTCAGTTAAAAATGACAACTGAGGGAGTGCTGAGTTCCTAGCCAGGGGAACTCTATCACATTCCCCAATGGAACAGCAACAATCCCCCAAGTGCAATGGCAAAGACCAAAAAAGACTGTTGGTCCAACAATGAGCCCTTGATACTGATGGCTATGATTATGAGCCTGTGTGCCTGAAATATGAACTAGGCCTAGAGCTGCAGGGTGCCTAAGAGTTACCTCCGGAGAGCCTCCATGTTGCTCAAATGTGACCACTCTCTAAAACAAATTCAGCATGTAAATGCATTACCTTCCCCCCAATGTGGGACATGACTTCCAGGAATGAGCCTCCTTGGTGCCGAGGGATTACTACCAAGTACCAGCTGATGATATAACTAGAAAAAGACTTTGAATAAAAGGGTCAATTCAGCCCAGCAGAATATTTCAGCCTACATATAATATCAGGTGTTAAAAACTTCTTTTTGACTTTGGATAAAAGGGGGAAATGGAAAGAACAAATGAGTTTAAAAGGCTATGGGTCTCCAAAAAAGAGTCAGGAGGTCATCAGAGGGGTAATGCTTATGCACACCTCTGCAGGGTACTAGAGACAGCCAAAGTAGATAGAAACCCAGGTACTGGTTTTCCTGGGGGCTACAGAGACCCACAGATTCTATGGTCATGGCAGATGACTCTGGAGTTCAGTGCCATGTCAGTTGGCCCTACTTTGGAGTTTGTGTTCCTGAGTGTGATGGAGTTGGACTCAGATGTGATCTTTGTTCACATGCCTCTTCTGTTACTTTTACTGGACCTGTAGTTGGCGCTGGGGTTGGTGTGTACTCAGGAGACCTGAATCTCTGGACTGTCCATGTGACAGCCAAGCCCTGAGCCTCAGTAGCCTTGCAACTCCTACTCTCTAGTTTATTGGACTTACCCTGGCTAGTTAACAGGGAGGTGAGGAAGGTCAACCACCACACCAGGGAGCCAAGAGTGCCTACAATTGCAAGCAGGAGAATTACATCCATCATCCATGTGGAATCTAAGCCCCCTCTTGATGTAGAGGGGGACTGGACATAACCATCCCAGAGGCCACAGGATGGAGGAATAGCCTATGGATTAGAGTGGACTTACTGATATTGTGCTGGGGAACTATTGTGATTAGTAGTGGAAGAAATTGTAGTATTGATGTGGAGAAAGTGGCCACGGTAGCTGCCTATCATAGGGAGAGGGAAGAAGAGATATGATGTGGGGGCATTTTCAGGATTTGGATGTCCCTGGGCAGTGCTGCAGGGACAGATGCTGGACATTGTGTGTTCTGTCATGACCCCACTGGGTGGACTGGGGAGAGTGTAGACTACAATGTAAACCACTGTCCATGTGGGCAGCAGTGCTCCAAAACGTATTCACCAGGTGCAGTGAATGTGCCATGATGATGGAAGAGGTTGTGTGTGTGGGAGGAGTGGGGTGAGGGGGGTGAGGGGTATATGGGGACCTCATATTTTTTAATGTAACATTAACAGAAAATAAAGAAGAAAAGAAAGAGATGTCTTATATTAAATTCATATGATTCTTCATAGTCTTTTGCTTTAGTATTAATCCATCATATTATAATTATTGGTTAGTATGTATGCTGCAGAAAGTCCAGGTCTATGTCCATTTCATCCTTTTTACCAAGTAGATCTTGGCAATTAATGTTGCTCAAAAGGTTAGGTAAATGAAACAAAACAATAACAAAAAATTTTGTGCAAAAATGTGACATCATTGTGAAACACTCTTGATTTTTATTATTTTAATCCATGCAGTAATTTCTTAACACACCAGTACCTCATTGCAGAGACCTAGGTGTTTGCCGTGGTCTAAGTGTCACTGCTTCTTAATGCAAAAAACCATATATACCATGTGCAAGAAGCATTAGTGGGACTTGTGGAGCATTGTCATTATTATTTTCTTGAGTACACAATTTTTAATAGGTCATTAGAAAATTCAAAAGTTATAAGAGAGTATTACTAGAAAAGTTCCCTGCATGCCATCCAGAGGCAAACACTGCTACCTTTTCCTGGAAATTCATCCAAGGATTTTCCATTCTTATACCAGCACTCTAAACATATTTTTCACTATCTTGATATTTTTCCAATTATTATATATATCTTAGCAATCACTTTTAAACAGTATATAAAGCTTCTCTTCATATTTATAAGTAACATGAATTTTTTTGAATGACTGCAACATTTATTTATCTAGCCAACTGCATAAGGATATTTTCCAATCATATCCTATTACAAACAATACTGTAATAAATCTTTTGGTACTTGCACAATTTTATAAGTCGATATATATGTAGGGCATATTTTTCTCCTAGAAAGGGAGTTTTTAGGGCAAAGGATATGAGGATGGTTTTCAGTAGATATTGTGAAATCGGCTGCCATAAAAATAATGGTGATTATTACTCCCACGAGAATGTATTGTTTTTCTGTATCTCAGTAGTCTTACCAATATATGTTGGGAAAGTCAAGGACATACTCAGCATAGTCTCCCGGCCCTCACCTATACCACTCCTTTTCCTCACCTGCTTGTTTGTTTGCAGATGTTTGTTATGTTTTCACTCTTGTTTGTTTTTATTCAGGCATTTGGTATGTTTCTATTTCACAAGAGACTGTAGGCAGCAGGGTACAAGTCAAAACCTAACCAGCCCCAGCTGCTTTACAAGGGCAGAGAGGTTGTTCATTGGCAGAGCTCCTTTCCCACTGGAGTGTATAAAAGCTCTGCACTCAGTCAGCACAAATGTCCCTCATTTCTGACAGAAAACAAGGTGTGTACAGCAGCCATCCACTGGCCTTGACCCATGGAGCTGGCCTTCTCAAAGGATGCTCTTCCCCTCTGTTCTTGTGCAAGCTATGAGGACATTTGCTGGGAGCTTCTGTTGTGCCTGAGATGGTGGTCCCATGACGCATCATATAGCAACTAACTCTACAACATATTACAGCAAAAATGTGTTAATTTAATAATTACCAATGTAATTTTCCTGCCTTGATAATTTTCAAAGAAATGTATATTCTTCTTGAGTATCTAAATATGTCTTTTGTAGTTAAAAGAAAAGACTGCCTTGGCAGGGTATAGAAAACTTAAATATGTTTTGACTGCAACTTTTTGTACATACTGCTCTGGTTTCTTTTGAAATTTGAACATATATAGGATATGTAGAAAGTCTAATTATTTTTCCTTTTCAATGTTACCTACTTCTACCTGAATATGACATTTTCTTTTTCTTGGTGCTCTGCAATGTATATTGAAATTTATTGGCCTACAGTGAATTTTTTAACATAGTGATTCAGATTCTCCTATATTTTAGATACACTCCTTTCTTTATTACTTTAAATACCACTTTTTCCTTGAATCTTCTATATTACTCAGTCAAGAATGTTTTGTATATATTCAAATCAATTGTTCGACTTTTATATCTATGATGTTTTTCCTGATTTCCTCATCTTTGCTCTTTCCTTTTTTGTTTTTCTTTGTTTGGTTTTTGCCTTTCATTTCTGCTTTCTGTATGATAATTTAGCCATTCTTCTATGTCACTGATTCCATTTTCTGTTCAGCCAATTTTGGTTTATCTATCTTCTGTTCAGTTCTAATTTGAAAAAATAGTTTCCTCTTATTTATCTTTTATTGATCTCAATCACTTATCTTATACAAGATACATAACTAAAACATGTAAGATAGAGACTACAAAAAAATGTAAACAAATGTCCAAAGTATATGCACTATCTATACAAAAATAAATTTTATATATGCCATGCTTTGGTTTATAATGTCCTAGTATATAACTGTAGAATTGAAAATCATATTTTAACATTTCAAAATATAAAATACAAAGGCAAATGATTTCAAAGGCAACAAATTTTTTTTTTAATGATTTACAAAAGCAGTCACATAAAATATCAACTGGCAGAGTGCGTCCTTGGAAGTATGGCCAAAGAATACATTGCAGAAGTTCTGTCAGGTAGGATTTACACTTGAGTCTCCTGATAGCCCTTCTTCAGCAGGATTCTTTATTCTTTCTTGGTTGGAATAGATTGAGACAGCAAATCATGCATGCTGACACATCAGGCACAAAGATATTTTCTTTGCCTTTAGCAAATAAATGATTATCAGTCAGATGAAGTAGAAGTTCTGGATGTCAATGTTTGGTAATTTTCCACAGCTAAACTATGGCTACAACTTGTTAAAAACAGAACATCTGGGGAGTGGATATACTCAGTTGCTAATTGCCTGCTTCCCATTTACTAGGTCTTCATCAATCCCCAGTACCTCCTAAAATTCAAAACAAACAAGCAAGAACAACAACAAAAACAGAATATCTGTAGATGCCAAAATGTGAAAATCAAAAACACTTCAAAAATGTGTTCCATTCCACCACTGCCCTTGCACTTTTAACTCCCACTTTTTGCCTATTTTCCATTCATTGAAAATTTTATAACCTTAGAACAATTTCACAGACATCCATAGTATTGGTGTTATGATTTCTTAATAAATAAAAAATATTTATATTTGAAGAACCCTTTCTACTGTTCAAAATACTTTTCATATCTGTTATTTTGTTTGATCTTCACAGGATCCTGGTGAAGTAAACAAGTTCTGCAAATTATCTTCACATGCAATAATGGAATTGAAAACACCTTAAAAATTCTGACACTCCGTGCCAAGTTTCAATGTCATTTCCCCCTACTACAAATATTCAAATATAATCTAACAGAATTTAAATACATTTCAAAAACTTGTACAAAGAAAAGTTGAAGCAGTGAGTGTCTGAACCACCCAGAAGCAATTTTTTCAAGTCTTAGTCCCCAGGTTATGTTCTTACACAGAGAATGGAATATGCAAGGCCTGGACTGTCTCCGTCCAAAATCTGAAATAAGCCAAAGGTACATCCATCTTTTCATTTCCTTAGTACTTTACATGGTTAAAGACAACTTTTAGGGAAACAATGCTATGAAATAGATGCCTTACTAAGGATTTAATCTTAGTTTCCCAAGGTTATTTGCATATTTCTGCGTTCTTAATTTGCGAATAAAATATTTCATTCCTTCTGAACGGTATTTTGATTAATTATATTCAGCTATTCAATTAAATGAACACTTAGTGGGAAATTTCTCATGAGAGTTACAGTTCTGGGTACAGTAGCAATCACAAGTGTTCTTATTCAGACTCTTGAAGTTCTTTCTATTAAGTAAAATTTAGGAATGCCCAAACTTCTCACTCCCTTGAAGTCTTGGCTAAAGCATTTGAGAGACTCAAGTGCCTATCCAGTAGTCTATTTCTGCAAAAACACTCAGACTTTGCTTGGTCAATTCCATCATTTTTGTATATAGTTTTTCTACAGTTTTTGCATGTAGAAAAGTTACTCAACCTGAAATATAAAATCAGATTGCCTAATATTCTTCGGTCATGCTTTCCATTTTAAAAAAATGGCTTTGATGCATTAAATCTTTATATTTCAAGGCAGAATATATTAAATTATTAATTTTAAGTTATTAAGAGGTTATACTTCTCAGATATTACACATTTATATTTTCAACATTTTTTATTTTGATAGGGACTGAATCTACATGTTGAAAGACTTGAGCAAACACAAGTGTATAATGTTATGCATGATAGTAGGCAATAACAGAGCTAAAAATAATTCTCATTTCCTTAAAACCCCCTGAGTTTCCAACGACTATTGCAACAAGCACCACAAACTGGGTGGCTTTATAAATAGAAATTGCCTAACAGTTCATGAGGTTAGCAGTGTGAAATCGAATCATCGGCAGGACCACAATTACTCTGAAGTCTGCAGGGGTGTAGGAGGCTTACTGACATCCACAGTGTTCTTTGGCTTGTGGCCACTGTCATATGGCTGTCTTTCCCCTGAATGTGTTTCCAATTCTCCCTTTCTTCTAAGGACACCAATCATAATGGGTTAGGGCCCTCTGTAATCTAGTTTGTCCTCATTTTACCTAATAACATCTTCAAAATCCTTTTTCCAATTAGGATCACCTTGCACAGGATCTGGGATTAGGACTTGAACACATATTTTTGTGAAGCCACAATTCAATCTATTACATCCAAATAACCTTCAACTTTAACCAGCTATTTTCTGATCTCTCTTTCTAGATATCCAGCTGATGAGTGACCATCTTCAATGTTCCATAGGTACCTGACCTACACAAATAGAAAATCTGAACTAAAACAATTTGATTTCTGTGAAGCTCTTCCTTCTATCCTACTGAGAATGGCTTTGCTTCCTTATTCTGTATCTCTGTTGAAAAACAAATCACCTTTTTCCTTTTCGTCTGTCTTGGGTTGAGTTGGCAAAGAGCAGATCTTGAGATAAGGCTTTGTGCTAATGTTACTTATTGGCAACCGTGTTTAGGGAAGACTAACAACTGTGTTTAGGAAAGACTAGCAACTTCAGAAAAACTGAAATACACGGAAGTGATGGAGCCTAAGAAAAAGGGAAGTATCCAAGGTATGTTAGGTAGTAACTTTGCCTTAATCCTGCAAGAGACTTTTAGAGCCATTGTAGGTCAGATCTCAAAATTGCACTCCTCAAGAACAAAGGAGTAAAGAATTTATACTCTTGCACCTTCTGGTCATTGGCTGGTGGCCACCACAAGGCAAATGTAAATTTCCAGGCAATCTGACTATTCATGAGTGCCAGCAAAGGTGTTTCCAATCTGAAGGGAGGTCCTTGAAAAGGCACACAGCTGCTGGCTGTTCGAAAGCGTGAGTGCTCAAAAGTGTAAGAGATCCAAGAGCAGATGAACAGATTACTGAAAGCAGCTGTTACAGAACGCAGCTTGAAACTCTTCATTCTCACCTTCACTTTTTTTTTTCCAAATTCTGCTCAGTTTATTCATTTTTTTAAAAGATATTACATTAAAAAAATATGAGGTCCCCATTCGCCCCCACCCCGCCACTCGCCCCACAATAACACTCTCCCCCATCATCATGTCACACCCGTTGCGTCTGATGAGTACATCTCCGGACATCGTTGCACCCCATGTCCCGTGTTCCACACCATAGCCCACACTTTCCACGTTCCATCCAGTGGGCCATTCACCTTCACTTTTATTTAACTCTTTATATTCAGTATCCAAATAGTCACTTTAATGTGTTCTCCCAATTCCACTCAAATGCTGACAGTCCTTTCCTTCCCCTTTAGCAAAGCCATAATTGAGGGCCTCCTTTCTCTTACCTATAAATTAACAAGCCCTAACCTTGCCTACAGGCCTCTGCTTCTAGTTTATTCTCTAGTCTGCAGTCAGATTTTCATTTCTCAACCACAAATCTGATCAAATAACTTGCCAACTAAAAAATGATCATCATCTCCCCATCACTAACCCACCCAGCTTCCTAAAAATTCTTCACTGTATACAGTAATCAATCACCTGCATGATCAGCTGGTTTCTTTCCCAATGCTCCCCCAGACTATGTGCAACAATGAATCAGTAATTCCCATGCTGTTTCAGGTCTTCATGTTTACATATGTCACCCCCCTTCCTCTAATGGCTTCACCTCACCCTGGCTGTCTTGTGCAAACTCCTAGTTATGGCTCCAGAGGCTGTTCCAAAAATATCACTTTGAAGAATACCCTGACCATTCATTTTCTCTATGCGTCATGCTCACTAGGATAAGACACTCAGTTATCTAGTTAAATTTTTAATTTCGATCACCTCTATGTTTTCATTTAGCGCACTGAAACAGTGGTTCTCAACTAGGGGACATTTGGCAATGTTTGGAGAAATTTGTGATGGTCACAACAGGGAGGGAAGAGTGGATACAACAATCTATTGGGCAGAGGCCAAGGATCCTGTTAAACACCCTACAATTCACAGGACAGACTCCACCACAAAGAATTATGCCAACGTACCATCAGGTGAGGGTGACAGACCGGGCACTAAAACAGACTTATTTACACATGCATATGTTTCCCTATTAACCTTTAGACTTCCTTAGGAAATGTCCATGTCTTACACATATTTGCCTGCCTAGTACTTAATACACTCTTGGAACTTAAGCTGCCTTGTAAAAGATTTTGCATAATTGACTATATAAAACTTATATATGTGAGAAAATTACACTAGTTGAAAAAGGTGTGTTATTAATCTGAATAATTTAAAACCTAAATTTTAATATTTTGTCTTACATCAATTGATTTATTTATAAGCTTATTCTCCCTTACAGCTATAATTAGGTTGTCATTGGAAATATATGCCTATTTGTAATCCCTTTTGGCTTTCAGATAAATAGAATTAAGGAGGTCAACTATATTTGCTGTCTCTCTTTGTAAACACGTAGCATCAGGTGGTACTAATGTAGATTTCCCACGTGGGATGGTTGCCCTGCCAGGTGGTATAAAAAACACCTATCACTTTTATCCAGTGCTTTCACAATGACATAAAATATGAATCCCCAAAGTGTGTCCTCTGTACAATTGTTTCATCTTCAAGGAGAAAGCAAATGTTTCTTTCCCAAATTTACTAAAGGGGCACCTATATAAATGCTAAGATAATTGTCATTAGTCTTTTTTGAATTTAAGATAAACATACATCCAGGTCTCAGAAAGTTTTAGAATTTATAATGGGAAGCATTCTTTGATTATGAGAGATGTAAAATACAAAGATTGAATTAACAAAAAACAAAAATATCTACCAAAGATCTTATTTTATTAGCACAATGCAAGATTGAGACCTAGACAATGTATGTGTGAGAGAGAATGAACACACACGTATGCAAAATATATTTATGGTTATTTTAAATGAATATAAATTTGGCAATGACATAATCAACAAAATGTTAGACAAATCAAAGTTTATAATTTAAATGTATTAAATGTATATCATTATAAGAATTAATTTTTCCAACAAATTCTTTAACTTCTGAAATTCTCTTCCTATGAGAAAACAGAAAGGATATAGCATTGAATTAGTACTAATTGCTTTTTTTTCCTCTTAGATTGAGAACTATCACACAGAGTATTTCTCTTGCATTCAAATTTGGGACCATGTAAAAAAAAATTAGGCTACTCTTATTGGGAGGAAAAACCTCTTCCTTCTTCCTTCCAACATGAAATAACTTGGTTTAATGCATAGCAGCAAGCACAATTACTAAATAGATCAGAGGAAAAAGTCATAATTTGCTCAGTCCTTACATGCTTTAATAGTTAAATCGTGCCCTTATGTAAAGCCTCAAGTGGAGCAGTTAAAATTTGTATTAAAATTCAAATAGAAAAATAAATTATTGAAGTTATTTAAATAATATTTGTTTTTATTTTTCATACATGAAATTCACAGCCAGAATTTCTCTCCTGCGCACTAAACATCTAATCAACACCTCTCTGATTTATAACAACCCCCTCAAAATTGTGGCATATAAAATGTGTAGCCAATTATATCAATGGAATGCTTAGAGTCTCTGGTGGAAATTTTAGTTATCTATTAATAATTTTAATATATGTAAAATGGCAGTGTCCTTATGGTTCACATTGGAGAAAATATAAAATAAGTTTTCTTTCTGGCAGTACTTTCAGTATCAGATTTCACCTTAAGGAAATTTCCATCTTTAAAGAAAAATTGTGAAATAAATATATGATCCTGTTATGCTTTTAAAATGGATAATTTCCTTCATTTCCAAAAACCTGTGGCTACAGCAAATAGAGCAAAAATTACTTAGCTACTTACAGGGGTAGTAAGCTATCTATTTCTTCTTCAGGGACAGCATGAACATCCAGATATCTTTTTTTTAGTACCTGCCAGTTCATGAAAGTGAGTTATACATTCCTTTCACTCTCCCATGAGACAAAGGATAAGAATAGCCTCCCAGGTATCTCTGATGCCAGTCACACATAGTAGACTGTGAGATTGTGCTTGGAAGGACATATTTTCCATATGCTTTTGGGTTTTGATTAACATTCATGGAAAAATAGAATGAGATAGATAAACCCATTATGATCTCTGAGTAAATAATCAATTACAATGTACAACTGGAAGAAGTGGTAAAAAGGAGATTGAGGCAAGAAATCAACTCTGCTTTTTTCCTGTTCAAAATATACTTTAGTACTTTTCATACTTTTTGTGAGACTGCAATTCACAATTAGGGGAGACTATATGAAAGAAAGAAACTAGTTTATTTTCCTCTCCCACAGAAAATTTTTTTGTAATATTATTTTTCTGTTGCTAAAATAATTATCCAGAGGAAAACAGTTTCTGATGTCTGATTGATTCAGTGAAATTTCAACTGAATGCATTGTAAGTAAACTGGCCTAAATTGACTGTTTGTTAAAGTCCTTAGTGACTCAAGAAACCAATTCTAACATTTCTATTTTGTATGTAAAACATAGCAGGCACTGGTTTTCAATCCTTAGAGGAACTCAGGTTCCTCTTAGCTTCTCACCTGCCTTCCTACCACCACCCAACCCTCCAATGCCTCAGGAAGAGGTCTGGGTCATCATAATAATATTTGGGTTTTAAGATTTTATGACGTTTAAAAGAGGAATGTCTCTGATCTCAAGTGGGGATGTTCTCATCCTTTGTGGATGTTTCCTTCCATGGACTGGTGTTGTGATGCTGTAAATGTTCTCAGGACACAACCAATTGCTGGGCATCTTGAGTAAATCCAGTTGATAAAAATAAAGATTCCTGAATGTATGTATATTAACTTGAATGCTCACAGACTTTAAGTGACCTTGAGCAAGTTATCAACTTCTCTAAATCTCAGCATTCACATTTATAAAATAATAATACTTATATTATGTAAAGGGATACTTTGTCTAAAGTGTCTGGCTCATAGAAGCTTCACAATTAAAGTTAGTTTTCTTTCTCTCCATCAACTCATCTCCTTCCCTGTCCTCCATGAATGAGACTTGCTACTAATATAATTGTTCAAGAATATTATGAGTTAATTTTTTCATTGATCCAGGTTGCCTTACCACTATTACCTATGAAGAGTGTCTGACAATGTATGGTATATTCGAATGATTGCCTTTCAGACATCCGAAACGTAATCTGTCAGTAAATTGATTATTTCTTCTTTTGCCTGTTTTCTGATATACGTTGCCTGATGGACACAAGAAATTCCTATATAAAACATGTTTCTAACAAGATTGGAAATGGAATAAAGGAGTCTTTCTATTATGACTACAAACACAACACAATACAAGGACACATACACACACACAAAGCCAAAGAGGACACTATTCTAGTCAATAACAAAGAAAGGGAAGAAGCGGGTGAAGAATGCCATTATCCTCAAGGTTGTACAATTATTTCTGCTTCTATGGTGATAAGCACCCCTTACCCTGACTTCCAAATTACATGGTCTCCTTTGTACAGGAAGAAAAAAGAGCCTGTATCCTGACCATGAGTCATTCTTTCCTTGTAACAGAAAGAGATTCCTTCTATTCAGGGGCACTGAGGCTCATCACATGCCAAAAGGTACAGCAGTGAGTAATAATTACCTCCAGGGTCCCATTCCGCTATCGTACCGTCTACTTCTCCATGTCCCTCTTTCTTTCTGGCACCTTGGCAGAGGCTCTAGGCAGGATTATTTTTGCTTCCTAAATAAACATTTGTAAATATCACTACCTAGAGTTAAATCTAAACTAGAGACAACCAAAGTCAGCAAACACCTCTTACGTTGGAAGTTACATTTAAAAAATACATCAAGGTTTCAATTCTCCTTTAGCTGACTCACAAATGATACCCCTATCATTTCAAAATAATTTATATAATCTCCTTCCTCTTTTTTTAAACACTTAGGTAGAATTTGACAATTATAAGAGTGTCTACTATGTTGAAAGTTCTGTTTAACTATATGTGGAGGGGAAATGAATCTAGATTAGGGTTCAATAATTTAAAAAAATAAACTTTTCTTTTAAAGGATGATTTTTCTGCTTGTCTAAATCTAGTTGTCTGTATACCTAAATCACTGAGGAGAAATATGCTCATAACTTCTGTTGACTCTGTCCCTCTGCCCTTAGCCAAGTTTCTTGATTTTCAGAAATCTGGGGTCAGGACAGCTTGCACCTGAGTGTACACTTAATGTACCTCACACTCAGTAGAAAAAAAGAAAGTCTATATGAAAGTGAATTAGTTTGCTAAAGGTTTTTCAACAGCCTAATAGTTAGTGAGTTTGCAAGTAAGTATACAAATGGTAGACAGAAGCTGGGGCTCTATAGTCAAGTTGGATGGTTTATTATATGGTTGATTAAGATGAAAACTCAGGGGCAATACCTTACAGAATGCAATATTTTCATTTTACCAACAGTGTTTACATGATATTGTGTTCCCAATAACTAGAATAGGTGGGTAAGAACCAGTGATAAAAGTAGCATTGGCTCTATCACTGTCAATCCAGAAGATGCACTTTTGGAAAATTTTCTTCTCAAACACTTAATTCTACACTCTGGTGCATTATAAGCCCTAGTTGCAGGGACTAGAGCTTGCAGCTGACCAGCAACTTGATGGCTTTGTGATGGGTTGGGCTTTTTCTAGAATATGAGTTTTCTGAGTGGAGCAGAGAGTGATGTGTATTGGGCAGCTCTCTGTCCATCTTATGTCCTCTTAGCTGTCCTTTGAACTCAACAAGTGTCTTTGAACGCCACCTCTGGACACAAGTGTACTGCACTTCTCTCCCTGTCTGCCACACACACCTAATAGCCATTTTGACGCAAGAACCAACTGCAAAGTGAAAGGGCATAAACCTTTTGACTGATGATGTATGTAGCCAGTAAGTAAGTACTTTCTTCTTAGGTCCCTTCAGGGGACCCTACTTCAGGTGGCCAAAATGGTGATCAACTCTATAATGACGTTTTCTTCATCTGTTTCTATTTCAAGCCTCCAAATCCTGATTCCTGAAATCAATCCCCAAAGTAAAGTATCTACATTCAAATCATTGTTTCAGGATATGTTTTGAGGAAGAAACCAAGATAATATTAAGTTCTGGAAAGTAGATTTGGCCCAACGGATAGGAAATCCGCCTACCACCTGGGAGGTCCAGGGCCTCCTGACCCATGTGATGAGCTGGCCCATGTGCAGTGCTGATGGGCCCAAGGAGTGCTGTGCCATGCAGGGGTGTCCCCTGCATAGGGGAGCCCCACACACAGGGAGTGTGCCCCATAAGGAGGGCCACCCAGAGTGAAAAAAGTACAGCCTGCCCAGGAATGGTGCTGCACTCATGGAGAGCTGACACAGCAAGATGATGAAACAAAAAGAGACACAAATTCAGGATGCCGCTGACAAGAATACAAGTGGACACAGAAGAACACACAGCGAGTGGACACAGAAAGCAGACAACTGGGGGGAAGGGCAAGGAAGGGGAGAAAAATAAATAAAAATAAATAAATCTTAAAAAATAATTAAGTTCTGAGGGACTTTAGACAGGGAAGTATGGGCACAGGAATGCTTTTGGATTGGAGTCAGTTTATTGACTTGCACACTGCAAGTCATTTAACTTTCTCAATTCAGCCATTTCCACCTTTTGTTCAAACAAGTAATTATTAAAATTATTTCTTATTGGTGAGATAAACTCTGTTTTGTGTGATGACCTTGAGCCACTTATATCTGGAATTACTGAGTATTAATAGCTATATATTTGTCATACTCAAACTATTTGTGGCCGTCCATCATACTCTTTATGCCTATTCCCACAGATCCATATCCACACCTGCTTTTAAAATGGAGAGTAATTCTCTGCCTGAGAAGAAAAGCTTAGTTTCTGTTCTAGGTATTCTGCACTGTGTCTTTTCTTTGTGGCTTGCTAGAAACTTTTTATCTTTATCTACTCAGCTATCTCTAGCAATGTCAGACAGCTTGAATCATATGGCAGGAGAAGAAGAGAGGCCTAGACATGCTGCACAGCACTTCCATGTTTAGTGACTTCTGAGTCACCTGATAAATTCATTTGAATAGTATTCACAGCTCTATGCCACCTCCAGAAATCAAAGAGGCTTAGCAAGGCTAAAGTAAGATGATGTTAGAAATGATATGCAAGAAATGATCTGTACCATAGAGCTGATACATAGGCATGACTCATACTATGGGAAACTTAAAAACTGTCACTGATTTGGCAAGAACCTTAACCTTTGTGGAGCATAAATCCCCAGCTCTGGAATGCATATATCTTACTAAGGTGCTCAGAGTATTACTTCCTAATTAGTGTTACTGCAATGAGCATGACTGCATTAATACACTGGGCCAGCATGATATTCTGCAAATTGACTGAATGATAAAACTCCCTGCAGAATATATTGTACCAGAGAATGGAAGAATTAACACAGCCCTAGGACAAGTCAGGGAAGGTACACTATAGTCCTTCCTACATGAATGTTTACTACAATTTTAAGGGAATTTTTATTAAAGTATAAAATCTATACAGAAAATGGTACCAATCACCAGTTTGGACACTGGCAAATTTGCACAGCGTGAATGCATGCTGGTAGCAAGCAGCATGTCAAGACACAGAACATTACTGGCTACCTTCCACTCATCATCCCTTCCTTAAGGATAATCACTCTCCTGACATCTAACCTATGGTTAGATTGGTTTTGCCTTTCTTTGGTCCTCCCTTGTGAATAATCTTTGTGTTTGTCTTCTTTTGCTCAACATAATATTTTTGAGATCCAACCATATTATTATATGTAATTGCAAATTACTTGTTCTCATTGCTCCATAGGATTCTATTTATGAATATAGCGCAGTTTACTCAGACAACTCTTCATGCACATTTAGGTCTTCAATTTGGACTACTATAAATAGTGCTTCTGTAAAGAGTCTTGTACACGTCTTTTGTTGAACATTTATATGCATTTTTCTTAGGAAAGAAATCTTTAGGTGATAAGCTATGCAGCTATATAGCTATAGTATATATCTGCACAGACAAGAGGTTTTGAATTGTGGATTGTGGCAGTCCCAGTTTATACCTCACTAATATATGTGAGATTTAATTTGCTACACATCCCCCCAACACTATTGTCTTTCTTTTTTCATTTCAGCAATTGTAGTGGGTATTTAGAGGTATCACAGTGTTATTTTAATTTCTATTTCCCTTACAAATAATGAATTGGAGCAACTTTGCATGTTTATCAGGCAGTTAGTTATCTTATCTCTTTAAGAAGCTGGCTAATTTGTTTGTTTGTTTTTTTAGTGTATTGTCTGATTTTTTTATTGAGACCTAGTTTTTTAAATATTTGAATATGAAGAATGTGTTCACTATAATTATTTCACGTATTATCTCTTCTCTGTGGCTTGCCTTTTAACTCCCTCATTAGTATCTTTTATAATTCCTAATTCTGATCAATAGTCACATATTGAGTAACAGAAGCTACATTACATTGTTGGACTAACAAGGCCATGTGTGACACACCACTTGCAATTAAAGTACAATTTGGTTAAATTTGTGTTGTTTCACAATCATCTGTCACTATTTGTTTGATTTTTACAGTGGCTACAGTGGGAACCAAATATAGATTTTTAGGGAACATCACTCCTGGGTCCTTTAATTCTTTGATGGTGGTCATAATCTCTTGTATTCATCCTAGTATGAATGTGTGTGTCTGTGGGGTCTGGAGGGCAGTGCAGGGACTTCTACTTGGCCTTACCCATTTTTTTTTTTTAAGATTTATTTATTTATTTATTTCTCTCCCCTTTCTCTCCCACCCTGGTTGTCTGTTCGCTGTGTCTGTTTGCTGCGTCTTCTTTGTCTGCTTCTGTTGTTGTCAGCAGCATGGGAATCTGTGTTTCTTTTTGTTGCATCCTCTTGTTGTGTACCCTCTCCGTGTGGACGGCACCATTCCTGGGCTGACTGCACTTTCTTTCACGCTGGGCGGCTCTCCTTTGATGGTGCACTCTTTGAGCATGGGGCTCCCCTACTCGGGGAACACCCCTGCATGGCAGGGCACTCCTTGCACTCATCAGCACTGCGCATGGGCCAGCTGCACACGGGTCAAGGAGGCCCAGGGTTTGAATCACAGACTTCCCATGTGGTAAACGGACACCCTCACCACTGGGCCAAGTCTGCCGCCAGCCTTACCCATCTTAAACTCTCTTAATTCACAGGTAAGGAAACATTTATGACAGTTTTTCCAGTTACCATTTTATTTATCCCAATTAAATAATCATAATAATTATCATGGCTCAAGAAAATAACAAGAGGTACTGGGGATTGAACCCAGGAACTCCTACATATGAAGTAGGTGTTGAACCACTGAGCTCCACCCACTCCCCAACATGGACACTTTTAAGTCCCTGAGTCATTTACCCCAAAATTTCATTTAAACCCTGGTCTCTACAAATTTCCATCCTGACCAAAAGTCTTCATGCTGTTTTGGTGCTTCTACTATAGGGATCATTTCAGATCTGGTACCCAACAGATTTTCATGGTGTTAGTATTCCACTTTCCTCATTAATATGTCCATAAGTATTGTATATATTTAGAGGACTTGACCTCCTCCTTTTTTTTCAGATTGAATATTCTGAATCTGAAATTGGCTTAGTTCTTGGAAATGACTGATGTATCATTATTGACAGTTGTTATAGCTGATCTTAGAACGCTATCAATTCTCATTATTTCTTTTCCGATTATAAAACTCACGTAAAATCCCAATTGGCTTGTCATCTGTCTCATCCCTAAAATGATTATCATCCCTTTATCATTGTCCCAGATACCTGCAGGTCAAAGTACCAAGTTTGTCTCTCCAGTCTTGCTGTCCATTATAGTAATTACCTTCACCTTGCTTTCATCAGTTAATAACCACCACCTAGCTTCTGAGAGTCTACAGTCCTAGTGAGACTAGCTCCATGGCAGCATCTCCTACTGTCAACTCCGGTATAGAGAAGGTAGTCATTGCTCCTAAAAGGTGTTGCTGCCCCACACCTACTTAGTTACTTTACTTATGTTTTGTTTCATATCTGGAGAACACAGTCAGGTAATGGGCTCCCAGGTCTCACATAGGAAATTGATTCTAACATTCCCACCTCCATATCTCTGAAATTTCTGATACCTTTATAAAAAATCATATACAATAGACATTATTGAGTTCACCACAAAGCTATCTCAGCAGCATATTAGAATTAGCTCCATATATCAAGGCTAGGATGTTCAGTTTCACATCACAAGAAAGTACACCATGTCAGTAAATTCTCCACTATCCATTCTTACATGACTCCCTTTCTGATCGAAAATCTTCAAGATTTCCTTCCATTCATGATCTCTACAGTCTCTTGACTTGAGAAGTCTACCATTTTGCTCAGCTATTGCTTCTTTCTATCTTGTGGCAAGAAGAGGGAAACTATCAGCAGTGGGTAATGGTTAGTTTCTCTGGGGAAGAGAAGAGAAGAGAAGGGAAGAGAAGAGAAGAGAAGAGAAGACAAGACAAGACAAGACAAGACAAGACAAGACAAGACAAGACAAGACAAGACAAGACAAGACAAGAGACCCCACTATAGCCAAACTGTTGCTTCAGTTCTAGCCCAGGGGATTTCCTGTTGTGGAACATTCTACAGAAAATGATTAGGAATTTGTGCCTATAGGGATCAGTTTCCTAATGTATGGAGCAGCTTCCTCTGAAAGCACAAGCAATGGCTCTCCTGGGCCTTCCAAATCAAGGGCTAACACAGCAGGCTGATGTCCATGACCTTTCAAGCTGCCTTGAAAGCTTTTTACATTATATTTTATTATTTTCCTCAAAATTCATCAAACTAAATTTCTCACTTTTTGTATTTCTGAATTCTTCTACTCTTTTACTTTATTTTCTTTATTCTGAATATTTTCCTTTCATGTTCAATTTCTTTTTGTGAAAATCTTACCAATTATTCAAAACCCATTTCCAATGAGATCCTCTGTGTAATCTTTCTTGATCCTTTTTACTGAGTATATTCTCAAGCTTTCAAACACTGATTTTTTCAATCACTCTCTCTTTCTGACTCTCTGACTCTGTCTCTCTCAGCTCAGCATTCTTTCTCTCTGATTACATAAATCTGTATTTTTCCATTGTATTTAATTAAATGTAAACAAACTGTATGAAAATGGTTTTCATAAACAATGTGAATTTGCAAACTTTCTCAAATGACTATCCACAGTCGGTCCAATTGCCTGAGTTATATTATTTAAAATACAAATCTTGGAACAAAGTGTTTCATGCACATAAATTGAAAAGTTATGATTAAATTCTAAAACCTCAGTTTCCAGATTCATCTATAATAAGTGTAATATTCACATGGAAATATAATGTGTATAGAAATAGTGCTCATGATAGATTAACTTATTTTCCTATAAAACCCAGACAATTCATAAAACTCATCTGCCAACTACTCTTTTGCTATTGTCCTGAAAGGAAAAAGAAAAAAGAAAACATTGTTGGATATAAGGAGAAAAATGAGAAAAAGGATGTTTTAAAGCAAAGGGGAAGAACTCTAATTGCTGATCTTGTAGTGTTTGCATGGATATATGTGATATGTATTAGGGGCAGTCATAGGTAAAGTCATAAACATTTATTGGGCAAAGCCAATTAATATATGAATTATATGAATTTCTTATGCAAAAATTTAAAAAGAACTTTCCATAATATATTGATCCCGATAAAAGTAATCAAAATGGGAGTAGGGAGAGCACATTAGGATTTAAGCTAAATGAAAAGACTGACCGTGTCTAAATCATACCTGTCATGGTTTCAAAAATTCCACCATATAGCAGACTTTGCTGGGGTTTGCAGTGTGCTTGCGTATTTGTGTATAAGATGACTCTTGAATTAGTTCTATGTCATTAATTGCATATGTAAATTCTTTTCTGAATATTTGGTTTCTTTATAACGTTCCATAATAAGTTATTCTCTCTAGATATTATTTAAAATAATTTCTGAAAAGGAGAAAAGCAAGACTACATAGGCTTCAAGATTGTAGAGTCTTTTGGGAAAGTGAAACAATTAATAATGGTATTGAAGCCAGGCAAAAAACTATTTGCCTAAATCACACAGAATTAACATTTTTATGTTTATCTTAACCAACCACATGTTCACATCTCTGAGATTAAACATATCCTTAGAAATGTTAGGCTATGAACTATTTATCAATTATTTATCAAAAGTCTTTAAGAAACTTAACACTTAGCAAAGCAAATTTTGATAACAACGGAAGAAAGAAGGCATGAGGCTTACTGCCTCAAAATGGGTAGCTTAATTTGATGTAATAATGGGAAATCATGTTATTTGTAGAGCTAAACAATAATAAAGGCTAAATGTACCCAGAAAAAATAGATTAAACAATGGATAAAACAGAACTTCACCTATGGCACTAACCACCTCCCCGGCCCCTGTACCCCACCTTGGAACTGGCCCATAATACAATTATTCAGAACTAGAAAAGAGAGTTTACTCGCTTATGATATTATCCCAGTCGTTACATTTTCAAAGTGTCTATATTTTTAAACATGACTATAAGAACATAAAGAAATGAAATGTACATGTGGCTCAACTAAAATGATGAAAATCCCTCAGCATTTTTGTTCTCACATGCAAAGACCACCCCCACACTATGAAAATCATGCTGCCAAATCATGAATGTGTCTTTTTCACTCTTATATAGTTAAAAAAGCATATTCTAGGAGGGGTGTATATGTTATTTTCTACTTCAGGAATAGAATAATTTGCAGAAATGTGTATCCATTACTTTGGGGGTCCAATGAATGTCCCCTGATTCCCTCACTCAAGCTAATGTTAAAAATGAACATTTTTCATGGGCATTTGC
Organism: Dasypus novemcinctus; assembly: GCF_030445035.2. Lineage (NCBI taxonomy): Eukaryota > Metazoa > Chordata > Mammalia > Cingulata > Dasypodidae > Dasypus > Dasypus novemcinctus. The sequence continues at coordinate 82,877,917 of NC_080688.1, read as the reverse complement.
ATTTGCGCTTTTGAGAAGCAGCTGAGGACAGAAGCAGAAATGCTAATATTCCAATAGAACAGCTGTTGTTATGGTATTTCTGGGTTAGATGCTTGCAGGGAGATTAAATCTTGCTGTAAAGCTTGCATTTTCTCCTAAAATTCTCAGCTCTATTTCAAAAACTCAAAGGGTTTGAGTAGGTGAGATGCAATTGAATAAGCAGTACCAGTCAGGATACTTCTCTGAAATGAAACAAGACTTTAAACTTTTCTCGGCTATATTGCATCTCCAGTAAGAGTGGGTGTTAAAGTCCTGAGTTACAGTGGGAGCCACAAATAAATATCTGATCAGCAGAACATAAGTTCCAAAGTTGGAAAAGGAAATCTGGAGAGACAACAAAAAGTCCTGGTACATATTACTGGAATATTTAATCTCTGAATATATATATTATGTCTTTATGCATATACATATATGTACTTAAATGTACATATATATATATATACGACTTCAATTAAAATAAAATTTGCTCAAACTTCAACAAGGGATTTGGTCCACATACAGGAGGAACAGCAAGTAAGGAAGCACAGTCATTATCACTACCGGCTACACTGGCAACCACTGCTGTGCACTTTAATATAATTTAAACAGATTGGTTGCTGCATCAGAAAATATATATGCTTGGTTATATAATAAAATTGGTTTGAAGAATTTTTTTTTTTTTTAAAGATTTATTTATTTATTCAATTCCCCCCCCTCCCCGGCTGTCTGTCCTCCGTGTCCACTCGCTGCGTCCTGTCTCCTCCTCCGCTTCTGTTGTCGTCAGCGGCAAGGGAAGTGTGGGCAGTGCCATTCCTGGGCAGGCTGCACCCTCCTTCGCGCTGGGCGGCTCTCCCCATGGGCGCACTCCTTGCACGGGGGACACCCCTACGTGGCAGGGCACTCCTTGCGCGCATCAGCACTGCACATGGGCCAGCTGCACATGGGTCAAGGAGGCCCGGGGTTCGAACCGTGGACCTCCCATGTGGCAGACGGACGCCCCAACCACTGGGCCAAGTCCGCCTCCCAAATTTTTATATATTTAATTATGCAATCAGACATGTTGGTGATTTTCATATGGCTGAGAAATACATATTTATTAAATTAAACAAATTATCAATTTTAATTCATAAGCTCTGGTCTTATTTGTATAGCATCTTTTTTCAAAGTAAAATACAACATTCAGGAAAATGTACAGTCACCACTAAAGATGAGTCAAATATATATTTAAGTATTTATTAACATTTTTAAAATAATTATATTTCAAGTAATGGCCATCAATTGCTGAAGCTTCAAATGTTAATTAAGCACTAATCTCTATTTTTTATTTCCTGAGAGCTTCAAATGTAAGAATATTATTCTAAAGAAGCATATAATCAGTTCATGGAAATAAGAATGAAGTCTACAAATTACTCACCTTGTTAAGAATTTATCCCTAAGTGTTTCTTATAAAGACACAGCTATGAGTTCATAGAAAAAATTTTCCAATGTACATTATATGCACTAAGAAGAAAGACTTCATCAACAAAAGACTACAGCTTGTTATGTGTATTAGTCAGCCAAAGTGGTGCTGATGCAAAATATCAGAAATTGGTTGGTTTTTATACAGGGTGTTTATTTGGGGTAGGAGCTCACAGATACCAGGCCATAAAGCATAAGTTACTTCCCTCAACAAAGTCTATTTCCATGTGTTGGAGCAAGATGGCTGCCAACATCTGTGAGGGTTCAGGTTTCCTGGGTTCCTCTGGGCTCAGCTCCTCTGCTTTCTCCACAAGGTCAGCTGTAGACTATGAGGTGAACAGCTCCGTCTCTGTCCCTGGGGTTTCTGCCATGTCTAAGGAGCCATCTCTATTCCTCTGAGCTCTTCTCCTGGCTCAGGTTCTCTCTTCCCAGGGCTTGCTTCTCTTTCCTCTGTGTGCTGACTTCCTGGGGCTCCAGCTTAAGGCTTCAGCATCAAATTCCAACATCAAAACTACAATATCAGAAACCTTCAACTCTATCCTTTGCCATGCCTTTTATCTGTGAATCCCCACCCACTAAAGTGTGGGGACTCAATGCCCTAATGACATTGACCAATCAAAAGCCCTAATCATAACTTAATCATGCCCAGGTACAGATCAGATTACAAACATAATCGAGCATCTATATTTTGGAATTCATAACCATATCAGATTGCTACATTATGAAAGTACAGTATTAAAATACACTAAAAAAAAAGAAGAGAGAATCCACGCAGGGAGCAACTGCCTAATTAATGTGGGGAATGTATGATCTATATCTTGACAATAGCATATGATCAGTATTTATTTATATATATATACAGTGATAATAGAATAATACATTATGAAGTAATTTTGAATGCTAATTTACCCAGGCGCTGCTCTTTAAACTGAAAATAACTGTCTATGTGCAGGTGGGAAGATGATATTTGCCCATTCAAGGAAGGATAATATTGGAGTTAGTCCATCAATTACCTGTTGTCCTTCAAGGAATAGTGGATCCCTTAGCATCTCATACTAGGCCTGGCACTTGTTAGGTGCTCAATAATCATTACTTCCTTTGTTGAATAAAGATTTTTATTCTACCTTAACTTTCTGAATCCATTTATTGTTGCAAACAAGCTGAGGACTACACCGGGTAGAAGGACTACATTTAGCATGACTTAGAACATCTATTCTAAGTGCAAAATATACACACTTCTTGCTCCCAAGATGAAAGCAACAGCATCCTCAGTAAGAAGAAAGGGAGGGAAGCAGGCAAGCAAGAAGAAGGGAGAAATAAAGGGAATGAGAAGGGGAGGAAAGGAGGAAGGAAGAAAGGGAGAAAGAAAATTTGCAAGCATCATAGGTAACCTTGAAAGGAAGAGAAGATTGTTTCAAAAAGTGGGATATGGTCAAAAGAGGCAGGAGCTTTTTAAAAACAGAGGATAAATCCTTATTAAGTAAAATAAATATATCTATATCTGATGATTTGTCTTTCGATTTCCATTCCATTTAAATATTGAAAGATATGAAATTGAGCATTCAAATTTAATTACTTCTCACCAGGCGTTCACTACAGCCACTTCTTTGGAACTGCTATTTCGAAAAAGGTAATCAATGACATCTTATTTATCACATACATCATTGTATTTAAACTTTTCATTTTCTTATATTTTTACCTTTCAAGACTTCTTTACCTCTGAAGTCAACTGGTTTCTGAATCACAGTTTCATTAACTTGTTCATTCATTTATATGAGTCTAAGGACTAAGCACCTGTGCTATTATCTCACCTTGAAATTTCAAAACTTCAGAACAACTAAGGACTAAAGTAGACTTACTGGTATACTGCTATAGACTCATTGTGATTCTAGCAAGGGAAGAAATTATATCACTGATGTGGTGGCAGTGGCTTAAGAGGGTCTGAAGGCAGAGAGAAGGAAAAATAGGTGTAATACAGGGGCATTTTTGGGACTTGGGAGTCATCCTGAATGACATTGCAACAACAGATGCAGGCCATTATATATCTTGCCATAACCTAGAGAATTGGGTGAAAGAGAGTATAGACTACAATGTAAACCTTAATCCATGCTTTGTGGCAATGCTCCAAAATATGTTCATTAATTGCAATTAATGTACCTGACTAATGAAGGATTTTGTTAATGTGGGAAAATGTGGGAGGTGTGAGGAATAGGGCATATGGAAATTCCCTATATTTTTTATGTGACTTTGTATAATCTAAGTATCTTTTAAAAATTAAATTTAAAAAAACTTTAAAATAATTCAAATCTTCCTCCTTTGAATCAAACTTTTATAATCAGTATTCAATATCTTTAAATTCTATCACCACCATGAAAACATGTTTTCATAGCCTCACCATCCTAACTAAACTCCTCAATCATAATTTAAGTTTTATGATAATAAATCCTTTACTTTTATTGATAATAATAATAATTGTTCCTTAAACATGCTATGAATACTTCCAAAGAGTTCTTTTTACGAACATCCTTGATTATGTTTCTCCTCTGACTAAAGGTTTGCTCCTCCCTGGCAAATGAGTATATTTTTCATCAGATCCTGAAAACAATCTGTACTTCTATGTTTTCTACTGTTCAGCACCATCAACTTGTAGGCATCAAAACCATTTGATTCCTTAAGATGCTTCAAAAATCTTATATAAACTCTACCACAAAGAATGCTTCTATCATCCCCCATGAAGTGGCCGTGAACTCCTTGTGACATTTTCATCCTCTCCTGTTCTGGTTATGTGGCCATAAACTTTAGTCTTGGTGTAGATCTTACTTCCTCTAAAGAATCTTTTATATCAAAGAGCATTGTAAGTATTTACATGAAAGAACTGAAAAAGGAATTTTCACTTTGTCAAAACAGGATTATATATAAGGAATTTCCAGATTATAATATCAATTATATCTTACTAACATTTAATTGACTGTCACAGTAGATTACATTTTTGATAAGAGGTGTTCTCATTATGAACTCTGAAAAAGTTAGGAAAGTTAAAAACCAAGAGGGAAACGGACTTGGCCCAGTGGTTAGGGTGTCCGTCTACCACACGGGAGGTCCATGGTTCAAACCCCGGGCCTCCTTGACCCGTGTGGAGCTAGCCCATGCGCAGTGCTGATGCGCGCAGGGAGTGCCCTGCCATACAGGGGTGTCCCCCATGCGCAGGGAGTGCACCCCTAGGGGGAGATGCCCAGTGCAAAAGAAAGTGCAGCCTGCCCAGGAATGGCGCCGCCCATACTTCCTGTGCTGCTGATGACAATAGAAGCGGACAAAGAAACAAGACGCAGCAAATAAACAAGGAGAATAGACAACAGACAACTGGGGTGGGTGGGTGGGGGATTTAAATAAATAAATAAACCTTTAAAAAAAAAAAAAAACAAGAAAATATTTTGGGTGAGTTTGTCACTTCAAGACAGAATTCTGAAACTAAACTGTACTCTCAATTACATGTACAAAAGCTCTGCTACAATAGAAAAAAAAATCTGCAGTTCTAATAGAAAGAGGACATATTTCAACTCTTTAATAATGGCTTAATTTATGTGCAGTATAGGCAATTATATTCACTTTAGTAGGCTGGCTGAAGTTCACAATTATAGGAATGGCTCAATGAGCACTGGAACTGATATGTAATCTATGTATCGATGTAACAAATCCACCTAACATTTAAGTATGTTGAAAAGAGACATAAGTATATTGATTTATAATATGTCATAAGAGGGAGTTTTTGACTTTTTATTGTGACCAATGTGCAAGATTCTAGGGGATGGCCATTGCAACCCCTACAGTGCAATGCAAACTTTTTGACAAGTTTCTGGTGAAAGTGTCCATTTCATTAAGTTTTCAAGGAAATTTAAAACACCAAAATGGTTGAGAACTGTCTATATCAGGTATGCTGTTAACACAGTGGATTTCAGTGTCATTAAATAGTAACGTCTGCATTTTTTTATCATTGGAATAAGATAGTTCAGGAATAGAGTATGCTATATGCATTAATAAAAATAATTAGGTGTTCCTGTTGGATCAGAAATTTCAATTGGAGAAATTGTGATTATTTCCCCAAATATATAACATGTTTCTTATTTTAACTAATATACACTGAATTGTTAACCATAACTGATTACTCCTAGAGAGAGTAATTTGATTGGCTACAAAAGGGGAAGGAAATGGAGTCTCCCTTCCTTTTCCTTTTCAAAGGGTTGTAATATTATTTTTTAACAATGAATGTGTGATCATGTATTACTTGTGCAAATAAACTAAAAGCTAAAAGCCAAATAAAGGCATTTTTCAGAACAATATTTTCTAGAGATATGTAAAGTCTTTCAATGGCACTACAGAGAGAGCTACTACCTTTGTGGATATGTTAGGTCATGATTAAAAAGATTACCCAGGTCACATGGTAAGAGAAACACATAATGAAAAGGAACCTAACTGATTGTAGATTGTATGAAAGCATTACCCACCAGATTAAAAGAGACTGTGAAGGGGAGAGACTTAAAATTACCTTTGGGGCAAATCTAGAGGCAGAAAGTGGGCTGAGAAATTTTATCATGTAAGGAAGGTATATTATCCAAAGCCTTCCTTAGATGTGACCAATGAGGCTAATGGAAAGGAAGGACTTCACAAAGAACAGAACCAAGAGTCATAAAGAGAAATGGATTAGCAATCTGCACCCAGAAAGGTGAGGCAGGGGCCTCAACAAGGGTTAGGATTCCTCGTGAGATTTCAAAGTGGACTTTTCCATTGCAACATTCAGTCCAGTTCAGTTTCCAAGTGGGAGTATCGTTAGGATATCTTATCATTCTTTGACAATGGGGGGTCTTGGTGTCAGACAACTTGTCTACATAGCTCTTCACAACGTCTGTGGTTTTCTCAAGTGAATTGTATCTCTGGTTTAGAATACGAAAACTTTACTGGTCTCCAGTCAGAAGAAAACTTGGCACTTATAAAAATGAGAATAATTTATAATAGGTTAGAAAGCTGGGAAGAGTAAGTTTTCTTAAAGCAGGATATGAATGTATGTATTTATTGATTAGCAGGAAGCTAGAATATTATTTAAAAAACAATTTTTAGAAAAAATATTAACTTCTTACCTTTTAAGGTACTTATACTAAGAAAGGACTTTGTTAAATTACTCTAAAACCTACTGATCTCAAATAGGGATAGTAATTGCCCAAAGCCATATATGGATGTGATGGAAATTATCATCACTTCCTAGACTTTGATCCTGATGCTAGGACTAGGGAGGAGATGTGTGGATTGGCATGTGCTCCAGAAGTATTTATGGACAAGAGGATAGGCCTTGGTAGACTGAATAACAGGGGCCAATTTCCTGCTCATCCTGTAAGAGGATTATATTTATATCAACCCAATACCATGTGACTATAAGTGCTCACATCCCTTTTGGAGGCAAACATTTTGTATACCAGTAATGTTAGGCTTGGCCTTGTGCTTTTCTTTGGCAATGGGAAAATGTAAAATGTGGTTTCCAAAAGAAACACTTGAAGAGCTATGGTTTTGCCACTGCTCTTTCTACCATTTGCCCAGGGCCAGCCCATCCCATTGAGCCCACTTCTTCAGTCTGAGACCCAAAACTGAGAAAACGGTGGGGAAAATGCCTCAACTGACCCACCAACATAAGATGTGAACAATAAACAAATCTTTTTGTTTGAATCCCTTGAGATCTGCGATTGCTTATTTCTGCAGCAAAGCCTAGTGAAAGTTGATTGAGACAAATATTGATTCCAAATAGAAAATACTATGTAAACTTAGATATTACAAATAGTATTACAAGTAGTAATACTATGTAAACTTAGATGTATCTCTGTTCATAAATAGAAATTTTTATTTAATTACCCTGTTCTATTGTCATTGAAGATATTAAATATATCTAGGTTTTATTGTGCCACTATGAAGAGACCAACGCAGATTTAATTTTGCCACCATAAAAGGTGAGTTATAAATTCCTTCTCTGAGGCTTATTCTATTTCTGTAGGTCCTACTGGAGCTCAGTGATTGAACTAATAAGCATTCATTTCCCTCTCCTCATTTGGGATATCTTAAGCTTCAAAACATTTTACCTTTCCCATAAAAATTATTATTATTAATATAGCATCTATATATATTGAGTAATAAATGTATGCATTCCTATCCTACTTTGAGAATGCTTAATGTTCTCAGCTTCCTAAATTAAGAAAAATTATTTTGATTTTTGTTAGTCAAAGTTCTTTTTCTTGTTTATTTTTTTCTGACTGGAATCTTATAAAACAGTATCATTCTATACTACTGAGAAGAAAATGGAGGTAAATACGACTTATAGAGAAAATATGGCTTTTCAGGAATATCTCTTTGTTGTATTCACTTACGCAATTTTATTAACACTGCAGAATATTTTAGTCTTAAAATATATACAACATTAAATATATAAACCCAATATTCCCCCAGCCCAAAAGGCAAACATTTTAATTTTTTCAACATTTTATATAAATCATGTGAACACTACCTTCTTCACACATTGCAAGCCCAGGTATATGGACCTATGTTGGCATATTGAAAATAAATTTACCAAGAACACTAACAGATCATTTTCAGAGCATATTGATTTTTTACCTGACCTTTCACTTTTTGGAAATAAAAATGTTTGAGTTAAAGTTCATGAAGTTAGGGGAGCAAGTGTAGCTCAGTGCTTAGGCACCTGCTTTGCATGAAGTCCCAGGTTCAATACCTGGTACCTCCTTAAAAAACAAACAAACAAAAAAAAAAACCCATAAAGTTCATAAAATTAATATATACCTGTTATTGTTTGCCAAATGGCTGCCAATGCAAAGTACCAGAAATGGGCTGGCTTTCATAAAGGGGAATCAATTGGGGTAAAAACTAACAGTTCCAAGGCCATGAAAAGTTCAAATCCAGGTACCATAAGAGGTGCTTTCTCAACAAAGACAGCTGTCATGTATTGAAGCATGATGACTACCGATCTCTGCCAAGATCTGTCTTCCCCTCTGGGCCCACTGTGTCTCAGGGCCCAGCTCTGAACAACCAGGCATATTGTTTGTCTCTTTCCGGGTGTCAGTTCTTTGGGCCTCTCAAGGGCTTCCCTCCTGAACTGCTCTGTGGGCCCAGCTTCTTGGCAGCTTTGTGCTTAAGCTTTGGCTTCTAGGGATCCTCTAGTCCTCTCTCACATGGCAGGATCAAAAATGGCACCTTCCTTTCTCTTCCTGACTCAGGAAGAGGGCAGGCAGCCAACCAGAGTCATGCCTCACTGACTTAGTCCAACCAAAAGGACCCCATACCCACAGGAATGGATTAGTTCAAGAACATAATCTTTTTCTTCTCAGGATCCATGAAAGAACGTCAGTTGACACACCATCATGTAACACAGAATATTTGCATAGACTGCACTGTTTGTCAAGAGTAATATCAGTTCCATCGCTTACTAACTATAGGATTTGAGCAAATTATTTAGCCATTCTAAATCTTAGTTCTGACCCTCATCTTATAACCCTCTCTCTCTCTCTTCTGTAAGAGTATTTCATTAGCAGTGGTCTCAAATTGCAAATCCACAGGCCAAATTTCTCTCTGAGAATACTGCCAGCTGTCTCATTGGTAGAATGAGAGAAATGTGGAAAACATCATGAGTTTTCCAAATGAAGCTAAGCACATCCTATATTTTGCAATGTCATTTTTATTTCATGGAAACAAAAATAACATGGTTATAATAGGAACCCCATATTGGTTCTTATTTTTGTGGTTGTTTTTGTCATTTGAATTTTATATTATTTGTGAAATTCATAAATCCTGGAAGCAAGGACCTACATAATAATGTGAAAATGTTACTTGTGGTCTCAAAGGTCATATTTACCTTATCTCTATATCTCCTAACTTAATTTTTACCATTCCTCCTTATGTTCTCTGGACTACCCAAGCTAAATTCCTAACAATTCCCCCAAAATGCCTAGCATTTAATGCCTCTGTAAGGTTTTTGTTGTTTCTGTTGTTTTGATTTTTGAGGTACCAAAGCTGGGGATTCAACCCAGGACCACCTGTATGTGGGAAGCTTGCGTTCAACCACTGGGCCACGTTGGCTCCCTGAATTGGTTTTTTTCATTTGTTTGCTTGTTTTGTTTTGTTTTTATTTATTTTAGGAGGCAATGGAATCCGAACCCAGGACCTCCCATGTGGGAAGCTGGTGTTCAACCACTTGAGCCACATCCGCTCCCCTCTATGCATTTTGATAGTGTGAACCTCTACTTTACAAATCCCTTTGTCTATTTCTGCTTCATAACTGGGTGATCCATCCATGTGTTGGAATCTTGAGGTGGGGTTTGGGATAGAAATACGTTTTATTTCAGGCCATCCCATTCTTTAATATTCAAAAGACAATATTGACAAATGATCAGGACATAGAAATGGTCAATTTTAATTCTCAGTCTTTATTAAAATGAAAAAATAATGATGCCAATAAAAAGAGTTCATAGGACTCTCCCTTCTTAAAAACAAAGTGACAATATCCACGTCACCTCTTACAAAAATGCCTTCCACGGAATTATTCAAATTATGGAGCTTAATAAGTAATTTTGACAATGATGGTAAAAACATCTAAATACCTTCCAAATTCAATGTAATACCCTAGCAGAGTTCCAAGTACTCCCTATTTTATTTAGGTAATTTATTTGTAACCAAGCCAGAATTCTGAAACTAGAGAAGAAATCATTTACTTAATCTGATTAATGTAAGCATTCAATCTAAATTATCTAGTTCTTTATTCAGAAGGCTGTAATAATTGTGTCCACTTTAGTCCCCATTTCTTCATATCAGTTTAATTCTAATTATTGCCTGCTTTATCAAGGCAGATGTTTTTCCTAGTAACAACAACCAAAAGAAAGCAGATCAGAATCTTACCGTAGAATGCTATGTTCTTGGTGTGTCATTCAATACCTCCCACATATGTTTATGGTTACATATTCTCTAAAACATACGTTTCCAATGGCATATTTGTCTCAAAAGCCAGAATAACTATCGGGAAGCAAATGGCCTTCTAGGACCTTTTATACGTTAGGATGCTCTTAGGGAAACAGAACCAACAGGAGATACCTATAAATATGAAATTTTATAAAATTGTCTCACACAACTGTGGGGATGCTTCGATCCAAATTATGTAAGAACTCTGATGAAGGTCCTTGATGAGTTCCCTAGGAGAGGCTGGCCATCTGAAGTAGAGATGAGAATTTTCTCTCTGACTACATAAAAACACTTCTGTCAAGGCCTTCAACTGATTGGATGAGACTTCTCTCACTGTTGAAGGTAATCTCCTCTGTTGATTGTAGATGTAATCAGCCATAGATTCAATCAATGCACTGATGACTTAAGTCCATGAAATGTCCTCACAGAACAATTTGGCCAGTGCTTGCTTACCAAACAACTGCACCATTAACCGGCCAAGTTGACAAGTGAGCCTAACTATCATAGATCCTTTACCAATTTTGAATAATAATAGTAAACTCCTGCATTCAAAATAATCCACACATACAATGAATACACACAAAACTTTCATAAACAAATGATAATAATAGCTGGCTTTGAAATAAATATTACCTTTTTCTCAAATGTTCTTATTATGAAATTTACAATATTTTTAATGAACATATTTTAAAATATGTACTTTTCTCCTCATAAAAGTTTTCATTTTTAAAATTGTCTTCTGGACTATATATTTATAACTATAATAATAACATACTCGACTTTTATTTTCAGTATGTTGTTCCTTCATACTTCTTAAATAACTGACATTTCAAAAATATAACTTTGAGGTTGCATAATTAATTATGTTAATATAACTATTCCTTGGATGTTTAATATTTCAGTTTTTCTTTCTTTTAAGTTAAAAAAGATTAGACTGTGTTAAATGATTTAAGTTTTCTGACTTATTCCTATAGGAATAATGCTTAAGTAAATGATTATATATGTCAAAGGGTATCTCATCTTAATGGCTTCTACTTTCTAAGTAGACTGTATTGAATTGCATTGCCATCACTATAAGCAGTGGATTAGAATAACAATTTAATTGCACTCTCACCTGTGTAACACTTCGATTGAAGTCAATGATTAATCATTCCAGAATAACTGAAACCCTACAGTGTTCTGAAATTCCTGCTGGGTACTGTGGGAACAAACAGAGGCAAAAAATGCAACCCTGAATATGCAACCCCCCAGGTCCTTATGGAGTGGGAAAAAATGTTAAAAGCTCCTAACAATAGGTTTTGCAGGCAATACAATAGTTTCTTTCAAATACAGTCAGTTCCAACATGTCTCCTTTGGGGCTTTTTGTCTTACATTGTCATAACCTCAAATAACCACAGACTTGCATTCAACTTATGGCTACTTGAAGGGCAGGTAAGTAAAAAGGAAAGAAGCAAGGCAGGGAGGAAGAGACAGACAGAGGGAGGGAGAAAAATAAAAAATATCAACTCTGCAATATTTCAGATAATGAAAAATAAAATGAATGATTCGTAAATTTATCACACAACTAAATCTGAGTACTGTAGCTCTATAAATCTGTTTCTCTAGGCTTTTCTTACATACTAAATTTTGGTTATCACAATAGTTCACCAAAATACAAGAAATGAAAAGCCTGAGAGACTTTTGTATCCTTGTATCCTCTCTATATAAAGAGAATGGCAAGACCATATACCCGGCACTAGTGTTCCCAGCTCTGCAGAATCCAACCACCCAAAGCTATTTTTCTATAATTTCAAGTTAAAAAGAATATACAACTCACCTAGCGAATATCAGTGAGTTTCAGAATATGCCAGTTATAGTAAGTTAAAATCTAAATCCCAATTTATATCTTTTACAGAATTACATAGAATTAATTGTTCTAACTAAGCTATTTTCATATTAAAATGATAATGAATGGTATGCACAAGGACCAAGCACTGCTCAGTATTGTCTAGTTCGAATGTAAAAATGGGTGAGATTCAATTAATTCCTAACAGAAAAGAATGCTTTCAAATGTATAGTCACAACCTTTCACCTTTGCCCTTTTCTCCTTTCTAAAAGAAGAAAGGTTGTCACTGGAGAAGTCTTTAAAGTGCAAAACAAGTTCAAGCAATACATTTTCCTTTTCCCCTTGTCAGTTAAAAATCCCATTTGGAAGTTAGATTCTCTGAAAGGAAAATGGTGGGAGAGAATTTGGAGGAGTGGTGGACGTGAAGTAGGGGGTAAAGAGGAGGGAGATGCCTCCACTGTTATCAACTGCTAGAAGAAGAAAAAAATTAAAATCTCAGAAATTCTAAGGACTTTGGACTTTGAGAAATGAATAAAACATTGCATTTTAAATCCCTTTGTATACTACAACAAAGAGGTGAAAGTTTTATCATAAAATAAAGGTTTGACAACTTCAGCAAAAATGTCCAAGGAAACAGTATTCTCAAGGAATTGTGAATAAAATTAAGCAAAAAATCTGTCAAAGGAAGTTTGCCATATGTGTTTAATGTTGTTAGAATGATCTATGTTGAAAGATGAGTTTTTTCGCAATTATATAGATGAGATTTGTTATTCCTTAATTTACTCTGTTTAAATAAGGAATTATATGCCCTATAAGTAAGCAGTTTGATCATACCATATTTGTATGAAAATAGATTTTAGGAGATAGGTTATTGATAGTAGTGTGCATCTTTCAGACACTTATTTTCTGCTCCCTAAAAAGAAATCACAAATGAAATACAGAGTTGGTACAGAATGCATTCAATTTTCCCAATGCATTTTCTACTTACCAAAATATTATAAGTTGTTTATAGGTTTTGTTCAATTTGGGGGAGGTCTTTTCTGGTAAATAGCTCCACTTTCATTGTATTATATACTACCCTTTCCTTTTTATTTTATACAACATATATGCATTAGAATGAATGAAATGTATTATTTGAATACTCTTGTATTTAATACTTAAATCTAAAATGGGGTGGTTGCAAAGAAACAATCAGGTGTTAATTGCATTAGTTGCTTTTTAAATCTCATTAGATTGTGATTAGTAAGGGAAGAAATTGTAGTAGTGATGTGGAGAGGGTGGCCATGGTGACTGCTGATGGTAGGGAGACGGAAGAGACATGGTGTGGTGGCATCCTTAGGATTTGGAGTTGTCCTAGGTGGTGCTGCAGGGATGGATGTTGGATGTTGTGTGTCCTGTTGTGGCCCACTGGGTGGACTGGGGGAGAGTGTGGACTACAATGTGGACCACTGCCCATGTGGTGCAGCCGTGCTCCAGAATGTGTTCGCCAGGTGCAGTGGATGTGCCACAATGTTGGAAGAGGTTGTTGATGTGGGAGGGGTGGGATGGGTGCGGTGGATGGTATATGGAGACTTCGTATTTTTTTAATGTAACATTTAAAAGAAAATAAAGAATTAAAAAAAAAAAAAAAAGAAATGCAACAACAACAAAAAGAGGAATGTGATAAGAAAGACAGATGGTTTTCATCTTACAAAATCAGAACCTACCTCCTTAGGCAAGGTCATGAGGCAGGTTGGTTTAGGGAGAGGAAAAATGAGTCGCAGCTGAGACCTGGCAGAAAACATGGCCACAAGACACATGGCCATGAAACCCTGCCTGGAAACCCTCTGAGGGAAAGACCACTGACAAGAAGACTGTTGGACCCTCGAGATCCTGGCCTCAAGACCCCATTTGGAAAAAAAAGATCCTGTTTGACCCTTGAGATCATGTTGGGTCAAGGGGAAACCAAGGATACTTCCAAACAACAGACCTCCTCATTACCCTCCTAAGAATTAGCAGGGGGGGTAACCAATCAGAACAGCAAACAGCTGGGGCCCCTCCCCAACATTATGTATAGGGAAGAGGAAAAGTCTTAAGAGGTCTAACCTGAGTCCCCACCTGCATGTCTCAACCTGTAGCAGCCTATGACCATGCAGTGGACTGTGTACTTTCTCCTTTTCCTGTTTCTTAACCAACTGTTTCCTTGCCCTACCCTGTGGCATATACTTTTATTTCACATAAGCAAAGAACCAATAAGCCCAGAACCCAGAGGCCTCTGCCATCATTTTTGGTAAGTTTAGTCAGGAGATAAAGATGCAAGTCATGCTCCCCAGCTACTGAGAGGACTGATGAGGCTAAACTATGAACTATAGCCTGACTGTGTCCTCTTTTGGTTGTTTCCCAGATGGGAAGGACATGACAGGACATAATCAGGAGTCCACTGGAAGCCCACCCCCATCCACTGTTGTCCCTCCATGTCATATTGTTGTAGAATTTAAGAGAAGTTCAATTATTTGAGTATAGAGAGGCCAGGACTCAGGAATGATTTTGAGAAGGAAAAATGGTTTATTGACGGCCGGCCTGACTCGGGAACTTCTGTTTGAATCCCGAGCCCCGAACAAGATTTTCAAACGTCTTTTATACAGAGAGGAAAGGCCAAATGGTTCCTTTGTTTCAGTTCTCAATAGGCTTCAATTAGCATATATCTCTTCCACATTTTAGGTAAGCTTTTAGCATGTACTCCAGATATTTTAGATAAGCTTTTAGCATATTTACTTTTTGCATTTCCCTAAATACTTAAAGTTTATAGTCCTTGCATTGTTAAACATTTCCTGGGACTGGAGCCGCTGCCGCTGTCCCTAAGGGCAGGACTGCAGCCTCTTACCGTTCCACACCCACAAGTCAAACAACTTAGTTATCTCTGAAGAGACAAAGAGCCTTCCACCCATAGCCCACATTATTCCCCCCTTTTTGCCAAAGTTTAACTTGTTAAGCTTTGGCATAATTAATTGTTGGAGCTATGAGGTGGATGGCTGTTTGTTGTTTTGATTGATTATTTATCAGTCTTTAGTACAGCATCCAGGACTGTTTTTAGAAGTTTAGAAACTTTTATTCTGGACAGCAGAATCTTGGGCAGGGGCCTCCTGCATTTATTCTGCTGCCACTGGCACTCACGTGGATTTCCAGTCAGGTTCCAGATCCATCTATTACTTTTATTTTACTTTTAAAGAGTTTACACCTTTAATTTAAAAGGGGTGCTGAAGGGAAACGATTTCTTTTCTGTAACTGCTTCCAGCTGGCCATGGGCTGTAGTCATTCATTGCCTAATAAGGTGTAAAACTCTTTAATTTATTATAACTGGAGGAAGATGGATCTGGCATTCCATACGAAGTTGGATGAAGTTTTCATATGGTTAATAAGATGTTCACTCTGAAAGAAACAAACTTAATTAAAAATTTGGAATACCTGTTTTTAAAAGAGGACACATTGGATTACAGAGGTAGACAAGGTTAGGTGCCTATAAAGATGGCATTCCTTAAAAGCTGGTGGGAACAGCATATATATTCTTTTTTAAGTTATCCATCTTTAGAGAGAAATTGCAACAGACACTTAGCTTTGTCTGAAGACACATTCCAAGCTGTTCAAAGACTGACACTCATTCGCTCTGTCAGATGCTCCAGGGTAACTGGCACTCCTTGGGCAACTGGCTTCACTCAGGATTAGAACACTAATTGGAAATATTCTTAGTTTTCACCTGTGGGAGTGATCAGAACTACAGAATAAAGATTTTTACACTTTGGTTTCATTGTACAATTTCTAGCAATTTTGACTTGTTCAATAGGTGACTCACTATCAGCAAGCAAGCCTCACTTTTGCTACACAGCAGAGTACAGCAGAATATAGAAGTTGACTGAGACTGGCTGAGACTGCCACCTTATTCTATAGACATGTTATTAACTGTTTAGAAAATGATTTTTCCAGGAATTTAACATGTCTAATATACTTCTGCACTTGATCCAAAATAGAAAAGATAACATTACAATTATTAGGCATATATTTAGTACAGGATAAAAGTACAGCACTTAATATTAACTAATGTATTACTTAATGCATAAGGATTCAGAGTTGCAATTATTAGTTTTGAGTTTCAGGTTTGTAATACCTTACATGTTATCTCTCCATGAGAGCAGGCCATAATGCCAATTGTGTTTAAGTTTCACTTACAGTATCCTGGTATCATGGCTCCACTTAGCATGTTCTTCAACGCAGTGAGCAAGTTGCAGCATCCTTCATCTTAGAGAGATTTTCCAGTATTCTACTAGCCTGGTGCATAGTGCTCTCTGGCACCATGGAACAGTGCCAGTCTGGAGGGGATATCCATTGTACACTTGGCTGTACCGAGTCATTATTGGCTGCAGGAGCTTGAAACTGCAATATAGTTTCCATCGACTTCAGGAGCAGAACCAGAGACTGATATAGCACATATTTTTAATTGAGGGGTCAGTGACCAGCCTAGCCAATAACTCACATGGAGAGGCTACCTGTAATGTATACAAGGCCTGGTTCGAATGCACAAGAGTTTGATAATGTTAACATTTATTCTTTGTTTATATATATATATTTTAAACAATTTAATGCAACACATCATATATTAAATGACTGTCTACTTACACAATTTTATTATGAAGATAACAGTAGGTACTTTACTTTAGTAATAGAGGAAAAATATTATTTTTCATTGTTAAAATGAAAACAGAAGACTTCCAATATAATCAAGATAACTTTTTATTACCATTTACTTAAATGTGTACTTTGCAGTGGCCTTCAGACAGGTTTATTATCATGAAGTTATTTCTGCTACAATAACCAATCTAAGTTTTAGTTAACAATGACTTTTCTAGAACTAGAACTATTTAAACATTTTCAGTTGGAGGATGTTTTACAAACTCTTTATAATTGACTATAACCACATTGACTAGCCACCTCATGTTTAAATAAACTTACTAAATTACAATTACCAATGAAAGAAATTTACTCCTTATTTAAGAGAGCATATCTGCAATCTTTTTCCTTTAGCCTAATTTCACTCATTAAAGATTTCATACATAATGTTAATTTAGTTTATAAATTAACTATTGGAGATTACACTCAAGTTAAATAAAATTGAAACCATAATAGTTTATGCAAGGAATGTTCTCTTTTTTCCTTACAGGAAGCTAAAAACTTCTTTTCTTTAAGTTATGAAAGTTATTAATTTAAAAGCATACTGACTACTAGGTTTTAAAACACATGCATACTGACTACCAGGTTTTAAAACATATTACACAATTACTTAATTTTTTTAAAATCATAACCCAGGAAAGATCTTTCCATAGTTTTTATGGACTTTCCTTTACTTACTGAAATTTGTTAATAGAGCCACTAATTACCTTTATTTTGTTGGAAAGAAATGTTCTGGAAGAAAATAAGGCTCACCAGATTGTGGAGAAGAAAATAATTTATTCTTAATCTTGCAAGAAGGGGTGCAGAGCCAGATATGGCTGGTGCCACGAACAAAGAAAAATGACACAATTTATACTCCTAAGCCTAGCATGCAAGCTCTTCCTGTTTTTCCATAGATTGGATACTTCAGAAGTTACAGCTTATCTGAGATTTAACTTTCCCATGCAAAAGTTTGATTTAACTGCTTCTTCTATTACATTTCAACCATTTTAGTTTTTACCTGCTCCCCCCTTTGTTAAATAAGGAATAGAATTTAGTGCTGAAATGGCACCGACTTAGTTAGCTCCTTCTTGGGCATCCTTCCACTGCCCATAGGACTGGCCTAAACTGGTCTCCTCCACTGCTGTCCAACCCAGGAGTGGGAGACTGAGGCAGCAGGCCACCAGGTTACATCAACATTTTTCTTATGTGAAAATTAACCTAATCTTTGCTTTTTTTTTTTTTTGCATTTTATGGCTGACAAAGGTTTAAACTGGGAAATTACCAGGCAAACTGATTCTTAATTCCCTAGCCTAGTAGATAGGTTTAATCTGCCATACCTAGTCTTGCCTTAAAAGCTCTTGCAAAGGAGGCCCTTTCCCAATCGTTTCCATAATCAGATTTCTATGACTTTTTCATCCTGCTTAGTTTATTTTGGGCTTTAAGAATATTTATAAATATAACTGCATATTTAATTTTTAACAATTTGAATAGACTTCTTTTAAAAATTTTTATTTGTTAATTTGATATTATCCTGATGTATGAAGACATACATTGAGCATTTTTTTAAAATGGGCAGACACAAAGAGTTAGACACAAACAAAACTCATTGATATTACTTATAATTTGCATTATTTTATATACTGTTTAGCTTAATTAATTAGGGGTCCAGAAATACATATTACTTATATAACTGCATATTTAACTTCAACAATTTGAGCAAATAGGCAGACATGAATAGTTTGACACAACAACATGACTTTAGTTACTTTAAACTTTTCAAAGACTTTTGAAAATCTTTTTAATTTGCACTATGACCATGCAGTTTACCACAAGAATTTTCTTTCTTACTTAATGGACTGTAATAACCAAAATGTTCTCAATGCCTTAGCACTATTTTGTTTTAGAACTTTATATTTTACCTTGAAATTAGCAGAATTTTGGATAAGCAACAAGATTAATTTTATATATATTTACTGAG
The DNA here is from genome assembly GCF_030445035.2 of Dasypus novemcinctus. Taxonomy (NCBI): domain Eukaryota; kingdom Metazoa; phylum Chordata; class Mammalia; order Cingulata; family Dasypodidae; genus Dasypus; species Dasypus novemcinctus. Next base: position 82,858,955 of record NC_080688.1, on the reverse strand, counting down.
GCTATTTGAAGCCTCAGGGAGACAGACTGCTTTCTCTCATGAATTGCCACTCTTAGGAACACTGACTGTTAAGGCAGGAGACTTCTCCCCCTCCACCCCCCTTTTTGGTTTTGGAGATAATAAAACTCCAGTGGTCATTTAACCTTATTCTATCAGGCAGCAATTTATTTAGTTTACACTTGAATTCATGAGAGAAAGGGTTACTAATACCAGGAGAGGAGACAGTGATGTCCCAGCTCTTCTCTGGCCTATAGGGGCAGAAGCTATTATGAAATAACCATAGGCAAAGACAAGGGGTGAGGTTAGACTTGAAGTAACCATAAACTAAGGAAAGGTAAAGTTTAGAGTTTACCCTTAATAATTTCAAGCTAAATTCACCCAGCTATAATTTCAGTTATTACCTTTCCACTGTTTTATAACATAAATGCATTTATAAATGATTTTAACTTAGTTACAGTTTTTATTAATTTTTTTTAAAAAACTTATTAATTTTATAACACCTTTAAATACCTTTCTTTCGACTTATAACATATTAAATGAACTTAACCATTACCTTAATTTTTCCTTTAAAGTAAAAGAATAAATCTCTTGCAGTTAGTTTGAAATAAAAAGCTACTTTTCAGGATTTGATTTCTAGAACATAAATGTTCTTTTAAAAGAGGTAAGACTCTTCTTTAAACACTGAGGAAATGATGAGGTTAAAGCACAAGAAGCTATTGATAAAAGATTTTCTTTGTATATTGATCTATTTCAATTTTAATCATAAAAATTTTCCTTCCACAAACCTTTTACACTTTTAGTATTCATTCAGGTTCTGTCCCACACTCTACTCTTTCTAATAATTAATTATTTTATCTTAGGACAAAATCATTTTCTGTTTCTTTAACAATAAAAACACACTCCATATATCCCACATACTAAGTTACCAGGCAAACTTCTTACAACATATAATTGCCATTAATACTAAACAAGCTTGTTAAAATAATGAACTTTTTTTTACTTTAAATACTTAGTAGCATGTAATACCAGAAACAGTTTTTTTGGAAGCAAGTTGGCAGGGGAGATTGGCTGCCGAATAAGTTTGTTACAAAATTGCCTTTTATTATTATTATTATCAATTCAGTTTTGTTAAATAATGACTTTCTGCAATTAGCCACTTAAATACCTTAATTTAAACAATGCTTTGTAAAACTTTTATAATTATTTATACCCTTAAGACAAATTTTACCTTCACAGAACACATTCTCTTACTTAAGGTTACTACAATACCTTCTAAGAACCTGAGCAGAATGCAAATGTATTTTGGCTTTGACACCCTAAGGAGGGAACTTTACTGCATTCTGATTCTGCTTTTAACCCCCTTCACTTCCCCCCCTTCCAGGCAGTCGGGTGCACAACAAACAGGAATGCGGCTTATGAATAGAAGGGTGGACTCACTGGAAAGGGGCAAGCCGCTTCCCGTTTTCCAGCTTTCAGCCAAAATGGGCAGACAGAACCTACTCAAATTTGGCAACTCTCCCAGGAACCCAGCCACCCTGACTGGGACATTCCCAACAAACTTGGGTGCTTGGCGTGGACACAGATGGCCTCCAAGCCCCGGCAAAGGGCCAGACCAGAGACAAGACAGAGACAGCAGAGCATGCACAAACATCTAGACTCCGCAAACATCCAGACTCCTCAGCTTTTGCCCCAGAATCATTTCACTCCCTTGCCAATGGCAAGGGAGGGCTCCAGCTCAGCTGTAATTCCACTTTACATAGGACACAACTCCAACACTAGCATTGAGCTGACACAGACAGAAGCACAAAGGTCACTAATCTGACCCACAAGTTATATATTTATTTTCACCATGGCTGCCCCCACAGCCATCACAAACCTCAGAACACTTAACATTTGGTATAAAGCGAATTCATTCACAAATTAGCAACATAACAAAAGATTTCAGCTAGACTTTTCCACTGTTTAAACTTTACACCCAGACCAAGCTCCACCAGAAAAGCCGATCCATTTTCCTGTAACCAAGTTTTGTTTCCCTTAATCTAGACCAATTTCCAGGACATTAGGACTTGAACCTATAAATAGCCCTTCCTATTAAAATTGAGACTCCACTCCTTAGTGGATATAAGACCAGTACCAGATTCTAACATGCAGTTAGACAAACCCAAAACACCAGGGCTTTTCCCCGGTTTTTCTCCTTTTCCCAAGCCTAGAGAGAACGGCTTCCCCCCAGCCTTCTGGGGCTACTAGGATTCTCTCGGGAGGTGATCAGCCTCCCCTTCCTAGCAATTAAAGCTAGGGCCTTCCAGACTGTGCTCACCCGGGGAGTCTTACCTTCTTCCATGTTCGGAGTTCTTTTTTGTTCCCAGAATCTTTCTCTTCAGACCTTCCATTGCCCTCGATTTTTGTCAGGAAGATTCTGGTGGAGCCCACATCTTTTCTGGATTAAATTTAACCAAGGGGCGCCCAGATTTGGGGTTCACCCGAGTCCTCCCGGCTTCCTCGGGGATTTGGAAGGGGCAGCAAAATGCTACCGTCTCTGGCCTTCGTTTGTTGTCCCACCAGAGTCGTCAAAAATGTTGTAGAATTTAAGAGAAGTTCAATTATTTGAGTATAGAGAGGCCAGGACTCAGGAATGATTTTGAGAAAGAAAAATGGTTTATTGATGGCCGGCCTGACTCGGGAACTTCTGTTTGAATCCCGAGCCCCGAACAAGATTTTCAAACGTCTTTTATACAGAGAGGAAAGGTCAAATGGTTCCTTTGTTTCAGTTCTCAATAGGCTTCAATTAGCATATATCTCTTCCACATTTTAGGTAAGCTTTTAGCATGGACTCCAGATATTTTAGATAAGCTTTTAGCATATTTACTTTTTGCATTTCCCCTAAATACTTAAAGTTTATAGTCCTTGCATTGTTAAACATTTCCTGGGACTGGAGCCGCTGCCGCTGTCCCTAAGGGCAGGGACTGCAGTCTCTTACCGTTCCACACCCACAAGTCAAACAACTTAGTTATCTCTGAAGAGACAAAGAGCCTTCCACCCATAACCCACATTAATATGGTGGCAGAGAGCTGGGACTTGCCTTCTGCCTGGGGAGCTCAGCCTTGCATGTCCCCCACTCCAGCATCAGAGTGGTGGTTGGTCTTACACACCTGGCCTGCCCACTGCTGGCCTTCCTCAAAGCCCCCTCCAGGGAGAAGGTGGGGAGGGCACACAGTAGTCAGGAGGGGCCCATCCTGCCCAAGGGCTTCTTATGAGAGCAAGCACATGCCTCCCCAGCATCCGGAGCTCACTGGTCCACCTTCCTTCCCACCCCACCAGGGCCCTCCCGGTCTGGGATGGAGTGGGTGAATGGTGGCAGTCAGGGCCGCTGAGGCGAGTACCATGGGGTGGTTCATGTTTCCTTTCCCAGGGACTCGTAGGCCAGTGAGCTGTGTCCATGCTTCAGCTTCTACCCACTTTTAATCTTCCAACTACTGCTGTCCTCATTTTGGGTCTGTGAGATGCTTTGGAAATCTCTAATCTCTTAATGGATATTTAATGTCTGGTTTAACTGTGAAACTGCCTGGCAGTGACCATAAAATGTGACTGCTTAATAGGCAAGCCAGCTTCTTTTCTGGAAAGAATCACATGTACAGCTTGGCAGCTTTGGTCTGGAACCCAGGTCTGGATATCTCCCAAGTCCTAGTTTTGCCAAGAGAATGCCCAATGGCATGGCTTTGAGTTATCAGGATGCTGAGACCAGAGCAGCACTCCAAATATCCCCCAAGGCCTGAAGAATCCCCATGCAGCCAGCATCCCCTCACTTCTTAGAGGAACAAGTATTTAGGGGACCTCGGTTTAGAGGGTAAAAGTTTAGTCAGACTTGGACTCTGCCATGCCAGATCAGCTGACAAACTCTTCTCCATTTTTCCTAGAGTAATAGGCACAGTCTCAAACATTCCAGCAGACTCCCTACAGGGGTGTCTTCTCAGGTATCAGAACAACCTGCCTACTGCTGATCTAAAAATGTAGCAACTATTTTTTTCCTGCCACACCACATGGCTGCAGTATGGCTGAGAGGACCCCTGCATGGGACCTTGAATTCCAGTTAAACCTGTATAAGAGAGAAGGAGAGAGGACAGGCAGATCTGAGGGCCAGAGACCATGTGGTCAGATCTCCTTAAAGGGATGAGGAGATGCACTATCAAAACAGTCAGTTACATGCTCAGGGAAATTACTTCAGAGGCAGAACCTAGAAACCCAGCCAGTCTGCATCAGGTATCTGTTTTCAGGGCTAGCCTCAACTTTGTGATGGTAACTATTCTATTCTCCCCTGTTTGTAACATGGTAACTTCTGCCCCCTATGGCTCAGGATAAGGCAAATTTGAGATACCCCTGTCTCCTGTCCTTCCACTGGTGTTAATAACCCTGCTTTCTCTCATGACTCCAGGTGTGGGCTACATTGCTGCCTGGCGGGATTCTTGATCCTTGTGGTAGAACATCCACTCTTCCAGTCCAGCAGCTGCCAGAGTCCTGTTATCTCCAAGGATTGGGAGTGGGGAACTTCCCACCTCGAGTGCTGATGTTCCTAAAAGCAGCAAGTCATGAGAAGAAACCAGTTTTCTCTGATACTTCAGTGACCTCAGTGATTATATACTGGAGTTAGAGTTGTTCATCCAAGGTCTGTCAAAGTCAAAATAGGAAATAAGCAAAGCTCTGAAGTAAAGGAAAATGGTGTAAACTGTATTTTCAAGCATTGGGAACAATTTGGTTATAAACCAATAGCTAAATAGTGAAATTTTTGTGCAAAATTGCATGGTCACAGTACAGCTTAATTAGAAATAGCCTTCAAAGAGGTCTTTTGAATATAATGTTATTTTACAGGTAAACTTATTTTGTAAGAGAATGAAAATTGTAAGTTGTGGCAGTTTGATATTATTTACAAATTTCACTAAGGAGATACTGATTATGTTTGTAAACTTGTCTATTCCTCTGGGCATAGTACCCTTTGTTGTATTAAATTTAAACGTTTTACATTTACTTGATTATGTTAAGATTAGGGCTTTGACTTGACTGCATCATTAGGGTGATTCAGTTTGAGTTTCCACCCCTTTGGTAAGCTAATATAAACAGACACTCAATCAAGAATACACACAGAAATAGATACACAGAAGAACACAGGAAAAGACATGGCAAAGGAGAGAATTTATTTTAGATGCAGGAGCCCCAGGGAAAAATGAGCCATTCACCTGATAATTTATAGCATAAAGAGACCAGAACAGCTGAGATGACCTGGAAAGAAATGAGCCCCCCAGCCTACAGATGAGATCAGAAGAAGCTGGGCCCATGGAGCCTTAAGAGGAAGAGGAAGGTTGAACCTCTCAGAGATCACCCACCATCTTGCTTCAACATGTGGCAACAGACTTTGGGTGTGGAAATAACCTTGAGTTTGACTTTTAGGGCCTTGTAACTCTAAGCTTCAACCCCAAATACACACCCTTTATAACAGCCAACCGACATCTGGTACTTTGCATCAGCACCCCTTTGGCTGACTAATAAGTAGCATTAGTAAATATCTGTTAATTAATGTAATCATAGTAAAGGAGTAAAAGTAAAAAGCAAAGTACTAAAGTAGTTAAGTTCATTTGCTGTGTTATACATTGCATTGGAAATATTTAGAAAGCGTATGAAAATTAAAAGAGGTAGACTTCAGTAACAGTCAAACTCTATTGTGCATTCAACCGAGACCTTCAGTACCCTGCATTGTGCCTCTTCATTTGAGTTATTGACTAGGTTGTCACTGACCTTTAAATGAATGATTGTATCTACCACATCTCTTGTTGTGTTCCTGAAGTGGATGGAGAATACACTGCAGTTTTGGACTCCTGCAGCATCTGACAATGGCTCGATGGCCAGATATACAATGGGCATTGCCTCCAGATTGGTTCCAGACTGGCTCTGTTTCATGGTGCTGAAGGACATTATGCACCAGGTCAGTGAAACACTAGAAGCTAACCTCCTATCTTCTCTAGAATCAATGGTTCTGCAGCATGCTGGCTTGTGAAAGACATACGTAGTGGAACAATAATTACCAGAGTCAAGTGAAGGACACATTTAACTCCATTAAAAAAAATATACTTACACTCTTTAGTTCCCTATCTCCCTAATTTCTTAAGTTTTATTTTATCATATTAGCCAAATATTTTCACAATTCATTCATGTTTGCTTATTCTTAGATACCTTTATGACCAAATATAATAATAGTAAAAGATCTAGGACCTTTCAAAAAATTCTCTAGGATAGGCATGCTAGATTTTTTACTTATGCTATCAAATACAAGACCTTTGATGGGGGAGGTGAAAAACTAGAATATGGCCATCAGGACCAATCTGGTCTGATGCCTGTTTAAGTAAATTAAATTATATTGGATCACAGCTACACCATTCCTTTATACATCATCTTAAGTTATTTCACTATAGTTAAATTGATTAAAGGACCACCACTGGTCCTTTCTACTATGACTTCTATAACTTTATAATTGGTAGAAATATTACCTTAAGAATTTTCTTTGTCAGTAATATTATAGAGATGTTATATTCTCTGAAGTTTATGAGCTTGAGAAATTCTGTTATGATCTTTGTATGTGAAGTAAATATTGCCAGTGCATAATTGATTCACACTTTTTGACTGAGCTAAATATGGTCCATGATCCTTTGTCCAAGAAGGCTTATCAAGATCAGACTGAGATATACATATTTGTACCCTTTTGCTTTGAATAAATCTTTGGATGCATTTTAGTTGATTTACTTTTTCTGATGGAATATTCACGTGATTATTGTTATCGATTAGAGTTTAATAACTTATCAGTCATTTTGTTGTTCATTCTTCATCGACTTTTCCTTATTTTCATTTTTGATCTACAGATTTCAGGCTGAACTTTCCATTTGTGACCAATGTTGTGCAATGTTTTCACTATATTGCAATATGTATTTTATTGATTGATTTCAATCTTATTATGCAAAACTGGGAATTATACCAATATAAAAGCATTGTATATATTTATATTCATTGGCTCTACCATGACAATGATTCTAGGCATTAAACTGCATTCCTAAAGATTTGAATTTATATAATTTTAAATTAAACCTGGCATAACAAGGCAATTATGAAATTATACAGTACAGTATATTTATTTCTACATACAGCTACATATTTATATCTATCTGACCATTTATCAGACCATTGCTGAAAGTTGATATTCAATTATATCTGGCTTTGATATTTAAGATCTTTATACAGTTGAATAGTTGGAATCTAAACTTATCACTGACTTTCTTGGTAATAGATCATAACTGTTATGTGTTTAATGCTTGGCCACTATAGACAAAATACAATGGTTTGCTGAAACATACCCCAGGAGAGTACTGTGTCTTGAAATAATGTATTAGAGTCTGGTATAGGCCTGTCTTTGATGCCAAAATGGTCAGAAATAATTTATATATTTCCCAGTTGCTACACTAAAAACACACTGGGAAATAGCTTACTCACTCATAGAATCTGAGAATTTACTTGATTAAAAAGTACTTCAAGAAAAAAGTTACCAAAGCCTGAAAATTAAGTTTAAACAATGCAAGTCCCCCTACTTCATCTCTGCATCCTTTAATTTTTATTCTTTAAAGTTGCATCTATCTCAGAAACTGCATTATATTATTTATTTAATTGCCTTTTTAAAAAAATATACATAGATCACAAAAAAACATTACATTAAGAAAAAATAAATAAAAGGTTCCCATATACCCCACAGCCCACCCCTCTCCTCCCACATCAACAACCTCTTTCATCATTGTGGCACATTCATTGCATTTGGAGCACTGCTGCACTGCATGGATTATAATTTACATTGTAGTTTACACTCTCCCCCAGTACATTCAGTGGGTTATTGTTTTAATGTTTGTGCTTTGGCAAATTGTTCCAAATGTCTATCACATTTTAAATGAAATAATTCAGCATATAAAGAGTACATATGCATTTTTTCTAACATGAGAAAATGTTGAAGTCATACTTTATGCAGACCAACAGCATAATTTTATCTTGACTGATTTGAATTCACATTTTTGGGATTTTGATTGTCATGTGTCTGAGTCAGGTTTGGAAAATCATCCTTCTTAGTTGTCCAGTTCCTTTTAAGAATATATCACAAGAAGGGGAGGGAGAGTGAAGAATAGGTGTAACATGGGGCATTTTGAGGACATTGGAATTGCCCTGCATGACATTGCAATGAGGGATACAAGCCATTATACATTTTGTCAAAACCTATGAAATTGCACAGTACAAAGTGTAAACCATAATATAAACTATAGATCATGATTAGTAGCAATGCTTCAATATGTGTTCATCAATTGTAACAAAGGTACCACACTAGTGAAAGATGTTGTAATACGAAAAGTGTGTGTTTGTTGTTAATAGGAAAAGTGTATATGAGAATACCCTATATTTTCAATGGAACATCCAAATAATCTAAAGCTTCTTTAAAATAAAGGGAAAAAAAAGAACATCTCACAGGACACACTAATTTGTACTGACCTAGTCATCTTTCATCCATCCTTACTGAGTTAAGGTACAATTATTAATTTTGAAAAAAATACTATTTAATATAAAATTTAAAAAGAAAAAGAAATTAATATTTACTCTCTGTCTGCTAGATACCATGCATATAAAAATATTATTTAATCCCTACAACAATTATATGGCTTAATAACATTTCCTTTTTCTGAAAGGTAACTAAGGTTAAATTTTTTTTAAATGCTCCCCTAGGACATGCAACTAGCAAAGTGTAAGGCAATGATTTTAGATCAGGTAGGAGAACAGACAACTGGGGGGGGGGGGGAAGGGGAGAGAAAGAAAGAAAGAAAATCTTAAAAAAAAATATTCTATCCACCATACCACCATCTATCAATTACAATAATTCATCATTAAAGTATACTTATGGCTGACTGAACTGATTGGATGATCTTCTTGGCTATAAGAATTAAATAATTATCAACTTCATTGACAAGACACATGATTAATTTTTGGTGAAATAGCATATCTTACAACCTTTACTTGTACCATTATTTAAGTATCTACTTTATTTTTATAGTTGATTGCTTACATTTGCCCCACTCCTCACCATTGTATTACAAGCTTATTTCCATATCCATTACAACATGACGAGGGTTTTAAATTTAAAATTTGATTAAATTTTAAAGTTCATTACACTGGCTTCTGTTAGTTCAACCCTGATTCAAAAAATCAAAATATAAATTAAAGTAGTCCACACCTTCATTTAAATTTTTGTGTTATATTTGATCCATTTTTTAATGTACCTGGATTTTCTTTCTTCAGTTTTTCATTTTATTTCATCATGAGTTTAAAATTGTGTATGATGAGAATTTTAGAAGTTGTTTTGTTAATAGTTTTCAGCTTAAAATCCCAGGATATCTTCTCTTTTTTTCCTATTATTATAAAAATGAATATTTACTTAAAGTTGCAACAATATCATTAATCAAATTATAATGAAGTTCATTATCAAGTCAATGTAAATAAGGAAAAAACTTTATGTAAATGATTGTAAAACAAAATAAAGATGTATATTTGACACAGTCATTGGAAAATTCCAGAATTTTGCTTATAGTCAAATATTGGCCAGGCAATTGATTATTTGGAAAATAATGATTTGCTAACCAAGGAAAATCAGATCAACAGGTATAGATTTTAAAAGATGGGAGCAGATGTGTCTCAAGTAGTTGAGCACCCACCCTCTACATGGGAGGTGCTGGGTTTGGTTCCTGGTACCTCCTAAAGAAAACAAGCAAAACAACAAATGAACAAGCAAACAATGAGTAAAAACAATAAACAAACACTGAAGAAAACAAATGAACAAGACAACAAACATAAAAACAAGTAAAACAATGAGCAAAAAAGAAGAAAGAAAGAAAAAAACAAAGGGAAAAACAGATGAGGTGCCAACTCAGGGGAGCTAATATGGTTAAGTGGTTGAGTCCCGCCTCCCCAGTCCCGGTACTTCAAAAAAAAAAAAAACAAAACAAAAACCTCATACTACTTTTACTAATTTACACAGTTATTTTTCCCTTTTTTTTTTTAATTTCTGGGAGCCCATGCAATCTGTGCAGAATTTATAATTAAGTTGACCATAATGATTAGGAAATGGACAGAGGTGTTAGTAGTGCAGCAATGTGAGTGTAATTAACTCAGATAATATTTTTAAGCCCACTAAAGTTGAATTTGGATGGGACAGTACAAAATTCTTATCTATACTCTGAAAAATTTGATATTGAGAACTTATAAGGCTAGTTTTAGTAAGTCTGTTGACCACATACTATTAGATTTCACTTAGTCTTTTTATTTATGTAAACATAATATCTCTTCACTCTCTTTACTTATTATATAGTTATAAATTGATATTTTATGCTTTAAATGAAGCAAAATATTATCAAGCACAAATAATTTAGATGACATTTTATTAGGATAAGAATCAACCAATAAAACATTAAAGCAAACTAGTCAAGAAAAAAGGCATGAAAAATATATTTAGAAAATTATAACATTGTGTTATTTAAAATCATTGTGATGAAACTAGTATTGGGCAAGTCTTTTTAACACAAAATAAACTGGAAACCATAGCGCACAACACTGACAGATGTAAATGCATAAATATTTATAGAAACAACAAATATTTGAAGAAGAAGTAAGCTGATAAATGAGAAGCTATTGCAAATGTTTGCTATATGAATAATGTTACATTAATGGACAGAATAAAGAAAGAATTCATATAAACTATTAAGAGATAAACAACTCAATTTTTAAATGGTCACATTATATAAACAGGCAATTCACACAAGAAATACAAATGGCCACTGAAAATGTAAAAAATGCCAAAACCACTAAAATGAGGGTTTTTCAAATGACAAAAAAAACACATAAATTTAAAATGTAAAATACTGAACCACAATCAATTCAATTAAAGGTTTAAGGAAAAAGATGTATTTGCATCTGATCTACAAATAGCTTTAATCATTTGGGGAGCTATGGGGGAAATGGCATACCAATTGACCCAGCAATTTTATTTTTATGAATCAGTTCTATAGAAATACCTGTTCAAGAAGACAAGGATTGTTGTACAAGTATGAATTCAAACATTTTTTATAATGGCAAAAACTAGAAAACAGCATTAATATTCATTAGTAGATGAATCATTCACAGTTTTTGCTGTATTCTAACTGTAAATGAGTCAATTTGTATAAGCAAAAGTAAATATATAAGAAAAGAATGAAAAAGGAATCCTAAAATTTCAAATTATTAACAATGGGATGGCTAGAAGAAAGATGAAAAAGAATTTTACTTCTTTACTTCTGTATTGTTAGAACTTTTTTTTCCATTAAAGTATTCATGTGTTAATTATACTTACTAAAACCGCGAAGTATTATCTATAAAATGTCTAAAATAGGATAATTCAGAAAAGGGATTATAAACAGAGTTATAGAAGTCCTCAGAAGGAAAAGGGAAACAAGTTATTTGAAAAAGAATTTTATAGTCTCAAGATATAAGATGAACATGTTTTAAAATTCTGGAATGTGAAAACTCTATTGTGAATAATATGATAGTTTTAAACTAAGTAAATCATTCCCATGTAAAAGACCAGAACCAGTATATTTTATTTTTAAACTTTCTCTTAGATTGCAAAGCACTTTGAGCAAATAGCTGCCCTGAATTTTGAAAACCAAGATGCCCTCACTCGATATTTATGCACAAGATATAAACAGTGTGCTTTTCAAAAGAGAATGACCCACACTAGAAGATTATACTCAGTTACAGTTTTTAGTTGGAGAAGGTGGAATCATTTAATAGTATACACATCTCTAGAGAGAAACATTTCCTGCAGAACAAGTTTATCAAAGTGTACTAACAGGCCTGCTCAGGGAAAATATATAAGACAAAATTACAATAAAGACAAAAAGAAAATGAAAGTAAATTAGGAAAAATAAATTCTCTAGCATTACTAAAAATAAATGATAGAATATTATTCTAACTAGCCAACAATTTTTAATTTCCATAAATAGATACCTCAATATTTTGGCAATCCTCCTGTATTAGTCAGCCAAAGGGGTGCTGATGCAAAATACCAGAAATTGGTTGGTTTTCATAAAGGGTATTTATTTGGGGGTGAGCTTACAGATACCAGGCCATAAAGTATAAGTTACTTCCCTCACCAAAATCTATTTCCACATGTTGGAGCAAGATGGCTGCCAATGTCTATGAGGGTTCAGGCTTTCTGGGTTCCTCCCTTCCTCAGGCTTCTTTTCCTAGGCTCAGGATTTCTCTCTTCCTGGGACTTGTTTCTGTTTCCTCTGTGTTGTGCTTATTTCCCAGGGCTCCAGCTTAAGGCTTCAGCATCAAACTCCAACATCAAAACTCCAACATTAAAGGCCCTCAACTCTGTTCTTTGCCAGACCTTTTATCTGTGAGTCCCCGCACACCAAGGGGTGGAGACTCAACACCCTAATCATAACTCCATCATGCCCAGGTTACAGATCAGCTTACAAACATAATCCAATATCTATTTTTTGAATTCATAACCATATCAAACTGTTACACCTCCCAAACAGGGAAATCGTGATTTATTAATAAGTTGACTAACAAAAACATGAGGATCACAAACACATAAAATATTTCTCCTAGGAGTAGTTTGACTGAAAAAAAAAATTCAGAAATATATACCTGTTATGCAATTTATTGTCAATACCTTAACCTCTTTTTTAAAACTCTACATGGAAACATTTCTATAGAGATGTTTTTATATGTATAGATTAGAATTAAGTATATGTTCATTAATACATATACTTATCGTAACTGGTAAAAGTATTTAACAAAGAACTCAAGTTAGTGTTACTTTCAAGACTGATAAACAGTTTGGTAAAGAGCAATTGTTTGATAGAGAAATAGATTACCTGGACCTGGAAATGAAAAAAGGCTCTTAATGATGAGATTGAGCATGCAGCCATGTCTTTTATTTAATTTTAGCCCCTTATAGGGAAACAATTAATTTGAACATTAATTGGAACAGCATATCACATACATATACTTTCACACAGCAAAATCACACACCTTTTCTTCAGTATTTTCTGATAAGAATAATAACATGGCTTAACTAAAAGTCTCCTTAATTACTTTGGATCTGAAAAACAACTTTGATTTATAATTCTTTAGTTTTCTTTGGAATAGTATATAATGCTGCAATAGTATTTGGTAAGATTATAGAATAAAATGAAAGGATCTTGATTGGATTGTGGATCATATAAGAGTCAGCTGGGTCATGTGCACTTACAATTTGCAAGAAAAAGCTGGAAAGAATCAGACAATGAAGAACATTATTGGATAGGCTCTGATCTTCCAGTATATAAGAAAGAGGGATAGGGTGACTTTGAGAAATATCATTCTTCAAAGGTTTTCAATCCTCACAGAGTTCTTTTACCAATTATGGCCAATGGAGAATGCTCTGATATGCCGAGATCCTTCTTCAGTGAAGTTCTTGTTGCCCCAACTTTAGAGTCTTCAGTTCTCAGCCCCATCCATGCCAACCTCAGCTGCAAACCCCAGTTATTCAAATTCACACCCCTTCTCCAAGCATCCCACATCCCATGGCTGATCTTATGTATCAAGATGTTGTGTGCAGCGTTGTCTTAAAGACTGAATCTTAGCCCAACTCTGGATAACTCTGAAGAATCATTTTAGCTGTAGAACACTCAGTGGGGGATCAACTGAGGCAGTATATGGGCCAGCTTCCCAGGCCTAAATTCTTACTCTTCCCTCTCATGCTTTCCCTCTTCCCTTCCAAAGGTACTAATTCCAAGGGCTCTTCCTTATATTTGCTTCCTAGAGAACCCAATCAACTACATGGCCAAAATCCACTATGAAGGATTTCTACCAAGCTGATAATAACCTGCTGTGTTATGGCCTGGGTTAGATTTTACCTCATAAAACTATGAGAAGAGAAACAATATTACACATAGAATCCCACATCCCTGCCCACTAAACTAATCCCAGGGAGAAGATAGTATGGATAGTATGGAAGTACTGGTCTAGCCTCTGATCTGTGTGACCTCAAGATCTACAGCTTGAAGCAAATGTTCAGGACATGCCAGTGGCATGAACAAAGGAAATGATCCTGTACCTGAGATCTTTAGAGTCTACTGACAATGTTATTTATCTAAATCCTTTTGTAATCAAATTGTTTTTAAGCTTTACTGATGGATTTCAAATTTTTCATAATCATTGTGGAAATTATTTCATGTATTTTGTACTTTGAATAAGGTACTTTGCTTTTAAACTTACAATGGAAGGTGAAATAAAAATTCTATATATTTAATAAGTATTCATGGATATGACAGGAAAAATATCAGAATTTTTTAACAAGAAACCTGGCACAATAATTTTCATTCACTCTCCTCAGATATTTGTCACCCTCCCCCTTGCCAAAAAAGATGACATTTTGAAACATTTTTAAAGGACTTTAAAATATCTTTTTTTTAATTGCAGTAAAAGACTGTATAACACATTTTGTTTTGAAAATATATGTAGAATTATGGCTTTTATAGAACACAGATGTACATGTCTATTTCTATCTATTAGTCAGCTGCAATTACAGTTCTTTTTAAAACCATATAGTTTAAGGCATACTTTAACACCCCAAATTTCTTCACTTTATGTTAGAAATGAACATAGAATATTTAAGATGAAAAGTGATATTTCTAAAAAGGGTATTCATTAAATATTTCTGATTACACAAAGTGAATGCATGATTCAAAGTCTACTGATAAAACAGAAATAAAACATATTTCCTTAGTGTTAATATACAAAATTAATAAAGTCTTCTCCTGAAGTTCATTAAAGCAGGGGATATACTTTTCTCCTGTCAGTCATCATGATGGCAGCAGTCTTTAATCAATTTTTAGGAAAACGCATGCAACTACAGTCCAATGGCCTTTGTGTTGCTTGTTTCACAAATGCATTTGATGAAAGAAATTTATACCAGTTTCAAGTGTGAATAAGCTTGTATCTGACACAAACTGTGCTTGGGTGGGAATACAATTAAAATGATTTAACCAGGAAAATTTTGTGCAATTATTAATGATCAAATTACATGTATAAACATTTTAATTTAGATATCATTCTTCACAAGTTGCTTTCTTTTCAAGAGGCTGTTAGTTCAAATGTTCTGCCTAAAAATCAAACAGAATAAGTACTGTATTAACAGCAAATGATAATTTTTGGATGCAGTGAGTTTTAATTTGATTTAACTTAAAATTTAGGACAAGTAATTTTTCATTGGTAAATTTTAAATCTCTGGAAGGAAAGACAACAGCAACAATATAGTCATAAAGATCTCTAAAAATCAAGCTTACAATTGAATTTAGTAGCAAAAGGGCAAAAGTCAAGACAAAAATATCCAACATGGTGTTAAGCTTAAAAATTCAATACATGGGCATATGTCACCTCAGTCATTATTTAGGAGAGAAAAAAGACTTACTGGATAAATATAATTCAGAAAGTAAAAACGTCCTGAAAAAAATCTTGTCTCCCTACAAAAAGAACAGCCCCAGACACATACCCATCCCCAAAAAAGGATATTTAAAATAGACAGTATTAGAAGTTCATTGACTTGGTTTCTTTAAAAGTTCAATTTATTGTGTGCTTCACAAAAAGATATCACTTTCTACATTACTTTTACATATTGGAAGATCACAGCCAATCCCATACCATTTTTCATTGTATGAGAAGTTGTTTCCTGCTTTCTGCTTGAACTTTAAATGTAGGTAACTTTGGTGACTCACTGAAAGATCCACAATCTAATCAAGATCATTTTTCAATTTTATATTTGCTATTGTAAGAAAAGATTTCCTATATGAGGTCAATCTGAACAGGAGCCTGAATTTGATTATTCTGTCAATGGGCAATTCTAGTTTTCCTAGAATGATAAAACCAATAAAATCATGGACCAAAGGGTCAGATTTTAAAAAAGAATTTCATTTATCTGCTGTAGAACTTAGTTTTGCCTCAGTTTCTAATGATATTTAGTAACTTCAGAATCTCCTTTCATCAATACGTTTGTTTGTTTGCTTTTACCTTATCCCTATAGGTGTGTGTAGCATCAAGGCTTTGGAGCAGGAGCTACCTCCACAACTTAGTGGCAAGTACTATGAAGTATATCACTCACCTAGTCTTCAGTCATTGTCATATATTGCTGATGAAGTTTCTCCATTCCTTCTATTTACATGTCACTTTTTCTATGGCAAGTGCTTGTCACACCACGCCATTCCTCAGTGGATTCATTCGCTTGACTTCAGTACCCATATTGAGTCATGGAAAAATGAAGATGTTGACCCATGACACTTAGAGTCAGGGAAAAACTTCAGGAATGCTTCAGTGCTCGCTATCCTTGGTACAACATACAGCTATCTAAATTACTGGTTCCATACCAATAATTAGGCATAAGAGACAAAGAGGGTACTATTGATGTAAAATTGATGCTTGTTCTCACTACTCTAGCAACCTGATGGTGAATAGGAAGAAAAGATGTCAAAGATTATATACACACTTTCATGGAGGTTTTTGTGATGCTGCCACGTAATACTTCTACTTATATCCCATTGGCCAGAATATGGTCACATGGCCATGCCCAGCCACAAAGTGGGCTTGGAACTATAGTCTTTATTTATTTGGGGTGGCGATGTGCCTAGATGAAATATCTAATGTTATAGAAAGAAGGGAGAATGACATTGGAGAACAACAAGTAGTTTACCCTTCTGGCCATCCAAATAGGCCACTTAGAGACTACAGGCACCTCAGAGCTGAATTGAATCTAAATTCCTATCCACTTACTGCATCTAGCTTATATCACTCTATTGCCAAGCAGTTAGAAACTTAGTTCTTACTCTCTGTATTACTGGTCATGAATCATGGAGCTACCTACCCAATTGTATAAATAAAGAGAAATTATAGTAAATTCTACAGACTGAAGATTTTTTCCCATCATTTGAGTTGAAGTGAAAACACACCCCCTTCAAACTGACATCTCCCTACACGGGGGGCTTTTGAGATTTGCAGCATATCTATCTCTAAGGATATTTACTTGCAAACATTTTACTCTTAATATATTAATAAGCGAAGTATATGAAATCATGACCAGATTTAATTTTATTTTCTTTTTCAAGTTCTGCAGGGTACTTTAACTTATTTTACACACACATTGTTGTCTGATATCACTTATTTCTTAGTGCCTCAGTCATAAATTCCAAAATAACATCCTATTTTATATATATATATATATATATATATATATATATATATTAGTTTACTATGTTGAGATTTAACTGAATATTTTTCTCATTAAATTTTTTATATACTTTACCCTTTCTGTGATTCATGTGGCTAAGCATATTTTCCATCAGGAAAGTCTTATTAACAGCAGAAAAGTAAAGAAAAAGGTTTTCTATTCCAACAGTATCAGTTCCATAATATATCAAGTTCCCAAAAGAGAGGCTGGTATGCGCCAAATGTTCCACCTCCTCACCACCTTTACAAGTATTCTTGCAATTAGTCATGGCCAAGTGACTCATTTTATTCAATAATCTGAGACAAATTGACATGAGACTGTAACAGTTTGTAATTTTTTTGTGGATCCCAGAAATGATCATGTTATTGAAGCTACTCCATTCCTGTGGGTGTGGATCCTTTGATTGGATTGGATTCAGCTGGGGACTTCAATTGGCTTGCATCAGTAAGGTATGACCCAGTATAGGTCTTGGTCCTCTTGCTGAATCCTTTATAAATGGAGGATTGAAAACAGAGACACATGGAAAAAAAAACAGACAGAGAGAAGGAACCCTGGAGCTCTGAGAGGAAACTGGAAGAGAGGAAGCCACAGACAGAGCAGTCAGAAGCTGAAGAAACAAAACTTGGAAGAGAAGCAGATGCCTCCACCATGGTTGACAAAGGAGAAGCTCCCTATAGCTGCTCATAGACCTATGTTGAAGGCCTCAAGTCCTCTAAAAAAGTACAATCCATAATCTTAGACTTCTTAGTTACAATAGAAGAACAGAGAGCCAGAGGGTTGCAAGCTTTTTTTTTTTTTTAATGTTTTAGGCTATTAGTGACTGTTTTAGTTTGCTAAAAGCTGCTGGGAGCAATATACCAGAAATGGGTTGGCTTTTATAATGGGGATTGATTAAGATAAAAGCTTATAGTTCCAAGGCAGTGAAAATGTCCAAATCAAGACATCATCAAGAGAGGCTGCCTCATCAAGTTGGAGCTGTAAGCAATCAGACACATGGCAGGGCAAAGTGCTGGCCCACTCCTCACCTTAACCTCTCCCCTCTCCCCTCCAGGCCCATCTCTTCAGCCTCAAGCTGCTCCATGGGCCAGGAGGGGGCCTCACCAGAGGGGGCCTCATTCCCTATCTGAAGCCTCTGTGCTCCACTGATTCCAGTTTCTAAGACCTCTCCTTCTGTCCTTTGAGGATTTTTTTCCCTGTGTTTCTGTGGTGGCATGAATGCTGAAGTCCTCTATCACATGGCAGGGTAAAATGGCAGCTCTTCCTTGACCCTCTCATCCATTTATATAAGACTCCAATAAAGGATTAAGATCTACCTGGGTTCCACAATCAAATCAAAGGTTCTTAACTGAAGTGATCTAATCAAAAAGGCTCTTAACTGAATCTAATCCAAAGCTCCCATTCATCATGTGTTTATAGGCACAGGAGTGGGTTCACTTTAAGAAGAGGATTTTCTGGGGTGCATAAAGACTCAAACTAGGATGGTGTATAGGTCAAAGGTACTCTGTTAGTTCTGGACTTCTAATAAGCAGATGCCAAAATGGAATTAAGCATACAGGAGATTTACTGAGAAAAACATGTGCAAAGAGTAAAGAGGAAGAGATCAGAGGCAGACTTGGAGCACCTTTCTCAAGTATGCAGTCAGTGCTTGTGGGAGGAGAGGGAGCAAGAAAGAGGCAGGAGAATCTCAGCCTTCAGCACTATTCTAAGAAAAATTTTGCCAGGCTGATGTGGAATACCCACAACAAAAATTCCCTCTAAAAGTCTTGCATCCTGCAAGAATGGGCCAGCACTGGTGGGCCAGGCAGTATGCAGTCATTGGTTGGGAGCAGACCAGGGAGATGATCTCAACTTGGTGTGAATACTCAGGGGCTGTCAGTCCCCTCTGCTCCCTGAAGCCAATTCTCCTGAAGGACCTCTAAGAGGCTCAGTGCTCAGGATACCACAGCCCATCCTTTGTGTCACACAGCCTCCATTCTCCATGCATGTTCAGTCAAATTGTATGAAATAGCTCAGGATATACATTTGTTATATAAGACTCAGTATTTTCTATTGCATCTGTTATCACAGCTCACTAGTTCTGATTACATTCTAAATCACTTGAAAGAAAGAAGAGACAGAAAGCAGGTCTAAGAAGATGAGGGTCATGAAAGCTCCACAAACCAGCTGCAATTAGAGCTTAATAGGTCAGATGAATCACCCCATTTCCTAACTCACTGAGAGTTAATGATCACAGAAACAGCTAGAAAAGTAACATATTGTGGTTACTTTTACTGCTGTCTCATCCAAATGTACTATAAATAATCTGAGAACTTCAGCTGACGGGTAGTTTAGTGGGAAAAAAATTCATGTTTTTTTCCATTTAAATATGCAATTTTATGTTGGCATATGTGGTGTAAATATATCCAATGTTATCTGATGCAATCTTTGAAAATGTCTACCTTTTCATACAGTGGTTTAACTGGCAGATAAAAAGTCTAAAAACCACTAACGAATTTTAGAGTGGGATCAGTATTAACACCCTCTGCCTCTGCATTTTTCCCTTGTCTGAGAAAAGATAGTATCTACTTATTAGGAATCTGATGTGCACTGAAATAAAGGGTTAGGAGTTACTAACATTTGCAGTCGCATTCGTTTTTCACATATCCCTCTCTTGCCTTTACTGCTGTAGTGATAGAGCTCAATTGATAAAGACACTGCTAGGTCTGACCTGGTTGTGGGAAGAGTTACTATAAATTGGGGAACAGCATATCATAGGAGGCTGAAATGTGGACCCATTTCCGGCTCCTGAGTGGAACAATTCTCCCCATCTCCTGAGGGAGGATGCAGTGATCAGGATACATGGCACAAGCAACCTTACTGCCCTTAGGATAGAGATGATTAATTTATGAATCAACTCATTCATGAATATCTGCAGGGCAATTACAACACTCTGTTTGTGAAATGAACAATAAATGAATGAGGATAGCAATGGGACACGAGCTTAGACTGCATGGGAATAAGGGCCATGAAGCAGAGAAATTCCAGAAGGAATTCACTTTAACTGGTGTCCTAAGATAAGAGTGATGTGAAACAGACCTGACAATGAGCCTAACATATTGTAGTGCTCAGTGTCGTTTTCACTGACACAAAAGTCAATCAAAAATACATATTGACAAGAATTGTTAATAAAGCAAAATAACCAATCTATATATAATTTTTTTTCATCATTCATTATTCCATCCATGGATTTGGGTATGTAGTAAGGCAAGCAGCAGGATGGAAGAAAAACAGGGTTTACTCATAATTCTAAGTCTTACTCCATGAATAATTAAGGATAAATTATCATTCATGAATGATCTAAATTGATTAGATTTCCTAATAACTTGGATGAACAAATTTTGTATCTCTTCATATCTGTGACACTTTAATTGACCTCTTAAATTTTTAAACCTGGTATATGAAATTCTGTCTGGCACTTAATTATAAGAGACTATTCTCATCAGCACTGAAGATGTTACTATGTTCTAAAATTACAGTGCTTCAAGACCTATCAGATAGCAAGATTTTCTATGCCCTGTTGTTATTTGATTTAAAAATCATTTTCCTTTGGTCACATCCAGCTGAAACCAAGCACTCTCTTGAAACTAATGTCTGCAGCCACAGCTGCTAAAAGCAGGCCTGGAGTAATAACCCCTTTCTTACAGGGAGAAAATTTGCTATATTCTTCTTGATGGAATGGTCCCATACTTCTTTCAGTCCAAAATAGCTCCTTTTGGTTTCGAGATAGTGGTCACATGCAGAGGTAAATGGTGGAATGTGTATATGTCAAGGCAATTAGTAAGTGGGCTTTGGGGGTTCCTCAGGTGAAAAGTAACTTACTCAAGCAGAGGGAGAGTGTAGTAGTTAAAAATGAGCTCAGTGTGATAGACTCAAATTTTCCTTGATGCTGCTCTCCTATTTAATGCATTTCCTCCTTTACCAAGCCAAGCCATTACCCTGCAGCAGCAAGGAGAAGGCATAAATAGCTTGAGTAAAACCAGTCTCATCAAAATGATAAGCCACTAGTGGTTTTGTTTGTTGTAGGTTTTCAAGATCATGGGCAAATTAACATATCTTTCACAATATTTAAATAAACACCATGACCTGTGAGGATGGAATTGGATTACTCTGGAGACTCCTAGCCATCAAAAGGAGTCTGACAGATGGATTTAACTAGACTAACTCCAAACAGTCTCTCAACCTCCTTTAAAATCTGTGTGGTTGTGAGATAATTCTAATGAGGAATGTTGTCACTTGGTTTTGTGCATGAAGAGGTTTATGCAAATAGCAGCATATCCCTTTCCAGTGTAACTTGCAGGATGTTGGATCACACAGCAGTAGATGGACTAATGAAGGGAGGCACAGGGAAGGGTGAACCTTTATGTGCCCATTCATATATAGAAGTTCCCTGGTCAAAAAATAATTGCTGATGTAATTTGATTTAGAGAAATATATTTCCCTAGAGGAAATAGTACTAATGATTTTCTCAGGTCATATTCCACAAGAGCCCACAGAAGCAAAGTTAAAAGAAAGTTGTTGTGAGGGTCTTACTGCCCTTTAAAAAATTATGTCAACAACTTCTTTTAAATAACATTTTCTTACAAATGATATTTAAACTAAAGCCTTGTGGGATGTAGCAAAAAAAAAAATTAGTTTATTTCACAGAAAATAAAAAAACAGTAAGAAAAAAATGCCATCTGCTTCCATCATATTTGCCTGTAACTAACATTCCCAGTAATACCAATCTGTCCCTCAGTATTCACCATCATTTCTTCTTTAATTTCCCCCAAAGACCTTGACCAAAGTCACCTGGGTCTCTTATCACAACAAGTAAACCTCCCTAACCTCTACCTTTCAGTTTCCAGCCAGGTACATGACCTTGGTCATACAAAAGTTCTGGTCCTTAAGTACAGGTGTCTGTACAACAGGATTTAGAAGAACAAAATCTTGGCATTGGAAAGGGTGTTAAAGTGCATCTAATCCAACTACCCACTGATTGCACAGTCCCATACTGACCTCGATGAAGTTCGTGTCTGTATCCACTGTCCCAGCCTCTTAGTGCTGGGTTCTGACAGTTTGCCTAGTTATAAAAACAAGGATCTGTGAACATATCATATTAATGGTTCCTGCTGAAAAAAAATGATATTTCCTTCTTCCACATAGTTGCAACAGCCAGTCCAGGGCCTGTGTGTCAGTATTTCTACCAATCGTAATTACAGTGATATTGATGTCCCTCTTTCCCATTTTTTCTGAAGATGTTTGTATACCATATTTCCTTACTCTTGTGCTTTTCTCCATATATTCAAAAACAGAAGTTGAATGTTTAGATTAGTCATCTATGTTTAAACTTCTTGATGCCATCCAGTTCCACCAGTAATCCTAGATTGTGGGCCCTGATTTTTCTAGACTGGCCCATTTTCCATATAATCTCTTAGAGTATTAATTTACCTCTTAAATGAAAAGCAAGGAATTTTTAAATATATATATATGATGTATATTACTTCATTAAGGAAGAAAACTGTTTCCTCATTGCTGAAGCAAATACCATGCAATGGGTTAGCTTAAACAATGGGAATTTATTGACTCATGGTTTTGAGAGTAGGAGAAATCCAATTCAAGTCATCATCAAGCCAATGCTTTCTTCCTGAAGACTGGCACTTTGAGGCTGGCTGCCAGTGATCCTTGGTCCCTGGTTCTTCTGTCACCTAGCAATGCACAGGGCAGCCTCTCCTGGCCTTGCCCTTCTTTTCTATTGACCCTCAGCTTCATATTTCACATGGCTTTCTCTCCATCTGTCTGAATTTCAATCCAATTATAAAGTACTCCAGTAACAGGATTAAGACTCTTGCTAATAGAGTTGACCACATCTTAATTGAAATAACCTCATCAAAAGGGCCTACTTACTTGAGAATTGTCCTGAATGACATTGCAATGACAGATACAGGCCATTATATATCTTGCCATAACCTACAAAATTGCATGGGAGAAAGTGTAAACTACAAGGTCAACTATAATCCATGTTTAGTGGCAATGTTCCAAAATGAGTTCATCAATTGTAATGAATGTACCACACCAATGAAAGAAGTCGTTAATGTGGGAAAATGTGGGTGGGAGGTATAGGGAACAGGACATATTGGAATCTCCTCTATTTTTTATGTAACATTTATGTAATCTCAGTGTCTTTTAAAAAAAATAAAAAATATATATTAAACAAAAAAAAGGTGTACATAACATAGGTTCACACTCACAGGAAAGGGTTATGTTTAAGAAGATGTTTTTAAGAAGAGTACATAGCTCCAAACCTCCATATTCACATGGTAAGGAGAACATCTTAGATCTAAATGCATCTGCATATATTTGGGAATCAGAGTGGGCCAGCTCTTAAACATGAGTCAGAGGTCCAGCAACCAAGTTAAGGACATTTTGCAAGATGAGATAATCTTCTTTTGTGCAAAATTTGTTTGATTTTCTTGGAGAGATGTAGAAAATTTGGGAATGGTCGAAAGGAGAGAGATTGAAGTGACTAAAATATATGAAAAATATGGAAAATTTATTCCCAGAGGAATAAAGATCACAAGGGACTTAAATACAACCAGATGTCACCAATTTTCAGCAAGAATAGGAACAAAGTAAATAACTATAAACAATTATAATAAACAACATTTAGTTTACTCTCAATCTAGTGCTTCCTGACTTAAAAGATATAGAATTGTTGACTGCTTTAACAAAGACAATTCCATAGTCAACATCCCTGAGCACACACGTATCCATCGGTTCCTACAGAGATGTGGAAATAAGTGATTTTAGTTAGTTTTTTCCATTTAGTGACTTTTAAAAGGCTACTGCCTGCAAAATCAATACTCAAGATGATCCCTGTTTGGAGATTCTATGCTGACTTGATTACTAAGACATATTTGTAATATTAACTCAAATATGAATTGAAAGTCACCAGCCTCTCTATAAATTGCTTATTCTTAAAAAAAGTACATGATTTTTAAAGTATCATGTAACATTTCAGTCTAGGGTTTATTTATTAGTAAGTATGTTTTATTCCCTGTTCCTTAAGGTACGAACAAAATAAATAGTATCACACTTTGACCTATAATCTATTTTTAAGGGTTCAGCAACTTTTTAATGTTCTCGGAGACTTTATATTAATCTCCAATAAACTAGATTCTTCCACTTTATACATGACTAAGTAAAATAGTGCTTGAATCTCAGAATAATTATAGAAGACACTGCAAATTGTTCAAAATTATGGCTGCAGCATAATTACTTTGTTGTCTTGCTGCTACAGACATCAGCCAAATGGCAAATACATTTTATTTTTCTGTTGACTGTTATTTTTGAGAAGTGCCATTTAAATGAGGGAAAAACAAAAATAAATTTAGACAAGGCTCATGGCTTAAATATGTTTTGCAATAGGAAATATTATGGCTTAAATAGCATACTAAAACTAATTCGAACTACCAACACATATTCAAATTACATCTAGGCATTATAAATTTTTATGACCATTACAATGCAAAAGGAACATCTTTGATCATATTTCCCATGACAGACCCATTTCTACTTTATCATACTTTTAAGAGAATATATTCTGGATCTTAATTCTCAAGGTAGAAAAGAAATCTCTATGGGAAATGATAGGGCAACAGATACTTAAAGTGATTGGGACCTATGCTTAAGGTACTTAGGCTCTCTCTACAGCAAATGATGTGGTCCTTAAATGAGGAAAATACAGAGCTATTGATGTGCTAATCAGGAGAATAGCTTTGCTAAAGCTACTGCTGTTAATAAAATTGCTGAGTTTTCTGTGCCTGTGACAGAAGGGTCAATGTTTCAACAACAGTGGGTGAGAACATCCCATGCAGCTTGTGTTAATGTCATCTGAACCCAAATAAAAGGGCAGAGATGACTATTTGAGAGATAGATCCAGTGTGCTGTACACTTGTTTCATGTATGTCTGTAACATAAATTGTGCTTATGTAAGGTATATTGGCCAAAGAGTGGTCTCCAAAGGAGGTGGCCCCACAATAAAACACTAGAAATTACTGAAGCACATGAAACTGTGGTCAATAAGAAGCACATAGTCAAGCTAAACAAAATTTAACCAGTTTTTTAATGGCTTGATTTTATAGGCCTTTAGCATAAAATTGACTATTTTATCTGTGACGTGGTAGGGAGTTCATTTTTACATTAGATGCTGCTATACTGTTTTAAAATTTTTTAATATTTTTACTACTTTCATAGGAAAAAAGGAAAGACTGAGAGAGGAAAGGGAAGAAGCAAGGGATATTGGCAGGCTGCAGGGGGGAAAAAGAAATTCAATAATAAACCATGTACTTTTTAAAAAAATGAAAATATTACATGTAGAGTATCTGTAAAGTTGGAAAGTATGAAATAAATAATAAAGGAATTTCCTCTATGCCCAAGTCTACAAACCATGAAAGTAAGGAACAGTATAATTGTATTATTGCCAGCAAGCTTATAAAATAGCTAATTGAAGACAGAAAAATCAAATTCAGTAGGGAACTGTTCATTTATCCTTACATGCTTCAAGTTAATTGATTTTTACAAGAGTGGTCAACATTCTTAAGTTATAACTGCTAATACTTAGGGTTCAATATGGGAAAAATGCCATGAATTAATTTTTTTACTTTCTATTATCCTAATGTTTATTTTAAAACAGGACTTTTTTCCTAGACTTAAAAATTATTTTATATTTAACATGTATGTTGCATGCTCAATCACAAACACATACACACACATACTTATACCACATTCCATTCTCAAAGAAAGAAGGATCTTATTTTATTCACCAATCTACAATAATAATAATAATCTATTTCAGTGATATTTTTACCCCATGGGAAATCAGAACTCTGCAAAGATCATATGAAATAGCATCAAAAAATGGAACAGTGAGGAAAAAAATAAACATAGAAAATTACACATAGCTTGTGCTTCTTTTACCAAATGAGCAAGAATAAAATGTGTTTGCAATTCAGGTTCAAATTCCAAAAATTCTAAGCTCTACCAGAAATCGAATGCAATTGTATGCATTTATGCAAATGCCCTCCTTCATCCACTGAGATGAGAAAAGGGACTTGTTATCAGCATGACTTATACTTTAAAACATTATACCAAGGGATGGATGGGTTTATACTGATTTTTAAAATATATTTTCATGTTCAATTTTAGCTTGAGGAAAAAAAAACAATGGGCATATTCAATATAGCTGTATGATCAGGAAATGAAGTTTGGACAAAACAAAATTAATACGCCCACCCAAGGACCCTCCTCTTTGCAAGGACGCTGACTCCGGAGTCTTAGATCAATTCTAGTACTTAACTGAACTTTTCATTATTGACCTAGCATTATCCTAGATTTGATCTCTGCCAAATGATGATTTCATTTTTAAATGTTATTGTTGTAATACACACACAAAATAAATTTTCCAATTTTAACCACTTTTAAGTGCACAATTCAGTGGTTTTAATTATATACACGGTGATGTTCCATCACCACAATTCATTACAAAATTGTCCATCAACCCAAACAGGAACACTGTACCCATTAAGCATCAACTCCCCATCCTCCTGGTAAACTATAATGTACAGTCTATATAAATTTATAAATTCTAGTTATTTAATATAAGTGAGGTCATATGATACTTGTCCTTCTGTGTCTGATTTATTTCATTCAATGTGATATCTTCAAAGCACCATATTCTCTGGCAAACCTATTTCTGGCTCTATGTCCAGAAGATTGGAAAGCAGTGGCTTAACTGGTGCAGAATAGGTAATAGGTTGATTGCAAATGTTTAGAATTAGGTAAAGGTGATGACAGTACATTAGGGTGAATGTAATTAGCAGCACTGATATAGGGGTATGGTTATAGTTGAAAGTTTAGGGTTGTGTATATCACTAGAAGGAAAACTAAAGGATGAAACATGGGACTATACAGCATAGTGAACCCTGTTGCAGATGATGAGTGTGGTTAATAGTACAAATTTAAGAATGTTCTACAATGAAGGAGAACAAATATCTGTTCATATTGTAAGATGTTGATAAATAGGATGGTATCTGAGCTAAAATGTACCTAACTATGGTAGTGAATAGTAATATATTAATATTTTCATCTATTGTAAAAATAAGGGGAAGAGAATTCTCACAAGTGACAGAAACCAGACACAATTGCATATTGTTTGACTGTTTCTGTAAAATGATATATAAATAAATTTATGGAAATGGTATTAGAGTAGCAGATAGGTATGGCAGGGGATGGAAAGAGAGAATGAAAGGTAACTGCTGTCTGGGTTTCTTTCTGGATTAAGGAAAATGTTCTAATATTGAATGTGGTGATGAATACTCTGTATTCAAGTATTCAATCAATTCTGTGATTATACCACAGCCCATTGAATATTCACTTCAGATGGATTGTATGGTATATGAATATATCTCAATAAATTGCTAAAAATAAAAATAAAAGGATTAGCAACAACACCAATAACACATAAGTATTCTACCACTTAACAAAAATTCCAGGCTTCCTACTCTATGCCAAGTGCTATGTTAGGCTCAAGGACAAGTCAACAGGAACAGTCTCTTCAGCTTCATGAAATTTGGAGGGGATAAGAGACACAAATAATCCAAATAAATAAGTTGCTTTATATTCATATAATGGAAAACAATAGAAATAAAAATTAAAAGAATTAAAAGCAAAGACTCAAACAGGTATTTGTATACTAAGGTTCTTAGCAGCATTATTCACAATAGCCAGAAGGTAGAAGAAACCCTTTAACATTAGCAATAACCCATGTGGCTATTTGAGATTATTTATTAACCCCCAAAAAGATAAGGATTATGTTTGTAAACTGGTCTGTTTCTCTGGGCATGATACCCTTGGATTGTACTAGATTCAGCTGAGATGTATTTGATTAACTTCTGTTAAGAGTAGGGCTTTTATTCAACCACATCAGTAAGGTGTAACTCAGGGTTGATTCCCCACCCCTTTAGTAGGCTATATAAATGGATAGTCACTCAAGAAGAGACACAGAAGATGGTACAGAAGAGGAGAGAACTTGGTCAGTTCAGTCCTTTCATGTGACAGAAAGGAAAATGTTCAAACCGCTAAAGCATCAGAGAGATAAGCCCTATACCAGCCTATGGCTGAGATCAGAAGAAGCTGGGCCCATGGAGACTTAAGAGGAAGAAGGAGAAACCAGGCAGAGGTCGCCTGCCATCTTGCTTCAACACATGGCAACAGACTTTGGTGAGGAAGTAACCTTGAATTGGATTCTTAGGGCTTGTAACTGTAAGCTTCTACCCCAAATAAATACCCTTTATAAAAGCCAACAGATTTCTTTTGGCTTTGCACCAGAAATG
This sequence comes from Dasypus novemcinctus, assembly GCF_030445035.2. Classification (NCBI taxonomy): domain Eukaryota; kingdom Metazoa; phylum Chordata; class Mammalia; order Cingulata; family Dasypodidae; genus Dasypus; species Dasypus novemcinctus. Next base: position 82,830,176 of record NC_080688.1, on the reverse strand, counting down.
GCCTAATACAATCCATTAACCCATTAACAGATGATGGATAAACAAATATGGTATATATGCACAGTGGAATATTACTCAATTATAAAAAGGAATGAAGTTCTGATTTATGCAGCAACATAGCTGAATCTGATCATGTTTTTAATCAATAAAACATCAGTTAGCTTTACTCAAAGTATACACAGTGAGAGAATGTTCACTTATTCCAGTCTAGCTAGGTTTAAACTGTGTCACAGGCACCCGGCTATGTAAATAGCCTTCATTAAAAGGAGCATCAAGAAAGGATCAACCAGAGAAGCATGGCATCAGGTTCAAGAGTTCCCTACATTCCTTAGTCATAGGAAGAAACATCTTTTTTCCCCACTTCTTTTGTATGACCCCTGGAAAATCAGTCTCCATGAATTTGCATCTGTAAAATTGAAAAAAAATTTGTTAAATGTAGGTATCAGGGAAGCAGCTGTGGCTCAATCTGTTGGGCTCCCGTCTACCATATGGGAGGCCCTAGGTTTACGTCCCAGGGCCTCCTTGTGAAGGCAGGCTGGCCCGCATGCTGTGGAGAGCCAGCTCAGCAAGGTGATGCAACAAACAAGGGAAACAAGTGAGAACACAGAAGAGCATGCAGCAAATGGACACAGAGAGCAGAGAGCAAGCAAGCCGTGGGGGAAGGGGAAATAAAATAAATAAATACAGAAAAGAAAAAAAATGTAGGTATCCTGTCTTCCTATTTAAGATTATTATAAGGATCAAGTCAAACAAATGAAGCATGTAAGGACTTTGTAAATTTGAAAAACGTACACACATGTGCTGTTCAAATCTACTGTTATGTGCTTCCAGTGTATTTTTGATTTCTTACATTGTGCCATTTATCACCATCATGTCCATTACCTTTTTATGTATGTTTAAAATTTCTTTGTTATGTCCTTCCAGCATCTTCTTAATATCCTTAATCTCTTCCTTCACTTCATTAAGCTGATTCATGATATTGGCTTGGACATCCCTGATTAGTTGTTTCACGTTCTGCATTTCTGTCTGTTTTTGAGTCTGTTTGACTAGGCCATGTTTCTCAGTACAGCTTGTAATTTTTTGTTGGTGTCTAGGCATCTGTATATCTTGTGCTTATTTGGTTGGTTAGCTTCTCTTTCTACTCTAGGGTTTTATTTTGTTGTTTCTTTGTGTGTGGTAATGCTACTTTTTGATAATTGGTTCCTCTTATTCTCTATATGTGCAGTTGTCTGTGTTCCTTTAAAAAAAAAATGGACCAGAGAAAAGGAAAGCGGTAAGAAGAGAAAAAGAATAGAAGTAATAGCAACAATGTAAAAAGGTAGAAGAGGAACCGTACAAGACCTAGCAAACTAAGTAATATGAATAAAATTCATAAAACATACAAAGGAATAAGAATAGAAAAGGTGGAATAGAAAAAATGAAACAAGAAACAAAATAGAGAAAAGAACATAGAAAAAATGAAAAGGCCAGAATGATGAGAAGAGAGGAAAAGGAGAGAGAGGGAGAGGGAAAGAGAGAGAAATTGTAAGCCAAACTAGAACAGGTGGAATGAAAGAAAAGTAACAGAAGACAGAAAATAGAAAAATGAAGGAAAGGAAAGAAATAAAGCAGGTAGAAAAAATAGGTAAAAGAAAAAAGGAAACAAAGAAAGGGAAACAACAACAAACAGGAAACAGAACAACACACACAAAAAACAACAACAAGGCAAAACAGCCTTCCCTCTTAGGCACCTAGGGAGCTTCTCAGGCTGCCAGTGCTCATCAGTCAACCATCCTGCAGCCTGCCCTCCGCAGGGGATGTACCCGGTTTTAGCGAATATAATAAAGAAAAAAAAAAATGAACCAATAAAAAAATTACAAAGTAACAGATCCAATAAAAACCTAAAACAGAAAAAAGTCCGTCTACATGTTCCTTGTCACAAGGTACTGGCTGGGTGCCTGATATCCTGGTGGATCATTTCGCTTAGGAGGTACCCAAATGGAAACGGGGACCTTGGGTATGCAAGGCAGGGATTCCTCCACGGAGCTACGCTTGCGCTAGTGGTTAAAAAGCTTCTGAAAGCTGACCTGGCTCTTCATGCCCCACTCGCTCGGCCCGCTGGGCTTCTAACAGTTTGTAGGAGTCAGGCAGGTTAGGCACCTGTCTCCACCCCTCTCTCCCAGGGCAGGTGGGAGTGACAGCCTGCCTCATTAGATCCCCACCTCCCCTTTCCCGGCCACCTCAATCTCCTCTGAGATTCAAAGGGGGCTCAGCTGGCCAAGCTCACCAAAAAGAAACTTTCCACCCTCCTCCAGACCGCACTTCCTCACAGGGAACGCTCCCTCCCACTCACGTGATTGCAGTAAATCAGGGACTTTAGAGAGGCTATTTGCCTCAAGGGTGGGGTGGACGTGTGCTTCCAGCCACACGGGCAAGTCACTCAGGGTTTTCCTTTGGCTTCTTTATCTGTCTCTGGACGATATGCAGCACTTTCCTGTTCTCTAGATCCTCAAAGCAGCTCCCTTGGGTAGGTTTTTGCCCTTTCTCCATTGTTTTTTCCCAAATTCTTTCTTGAATCCTGTCTTAATCCCAGTTCCTTCCGCAGAAATCTTATTTTATCAATATGATGTGTACTCTTCCTGATAACACTAAGGGAAACCTCATAACTTTCTTATTCAGATTATTAATGATATGTTCTTGTTGAAAAATCTCAAATATTACAGATGAAGCTATCATCCCATTTAATTACTGCTCCAAAATTTAAGCTCTTTCCTTTGCACCTGTAAAAATGTGCATACTCAACTATTTGTAAAGATGAACTTAATAGTACTTCACATATTATATTTCATCTTTTTTTTAATACTCGACATGCATATTGGAGATCTTTATATATATATATATACACACACACATACTTTAAAAATATTTTTTAAAGATACTTAAATTACATAAATGTTACATAAAAAATACAAGGGATTCCCATATGCCCTGCTCTCTAGCATTCCCACATTTTCCCACATTAACGACATCCTCCTTTAGTGTGGTACATTTGTTACAATTGATGAACACATTTTGGAGCATTGCCACTAAGCATGGATTGTAGTTTACACTCTCTCCCACACAATTTTGTAAGTTATGACAAGATACATGATAGCATGTATCTCTCATTGCAATGTCATTTAGGACAATTCCAAGGCCGAAGAATGCCCCCATATTACACATATAAACTTTTTATAACCATGGTCATCATTACTGAGACAATCTTCTTGCCTTTACCCAATAAAACTGATGAACATACAAGACCAAAGCATGATGACAATGAGTAATTCACAAGAAAAATCCACTGGACAAAATATGAAGTCATAATTCATTACTATAACAAAGATGGTCATTTCCTCCTTTTTCATCTTTTAAGCATTCTGAGGCAGATTAGTGTAGGAAAAGGAGTCTAAGACCCAGCAGAAAAATGTGGCCATGAAACACGTGACCATGAAACCTCACCTGGAAACCCCCTGAGGGAAAGACCCCACAAGACTCCTCTCTGAGATCCCATCTGGAACAAGATTGGAACAAGATCCCTTCCTGGGTCAAGGAGAAGCCCTGAATATCCTCAAGCGGTCTCACCCTTGGCCCCCTGGGAACTAACCAGTGGATAATCAAAGGGAACAGTAAACAGCTGGGGTCGCTCTCCCAACATTAGGAAAGGGAGGAGTAAATAATAGCCTAATGAAGGAACCCCACAAGCCCAAACGCTCCGCCTAGAGGAGCCTGCATCTGTAGGTCCAGGTGTGCAATCCTGTTCTCTTCTTCCATTTCTCAATAACTACTTGTCTAACTAAACTGGCATGTTCTTAAAATTCTTTTATGTCACATAGCCAAGAACCTAGAGGACTCTGTCATCCCCCAACTTCATTTCCTCAGGATGAAGCACAAATCTACAGTTCTGTAAAGTCAAAGTAATTCCAGTCTGTTCTGCATACTCTAAGATTTGATATAAATTGAGGAATTTTAATACTGCTAGGACAGAAAATTAGAAAAAAAAAAAAGAGAGAATGCACATAAAGCAAGATTAAACATATTAAAAGTCATCATATACGGAGTACTGGCTATAGCCCAGGCCCTCTTCCAAGTACTCTTCTCTCAGTAAGTCATTTAAGCCTCAGCCCTATTAGATCTCTAATATTATCTTCCATATGTTACAAATAAAGAAACTAAGGCACAGAGATTTCAAGTAAGTTGTCTAAGGTTACAGTCCTGCAAAATAAAGCATAACTTGAAAGTCACACCCTTTAGCTCCAGAGTTCATGGTATTAAAAATTACAGTGTTTTCTTCTTAATGAGATGTTGATCAAACATGTCAGACGTTAATGAAAAGCAAGGCAATTGGGAAACTCAGAAATAAGGATGAGAAAGTAATTATTGAACTTTAAAAGACTCTAACTAATAGAGCATGCTTAAAAGTATTGAGTGCAGGGCCTTCCACCTTTTAGATGTTCAATTAATGTTAAATCTAACCCTTTTCCTTCTCCTCTACCTCTCTTCCTCTTTGAAGAGGAGATTTAGCACAGGTATATAAACAAATACCTACCTAGAATGATGGAAATTGGAGACAAAACACATTGTCAGTGATTTTTAAATTTAACAGTATAAGCTAGCTAAAGTCGCATAGTTCTAGTCTCCCACCCCTTAACTGTAATTCTGGGAGGGATCCAGGATCTTCATTTTGACCACTATCCTCTGGTGAATCTACTGCTGTGGGTCTACCAACAATGCTGTAAAAAAGTATTTTTAATATGTGGCTCTAAGGAAAAGAGAGATTGAAACACTGTGGCCTGTGGGCTAGGAAAAATTTGGAAAATGAGTGTGAGTGTGTGTGTTGCAAAAGAATAACAATCATTTTAAAGAGAAAAAAGTGAAAAGGTGATGTAGAGGTTTAGTTAAAGAAATAAGAGAAAGAAGAGACGACGTACCTAGCAAGGTCACTAGGATAGTGAAAAATGGTAAGATGAATAGAAAAATGAATGGTTCTTAAGGTACAGAGAATTTTCTTCTTGTTGCCAAATCCTGTTTCATTTTCTTCATCTTTTTGCCACCTTTCTCCATGTTTCGCTGTAAGTATAGTTGTTTCTCTTAAAAGGCTAAGACGTGCAAGGGATTGGAAATTTATTTTGTATTTCTCCATTTGGAATAATGGAGAAATGTGTTACTGAAAACTGGTATCAATACCACAAATATATATTTGAATCTCATCTCTCTACCCTCACTGCCTCCATATCTTTGGGGAAACTCTAAGACTCAGTTACCTGATCTGAAAAATAGAAATACAGTTATGAATGGCAATCACTTTATTGGTACTGTGGATGGATTTTGTGGCATGTGTGTTGGTTTTAGTGTATATGTGTGTGTACACATGAATGAAAATATATATTAAATATAACTTTTACATATACACTGACTAAATTCCATCACAAAATCATCATCATTATCATCTACCATCATCTTCACTAATATAGAGAGAGAATGCTTACTACATACTGGGCTGTGCTCTAAGCATATTGCCTTTGTTTTATCTTCATTTCACAGAAATCTTTATGATATAGGTTTTATTATTATTACCCACATTTCTGCACTTAAAAATAAGTAAACTGAGACTTAGCAAGCTCAAAGAAAGTGAGAGAGATGAAGGTATCAATTTTAATCCAGGACTGACCATAAGGTCTGTGTTACTAAATACTAAACATACTAAATGTCCAGCCTGCTATTTTCAGCATAATGGTTCACTTGAACTTACATGAATCCATGTGTGAATGGTTTCTTGAGTGCTTGGGCACGTGGTGTTTTGCCGGCATACATTCTCTTCCTCTTCTTTTGATAAGGGGAAACCATACTTCCATCTACTTATAGTCCTCATGGGAAGGGAAAGAACATAATAGGACACTCACTGTCTGTCAAGATAGACTGAAAGCTCTTGGAGGTGAGTCATTCCAAATCTCCCCTAAAAAAGGAGGACTACCCACAATTCCCTAAATGATATTCTAAGTCTATATGGGCTCTATTTGTTTTATCCCAGTGTAGATTTAGATGTAGATATATATATCCAGGGTCTGCCTACCTTACTAGCAAAAAAATAAATTTCTCTAAATTTGCCATCTGCAACTCATGTATCTTTCATTTAACTATATAAAATCTCATTTAACATTATTCTTCCAATTTGACAACTTTAAAGTGTTATCAGATGACATCATCAAAGTACATCTAAAGGTTGTTATTGATTAAATTTACAATTTCCCTCTATTAATGATCTTGTATCTATAAGTAGAAGACATATTTTACTCTTTCGTTTATGCTTATATTGGTTTTCTATGTCTTAAAAGAAAGTAAACACACACATACAAATATGCACTTTAGTGTTGCTTCATTGTGGTTCCTAAACACTTAAAATTTCTCACTTCTTTTATAAATTTCTCACTTCTTTTATACAATAATCTAGATTTCCATAGTATCTCCATGGATGCAAATGACCTTAATAAAAATAAATTTTTATCTTCAAATCTATATTCTCTGTTTCCATAACGGAGGAAAAACAAGGAAGGAATTTTTGTTTTCTTCTTTCTAATCTGCATTATTGATAACTTGTGCAAAATAATAGGTCAAAACGTAATTAAAAAGTTATTAAAGAGTTTTTACTCCCATATATTTAGTAGTAGGGCAAAACATGTAGCAAGAAAATAACTTTCTCACGTCTATGGAAAATACCTAGTCCATCTCTGGAAAAAGGGAGATCTGCTCTATTTGTTTTTTCTTGTTGCATAACAAATTACTGAAATACTTTGCTTAAAACAGCAAGCACACAGTCATACATCCATAAGCTCATACCGACAGGCTGAATTCGTTTGCACTTTTCTTTTAGTAAGGATGTCTTTTGGCAAACATATTTACTCAATTTCTGCTGGGAATTTAAGTAAAGGTGGAATTGTTTCGATGTCCTGTGAATATATTTGGGTTTGGGAGATATTGCCAAACAGCTTTCAAAAGTAGTCATACCTGTTTACAGTCCTTTCGTTTTTGTTGTCCCTTGTTTTATTTTGTTTTTTAATGTCAGCCGTCCTAACAAATATGCTGTGGAATCTCACTGAGGATTTAATTTGGGTTTACTAATTACGAATTACCTTGAGCATCTGCCACATGTAAACTGGCCATTTGGCTATCATCTTTTGAGAAATGCCTATTTAGCTTTTTGCCAGTTTTTCTATTGGATTGTCTTTTGTTTTATTCTGGTTTTATAGAAGACCCTTAATTTGTTTTGTTATTATTTTGGGAGACATCTCAATATCATTTGGTTGGCTATGACTCCCTTCCTTGAGTCCTTTGACAAAGAAATCTAATTTTATGGATAAAGATTTACAACATGTTAAAAATATCCATGACTTCTTCAAAGTCAGAAATATATCTTTCTATATCTTCTTTAGAAACTTATTTTGTCCTAGCAGTCACATTTTCACTACTTTCATTTATCTGTAATTTATTTCCTGAGCTAGGAGTTGAGGCTTTGAGTAAAGATTCTTTTTTATTTGGAGATCCGATTAAACCAAAAGCATTTTTTTTAAACTTAATTTTTACCCATTTCAATTTAGAACCAATTTTGCTATAAATCAAGAGATACATTTGGTTTTGTTTCTAGGTTCTATTTTTTTCCATTAAATTTCAATCTCTACTTGTACCAGGTTAGCAACCCTGCCTTAATTGCTATATTTTACAACACACTTTAGTACCAGAGTTTTTAATTCCTTCCACTTTCTTTTTAGCAATGGTCTTGTCTATTTGTAGCAACTTGTTCATATAAATTTAAATATTAGCTTGCCACTTTTGAAAACTTTCCTAGTGGGACTGTTGATTGAGATTGCATTGAATGTATGCAATTTGGATAGGACTGGCAACTCAATAATATTGAGCCTTAAATCCATTCATGTGATATATCCTTCCATTTATTTAGGTGTACTTTAATTTCTCTCAGCAATATTTTACCCTTTATTTGTGGAGGTGTTTTTGTCTTTTGTTAAATATATCCCTATGAATTTGGCTTATTTTTGATGCTATTATAAATGAAAATACTCAAAACTTTTATATTCTATATGTTTGCTTTTGTTACATTAAAACACAATTGAATTTTGAATATTGACCTTAGATGCTGAGATCTTGCAACTATTTTTAATTTTAAAAGCTTTTTTGTAGATTCTTATGGATTTTCTGCATAACAATATGGTGTATGAAATTTATATCTTCCTTTCCAAATTTTACAACTTAAAAAAATTCTTAAATGCATCAGAGTAAAATATCTAACCTGAGGTTTAATATGTGTGGTGAGAGAAAATATTATTTTTGTTTTCCCACCTTTAGGGGATACTTTTAATTTATTGTCATTAAGTATGATGTTTACCTTAGGGATTTTCTGTATGTCCATTATATTGAGTAAACTTCTTCTATTATGAGATTTCTAAGAATTTTCAAAATCAGGAATGGGAGTTCAATTTTATCAAATCATTGTGTCTATAGTTAATGATGAGATTGTTTTCATAAAATTGCACAAATTGTTGCTAAAATATAGTCCATTTGGTCAAATTCTTATCCTTGTTTTTGGTGACTTTTTAAACGTAATATAATTTAAACTTACAGACAAGTACAAAGAACACTGCAGAAAATTTCCACTCATCCATTATCCATATTCAGTGATTCTTTACACTTTGCCTTATTTGGCTTATCATTTTATATAACTATCTTTCTGTCTATCTGCCTACCTACCTATGATAGATACACATCTCCATATATATACAATGAATATTTTTCTGAAACATTTATGAGAAAGTTGTAGTTATGCTCCTTATTTTAATTCAAAGTGTATATCCCAACATTTAAGATTAAGAATATTTTCTTATATAATCACTATGCAATTTTTAAAATCAGAACATTTTAACATTGATACAATTCTATTTATAAGCTATCTCCTAAATATTTGGGAAATTAATCAAGACATGGCACCATGGGGAACACAGTCCCCTTTTCATCTGTGGCCTCAGTCCTTTAGAGAACAATGATCATGACCACACTGCCCAGTGCTGTCCTCCCTTAAACTAGATATACCATGTCTTCCCATAAATACATAAATGCACCTACCCTCCTAGCCTGGCTCTCCAGCATTCATGGCCACTGATATGTAGAGGCACCATATTTCACTGCAGGGGACAAGTCCTTTCCCAGTATTGCTGGCTGGCTTGCTGTTCTACTGGATAATTCTTATAATCCATTTGCTATTAGCTTTATTGCTCTTCCTGGTCCATGTGATACCCTGGGCCAGGCTCCTGGAAGAAAGCACCATCCAGTATTCCTATTTAGTTAGTAAGGCCCACAATGTGATAAGCTTTTTTCTTTTTAAGGTTTTTAAATTTGTTTCTCCCCTCTCCCTCCATTGTCTGCTCTCTGTGTCCATTCGCTGTGTGTTCTTCTGTGTCTGTTTGTATTCTCATTAGGCGGCTCCGGGAACTGATCCTGGGACCTTCAGGAGTGGGAGAGAGGTGATCATTCTCTTGCGCCACCTCAGCTCCCTAGTCTTTTGTGTCTCTTATTTTCTCTCCTCTGTGTCTCTTTTTGTTGCGTCATCTTGTTGCACCAGCTCTCCACATGGACCAGGACTCCACATGGGCCAGCTCACCACACAGACCACCTTGCCTTGTGATAAGCTTTTGAGAATGTTCTTTTGGCCTGATTGTTACACAAGGACCACCTCCCCAAATGCCCACAGAACATTTGTTATGACAGTGTCAGTTTTGATGAAGTTGTTATTTATGTTTTTGATGTTGAGCAATGTTTTGGGTAATTTAGAGAGAGGAAAAAAAGGAAGGCATTTAAAAACACTTTATGGCCTTATGAGACTACTGATCATGTATGTTCTATCCCCAAGTACAGCTCCATTTGGGCGTGCCAGTGAGCTCCCCATACATATCCCTGGCCTGCCTCTGAAAGGGAGTCCTTGGAAATATCCATCCAACAAATCATACCCGAATTGTTCTCCCTCGAGGGTTCCATTTCAGCTTACTTTAATGCATATCAAACACACATTTGGTACACAAACAGCAGCAAATCAGGTTCTGCCATACTGCAGGCAGGCACCTGCGTTCCATCATACTTAGGCACCCAGATTATGGAAGTTATGCTTTTCAGTATTCTCAGTCCTATTGGTTGTATTTATTTCAGGTCACTTACCACAAAACAGAAATAGTGATTTTAGCATTTATACCATGAACCACAAGGTAGCTGCAATATTTGAATCATCAAGTGTGCTTTGTCACTGCTTTTCTCCATGTTACACAGGTGGAGATTTTAGGCAGAACTCACAAATCCTAAGAAGTCCAATTACCATAATCTGGAGTAAACAAGTCCCCAGGTTTCTCTCAGCATTGTGTTAGCCAGCACCAGGTCTGCGAGTGAGAGCGTGAAGAGGATTATTCTTTTGCTCTGAAACAATCTTGAAATACCATGATTGCCTCCCAGGATATGACCCATTTATAAGGTCTTGTTTCCATTTATTACCTGGTTGGATCCTCAGCTGCCCCAACAGTTGGCTTTTGCAGACTAAGATGTACTGCTCAACCGTAGGGCCAAAGACAAACGGCAGCCAAGTTCAGCCTTCCCCTCAGTCCCATCCTCAGGATTTGGTGGATAAAGTCCACAGGCCTGTCCCTGCTTCTTGATAGTGACTGCATTCATGGTTGTTCCTAATTTGGTTACATGGAATGAAATTAACATGCACCCTAAAGTAGGAATATGTGCTGTCAAAATTAACTATATGATTATTGTGTCTTGCACGTTCACGTTACCTTCTTTGAACACACACATGTTCAAGCCTGGGCCAGGGACCTCCAGAGCAGGATAATACAAAACAACGATGTGGCAGTGTGTCAAAATGATAAAGGTACACCTTTATACATGCCTTCTTTTTCTACCACCTAGTTTCTACTTCTTGATCTCAACATTTTTCAGTGGAATCTATATTGTTCTTCTCCTCTTAATCAATCTAGGGATACCCTCAGGAAAGCTCAACTTTCCAATCTGACCCATCACTTTTTTTTCAAAACAGGTGTTCCATTTATTCTAAATTTCATTGAGGACATTGCTCTGAGTGTGATAAGTATAGTATTTCTGCATAATATTATGTTTTCTTGCCAATTTTCATAAATTAGTAGCATTACGGCAGGTAATTTAATCAGAAGAAATATATCCAGGTGGTTCAAATCTATGTAGAAATCTGTTTTTCAAACTTTCGATTGCATTCTCTAAGTTTGCTTCTGTGACTAAGAAAAGCCTAGGGTAGAAAAAGCTTTCATCCCATTCAATACCAGATTATAGCCAATCCTTTTCTGAAGTGGAAACTTGACTTTTGGGTGAATATGTACATGACCACTTTACTACTCTTAAATTTCCACAGAAATTTTCATAACTGAGGGCACATTTTTTAAAAAGTATCTTGTTCCCTCAGGCTCATTTGCCTGGCTTTTAAGTAACAACATTGGCTCTGGCCTAAGGTTCTGTAAATATCCAAACTCCCCCAAGAGCGTGAGATTAGCCCCCCTTCAACTACTCTGCCCACCCTGACTTGCCCTCACCTTCTTTCATCAATTTTACCACCTGCTGGCATATTCTGCTGATGTGCAAATACAATGGGCTCTCAACCCAGGACCTACCACAGAGGAATGAGGGCAGGAACCTCTTTGGAGGACCAAATAGTTGTCCCTACCAGCAGGGAAGCAACTTGCTGGCATAGGAAAGGCAAATAAAACTTCCCATCAGATCATGCTCTTGAAAACAACTACCTCCATTTTATGAGTGAATTTTGCTGACGTTAACCAGAAGTGATCAGTAGTTTTGACCTAAGAATTTTCTAATTTTCTTCAGTGGTGATCATTAAAAAGCTAGCAATTGTCTTTTAAAAGAGCATTAATGAGAAGGTACCTGAAGCAACTTTTGAGTGCAGACCCCAAGAGCTCTCTACTGGTAGTCTTGTTTGATTCCTGTGGAAGACAAAAGTTTGTGTGCCCTCTGTTTGCATTTGATGTTAATAGCATTTGAACAGACAGTTCATAAGGAACTAGCATGACTCCAAGCCACAGACCTTGATAAAACTTGATATGCTTGTTTCTGCTTAGTTTCCATTCCAAAGCAAATATATTTCTGGTGCCTTGTGTACAGGGGTCAAAAGAATTCCTAAATATAAGATGTGATATTCTCAAAGTCTGAACAGCCTGCTAATCTCTGATACTCTTGCTTTGTGGCACAGTCAATGAGAGAGAACTTATTTCTCAGAGTTTAAAAAATGTCCATGCTTGCTACAAGAATTTCACAGACCTTTAATTTAAGGTGAATTTATCAGAGAACATCTACTTGTCCTACAAGTGGCTATAATCCTCAATGCTATCTGTGCTTCTTTGAGAAGTCAGTTTTCATGATATCATCAATGTATTTCTCTAACTTACTTGTCAAGACCAAGCCCTGTCTAAACAGATTATGACAACAGACCAGTGAATTCAAATATCTCTGTGCATCTGTGACATTATAGTTAATACATACCAGAATCCAATTCACCAGAAAGCAAATTATTCTAGCTGGATTTCAAAGTTCCTATTTAAAAGAAGACATTAAGCAGGTCTCTAGTGTCTATGGGTCCCATTTGTCCACTTGCACCTCCTATATAGTCTCTCTCCTATCAAGCCCTGAAGCAATTGGAGGACATACCTTGTTTCATTCCTCATAGTCTCCTATTAATATCCATGAACACTGTGCCTTATAAACTACCTATCCAGGACCACTAAACAGGTAGACTTTGTAATCAAGACTTCTATTTCATATGTTTCTGTAATCACAGTGTCCTTCAGCAATTCTGTATTACATAAATATTGCTTCAAGTATGACTATGAAGGGAGTTTGGCCAATTCCAAAAATTCCTATTCATCATGATTTATCAAAATGATAAAAGAATGGAATTAGTTATCGTTCCTAAAATCAGGACAAAATGCCCCATTCATACATGATATCTACCTCAATTATCCACTCAGTTAAACACAACGAGACCACAAAGCAATCCCTCTTGTCTCGTGCTCAGCCATACATTCTAATTCACAATGTTGGCTTCATATTAGATACTACCATCCTCTCCATTATCCATTACCATGTTCCATACTCTCACAGTTTGTTTAGGGAATCTTATAAGTACTATTCCAAGAGTACACACTGAACACAGATATTTAGCTATCCTAAGCAGTTTTGCATTCTAACCTGTCTACTTCACCCAAATCATTGCATGTTTTCCAAGCACATCTCAGGCCAGCAGTCAAACTTCCTCAGATTTTAGGCTTTAAATGAGGAGGTACATTCATCCCCCTTTAATATCTTCAGAAATATCTTCTGTTCTAAATCATGATACTCATATTTGGATTAGATTTTTTCCAAGGTAGGCTAATTAAAGTAAACTTAATGAGGCAAATTAAGTATCAGGAGGTCTGGTAATGTGTTCTCACCCCCAGGTATTGATAATTCCCCTTCACCCTATAGTGGAAGTGCTATCAGTTTCCTCTTTTTTCATTCCATTCTTTCTTTATTTTTTGCTATTTTATTGAGGCATGATCTGTATTCCAAAAAATGCACTCATTTCCAGTGTACAATTCACTGTTTTTAGTATACTCACAAAGTTGTGCAACCATCACATCTCATTTTAGAACATTTTAACACCCAATAAAGAACCCATATATCTGTTAGCACTTCCCTTTTCACCTAGTCTCCACCCCACACAGACAACCATCATCCTACTTCCATCTCTCTGGATTTTCCTACTCTGGACATTTCATATTCATGGAGCCATACCATATGTGGTCTTTTGTGACTGGCTTCTTTCACTTAGCATAAAGTTTTCAAAGTTTACCTATATTGTAGTATGTCTAAGAACTTCATTCCCTTGTTTTGCCAAATAATATCTCACTGCATGGACATATGAGGTGTGAGGTTTTCATTGATCTTGGGCAAATAGCTAGGAAATGCTGGTTCATATAGCAACTTTATACAAAACCATTGGAAGAACTTGCCAGGCTGTTTTCCAAAATGTCTACATCATTTTATATTCCCAACAGTAGATTATGAAGACTCCAATTTCTCCACATTTTTGTCAACACTTGCTATTAAATAATTTTGATTCTAATCATCCTAGGGTATGTGAAATGTTATCTCATTATGTTTATGATTTGAATTTCTCTGATGGCTACGATAAAACAAACCATCAAACTATCATATTAGAAACATAAGAATTTTAGCCAGTATAAAATTACTCAACAATTCCATTGATAGACTAATCACCAAATATAGGAGAAGCAGGGTGAAATCTGGGTCACCAGTATAGCTCCAAGAATCTGAGTCCTAAACCACATGTAAACTTGCTTTGTCACAGTTTAAACATGTGAGTTCTCTAAGTGATTCATGCATGGAAACACAAAAAGGGATGCAATATGGTAATAAAAACATCTTTATTTCTTATTTCAAATATTTATATAGACAGCAATCCATTTTTCTAATGGGTTCAGGTACCAATAAATAAGTCATCTAGAGAGTCCAGGTATGCATCCTCTTAAAAACAATCTGTGGATAAGGACTTTCCATTATCTTTCAGCTAGTACATACCATTAGCAGCTTGGATAAACATGTAAATAAGAAAATTTACCTGCTCATATTTCTCGAGTATCTCTAGAGTAGGAAAGATGGGGGGATATCAGCTGCTCTCTTTTCCCAACAGATAACTGTGATTCATGTTTCTTACACATTGTTTCATGTAATTCCCATACAACTCAATCAGGTAGCTGCTGATTTTATCTCGCCGTTATAGATGAGCAAAATGAGACTTACAAAAAGGGAAGAAATTTGCCACAGGTGACACAACTAGGATATGGAAGAGGAACTCATTGTATGAGGAATGCCTTTCTCAAAACTATTAACAGTACATTAGGCAGTGCCCTTCTGAATGTGGCTTGAGTTTGATAGAGATTCTTATTGAATGAGCAGATGAGCAGACTGATAATCAATTTGATTTGATTATGAATAATCAAATCCATATTATTAATAACCTATTGTGCTTGTGAGTTTGATTATACTAATCTTTATCCACAAGAAACTAAACTGCTTGTTAAAAATATTTATGGACCAACTTTATTTCCAATGAACACATTGAGGCAATACCACACTATGTGGTCCTAATTCTCACAACTACTCTAGTTCCTCTGTCCTCTGGTAGAGCTGATTTCCTCTGATTTATGGGTTTTCTTCAATTTGGGGAAATGTTGAATCTTTCAAAAATTAATTGTTTTCAATAAAAAGGGGTCGTTTATGTTGCTTGCAACCAAGTAAACTTAAATTGCATATTCAGCAAGCAAGAGATACAAAAGTTAAGTGAAAAAAGAAGTTTATATTTTGCTGTAATTCTAACCATTTTTATGACATATCAGACATGGATTGAGTATACATGTGTATGTGTTTTTCAAAATGTTTGTTACTTAACAAATGGCCAGTGGTACACGTTTCCTTTGCAGTGGTAATCCGGGACACAAAGCAAACGTCATTCTTGGTGATTTGCTTCAAAACCCTGCTTGTTACAATTTCATTCTAATGGAATATCCCATTATTTGATAATTTCTATATATCTTAAAGCTTATTAGCATTCCCTTATCCTGTATTAAAGTAACATCAATACAGGGCATGAAACATAGTATATAATAATTAAAATTCATTCATCAAATATGATTCTAGAAATTATTTCAAGATCATTATTTTCTATTAAACAAACATTTTACAATATAAGTCCAAATTGCCTAAGAAATTGCAGGTACAAAGGTTAATATAACAGGATCACTGCTCACAAAGATCTTATTGTCCAGTTTGACCACTATCAATTTCATCAGGTGACAAGTTGACCAGGAGAGTAATATCACTACAACTAGCACCCACTTCAATTTGAGAATAGACCATGTGCTAAGTTACTCGACAATGAACTTCTAAGAATAGCTGAGGTTCCAACCGTGACCTAGCCGGACCTAATTAAAATGTACCATCTCATCCATCCCCTTTTCTTCTCTCAACAACAACAACAAAGGAGGACTGGAAAAGAGAGTGTGTGTTGTTGTTAGGCTAATGTGTCAGCTAGGCCAGGTAATGGCTTGATCAGATATTGGTCAAGCAAACACTGGGCTAATTAAATACAAGGGCATTTCATGGATTTAAATCATCAGAAAGTTGATTACATAAATGGCTGGTAACATCTACAATCAGCTTGAGGAGTTGACCATTAGCTATGAGTGACATCTCATCCAATTAGTTGAAGGCCTTAAAAGGAGAAGTGATTTCAGTATTTAGAGAGAGAATCCCAATCTCTACTCTGGACAGTCAGCATCTCCTGGGGAACTCATCAAGGACCCTCATGAAAGCCCCTGTTTTGCAACTTGCCCTACAGAATTTGGACTTTTGCATCCCCATGGTTGTGTGAGACAATTTTATAGAATCTCAAAATATTCACAGATATTCCCTATTGGTTGTGTTTCCCTAGACAACCCTGACTATTAAAGGATGAAACAGCCTTTTGGAAGAATTTAAATAAAATACGATTTTGTAAGTAGAAGCCAACTGTTCCCTCTCCTTTCTGTGTGGATTCTCTACTTCTCTTACAAGAGGATTTGGGGTATCACTATCAATACCCAATCCCTTCAACTACTCAAGTATTTATAAATATCTCAAGAAATTTTACTGAGCCACTGAACTGGCAGAGTGCCTGGTGCTGCTGGGAACTGGAGACAGGAAAAAGGAGACATGAAGGAAGTGAGAGAGGAAATAAGTCCACTTTCCATGGCAAGGATAACACATTTTCCTTTGCATGAAGTGGACTGTCTTGTAAAGTGTGTTGAAATTAAGTTACCTTGGCCCAATTGAGAGTTACACACATTGGTGAGGATACCCAAGAACAAGAGACCATTACCCCAAGTCAAAGATACCCAAGGACAAACAGAGAACAGAGACTCATCAATGGTTTTCAACTTTGGCAAGACCTTCCCCACTCTCTAGTCCCAACCACAATTACAGACAAGGAAGTACAGAGAAAAATGACTGTGAGCAAAATCTCCTGCCTCTAACTACTGGAGAACCAGAGCTAGACTACACAAAGGGAAAGAAGGCTTTGAATTAACTTTGAGATTGATGCATTCAGCCAAATATATCTTGATGAAACGAGAACTGAAAAAAAAATTGTGGAAAGACTGAACTCTCATTAAGGATGCTGCCAACCCTTCAGGACAGGATGAGGAGTAATTCTATAGAATGTCAGTAGATGTTAGTGTAGAAATACTACTGCTCCTTGTTTATAACACAATGATTTCTCCTTCTTTTCTGTTCACTTATTTACATGCAATGATAAACATAAGAACATAGCATGTTTTTTAGGCAAAATTAAAGTATTTGTAAAATGCATTTGTCAGTTATTGTATATGAGCTCTGTTCATATGCTGAAATAACTGGGTGAATGCCTACAGATACAAGCAAATAGATCTTATTTTCAAATATTCAGGCTTTTATATTTGTAAATTGTTTTGGTTCTGCTTGAATTCAGGTGAACTTTAAAATGTGAAATCAATTCTAGTATTAGAAAACTTCAATGAAGTGAAAAAGATCTACTTTTCCTTTTTCTCACTGACTTTTAGTCACCCACTTCTGCTTACCTCCTTCTTCATTCCATGATGCAGTTATGAGAGAGAAGTTAATGAGTTGAGGATGGGAGGAAGCAGTGTGAAGCTTTTGAATAAAAGAAAGATTAAAATACAGTCATGGAGAATACATAAGAATCTTGTCCTTGGTGATCATGGAATAAAAGGTGCCTTTTTTACTTCCTATCAAAACATAATCTTACATGAGTTTTATTCATTTCTATACATAAGATAACCAGCAAATTATCCTATGAATTAAGGTGAATTTTAAAGTACACCTTTTATTTGATATATTGACTTGGTATATTTTATATGCACTTTATTTTCACTACAATATTGCTTCTGCTATTATATCCAGGTATTTTTAATGTGCAAATAACAGAGGAATAAAATAACCTTATTAGATGTGATATAACTAAAAATCAGAATTTATAATATGTACATAAGCACCACAATTATTGAATGCACCCTATTTCCAATTTCATAGAATTTTGTGTCTTTACACAGTCGAATCTTAGCTTTTATCAGAAACTTTCCCTGATTATCTTGAAACCTTTATCAGAATGTTATTTCAGTCTCCAACTTTCTCCCCTTTCTTAAAGTGAAACATTCAAATGAATTAAAAAAAATATTTACTACCGGGGAGAGCATTAAAACAGGAAATACAAACACCTGACTTATTTTCCTAAGAGCATACACTTATATAACTTGACTTTGAGTTAATATGAGTGTAGGCGTGTGGGATGAGTTCAGGGCAGGCTTCTCTAGTAGGCAATTCCTAAATTTCATTTCTTCAGGGTTATAAAAGTATAAAAAAGTTATGAAACTTCAAAGTCAAAGAGTTTTTCAGGTCCTACTTTATCTGAACAGACCCAGGGTAGGCACAGAAGTATTCCTTCTGAAATTCTTTAGGGGTAGATTTTCAAGGAACCTTGAGCTACATGTTATCCAAGACAATAGAAAATGCAAGACTCAGAGAGGCAAGTGAATCCAAATATACCGAAAAGGAAGCAAGTTCCAAATCCTTGGGAACAACCGGAAGGAAGAACAAATCCAGTTATACTCAGAGACAATGTGCAAAATCATAGGTCCAGAGAGAGATAATAAAGGAAAAGTGGGTCATGATTTAGTAAGCAGAAAGGCAATTTTAAAACTTGAAATCCTGAACAATTCCTTGGTGGAATAGGTTGACATTTATGGCATCTGTTTTATGCACTGGCAACAGCAAGTTGCCTAAATGGATTACAATTATTTAATTGTAATAGGGGTTAGTTGCAGGAGACAAACGTGCATAAAATATGAGCAGTAATAGGGTGACTATAACCCCAAAACAATCTCAAGAATTTTTATGACATTTTTAACCCATCTCTTGAGACTTCATATGTTTGAATGTTTTTTATTTGAAAAAGAAAGAAGCAATCAAATAAATCTCATAGTTATTTTTTCATATTTCACTGCCAAATTGGTTTGGGTAACTTTCAGAGATGCTGAAAAGTCACCTTACCCCAAGACCCTCTCAGAAATAGAAAAGTGACATTTAGAGAATTTATTCTATTTTTCAAGGTTAAATAACAATTTCATTCTTGAAACATCAAAAATAATGTGTATCTTTTTTAACTGCTCTTTCCATTATATATTATTGCTCTATGAATCCATCGTTTTAGTTCATAGGATGATATATTAGTCTGCCAAAGGGGTGCCAATGCCATATACCAGAAATCTGTTGACTTTTATAAAGGGTATTTATTTGGGGTAAAAACTTATGGTTGCAAGGCCCTAAAGAGTCCAACTCAAGATTGCTTCTCCACTGAAGTCAGTTGTCATGTGTTGAACCAAGATGGTGGGCCATCTCTGCTGGGTTTCAGCCTTTGCCTCTGGCCTTCCTTTGCCTCATGAGGCTCCGTGAACTCAGTCCTTCCTGATCTCAGCTGCAGGCTGGTACAGGGCTAGTATCACAGGGCTTGCTACATCAGACAACTCTCTTCCCAAGGTGAGCTATAAGCTATCAGGAAAATGGCTCCTCTCTCCCCAGGGCCTTAGCTGTTTGAGTCTTCTCCTTTCTGTCACATGGCAGGATCAGAATGACAAAGTTCTCTCTGATGTGTCTTCCTGAGTGAGTGTCCATTTATGTCCCACCAATGGGGAGGGGACACAACCTGAGTATTGCCTTACTGACATGATCAGTGAGCCCAATCAGAAGCCCTAAATTGATTTTATCAAGTAAATGTAATCAGAGGACATTCATTGAATTTAACCAATCAAAGGGTATCGTACCCAGAGGAACAGATTCATTTACACACATAATCTTTCTCTTTTGGGGATACACGAAAAATAATCTCAAACTATCACAGAAGTGCTTAAAAAACAACGCTTTCAGCTATTTCTTTTTCTTTTCTAATTGCCATTAACTGAAAAGAAGAACAATTACTAGACACATCATATTTCAAAAATACAGGGACCTTTCTGAGTTCACTCAGTTTGTGAATTCTTCACCACTATGATTTTTTTTTAAGATTTATTTTTATTTATTTATTTCTCTCCCCTCCCCTCCCCCACACCCTGGTTGTCTGTTCTCTGTGTCTATTTGCTGCATCTTCTTTGTCCACTTCTGTTGTCGTCAGCAGCATGGGAACCTGTGTTTCTTTCTGTTGTGTCATCTTGTTGTGTCAGCTCTCCGTGTGTGCTGTGCCATTCTTGGGCAGGCTGCACTTTCTTTCATGCTGGGCAGCTCTCTTTACGGGGTGCACTCCTCGCATGTGGGGCTCCCCTACGTGGGGACACCACTGCGTGGCACGGCACTCCTTGCGCGCATCAGCACTGCGCATAGGCCAGCTCTACACAGGTCAAGGAGGCCCGGGGTTTGAACCTGGGACCTCCCATGTGGTAGACGGGACGCCCTATCCACTGGGCCAAGTCCACCGCTGACCACTATGATTTTTATAACTAACTGCAAATATCTCATAATCCAAGAGAAAATGGCACCCTTTCATTCAAAAATAAAAAGTAAAGATTTCGTTGAAAATAAAAACACCTTTTGTATTCACCAAATGTTATCACCTAGCAATTGGCTTGGCTTGACACTTTCACAGGTACACATACCCTTGCTAAGTGCCCACAAAGTTAAAAGATTAGAAAGCTTAGAAGGCTCATTCAGTCTTTGTAATAGTACTTCATATTAATAATGATATATTTTCTTCCCCAAAGTTGAAAGCACAAATATCTAATGTTGAAACTTCCTTAATAGATAATTTGATAACAGTCTGTCTTTGTCAAAATTTCAATCCCAGAATTTCACTGATGTCAGGGTATATGATCCATCTGCTGCTCACATGCTAGCTGAGTCAGGCTAGGCAGCCTTAGGAAATGCTGACATATGTAACACTCCCTCCAACATTTAAGTTCTTACCCAGGTATTTTCAATCATATTTTCCACTACACTTAATTTTCATTTTTTCAGCATGCTTTAAAAAAAATGTACAAAAAAGTTGTAAAAGAAAAATACTGAGCACAGTACTTGGCAAATAATCTTACCCAATAAATGTTAAGTTTTTTCCACCAACCCCCCCAAAATATCACTATCTGTTAAAAAATGTTTTGTACATTTTATTTTAGAAAATGTAGAATGCTTACTGTGAGTTTATGTAATTAGTTTCTTTTTATGTTAAAGCACCTAACTTCTAATCATTACCTTCCATTAATTCTGGCTTGCCATGGTCTGTTAACCATTGTTTCATTTAAAAATTCACTGGGAAAATAAAGTTTTAGGAAAAATGGCCTAGGCAGGGAGATGGTGAAAAATTCTACTCTTCTAAGTCAAGCTAGCAACAAAGTTAACTTAAAGGGTGCTGTGTCTGATACTCATGGGTGTCAAGAAATGTTGTCTACTTGATATTTGGAGAATGGACCTGGAGTTCAGAGAAAGTAAGGATTTGTCTGTCACTGGGCAGACTTTGTTGTACAGTCTCTCTTATCTGGGATAGAAGAACAAAACCATAATCCAGGTTGCTAAGATGATATCCCCCCTCCTCTTATATTGTAGTAATCGCTATGTACAAATTATCTGTTGGTTTCACTGGAAAGCATACTTTTTGCACTGGAAATATTAATCTTTCTTCTCAAAGACAGCTATAAACTAAGTCATACACAAAGCTATTAAGTTCATTAATTGTTTCATTTTGAATTATTTCTACAAATAACCAATTATGATTCATTTATTTTAATAGCTTTAGTATAAAAAGGGGTTATTATCTATATGACAAAGGTTTGTCAATTTTCATTAAGAACTGGAGTTTATCAGAAGGTTCTAGGTTCAAATACTTTCAAGTGGTATGATGAGAAACAAAAACATAAATAGACCTGAGAACAATTGTTAATAATTTGCAAACTAGTGTTTTATCTTTTTATAGAAATATACTAATGAAGGCTTATAAAAATGAAACTTCTTAGCTGATACACATTTAGTTCGTTAAAATATTGGAACATTTAAAAGTAAGTAACTTGTTGTTTTGCCATCACAATCTTAGAGAAGTAAATTTTTTTCCTAAAATTAATTAAATTAATATAATTTTATTCCTGTATATGTCATTTCACACTTAGAAGATGTTTATTTCAGGTGGCCGTTAGATACTGTAGTCTGTTGGAATGTAGATTCAGATGTTTACCCTCACTGAAGAGCAGTACTAGAGAGAAAAAGTACAACATAGAACCATGAGAATAAAGACAAGGCAGAAACAATAAAAAAAAAAATTAAGACAGGAAAATGAATGAAGATGTAACAAAAGATAGTGGGTATAATGATGGCAGGTAAAGTAGAGCACGAGGGAATTGAAGGATTTAGATACTAAGGAAAATACCATGTTCTTAAGGAAGAACTTCCCTCTCCAGCCTTGCTCAGGTCAGAGGCTGTTAAGACCCACCAAACTGGCCTTACGATTAAGCTGTCATCTTCAATCCACTTTGTGGTGGCTTCTTCATGAACTTTCTCCCCCTCCCTCCTGGCTAAAAAATGGATTTTCTTATTTTCTGTTCCCCTTCATTTTTCCCTATGTGATTGATGCAAGAGTTATCTGGTGCAGGGACAGGGAGCGGAGGCAGCAAATGGCACATCCTCTGAATAGAAGAGACGGGAGACAGGCCAAAGGGCGAGAGAGGAGAGCCCACAGAGAGCTCAAGTGGTCAGAGACTGTTCAGTGCCTGCTTGTGAGGAAACCCCCTCCAAAGAAGTAGAGGGAAAACACCCAGAGTGCACACAGGACCAGAAATAGAGCCTACCCCCTCCAGGCTGGAAAGACCTTGTAATTTCTTCAGTAGAGTATGCCAAGGTCTTGCATTAATAGTGGGGAATCATTTGCCCTAGAATGAGAAATTGTCTCATTCCACTTAAATTTAAAAACAAGATCCTAAGGCATCAAACTGGTTTCAAGAAACTTAATGGCTCAATAATATTTATAGCACAGGAAAAGAAATAACCAGGACCTATTAAGGTGAATTTTACAAGGCTTGCCACCTAGTTAAAAATCACAAGGCATACAAAGAAGAAGAAAAATACAACCCATAATGAGAAGAAAAATCAATTATTGAAAGTAACCCAGAATTAAATTTGCAGACTGGTACATTAAAACAGATATTATAACTGTATCCTATAGATTTGCGAGTGAAGATAGAGAAGACATAAAAAAGAACTAGTCATACTTCCAGAGATGAAATTTACAGTGTCTGAAATAAAAATACACTGGATTGATGGGATTAACAGAAGATTAAAGGGAGATTGCAGAATAACAGATGGGAGAATATGCAGATTTAGCAGAAGTAACTCTCCACATGAATCACTGAGAGTAAAAGTGTGTGAATAAAGAAACCAAGTAGTAGCACACTGAGGGCCCACTGCAAATAGTGTAATATGTGTAAGTGGAGTCTGTGGCAGGTTTGAGGGAGAAAACAAAAGAAGAAAGATTTGATGTGTAAGAATCCATCAAAATTTAAACGTCAGTTCTTTTAAAAACATGGTCCAAAGAATGGAAAGATGAGTTACACCATGGAAAAAAATTCTATAAAGAACTTTCATTCAAAATGCATAGAGAAGTCTCAAATCTCAGCAATAGAAAATAAGGATCACACATTGAATTTTTTTATCTTTATTTTTTTAATATTACAGTAAAAAAATATGAGGTCCCCAAATACCCCCCATCCCCCACATTAAATGTTTTTGAGGTACTGGGGGCCAGGGATTGAACCTCGGGCTTCATGTATGGGAAGCAGGTGCTCAACCACTTAGCCATATCACCTCCCTCCCCTGAGTTGGTTTTTCATTGTTTTGCTTGTTGTGTGTATGTTTTTTTGTTTTGGTTTGGTTTGGCTTTTTTCGTAGGAGGCACCAGAAACCCAACCCTGGACCTCCCATGTCAGAGTAGGTGCTCAACTGCTTGAGCCACACCTGCTTCCCAACACTCACATTTTAAAATGGTTAACTTTGGAGAAACTGCTGTGGAGAATGCAGAGGTACTGGGACCCTCCTTCTCTGCCTGGGAGAAGATAAAATTATCCAGTCACTTCAGAAAATAGTTTGGCCATTTCTTAAGAAGGTAAGCCTCTGCCTAACTTATGGCCCAGTCATGCCACTTCCACAGATTTCCCAAGAGAAAGGAAAGCGCATGAATCTACAAATAAGAACTGTGCTACTCGCCTCTCCATGAACAGGTCCATGGATGAAGGCCTTGTGGGGCTCGCATACTGTGGAATCCACTCAGCATCGAGGAGGAACCAAGGATTGATACAGGGAGTGACATGGGAAAATCTCAGAATAATTTCAGTGGAAGAGAGATGCCTGAGAGCAAGAGTGTCTTTACAAAGGATTCCACTGATATGACATTTCAGAATATGTGAAATAGTTGATAGTGACAAAAAGGTTGGCAGTGGCCAGGATGGGTGGAGGATATTAGAGGGAGAGCTTCTAAAGGGGCATGAGGAAACTTTTGGGGTTGTTGTTTGTGGGTTTGTTTGGGGTTGTTTTTTTTTTTTTGGTGATTTTGTGGATATATACATGTTTGAAAATTTGTAAAATTAGACATTTTAAATTGATGAAATTTATTGTATGCCAATTATACCTCCATAAAGCTTTTTAGAAATATGGTCGAAATAATTCCAAATTGATGTATCATTACCATAAATGGAAGACAGAGGCTTTTGGATCAAATTGCCAAAAGAAAAAGCAAACAAAACAAAATACAATTTTTACATTTTCAAGAAGCATATTAAAAAATAAAAACTAAAAATGAAGAAGAGAAATGGAAAAACATAAATGCTACTAAGAAAAAAGCTAACATAAACTAAAACCTAAAGTACTTTCAGTGCATAAAGGTTTTTCAGAACTAAATATTAATTAGTATTGTTAACCTCAGTTTGCATAACAGAAAACGACTCCCCATATTTCTCCTTGTCCCCCAAACATGTCTTGTTTTCCACTTCTCTGCTTCCATGGCAAAAGCTGAAAGCTGGTCCTATGCCTAGAAGAGGCTCCTTCCTCTCATTCTGGATTAACGATAATACGTCTTTTTAGATTATACTTCCTCTCTTAAGCATCTCCCAATTTTCTCATTCATAGTGTATCATAACTCTGAGGAATTCTGTTAGTATTTCTATTTTAGTAATTATCCCATATTTTGGTATGCGATATGTCTACTGACTACCTGCTGACACATTTTTCTACCCTTCTAGACTATGACACCTTCAGGGAAGGATCACTCTTTTTTGCCTCTGCAGATCCAAGAGCTATAAGACCTATAGTTGGTCTTAATAAATATTTAATTTGAACAATTAATTTCACTAACATTTAAAACTATGTGGTAAATTTATCCAAAAGTAAACAATTTCTTAATATCAGAAATAAAATTGGACGTATTCTTTGGCTAATAATTGTTAATTATCACTTAGTGGAGTTTAAAAATTTTTGACAAAGGAATCATAGCATCATGAGCACCTATGTCACAGATAAGACAGTTTTTCCCAAACATTAATTCTTCTTGCATCATCATCGCTTACTTTGTGACGTTTCAGTACTATACTACTTAAAGTAGGTCTTAAAAATTAGCTCATAGTTATTACTTGAAAATATATTTAAATGCAATTTAATTCAGTGACAGTGAAGAGAAAGAATAGAATGAAATATTAAGTATAAGGCAGCATTAAAATAAATATATAGAGAGAACCAGCAAGATGGTGGCAGAGTAAGGCACTCCTAGAGCCAGCTGCTGCTTCAGGGCAGTCAGCAAACACCCAGAGCTCTCTGGAGTTAGCTGAAGCACCTGTTTGGGGGCCCCAGGAGGCCAGAAGAGCATCCTGCAATGTCCTTGAAGGAGTAGAAGGAGGAGATGCCCATCTGCAGAGAAGACTTGTAAGTAGAGGCTCCATGCCCCAGAGGCCAGTGCCATCCTCCACGGGGGCACAAGCCGCCTCAGGAGCTGTTCCACAGCTGGAATTGAAAGCTCCACTTCCCAAAAATGGGGGAGGAAGAGACAGTTGGGCACCAACTTCAGCTACTGATGAGTAAATTCAGCAGGCTAAAGAATAATTCTGAGAACAGTTAAAGTTTGAGCCAGTCCTAGTCAGAAAGAGGCCAGGAGCCACATCTTAACTCTGCACCTGGCATGAGAGGAAGCAGGGCAGACTGAGGATCCCAGTGCTGGTGAGACCAACTTCTTTCTGTCCAGATCAGATGGCAGCTCTAGCCTAGGCCCCATTGTCACCTCCAGCAGGAAGGAAGCTGCAGGGACCTGCGCCAGCCTCACCGGGAAATTACCAGCCAAGCTGTGGAGGCCAGTGATTGTCCTACTCTGGCGGCATGAGCTGCCCCATGAGATTTTCTGTGGCTGGAATTGGAGGCTCCATTTCCCAGAATCAGGGGAGGAGGAGACAGTTTGCTGCCACTGCCAATTTCAGCTACTGATTGGGAGACTTGGCTGGCTGAGATAACCCTGCGAACAGGGGGTGTGAACCAGTCCAAGTCAGAAAGAAACCAGTAGCCATTCTGACTCTGCCCCAGCATGAGAGGAAGCCGGGCTGACCGGAAATGTCAGTGTCAGCAGGAACCAGTTTCTTTCATGTTTCTGGTGGGGAGGAGCCTGAGTAACCCTGCAATAGCCTATACAGGTAACTGCAGGTAACTTTGGCTGCAATAGACTGAAAATCAGAAGTCTACCAGGGCAACTGCAGCCATCTTGAACACACACTCTATAGATTGCTGCCCACACCTGCAGCTCCATCCCTGCCCCAGGTAGGGGAGAAAGGGATGTGAAGCTTCATCAGTCTCTCTGGGCAACTACAGTCTAGGGCTGCACTTGGATTTTTCACATAGCTGTGACTCTGTCCCTAACCCTGGCAAAGGAGAAAGTTGGAAGAAGCTTCATTGGTCCCTGGTGCAATGAGGGCAGCTTGAGCCTCCACAGCTTACAGCACCAACTACATGTTTGGCTCCTACTGCACAACCAGCAAGGGAGAAATGGTAGGAATCTCTAAACTAAAGAGAAAATCTGCACCCAGAATAAATACTCTAGGAAGCCAGATGTGAAGACACCAACAAAAAACTACAATCCACACCAAGAAACAGGAAGCTATGGCCCAGTTAAAGGAATAAGATAAGCCTCCAGATGACATAAAGGAGTTGAGACAACTAGTTATAGATGTCCAAACAAATCTCCTTAATAAACTCAATGAGATGGCTAAAGAGATTAAAGATATTAAGAAGATATTGGATGAGCAAAAAGAAGAATTTGAAAGCATACATAGAAAAATAGCAGATCTCATGGGAATGAAAGGTACAATCAATGAAATTGAAAAATCATTGGAATTATATAGTAGGAGATTTGAAGAGGCAGAAGAAGGGATTGGTGAGCTTGAAGAAATGGCCTTTGAAAGTGAACATACAAAAGAACAGATGAAGAAAAGAATGGAAAAAATTGAATAAGTTCTCAGGGAACTAAATGACAACAAAAAGTGTGCAAACATACATGTCATGGGTGTCCCAGAAGGAGAAGAGAAGGGAAAAGGGGCAGAAGGAATATTTGGAGAAATAATGGTAGAAAATTTCCCAACCCTGTGGAAGGACATAGATATCCATGTCCAAGAAGCAGAACATAATCCCATCTGAAAAAATCCAAATAGACCAACTCCAAGACACATACTCATCCGAATGTCAAAGGCCAAAGACAAAGAGAGAATTCTGAGAGCAGCAAGAGAAAAGCAGTGCATAACATATAAGGGATATCCAATAAGATTAAGTGCTGATTTCTCACCAGAAACAATGGAGGCAAGAAGACAGTGGTCTAATATATTTAAGATACTACAAGAGATAAACTTCCAGCCAAGAATCTTATATCCAGCAAGACTGTCTTTCAAAAATGAGGGTGAAATTAGAATATTCACAGACATACAGAAACTGAGAAAATTTCTAAGCAAGAGACCAGATTTTCAGGAAATAATGAAGGGTGTGCTAGAGCATGAAAAGAAAAGACAGGAGAGAGAGGCCTGGAAGAGAGTCTAGAAATGAAGATTATATAAAAAAAAGTAACTAAAAGTACCAAAAGAGTGGTGAAAATAAAATATGACAGATAAAACTCAAATAGTCAGGAATAAACTTAACCAATGATATAAAGCACTTGTATTCAGAAAACTGCAACTCAATGTTAAAACAAATCAAAAAAGCCCTAAATAACTGGAAGAATATTCCATGCTCATGGATTGGAAGACTAAATACCATCAAGATGCCAATTCTACTCAAGTTTTTATACAGATTTAATGCAATCCCAATAAAAATTCCACCAGCAATAAAGAAAAAATTGAAAACACAATCATTAAATTTATTTGGAAGGTTAAGGAGTCCTGAACAGCCAGGAACATCATAAAAAGGAAAAGTGAACACTCATCTCCAGACTTTAAATCATAATACCTACTTATAGTGGTAAAAACAGCATGGTACTAGCCTAAAGGCAGACAAAATGGACCAATGAAAGCAAATTTATTCTTCAGAAACAGACCCTCACAGGTATGGTCTAGAGATTTTTGACTAGCCTGTCAAACTCCCACAGCTCAGGCAGAACAATCCATACAACAAAAGGTGCTGAAAGAATTGGACATCCATAGCTGAAAGAAGGAAAGAGGACCCCTATCTCACACCTTATCCAAAAACTAACTCAAAATGGATCAAAAAACTAAAAATAAAATCAAGAACCATAAAATTTCTAGAAGAAATTGTAGGAAAATATCTTCAAGAGCTGGTGGTAGGTGGTGGATTCTTAAAGGAGATAAGAGAAGGACTGAGTGGACTACTGATGTTTAATGTATGTACAAGTTTTAATGAGCTTTACTGTAAAGGTATGGAAATGTATAGAGTGGATGGTAACACACAGTGAGTAACAGCTAGTTTATAAATGGGGATGTGATAGAAAATGGTAGTCTAGTTATGTAAATGCCAACTGACAGAAGCTAGAGAATAAACGAGGAGGTGGATAGCCCAGTAAACCAAGAGGTGGGTGAGAAGTGTGGCTGATGGTACAGATGCAAGAGTGTCCTTTGTTAGCTAGAACAAATGTATATCACCACTGCAGGGTGTTGGGAAAGTGGAGAAGCATGGGATAAATACAGCTGGAGTTACCTATGGACTGTGGTTAGTAGTAATAATATAATATTCTTGCATATATGTGAAAGATGTACTGTGTTGATACTGAGGTGGTATGGAAAATGTGAACCAAATGTACACTATGGACATGGTAACCATCAGATGAAATTATTTTATTTGTAGCAAATGACACACCACATGCTGGTGTGTTGATGGAGGGGAATTCTGCACATGTGCATGATTGTTTTATAAGTTTACTACTTCTGTCATAAAAAATATATTTAAAAAATAATAATAGGGTGAATTGGGGGAAAACACACCAAACATAAGAAAAGGACTATGATTATTAGTAAGATTTTGACAATATTCTTTCATAATTTGTAACAAACGTCTCATGACAATGTAAGTGTTGGTGGAGGGTTGATGTATGGGACCCTTGTATGATGTTATGCATGTTTGCTTTGTAAGTTCACAACTTTTACTATACACTTAATTGTTTGTGTATATTCATATATAAGTGATATAAAGATAACAGGATTGGTTAGGGGAAAAATATTTTGTTTAGAAATAGTATTTTGACAGTGCTCTTTAATTATTAGTTAAAAAGGTTTAAAAACAATGCAAGTTATTGATGGTAGGATGAGATGTTATATATGTTTGTTTGATGTTATATATGTTTGTTTTGTAAGTTCACAACTATTATACACTTGGTTATACACTTATGTTTATGTATGAGTGATATAATTCAATAAATTAAAAAAAACAATAAACACACACACAAAATAAATAAATAAATATATAACCTCTAAAACAAAACCAGTTCATCTGAATACCAAGAAAACTTTCTTCCATTGAGCCAGTATAAGTATGCCATGCTTTTTTGGTGTACAAACATAATGTAGACCAGAAAAAGTGTGTCAATGGATATGAGGAGATAAAGTATATTTAACTGATGGTATATGATTAAAGATATTACTTTTGTTTCTTTTTTGCTCCCCTGAGTTGGCTCACCATCTGTTTGCTGGTTGTCTGCTAGTTCTTTTGCTCATTGTGTGCTCCTTGTTTTTTTGTTTTCTTTAGGAAGCACTGGGAATGAAACTCATTTGGGAGGTGACTGCTCAACTGCTTGAGCCACATCTGCTCCTACATTATTTTTTAAAATCTCTTCATAGTTATATTTTCTCTACCTTATACTGTTCTTTTACATTCTTCTAATTCTTTAATTCTTTCTTGTAAAAAAAAAAAAGTAGGAGATAAGAACAGAAAGTAAAAAAATAACAGATATAAATTGTTCCAATAAAAAATTTAAAGCAATTGGAAAGAAATGATTATTCTGGTTTTCCTGCCATTTATCAAATTATTAAAAAAAATGTCCCTGCAAAAGTTTTAGCACTTCTAAATCCATCATGCAATTTAGTAAAGTTTAACAATTCACAGTAACGATGTGCAAAACTAATTTGACTGACCAGATCTATTGAATTACTTTTGGCATAAAAAAACAAAACAAAACAAAAAAACTGAAGCAAATAGTTCTGAAAATATCATATCTTTAAGAACCAATTTTGACAAGTGCCATTTAATTTCCATTATTTTTAACACCTAATGATATATTGTTAAATGGGTTTAAGTATAGTTGCTGGCTGGAATGAATTCTTACTCCAGTTCTAAATATTTGTGGAAGGTGGGCTGAGAACTCAAAAAAGTCTGAGAATAACAGGCATTTATTCTGTTCATTTGAGTTAATGAACTCAAAGTCAGTCATCTTGGCACAACAGGCCTCAGAATACGCTATTTGTCTTTCATTAGAAAACCGTGGGAGATAAAGGTCCTTAACCTATCACAGAAAAATTATAGACCAAATTGAATTGGAGAGTCTGTGTTCACCAACTCTAGACATTTTTAAAAATTAAACTAAACAAACTAACAAACAAAATCTAATCCATACTTAAGGAGTCATTTAAAATGCTGTGTGCCTTATAAACTGATCAGGAACAGCCCAAAACAAATGGCAGGAAGGGCATTCTCATAAAACTACTCTAATTACCATGTCAGGTGCTTAAAATATAAAGTCAACATACTATGTGCAAAGAGTCCCCAAGGCGCTGTGCTACCATCTGCCGTAGGGAAAAGGAGTCCATTATTTTGTTGCTCCATAACCGGAGCAGTGATGAAAACTTTTTCCACATAAAAGACTGGCAAAGTGGCTTAATAAAATCTTGGCCAAAGGGACTGATCAGGTTGGATGAAGCTAAACCCAAGAATTCTACAGAAAAGAAAAATAAGATGAGGTTCGTATTTTTCACTGATTTTAAATTAATTGCTGTGGGCTTCTTCTTCCGAATATTGGGGAAACAATGAGAATCACGAGGTTAACAAAGAGAGGGTCCAAGAGGGTTTGATTTTGATGCTTATAGGAAAATGAACATTTGCTATGGAAGCACGCTTGATTGCTTACTTGCACGCTCATTCATTTTTTTGTCAAACATTTACAGCTAACACTGAATACCTGGCCCTGAATGTGTGGGGGACACAGGTCTCCATTCCTCTAGGAGTAAATGTGTATAGTGTCCATGACATTAGACTGCAGGGGACAAGAGCAGAGGGCCAGGAAGCCAGAGCGGGGAACCTGACAAAAACGGAGAGGGGGCACAGTGATCAGGGAAAGTTTACCTAGGGAAAAAACAAATTGCAGAACTGAAAAGATTATTTAGAAAGACCAGGAATCTACTCTTCTCACTCACACCCTTTGATGTCTGAGAGGGTATGGCTTCCACAGACAGATTTTGATAATACTAGCCTAAAAATAAAATCAAAGTCCCTGATCAAAAATAGCAGAAAGATGGAATGCACTATCTTTAATGAATTTTTACTTGCTCTATAACAACTGGCCTGTTTTGCCTTTTAGTTTCCGAAGTCATGTTGGGAACTTACTTGAAGGAAAACATGGATAAAAATTGAACTGGGGACTGACTATTCATAGAAGCAGCATTATTGAGAGTTTCTACGTTAATTCAGAAAATTCCTTCCAGAGAAATCCATGAAGTTTACAAATACCATATACCTGAAACAGCTATAATTATTGCTAATTCTCCTTGCATTATTTTCTCAACAGTCTTTTTGATAGTGTTCTCCTATTGGTCTTAACCTCTGTGATAGTACCAGCCATCAATTGTAGTCATTTTAAAATGACAAATCTCATGCTAATACTTTATGTTTATGAAAAAGTATCACACAGTTTCAGTGCAGTATAGGGAATGCTAATTCCTTATGTACCGTTTCCCTCTAAATTTGTTTTTTAGTGTTAAAACAGGTCTGCCTAGCAGTCCTGCTGGTGTTATCTAATGAGGCTTTTTACATCCTGGTCTCCCAGCAGGCAGGAAGCTTGGAGCAAACCTGCTTATGCTTGTCGGCTTCTGCACTGTGTGGACAGTCTGGTATTGATATTGCCCTGCTATTGCTTAAAAGTTAGAATGAGTAACTCAGATCCGGCCAAGTTTTAAGATGACAAATAAGTGGATTAATTTTGACACTACAAAAAAAGAAACAAAGTTCTACTAGAAATGGAAGCAGATTGATTAAGCTGTGTAAACTAGATTCCAGTTGACAATGATATAATTTCTTACAGGATCAAAAACTGACCTTCAAATTTAGGAAGAAACTGTTGACAATAAGTAAAAAACAAAAACAAAAACATTTTCCTCAGGCCTGACTATTTTAATACACATGATGTGGACTTGGGGTCTTTATTTCATATGAAAAGATATCAATGCATGTGCCATTGCCCTATTTTTGCTACTGCTTAAAGAAGGTGGCAGTTAATTTAAACATGTCACATGAATTTGAAAGTTTATTCTTGATCAGATTAGTCAGGTGTTTCCTGATTGAATCTGAGTTTAGTGCTTTGGGGAACAAAATTTTCTATTTCAATTATACATATTTTAAGTGTAATAAACAGTGATCACAGTTTCATGGAGACTGTGACCTTTGAATTCTAACTATAAAGGAAAAGATTAAAATACACTTCCTGCTATAAGCACTGAGGGATTTAGAAAGGTCAAGCCAGACAAATATTCACTGCCATGGCTATATGTATATACATAAATATAAAATTCTTAGTGGATCAATGAAAATACCATTTTACAGGTGATGTGGTAGGGGCCTTTACATATGTTCTCTCATTAAGTCCTCACAAGCGTTCTATTACACAGAGATGGGGAAACCCAATTTTCAAGAATTCAACGACTGTCCAAGTTTCACAGACCCAGGTCATGGCCAGGCTGGGATGAAATCCCAGCATGCCGGGCTAGAGAATCCATGCCTTTTCCATCACATGGCTCCTTGAAGCATACGGTCCTGTTTTTTTCCACAAATATTGTAATGTTCTAATACCAGTTCTGCACATCTAGTCCCTACGAGTTCTCTGACTTGGTATACTGTTGTTGGAAACTTTTCAAAATTATATCCATATGGGAGAGGAAAAAAAGTAAGCACTCCATGATTTTCATTTTATTGACTTAAAGGTCATTAAGAATTCTAGTTATTTCCCCTGCAGCTTTGCCTGTTTTCATGCCACTTTCAAGTCATTTCTGACCTTTAAAAAACTTATGAAATTTACTGTAATTTTTATCTGATTTCATAGTCTTTGAAGCAAAAAACTGTGTTCCGTCTCACACACATGTAACTAAGCTTTCAGATCTTTTAAATCGGACATTATAAATAAAGCAAGTTGAATGTAATTATTAGGAAAATGTGAATTCATTCAAATAGGTGGAGGCACTACCCTTCCCAGTCATTCATCTACTGCTTTGACTAAGTATTGAGTTAATTTTGGGGTTGCTTTTAGTAAAAAAGTATTCCATTAATAGGCATTAACTTGAAGAATTTAGATTCTGTGCTGTTGAGCAGAAACACTAATGGTTTTTCTCTCTAAATTCAAATTATTGAAGAGCTTCTGCATCTTTCTGACCATTTGTTCTAACAATTGTGAGCAATGCCAAATGTGTAGTAGGACCAGTTTCAAATGCTCACTTCCCTGCTTTGGAACATAGTATCCCATACTGGAAACCACCAATCAATAATGATTTGAGAAATGCTAGGTAGACAGTGCATGTGAAGAGTGCTGGGTACAGTCAGTTCCCTGGCAACCAACAGCTTAGGTACAGTGACCTAGGATTAATGAGACATTCCACAATCAATGCCTGTTAAGATATTAATTCTAGAACAGAAAGAATATTTCCAAACTGAAGAGTTCTTGAATTATGAATGCCCAGGACCTAAAGAGAAATTGTTATTTTTTTCTTTGACCCTAGCATTATTTATGTATGAAGGCCCTCTGGCCATTCAACCACTGACTTTGACACAGTAGATGGGATAAAGCTAACATCTCTTTCTTCCTGATTTATGCATTGATGTAAAATGTATTCAAAAATATTTGAAAAATTTCCCAAGAATTTAGAAAATGGAATGAAAGCAGTGCCTCTTTCATTCAATTAGCTGCAAAGTAGCTTCTGTATAGTCTGGAGCCATAAAGACAAATTAAGAATTTTCAGTTACATGGTATACTAATTTAACGACTTTAGAAAAACTACTTTACCTCTCTGTGATTTAGATTTTATATTTGCAAAAGAGGAAAATAATAACCGAATCAAAGTTCAGTGAAATCATAGTTTGCCCTTTGTATAAGGGCAAATACAAATAAAAACAGTAACAATAAAGGGTTTATTTCTTCCTATTGAACATAAGGGAAGAAACTTCCCCTTCCTCTCATCTCTCTTTGCACTTATTTTAGAAAACCTGGAATAGCAATTTCTCTTTTTCTTCATCCAAACATTTGCAAAGTGGTTCTAAATTAACCTGTTGGTAAAGGTTGAATGAGCTTTTTGCAAATTCTACCACAAAAGTAGTTCTCAAAGAGGGAACTCGTTTCTCTGTACTGTAGTGAAGAAAGCTATTGCCGCTATCTCCCAGTTTCCTGAGAAGAAATCAACATAACTTCCAAAGGGTTCCTGGCTCCAAATTGTTAGCCTACTTCTGAAATATCTTGAGAATGTGTATGTAATTGGTTGTATCTCTTTAGTGTCATGGAAAGGGTGAGCTCTCATTCTGTCCTCACAATCTCTTTGTGGATTGCCTGTGATGCATCACATTCTGATTTAATGCTTATTCAATAAAAAATATGTTTGTCTTCCTCATCTACCTTCGTGAAGAGGTTGTCTAGGTTAGGAAAAGATTTTGTCTTTAATTATATTTTCCCAACATTGTTAATGAGGATTCTAGTTAATGATAGTGGATTGACAGATTTTTTTAACCATCCTCCATATAGCCCCCTAAAGTGATATTTATACTAATAAGATTAAGTATAGCTCCATAAAAATGAAAAGAAAATTGAACTTTCAAAAATTAGATCAGAGAAATATATGGTTGAGGAAAAGCAGTAGTGTGGTAAATAACAGCAACATATGAAGGAAACCATAATCTAGACAGAGATTGAAGATAGTAATAATAGCAGACACCCAATGGCCACTTTTATTGTGGCAGGCACTGTTACAAGTGTTTCCTATCAAACAACTTATTCAGTCATCCAAATAAACCTATTGTACACTGGATCCCCGCAATTTATCCATCCATATTTTTTATTGTCTATATTAATTTCTTAAATGGTTCTTTCCTTCAATATGGTAAGATATAATATCTTCTGTTGAGACAGCTCAACATAAGGAACAGCTTGAATGGGAGGCACCACAGAACTTAAGGAAGAGACACAAGAAGTAGGAAAAGATGGGAACAGGGCACTCAAAGCCTCAAGGACTAAGAGCCTCGATGCAAGCTTCCACATCATATTTATTGAATATCTCAGGGAGGGAATACAGTTATTTTTTAATTCTTTAGATAACATTTTGCCAGAGCAATCATATCCACATTTTCCCCATGTTGTGCAAGGCTCAAATATTTCTTTCTGCAAACAGTTACCGGTTGTTCAGAACAGTGTTCCTTCTTGAAGGGACCTGATGTTCTAAGGTCTGTACTGTCATTTGTGTTATGAAAACATTTTAACTTCTGGATATATCTCCACAATCTTCCATCTTCAAGTCCCTTGGCCTATCATTGCCATCTAGCCCCAATTTCTCTTACCTCTAATTAATTAATTGCAAATTCTTTGGAAGAGTTGTCATTCATACTGTCTATTTCCTTACGTATGATTCTCTGTCTTCTCCTTACCTGACAGTTTGGCAACAGGTGACATATGGTTACTGGCCCCTTCTTAAAATACTTTCTGCTCTTATTTGCATGACACTGTTCCAGCCAGGCATTCCTCTTACCTCCTTTACTACTCTTTCTCATAAGCATTTGATAGCATTTTGTCCACTTTTTATTCTCTAAATATTTGAGTACCTCAGAGCTCAGTTCTTGAATCCCTTCTTTCCTTTTACTACATTCATGTTCTAAGTATTTCGCTGAGTTTTTAATAGTAAAAAATACCTATTTGCTGGTGACAGTTAAATATAATGTTTCTAAACATGAAATTTTGATTTCCATCTAAAATCTATGGCTTTGTTGTTGTTTCTGATCTCAGAGAAGGGATCATCCTTTACTCACTTGCTCACATCAAAACTGTGGGAATTATTCTTGACTCTCTCACTTTCTGTTTCATGTCCCACATTCAAATAGTAAGCAATTTCTATCAACTATATATTCAAAACATGCTCAGCAATCAGACTGCTTACCATACATAGACACTTAACACATGTCACTTAAGATACCAAGCTTCTGCAAAGGACAGTTCTAGCCTGCATTGACCATAGTCTCCCAACTGGACTCTCTGCTTCCATTCTCTAACTCATACAAGGAGGGGAGCAGGGAACTAAATTTAAAAAAGCTTTATTCTTCCTGTTGAACCTAAAGGAAGAGACATCCTCCTTCCTCCCATCTTTAGTCTTTGCTTTAGAATATCTAAAATTGTAAATTACTTCTTTATACTTTTGAAATATCCTGGGAAGAGATTAGCCTAACTGCCAGGGGATTCTTTGTTCCATTGTAAACTGTCTCCAAAATATATTGAGAATGTGTATGTAATGGCTGGTATCCACATAGCCATCTCAAGTCCGTGAGTTCTTTGCAGTCTCTTTGTGGATGGTCTGTGAGGCATCACATTGTAGTTAAATGCTTTTTCCATAGTAACATTGTTTTTCTTTTTCTTCTGCCTTTGAGTAAAGGTTGTCTGGATTGGGAGAAGATTTTGTCTTTATATTTCCCCAAAACTATGCACTTCCCTTGTGAAATTCCAAAACACCCAGGATAAAGAGACCTTATTAAATGGATCCAGACAGAGGAAAAATCTTAACTACTAAGACATTAGATGAGTGTAATGACTTCATATTCTGAAGGAAAAAAATGTGAATATAATCCTGAAATTTGACCAATAGTTAATATACAATAAAAGACATTTTCAGATATTTTTCCATTGCATTTTTATCTTCCATTGATAAATTTTCCAGATATTGCTTCAATTTGTATTACTACAAAACAAAATAAAATCAAGAAAAAATAACTATTATATTTCAGGAAATAGAAGCCTGATCCAGAAACAAAGTGAGGAAAGTTCCAGGACAGCATCTGTCCAGCAGGCCTGGAGGGCAACCAGTCCAGTTAGAATCATAAAGCAGAGGCGTGGGGGATTGGGGAGGGACATGGCTCCATCTCCCCAAAACTCAGGAATTTGTTAAATATTCAGGAATTTTCCCAGCTGGTACTGGTAGTTTAAAATCTGATGCAGTGGTTGTATACACAGCATGGAATCTGCAAAAGGGTACAATTAACTCCCCACCCCACCCCAGGGCACCACTGCCCAGTCCAAGGAGGTTGATGCTGGGGAAGTCACAGATACATGCTCAGGTCCATCTTCCAGTCCTCGCCTACCCCCCACCTCCTGGTCTATTGTGTGATATTATTTCAGTCTTTTTCTATTCCATAACCCAGGAAAGATGTTAGGTCTAATGAGAAGGCCCAACCAGACCATAAACCTGGAAACCAGGAAGAAGCAGCCCCAGATGCTTTTCAGGGCAGTGCCACCTCACCCCTGGTAGATAAAAATTCAACTTTCAAACAGCACAGATTGGTCTCTACCCTCCAACACTCCTGTGTGAAGTGGGGCGTGTAAGCTGCCATCCACCAACCCTGACCTGAGCAGTTGGTTTCCTGGGAGACTGGCCAACAGGTGGAGCAGAAGATTCTTGCTTTCCATTATAAACCCTCCTTTGTAGTTTGATGCTTTCAACAAAGCACATATATTAATTTGGTAAGTGTTTTAACTGGGGAAATCTCAAATCATTCGGGCACCCTACATTTTACTAAACTCTGTTTTAGACCTTGGGAAAGAATAGAAAACAAAAGTTATCATTCATGAATTTACCTTTGAAAAACCCTCTGCTTATTGATATTAACAACTAATTCTAGCCTCTGATCAATATGTTTAAATTACTTAATATACTGCTCAGATATGCTGAGATCAGCTCAGCAATAGGTTTGCATGAAGGGAAGATGATGCAGAACTGAAGAAATAGAAGGACAGAAAGAAAGACACAAGAGAGAAAATAAAGATGGAACTAGGGGACTCAGTTTCTGGAACTGAGAACCTCAACCCTAGTTTCCACATTGTATTTATTAGAAATTATAAAGCAGTAGTTATCTATGTTTACTTTCAAATCTGCTTGTTATTAAAGCTGCAGCACCTGCAATGCTAGGGAACAGGCCATACAAAGTTCAAATGCTTCCTCACAAATAATTTTCGTGGTGACCAGACAGCGTTTCATCTAGTCAAGGCCAGTGTTCCTTAGCCCACACTTCTTATCTGCGTTATGGAAACGTTTCAACTTCCAGCCAGGTTCCCACATTCAAATTCAAGCTATTATCCAACACAGATACGGTAGGCTCTTAGTTCATATTAGTCTCATATTTGACATTAAAGTTTGCCATAGAGTATCTTCCTGATGGTCTGTGTGGTTATTACATCAAAAAGAACTTTTTTCCCCATTGGCTTATCTCTTTCTGAGACCAAGTCAAGAAAATAGATTAAATAGTATTAACTAGACTTCTGCATTTTGAAAAAAGAAAAAGGGGAAAATTTAAGAAAATTTAGGAAAGCGTAAATGGCTACTGCATATTAATTAATGTAATCTGTGATTTAGATTAAAATTATAATACTCTGTAATTAAGAAAGCTCTGGGTTCAGTTCTTTCTAAATCAAAACATAACTAGAGTATTCAACATGACTTACATTTTACTTTACAAGGAGAAAAATCTTAATCTTTTTCTTTAAAAATTGCTCAAACACAAGTGCATTTATTTTTGTTCTTATCTCTCATGTGAAAATAACAAACAGCATCTTGAGAAACATCCATTATACAATACACCACTCAGCATCTCAGAAGCCAAAGGGCAATATGTACACAGAACCCCTTAATTTGATAATGTAGTAGAGTCTTGCCAGTTCTATTTATGCATTTATAAAAAAATTTATCACATAACTTATGCTCTGAAAGCCTTTCTCCTTTTAATAATGCCAGACTACCTTGAAAGCAAAACAAAAAAAAATTTATTGAACAAAAATCTAAGCATGCTTCTTTCTTCCATAGATTTGACCTGGATGATTTTATTTAATTATATTTGGCCCTACTTGTTGCCAAGTAATAAACATGCACAAAAATTTGAGGATGCGAAAGGCATTCTTGAGAATTATCTGGGGAATAGTCAGGTCAAGTTCTGGCAAGAGAGTGGATTCGCCTACCTTGCAGCCTCTCTCCTCAAGAGCAGCAAAGAGAAAACTCTGAAGGAAAACATGGAATCCAAGAAGGTGGCAAAGTGAGGAGTTTTGTTTTTGTTTTTTTTAATGTAGTTTAAATTCACTTGCTCCCCACCCTCTTTGACTTGGTAAAAAGCATTGACTGTTCTCCTTTTGTAACATTTTGGCAAGGCCCAGGTCCTTGGAAATGTGGTCCACAGGGTAGCTCAAAAGATATCGACATAGAGTTGCCAAGAAAATAGGTAAGAACTGGTTACCTTTGGGAATATCTTCTCATTCCTCCCAAAAATCCTTGGCTGGTGGATGCCAGTCTAGAACGTCTCCAGCGAAGCTTCTTTCCCCCCAACATTAGAAGCTGATGCACTGAGCTCCTATGGGGCTTGATGGTGATGTGAGGTGGGAGTGATTAACTCAGACATGTGGTACCTGTGACCTTTCCACCGTAAGAGCCCTTCAATCATCTCTCCTTAAACTCTCCCAGAATTATGCAGCTCTGCCTCTAGTCTTTGGCCCTTCCACAGAATTTACTGCCATAATAGACTATAGACCCAAGGTGTAGAAGCTCAGAGGAGAAAATAAGGTCACATTTAAGGCATATAAACACCTCAAAAAGAAGACATGTGAATTTTAGATGCCACATGTAGCAAACATGTTAGAATAATTATACAGAGTGGTAGATACACAGAGAAGATAGAGGATCCTGTGGCCTGCGAAGAGAGATGAGCCTGATAGTTTATAGCTGACCTTGTGAAAAGAACAGAGAGGCTGAGCCCAGAAAGAAACAAGCCCCAGGAAGAGAGACAAGCCTTATGCCAGCCTACAGCTGAGATTGGAAGAAACTGGGACCAGAAGCCTTAAGAGGAAAAAGGAAGGCTGACCTCTTGCAGACATAACTTGCCATCTTGCTTCAACACATGGCAACAGACTTTGGGTAAGGAAGTAACCTTAAGTTTGACTCTTTATGGCCTTACGACTATAAGCACCTACCTCAAATAAATACCCTTTATAAAATCCAATAGAGTTCTAGTACTTTGCATCAGCAGCACTTTGACTGACTAAAATAAATGATGAGAAGGTAGAGGACATTACTCACATATTTTCTAGGCCAACAAATATTTGAAAATGTCACTCAGACATATCATACCATAGGTGAAGAAAAAATTCAGTAACATTTAATTTAATAAGGTTGAATATAAATATCATTTCATATCTTTGACATATATAATGAAACTACTTTTCCAGTGTCCCTGGAGCATGTAGAAAACATTGCTATATATTATACCACAAAGAAGAACATGGTTTGAAAACTAATGCACAAGCAACAATTTGAAAAAAAGGAATACTCCCATCAAAATAACTCTGTTTGAAAAGGAAATGCTAACCTTTCATTTTCCCACAAACTTCTTAAAAAAAGAAGCATATATATTAGAAGACAAATTAAATGGTCTCTAAATACTTCATACCATTGTCCTTATGCAAAATTTGATACTAGAAAACATTCTCAGATCTTGAAAATCTCTTTAGCTTTAAGTCTCCAGTTATTGTTTCATATGAGTATACACTCTTCTTTTTTGCTTTTTCATCATCCCCAAAATGTTTCCCCAACTTCCAACCCTCTGTTACTTTATCTTTACATTTATTTAAATAATGGATTCATTTGCCTATAATTCTTCTGGTGTTTTTATGACAGGGTTTGAGTTGTAGTTAATTCTTTTTTTTTTTTTAGCCTAGATTAGCACAGTTTATTTTTTTTCTGTCTTTATTTTTTAATATTATATTAAAAAAATATGAGGTCCCCATACACCCACCCACCCACCCTACTCTTCCCCCCATAACGACAACCTCCTCCATCATCATGAGACATTCACTGCATTTGGTGAATACATCTCTGAGCACCACTGCATCTCATGGTCAATGGTCCACATCATAGCCCACACTCTCCCACATTCCACCCAGTTGGCCATGGGAGAACATACAATGTCTGGTAACTGTCCCTGCAGCACCAACCAGGACAACTCCAAGTCCCGAAAATGCCCCCACATCTCATCTCTTCCTCCCATTCCCTACCCCCAGCAGCCACCATGACCACTTTCTCCACACCAATGCCACATTTTCTTCAATTACTAATCACAATAGTTCATGAATAGAATATTAGTAAGTCCACTCTAATCCATACTCTATTCCTCTATCCTGTAGACCTTGGAATGGTTGTGTCCACTGCACATCTATATCAAGAGGGACTTTAGATTCCACATGGATGCTGGATGCAATTCTTGATAGAAGA
This sequence comes from Dasypus novemcinctus, assembly GCF_030445035.2. Lineage (NCBI taxonomy): Eukaryota > Metazoa > Chordata > Mammalia > Cingulata > Dasypodidae > Dasypus > Dasypus novemcinctus. The sequence goes on along the minus strand of NC_080688.1, from coordinate 82,787,733 downwards.
ATAAAGTAAGAGACATTACATTATACAAACTATAGAATGGAAGGTGTTCACTGCTTTAGTTTCTGTGGCTGCTAAAGCAGATACCATGAAATGGGGTGAGTTAAACAATGAGAATTTATTTGCTCATGGTTTTATAGTGGGAAAAATGCCAAATGTCCAAATGAATACTATATTAAATTCTAATTTCTAATCTACTTATGTAATGGGCATTCATCTATTTAAAACAAAAGACAAATATTTTATCAGATTGTAAAAAGAGAGGTAGCAACAGAACAATAAGCAAATAACAATGACATGTAATAGAAATGAAGATCAAAATAGGAAATTCTTAAATATAAAGTGCTTGAAAATTCAACAGTGGATCTAAATTATTTTTAAAACAACCAAGAATTATGCCAAAAAATAATACTAATAGTGAAATAAGGACATGAAAGAGGTTTTGAATTGTATGGGTGCTTGGAAGGAAAGGTAAAAACCTGAGTATGATGATCAACAGCACGAAGCAACAATCAAAAGCCAAAAAATACTGGAAACTCACCCAGATACCATGACCAGGTTTACCCCTCACTTAAAAGATAGATTTATTATTCATGATATTTTCCTTGAGATCCTACATCATACCACACAAGGAGAACCAAACGTTCAATGAAATCTGCATGTCTTTGACACATGGACCTTTGCTTGACTAGAAATATAGTAAGTGCTATATTAAGCAAAGCCAGAGTTCTATATCAGAATGAGTGCTTAGAAACATGTACGTCAAGATGTAAAGGATAAATTAGAATAAATGTGCTCATTTTCCTCTGTTTTCTTTTAAGTAAATAGAAATACCATTAATGAATTACCAAAGCTAGAAATTTGGTTTTCTCAACAATATCTACGTCAATGCATTGTACTAATACTTGATAATTTTTTTTTTTTTTTTTTTAATTTTTTTATTTTTTATTGACTTTGTAATAATATTACATTAAAAATATATATGTGAGGTCCCATTCAACCCCACCCCCCCACCCCCCCTCTCCCCCCCCCCCAACAACACTCGTTCCCATCATCATGACACATCCATTGGATTTGGTAAGTACATCTTTGGGCACCTCTGCACCTCATATACATTGGTTCACATCATGGCCCATACTCTCCTCTATTCCATCATGTAGGCCCTGTGAGGATTTACAATGTCCGGTGATTACCTCTGAAGAATACTTGATAATTTGATAATATTTTCTATCCATCAAGTCCTATTTATTTTACTTCATATATATCTATGAAAAGATTCTTTCTCTCTCCATCTCCATTTGCACCACTGGGAACAAGTTTCTATGATCTCCAGCTGGATTAAAGCAATAGTTCTAACAAATCTCTCTATCGTCTGACTTTCCTCCAATGCCCTCTCTAATTGTAGCAAAAGAATTATTTTAAAAATGAAAGACTAGACCTCTGGTTAACAAAGATGGCATTGTAAAACACCCCATGGGGCCATCCAGCAACAAAATCTTTGAATTCTGTTGATAAAAGAAATCAATGAAAAACCAAGAATTTAATATACAGCAAAATTTGTCTTTTAAAAATGATGGAGAGGTTAAGATATTCCCTGATAAACAAAAGCAGAGGGAGTTCATAACTACTAGGCCTGGCCAACAAGAAATACTAAAGGGAATTCATCAGACTAAAAGGAAGGAACACTAGACAATGGTTCAGAGCAGCACAGAGAAATAAAAATCTCCAGCGGAGCAAACTATTTCGGTAATTATGCATGCCAGTACCCTGGTACCGTATTTTTGGGTATGTAACTTTACTTTAGTACTTACAGGTCCTAAAATACATATGTACAAAAAGTAATGGTAAAGTATAGATAAATCTATGATTTTAAATGTACAATGTACAAAGAGATAATTTGTAAAAAGTACAATGTAAAGGTGGGGGGATGTGATATAGGAACACTGTGTATGTTATTGATGTTATTTAATAAGTTGATATAAAATCAAACATGATGGTTATAGATTCAGGATGTTAAATTTTAAGCCCCATGGTAACAAAAAAGAAAGTACCTGAAAAGTATATGCAGTAGGAAATGTGAAGTATCTCAGATTGGTACATTACAAAATATCAAATAAATATAAAAGTGGAATTAATGGGAAAATTGACAGTCAAAAAAAGTATAAGACTTACAAAGATGAAATAGCAAACTGGCAGAAAAATCCTGCATTAGTAAATGTAAATGGAATTAACACTTCAGTCAATAGCCAGTGATTGGCAGAATGGATAAAAGAAAAAAAAAATGACCAGGAAGAAGATATGGCTCAACAGTTGGACACAAGCCTATCGCATGGGAGGTCCCAGGTTTTGGTTCTTGGTGCTTCTTAAAGAATACAAGCAAGCAAGCTGATGCCACGGGCTGGCATAGTGAGCTGATGTAACAAGATGATGCAATGAAAGACAACACAATGAAAAACACAACAAGCAGGAAGTGGAGGTACCTTAAGCCATTGGGCTCCTCCCTCTCACATGAGAGATCCCAGGTTCAGCTCCTAAAAATAAGACGAGAACAGAATGAATAGACACAGAGAGCAGACAGCAAGTGCAAATAATGAGTTGGGGGGAGAACTAAATAAAATAAATCTTAAAAAACAACAACAGTAAAACATGACCCACATGTATATTACTGGAAGTTAAGCTAAAAACTGTAACATGTGACTATATAAGATAGTAAAACACAAATATGGGCAATAGTGCATATATCAGACTGTTTCTACAAAATACAAATACAAACATAGTGGAGAGAAGGAAAAAGAATAACAATTATGGACGACAGGGGAAGCATAGAGAGATTGAGAGGTGAGATTTGTTCATTTGTTTTTGGTTTATTATTATTATTGGAAAAATGAAAGTGCTCTAAGAATGACTGATGTGATGAATGCACAAATATGTGATTACATCGAATACATTTATTGTACACTTTGGATGGATTTATGCTTTACTACTATGTATCAATAAAATGGATTTGCTAAAAAATAATAAAAAGTATGTGTGAAAGCTGTAAATGTTGATGAGAATGTGGAGAGATAGGAAAGCTTATTCACTGTCGGTGGGAATGTAGAATGGTGTAGCCATTGTGGAGGATTGTTTGGCATTTCCTAAGGAAATTTAATATAAATTTGACATGCAACCCAGCAATACCATTGGTAGGTATATCCCAGGAAGAACTGAAAGCAGAGACATGAACAGACATCTGCATATTGATGTTCATAGCAGCATTATTCACGAATGCCAAAGTTGGAAACAACCCACTTATCCATCAGCTGATGAATGGATAAACAAACTGTGTATACATATGATGGAATATTATGCAGCAGTAAGAAGAAATGAAGTCATGAAGCATATGAGAAAATGGGTGAACCTGGAAGACATTATGTTGAGTGAAGCAAGCCAGACATAAAAGGACAAGTACTATATGATTGCACTAATATAAACTAAATATATTGTGTAAGCCCATGGAGTTAATAATTAGAATATAGGTCACCAGAAAATAGGAGGGTGGAGAATGAAAAGTTGATGGTTAATCTGTGCAGAATTATTAAAAAGGTTCTTTGTAAATCTTTGGAAACGAATAGAAATGTTGAAATCACATCATAGTGTTCATAGCTCTAAATGCTTGGATTAAGATAAGGAGGATCTCAAATCAGAGACCTACTCCACAAATAGAGGATCCAGAAAAAGAAGAGGAATCTAAATGCAAAGTAAGCAGAAAGAACAAAATTATGAAGATCACAGTAGATATAATGAAATAGAGTATAAAAAAATGAAATGAAATAGACAATCAATGAAACACAGTTTGTTCTTTGAAAAAATCAACAAAATTGACAAACTTTTGGCTGAGCTGACAAAGAAACAGAATGCAAATAACTAACTGAAGAAGTGAAAGGGTGTCTCATTATTGCAGGAGAAGTCACAGACACATGATCAGTGACCCTCTCCTACCCCTATCTCCTCTTCAATTGTGTGCAGTTATTTTGGTCTGTTTCCAATCTGCAGCCCATGAAAGACATTTGGACTATAAAAGACCTGATCATACCTTGAACATGGAAACCAAGAACAAGGAGCCCTAGGTCAGTGGAAGGGCGCCTACCCGCATGGGTGTATAAATAATCAACACACAAACAGCATAGGGTCTTTTCCCTCCAAACATAATTGCCACCCACTTACCCTGACCTGAGCACTTGGCCTCCCTGGGACACCAGCCATGATGGAAACTACTCCTCTGTTCTTTGGACCTTTTATGATACGTATGCGATAAAGCAGCCATTTGCCAGAAGTTTCTGCTGTGCTTGACTCTGTGCTCCCATGGCGTACCATATAGTAACTTGCCTCACAGTTACTACTGATCCCACTGAATGACAAGGATTATAAGAGGATAGCATTTGAATAATTATAGGCCAACAAATTAGAAAACCTAAATTAAATGGACAAATTCCTAGAAATACACAACCTCCCATACTGACTGAACAAGAAATGAAGATCACCACAAACAAATAACAATTAAAGAGATGTAATCATAATCAAATCTGTCCCCACCCCAACAAAGAAAAGTGCAGGACCAGCTGGATTCATTGGTGAATTATATCATTCTAAGAAAAGTTAACATCAATGCTGTTCAAACTCTTCCAAAAATTTGAAGCGAGGGGAATGTTTCTTAACTCATTCTATAAGGCCAACATCACCCTAAGAGCAAGGCAAGATAAAGATACTACAAAAAAATAAAATTGCAGAAAAATATCCCTTATGACTATAGATGCAAAAATCCTAAAAAAAAAAAAAAAAAAAAGCAGCAAATTGATTCCATTCCAACAGTATGTGAAAGGAATTATACACCACGTTCAAATGGGATTTACCCAGGTGTGCAATGTTGATAAAAACAATAAGAAAAATGCAATTTTAACTTGATAAATAAAATACAACTTGATGGTTTGAATTTGATATCAAATTTGATTTGACCAAAATCAAATTTCAAATATTTAATTAAAGCAAGTAATTCAATATACTACATTAAACAGAATATTAATGGTCCTCTCAATTGACCAGAAAATGCAGCTGACAAAATCCAGGGCCCCTTCTTGATAAAACAAATAGAAAGTTAGGAATAACAGGAAACTTCCTCAATGTGATAAATGGGATATAGGAAAAATCCACAGGTAACATCATCCTCAATGGTAAAAGGCTGAAAGTTTTTGCTCTAAGATGATGAGCAGGACAAGGATGCCCACTGTGACCATGTTATGCAACATTGTACAGGAAGTTCTATCCAGAAAAATTAGGAAAGAGAAAAATAAAATGCATCCAAACTGGAAAGGAAGAATTAAAACTGTCTCTATTTGCAGGTGACATGATCCTACACATGCAAAATCTTGAAAATTCTGCAATATATGCAACAATTTTAAAATATCAAATCCAATTTATTCAAAGAGGAAATATTAAAACTGGAATATTAAAAAATATTCATTAGCTCTAAAAGGGAGCAAAATGTAGATGATGCAAATTAAAACAAATTGAGAGATATAAACTTAAATCCAACATTATCAATAATTACATTAAATGAAAATTGACGAAAAACTACAATTAATTTTCAGACATTATCAGGCTAGGTTTTAAAGTAGATCAAAGGATATGCTGTGTGTATATTTAAAGTGCACTTTAAATTGAAAGAATGGATAGATTGAAATTATAAGAATGTAAAGCCATTTTTTAAACTAGATGGCAACCATTTAAAAAAACTGTGAAAACACTATTAAACAATTTGACCAAATGACATTGAAAAACACTATGACCAATAACTGAAGAAATATGCTATTTGAAAGTCCACATAAAACTTTCCTCAAGATAATCCAGAAATTGGATGGTAAAATAATACTCAATAAATTTCAAAAGACTGAAATTGTATATATATGTTCTGTGATTGCAATAGTGTTGAATTAGAAATCATTAAGAATACAATATTTAGGACCTCCCTCCAAATATTTGATAATATAACAACACATTCCACACATTCTAAGCAATGATAGGTTAAAGAAGAAATCAAAAAGGTCAGATTTTTTTTCAAAAGAAAAGGGAAAATTTGAAATCTGTGATATACAGTTAAAGTAGAGTTTAGAGGGAAATTTTTCTAAAATTAAATGTTACTGTTAGAAAAAGAAGTATCTAAGGAGTTTATACCTTTAGAAGCTAGAAAAACAAGAGCATATTAATCCCAAAGTGAGCAGAAGGAAAGTAAAACTACAGATAAGAGCAGACGATAATAAAGTAGAAAGCAAACAAAAAGGTTAAAGCCAAAGTCATCCTTTTAAAAGATTAATAAAATTGATCAAAAGTAATTAAGGAAAAAATTAGAAAACACAAATTACCAAAATTTGGCATGAAGGAGGAGACATTAAAATAACAGCAAGGAAAAATTATGCTCAACTGTCAGACAAAACATTTTATGGCTTAGATGAATTGGAGTGGTTAGTTGAGAAATATATCTTACAAATACAGGTTAAAGAAAAATAAAAAATCCAAACAGCCATATCTTAAAGGTATTGAATTCATAATAAAAACAATTCACAAAAAGACATATGCATGTCCACATGGCCTCAGTGATAAATTCTGTCAAACTCTAAGGACTAAAATACTATCCATCTTGCACAAATTCAGGAAATTTAAAAGGACTGTATAACTATATTAGGAAATTCTTATACCATTGATTTTTATTTAATACAACTTATCAATTACATAACTAACTATGTAAAACTGAACTGTATTTACTTCTGAAACCAGGCTGAGTAGCCCTAGATGTAAAGGATGATAAAAGAAAAACCATTTCCTGCTTATTTTTTTGGAGTTTGTATTCCAAATTAACACAGAGAGAGAGATATACACAAATATGCAGACAAATACACACTCTCATTCAAACTGAACAAACACCAATTTCAATCCATTATTTGGTCTCTGGATTCACAGGCTTTGCCCCTGTGCTTTTGAGGTGTAGACTCCTCATGAAGGCCACCCTGTTGCTGTGATTGCAATACTAATCATTCCTTGCATTTCACAATAATTACTACTTTTTTAAAGAATACATATTTTATTGTCTTTTTTTAAAAAAATACATTGATCATAAAAAAATGTTACATTAAAAAATATAAGAGGTTCCCATATACCCCACACCCTCCCCCCCACTCCTCCCACATCAACAACCTCTTTCATCATTTTGGCACATGCATAGCATTTGGTGAATACATTTTGCAGCACTGCTGCACCACATGGATTATAGTTTACATTGTAGTTGCAAAATTATTATGAATGCCTGCAGAGAATCACTCCTACTCTACAATACCAAACAACCAAGTATGAAAGAATGCATTAGATTATAAACGCTCTGGATGGAAGTTATATTCTATATTCACTGTGGATTTGAGATACAATTAGGTTTTGGTAAATATTAAATAATAATTTAATGCAATACAACCCCAATTATACAAGCAAGAGGATGAGGGCTACTACCTGAGGAGAAAAATCAATTCATTGATATTATGTATTATATGCTGATTCAGGAGAAAGACTGTTACAAACACCTTCTGAAGACAGTTGCCTTTTCTTTCATTGTTGAATACAACTATATTTCAAAAAAGATTAAATATTTAATAAAACAATTGGAGAAAGTAGCTATCTTTCAAAATTGATATATTTTTGTTCATATCCATTAATTTTTTTTCATTTTTAGTGTTTTACTCAGCCAACATTTAATATCTACTAAATGCCTTGCACTGTGCTAGGATAAAATAGTACAGCAACCTAAGGTGTGATTTTTTTGTCTAAGAATGTTAATTATAAATATATCAATATTTCAATAAGAAGATATTTCCATTTAAACTTCTATGTGCATTTATGAAATATAAGTTATGATCATGTATCCAGTACAACCCCCAAGATTAAGGATTTTGTTTGGTTTCACTAATTATTATATATTTCTTTTTAAAAAATTAGTTATAAATTGCTTTGAAAATCGATCTTTGTGAGACAGGTATTTCCCTGCACTTTCTAAAATAATACCTTTCTTCTTAAGCATTCTGTATCCCAGCATAAGACCCTAAACAGATGTGCTAAGTAACCTTTAAAGATGGCTCCCTGATGAACCGCACCTTTTGATATCCACATTCTTGCACAGCCGCCTTCCCTTACATCTATGCTCTCTTTAACTTTATTTTGACCACTGTAATACAGTGAGTGGGATACCTTCTATCTTTCAAAATTAGGGCATAAGACACGGGCAGCTTTCACCTGGATCTTTTGAAGCATACACTCTGAAAGCCAGCCTCCATACTGTGCAATTACCCAGCAACCACCACACTGTAAAAAAAACAGAGGGTTAGGCACAGGTGGAAGCCACGTGAAGATAAAGAGATGCGAAGCCAGCTCCACATGGTCCAAGCATCCCTCCTGAGGTGCAAGGCATGTGAGTGAAGAAACCCGGAGAACTTCTAGCCCAACCCAGCCTTCAAATGACTCCAGGCCCAGCAGCCATCTGACTATAGCACTATGATAACCCAAGCAAGAATTGTCTAACTGAACTGTGTAAACCTGCAAAAACAAGACAATGCATTATTATTTAAGCCCTAATTTTGGATTGATTTGTTATCCAGTATTATAAAACCAACACATTAGGCAATAATGGCTACAATTCCAATAGGATACATGTCCAACAATGATTAAGATACATCTAATATTAGAGTACATTTCCAATAACAGTGAATCATAAAACTATGTATAATTCTGTCATTTATGGGGGCTTATACACCCTTCGGGCTTTACAGTAATTTCCAATTCTTCTTTGTATTTTATATCTAAAGCCAAGTCAGAACTATGTATCTCCTGGTCATTTGGGAACTTAGACCAATATTTCCTGGACCCAGTATAGCTAATTCACTAATGTCACCTAGAGGGGACTGAGTTGTAACAGACTCAAATCTATTGGTAGGAGAGTTGTCAGAGACCGTCTAGAATATCACGGCGCTATCAGGATGGATATGCCAAGCAGGGAAAATTATGTTTTCCCACATGTGTTATGAAACAGAACACCATTCAAAGAGATCAGCAGCTCCATCGCCTCACACTGATGAGTGGTCTGTAATGTCCTGTCATCTACTTCAATATATTTTGTGGTCCTCTCTTCTTTTGCATAATGATATCGCAGCAAACTACAATTTTGATGCTCGACTAGTTTCGAGTACAGCAAAATGATGAAGTTACATACTATTTTAATTTACCATAGTGGGCAATCAGAACATAATTAAAATGTCAAAGACAAATACAAAACACTGAACTAACATAATCCTTAGTAGTATTCTACTCTAATAATTTGGCATTTATAATAAAATGAATTATTTGACATTGATAAGGTAATCTTTCATTAGGTTATTTAAAATTACTCTTATTTTAATCAATTTATAACTATACACTTTTCTGTCAGTTTATTTATATAATTGGTAGCACTCAGGCAGATCATGAGCTTTACTCTAACTCAGTAGGGTCAAAATTATCATTTAAATCCTTCAATTTTAAAGCTAGAAGTTAAAATGGTATACTGAATAATATGTTTAAAAGTGTCTATATGCAAAAATTGAAGTCTTTGACCTCAATTCTTTTCTTAAAAATTTACTCTATCTTGTCTTATTGAACCAGAATGAACTTTCACTATAGAGATTAACCTACTTGACTACAAGCACACTCAATTAAACTGATTAAATTCTCCCCAATTTTAACTTGAAAAATAGAAATAGAGAGACATACGAAATATAATATTTATCGTGACCATTTTACTAAGAGGGAAAAATACATGTGTCTGCCCCTAAAAATTATCTTTAATTCAGTCAGACATATTATTCATCATGTAATTACAGACTCACAGAGACAAACAATGAACACTTCAAGTTCCAAGCAGCAACTAAACTAGAACTTCTATCATCAATTCCTAGGGCATCCTCTCCATTTCTACCAAGTTCTTATCCTTGGATGCTTTTATCAATTTCTGCAGCTTTCATGTCATTTGGCTTAATTTGATTTTCCTCTTTATAAGAAATTGCCAGAAAACAATCAGGCAATTTCTTATAAAGTTAAATAAGCATTGATCATATGATACAGCAATCCCCTTCCTAGGTATTTACTCAAGAGAAATGAACATTCACACCAATGCCTACATGTGAATGTTTATAGCAGCTGTGTTCACAAACATCCAAGCCTGGCAAGTACCCAAATGTGCTTCATCTGGAAAATGGAAACACAACCTGTGATACATCCATACAATGCTATCCATAAATACAGCAGAATAAACTATTAGCTCACAAAAAGCATGGATGAATCTCAACAACATTCTGATAAGTGAAAGAAACCAGACCCAAAAGGCTACCACTCCATCTATGACTATATGACTCCTGTAGTGGTTTGATATTGTTTATGAATTCCAAAAATAAATATTAGATTATATTTGTGAACTGGTCTTTTCCCCTGGGCATATTACTTTATTAAGATATGATTAGGGCTTTGATTGTTGGGCAGGGACTCACAGAGAAAACTACACAGCAGAGTCAAGAGTGGGAGTTTTGATCCTAGAGCCCAGGAAGTAAACACATAGAGAGGCAGATAGATGAGGAAGGAGAGAAGTCTCGATTAAACACAGGAAGAGACTTTGGGAAGAGAGAGGAACCATTGCCTGATAGTCTACAGCTGGCCTTGTGGAGAAAGCTGAGCAGCTGAGCCTGAAGAGAAATGAGCCCCGGAAGAGAGGAATCCAGGAAGCCTGAACTCTTGCAGATGTCAGAAGTCATCTTGTTCCAAAACATGGCAACAGACTTTGGTAAGGGAAGTAACTTATGCTTTATGGCCTGGTAAATGTAAGTTTCTACCCTAAATAAATACCTTTATAAAAGAAAACAGATTTCTGGTATTTGCATCAGCACCCCTTTGGCTGATTAATACAACTCCATTCATAAAACTTCCTAGAAAAGACAATATGTAAATATGGATAATAGATGACTAGTTGCCAAGGATTTGGGATCAGGGGAAAGGTTGCCTATTGTAGAAGCATTACCAAGGAATTTGGGGGAAATATGTAAATGTTTGTATCTTGATTGTGGTGATAGATACTTGACTTTATGCATTTCTCAAACCACATAGAAATGTACAAAAATAAATGTATACAAATTTTAAAATAAGTGTTAAAATATTTAAAAATGAAAAATGCTCTATTAAGATTTTTTTAAAAATGGGTCAGATGATTTTGTAAACTATAATATATATTCATGTAGAAGAAAAAAACTAAAGAAACCTAATTTAATTTTCATCCCATGAATGCAATCCATTATGTTTTAAAGTAAGTTTTTTCTTCATTCTTTTTGTAGTAAGCCAAGTATTGAGACCCCACAAACCCAGACTAGGATGAAGTACTATTGCATTCAACAAAGTACAAAAAAGAATGAAAAGAAATGCTAGAAATGAAAATAAAAGAAATGAAGAATATGTTTAATAGGATAATCAGCAGACTAAGGAAAGAGCAAGTTAGCTTGATGAGAGTGCAACAAAAATTTCCCAAACTAAAACACAAAGAGAAAAACAGAATGGGGGAAAACAAGTATCCAAGACCTCTTGGAAAGAGATACAGGCCATTATATATCTTGTCATAACTTATAAAATTGTGGGAAGGAGTGTAAACTACAATGAAAACTATAATCCACACTTTGTGGCAATGCTTCAAAATGTGTTCATCAATTGTAACAAATGTACCAGAACAATGAAGGATGTTGTTAATGGAAAATGTGGAAGGATTAGGGAGCAGGATATATGGGAATCCCCTATATTTTTTAATGTGACATTTATATAATCTAAGTATCTTTTTAAAAGGAATTAAAAAGCATATAAAAAATAAATATGAAAAGTCATCCCATTAGCCAGAACTATTATAGGCTCATTTTCCCATCTACAAAACTATGCTTCTTGATATTTCCACAAATGTGTATTTCCAAGAGCTATGAAACTATTCTCAGTTTTGTTATTTACAAACACTATTATCTCACAATATGAAAGAATAAAAATAAAATATTAAACAATAAAAAAGAGCCCTTGGAAAATATCAAATGTTCTAATAGATGTGTAATAAGAATCCTAAAAAGAGAAAAGAGCAAGAGAGCATGGAAGAAAGAATTGTTTTATGAAATAATAGCAGAAACTTTCCTAAAATTAATGACACATCAAACCATGGATCCCAGAAACTCAGAGAAAATGAGATATGATGAATACCAAAACAAAGAAACAAAATTAAACACACACAAACTCACATACACTTAGGCCATTTATATTCAAATTGCTGAAAATCAAACACAGAGAAAAAAATCTTGAAGCCATATAGAAAAAAAGGACATACAGAAGGAAGAAATATGAAAATTGGAGCTGATGTCTCATCAATAGCCATGCAAGCAATTAGAAAATGGGGTCATCATTAAAGTTCTAAGGAATGAAAAATATAAAAAACATTAACCTTTTATTATATACACTGCAAAAATATCTTTGAAAAAGGAGTAAGACTTTTCAGACAAACCAAAACAGAAATTCTTTACAAGTTGACCTTCATCATAAGAAAATTTGGAGGAAGTTCTTCACATACTAGGAATAAGATACAAGAAAAAAACCTGGATGTCACAAAGAAACAGAGTGCTATGAACTGAATAAATAAAAATATGTATAAATTTCATATATTTTCTTTATTTTTAATTTAAGAGATAAGTGATTGAAGAAAAATAAGAGAAATATACTATGTATTTGGAACAAATATAAAATTAAAATGTGTAAAATACAATAGTGTAAAGGATGGCAGAGAGGAATTGGGAGTATACCAGTGGTAGGTCCTTACAATACTGGTAAAGTAGAAAAAAATAATTTGAAGTAGAATCTGATTAAATAAAGACATATATTGTCAACTCAAGGTGAACACTAAATAAAAGTGAAATATTACAAAATAAACCAAATGAGACACAAAAAGAAGGAAAAAGAAAGAAAAAGAACAAATGGAACAGATAATACTAACAAGAGATTTCAATTACATCATAACAATAATTACATAAAATATAAATATTCTAGACACAATTAAATAACAGAGATAGTCAAATTAGAAAAAAAAAGTTCCAATTATATGCTGTCTCCAAGAACCCCACTTAAAATATTAAATACATTCATAGGATAACAGTAAAAAAGATGGAAAAAAATATACCATGATATTTACTGAAAGAACACTGAAATACCTATACTGAAATTAGAAAAGAACAAATTTGGAGGACTCACAATGTCTAATTTCAAAGAGCAAAGAATATTTCCAGGTATAAAGAGTGCCTTTATATAATGATAAAAGGGTAAATTATTTAGGAAGACATTAGCATTTTAAATGTGCATGCAGCTAACAGTTTCAAAAGACACAAAATATAAACTTATAGAACTGAAAGGAGAAAGATACAAACTCATAGATATCATCAAAGACTATAATACTCCTAGTAATTGATAGAGCAAGTACACAGAAAATAGTAAAAATATACAAGTTTTGTCTATTATATACTATCCTCCAAATTGAGTTAATCTTCATTTATCAGTAACTTAACCCAACAACAGCAGAATATACATTTGTTTCAAATACACATGAAAAACTCACAAAGATAGACCTTGTTTTCCCTCATCAAACAATCATACTAAATGTGTTCTATGGTTTTAATGGAATTAAAGTAAAAATCAATAACAAGAATAATAGAAAATCCCCAGTTACTTAGAAGTTTAAATAAAAACCTCTAAATCACCCATTTTCAAATAAAATTTTCAAAGAAATTAAAAATATTTTGACATGAATAAAAATTGAATATAATATATCAAATTTTAAGGAATGGCGCTAAAGCAGAGCTTAGAGGGTATAACAATTTGATATTATTGATGAATTCCAAAAAGAAATATTGGATTATATTAGTAAAATGATCTTTTCCTCAGGGCATATTAGATTATATTGGATTCATAGGTTTACTTGATTAAGTAATTATGTAAACCACTTGTGCCAGTAGGGTGTTGAGTTCACACTCTTTGGTAGGTAGGGACTCACAGATAAAAGGCATGGCAAAGGACAGAGTTGAGAGGTTTTAAAATTGGAGTATTTATATTGATGTTTGATGCTGAAGCTGGAGCCCCAGGTAGAGAGAGAAAGCCATTCGCCTAAGAATCTACAGTTGACCTTGTGGAGCGAGGCAAAGCTTAGAGAGCCTCATAGTCTATAGCTGACCTTGTGGAGAAAACAGAGCTGAGCCCAGAGGAACCCAGGAAACCTGAACCTTTGAGGACATTGGCAGGCATCTTGCTCCAACATGTGAAAATAGACTTTGGTGAGTGAAGTAATTTATGCTTTATGGTCTGGTATCTGTAAGCTCCTACCCCAAGTAAATTCTCTTTATAAAAAACAACTAATTTCTGGTATTTTGCATCAGCACCCCTTTGGCTGACTAATACAGAGGGAAATATATATTAAATGACTATGTTAGAAAAGAAGAAAGGTCTCAAAACAATAATCTAAGCTTTCAACTTACACAACAAGACAAAGATCATGTAAAACCCAAAGCAAGCAGAAGTTAGAAATAATGACAATAATAACGGAAAGCAACTATATTAAAACCAGAATGAAATACAGTGAAAGCAAAAACTTGTTTTCTGAAAAGATCAGTAATATTAATAAATTTCTACCCAGACTAACCAAGAATAAAAAAGTAGAATCAAAATTCCTTATCAGGAAAAATAGAGGGAACACTACTACATCTACCACAAAATTTGAATGAATAAAAAGAGAATACTACAAATAAATCTCTGCCCTTAAATTGAAACACTTAGATGAAATGGACAAATTTCTGGAAAGACAGAAAACAAACTACCAAAAGCATACTCAAGAAGAAATAGAATACCTGAATAATCTTATTCAGAAATTGGATTTGTAGTTTTAAAAAATCCCACAAGGAAATTTCAGGCCCTGATAGTGTCATGTGAATTATATCAAGTCTTTAACTAAGGAATAATACCAATTCTTCACAATCTCTCTCAGAAATTAAGAAGAGAAAGTAAATCACAATTCTTTGATGAGGCTAATTTCATGCTGATACCAAACCAAAAAAGACATTATCAGAAAAGAAAATGCCACACAAATATCCCTCTTGAACACAGATTCAGATATCTCTAAAAATTAATAAATCTAATACTGCAATAAATCAAAAGGATAATATAAATCACATCCTGAGGGTGTTATCCTAGCAATGTAAGGCTATTTCAACAATTAAAATCACTGTAGTTCAAAATATTAACAGCTTAAAGAAGAAAATCAGAAGATGATCTCAATGCACAAAAGAAATAGAAGCTATCTAATATCCATTACTGACTGAAAACTCTTCATAAAGAAGGAATAGAAGGTAACTCTCTCAATCCAGTAAAAGACTATAAAAACCCTGTAGCAGGTATTATATTTAATGATGAAAGATTTAATGTTTTCTTCATAAGATCAGGTACAAGGTAAGTATGTCACCTCTCATCATTCTTATTCACCACCATACTGAAAGTCTTACAAAGTACAAAAATCAAGAAAAAAAAAAAAACACTTCAGAAATAAAGAAAAGTGTCTCTACTCAGAGATGATATGATAGTCTACTTAGAAATTACAAAGACCCCATTAAAATGCACCTAAAAGTATTTGACTCTAGCAAGTTCTGGAAACAGTGGTCAATATACAAAAATAGTTGTATTTCTATAGGCAAGCAATGAACAATTGGAATTTGACATTTATAAACAGTATCATCTAGAAATCACCAAACATCTTACAAATATGTAATCTGTGTGCTTTCAATTAAAAACCACAAAATAAATTGAAGAGTTAAATAATTGGAAAGACAAACAATGTCATGGATTAAAAACCATAATATTGTTAAATTATAAATTTCAATACAAAATTTCCCTGGATTTTTTTAAAGAAATCAAATAAGCTATTTCACAAATCTAAATTGAAAGGAAAAGGGGCAAGGAAAAAAAGGCAAAAGAAATTGGAAAAAGAACAAAGTTGGAGGCCTCACAATACTTAATTTCAAGCATCAAAACCAAGGTCATCAGGTCAGTATGATATTGATGAAAGGATAGCTATATAAATCATTGACACAGAATAGACAATCCAGAAATAAATCAGTACATACTGAGACATCAAAAATACTCTATTAAATGGAAACAAGCAAAAGACTGGGAAAATATTTGTAAATTCCATGCCTAAGAAAGGACTTGAATCTGCAATATATAAAGACCTCTTTAAACACTACAATGAAACAAGCAGCCTGAATTAAAAATGGAAATAAGTTTTGAATGAACATTTTAGTAAAAAAAGATATATAATGTCAAGTAAGCACAGGAAAATCTGCTTTAGTACCATTAGTTATTAAAGAAATAAAAATTAATACTACAATGAGAGACCACTATACCTAATAGAATGGGTTAAAAATAAAACTGAAAATATCAAATGTTGTCAAGGATTTGGAGCAACTGGAACTCACATACATCGCTGGTAGGAATACAAAATGTCACAGCACTTACAGCATTCTTTAAAATTTCATCTAAATTTCCTTCCCCAAGTCTTTGCCACCTGAGATAGTGGGATGTAAAGGAAATAATTTTGTGTTTCCTCAGAGGTGATATTTGTGAGTAAATTTTTCTGAAAAAAAAAAAAGGGTTCCTGGGAAAATATCAAGTCTTAGAAAGTTAATTTACAATGGTAGATAGTGAGAGAACTCAAAGAGATTTTGTTGTGGAATTTAAGAGAAGTTCAATTAATTGAGTATAGAGAGGCCAGGACTCAGGAATGATTTTGAGAAGGAAAAAATGGTTTATTGACGGCCGGCCGGACTCGGGAGCTTTCTGTTTGAATCCCGAGCCCCGAACAAGATTTTCAAACGTCTTTTATACAGAGAGGAAAGGCCAAAGGTCCCTTTGTTTCAGTTCTCAATAGGCTTCAATTAGCATATATCTCTTCCACATCTTAGGTAAGCTTTTAGCAAGGACTCCAGACATTTTAGATAAGCCTTGGTTTTTGCATTTCCCCTAAATACTTAAAGTTTATAGCCCTTGCTTTGTTAAACATTTCCTGGGACTGGAGCCTGCTGGTCCCTAAGAGCAGGACTGCAGCCTCTTACGGTTTCACACCCACAAGTCAAACAACTTAGTTATTTCTGAAGAGACACAAGTCAAACAGCTTAGTTATTTCTGAAGAGACAAAGAGCCTTCCACCCATAGCCCACATCATTTTCACTAACTATGATTCTAAGTACTTTCATTTCAAGGGGTAATGAAGCTCTCAACTTTGGTGACATTTCAAAGTCATAAAAGCTAGAGAACTGCTTGTTGAAGAGACATATTTATACTGCAAAAGGTAAGAGTAAGAACCCAAGTTCCTTTTAACCCCATTTCTAAAGAGCTAAGGTTTGTCTTCCTCCTTTTTTCTTTTCCTATATTTAAGCAGAAAATATCCATTTCCTTGCTTCTGATACAAACTACATTTGTATAAGAGATTACACCTGTCTTTTATCACATTATCCCAGGGACAATAATCAGGACATGGGAAACCATGCAGTCATTACTTATTTTTAATGTGAATTATTATAATCTGTCTAGCCTGGAACACTTTACCAAGACATAGGATATGACAATGAATCAAGATAGTCAAGAGTTTCTCTTGATTTGGGATTTATGTTGCTATGAACCTCATGTTTCATACTTTCTTTAGTGCAGGGGTTCTTCACCTTCTTTTTTCCATAGACCACTTTGCCATTCAGGTGAAAACCACAGACCCCTTACCAAATCTACACTATACTCTATGTTATTTAATAAATATAACATATCTGCAGCTGATGTGGGCTATGGGTGGAAGGCTCTTTGTCTCTTCAGAGATAACCTAAGCTGAAGGCTGTGGGTGTGGAACGGTAAGAGGCTGCAGTCCTGCCCTTAGGGACAATGGCAACAGGTTCCAGTCCCAGGAAACAGTTCAACAATGCAAGGCCTATAAACTTTAAGTATTTAGGGGAAATGCAAAAAGTAAATATGCTAAAAGCTTATCTAGAATATCTGGAGTCCATGCTAAAAGCTTACCTAAGATGTGGAAGATATATATGCTAACTGAAGCCTATTGAGAATTGAAACAAAGGGACCATTTGGCCTTTCCTCTCTGTATAAAAGACGTTTGAAAATCTTGTTCGGGGCTCGGGATTCAAACAGAAGTTCCCGAGTCTGGCTGGCCGTCAATAAACCATTTTTCCTTCTCAAAATCATTCCTGAGTCCTGGCCTCTCTATACTCAAATAATTGAACTTCTCTCAAATTCTACAACACAGCAACATATCCCCACAAGGATTCAGTTTTTTTTGAATTTCAATTCAAGCCCACGAACTCCTCGTTAAGAACCCCTGCTTTAGTGTTATCTTGTGTTTCTGTTGACAGGTATTTTGCAAGAGGGATCTTCTCAATGTCTGCTCTATCTTCAGCTTTATGTCTTCCCATTGTACTATACTTCAGAAAGTGTCAATTCCCATATTCTTCTCCATCCCTTAGCACTTCTTGTTATCTGCCACATTTTAGCCTGATGGTGAGGGTCAGGGGAGATGGGTTTTAATGAATCCTCCTTGTTGGCAGACACTTTATTTATCAGTCTTGGGGGTTGGGCCTTCTCAGAGTTTAGCTCACCTCAGTTGTATGTCTTTGCCTCCTTGTGTCCTTGCCCTTGCCCTCCTCTATGGGCAGAGGTTTTTTTTATTGTTGTTTTTTTTTAAAGATTTATTTATTTATTTATTTATTTATTTATTTATTTATTTATTTATTTATTTATCTCCCCTCCCCACTGCCCCAGTTGTCTGTTCTTTGTGTCCATTTGCTGCATCTTCCTTGTCCGCTTCTGTTGTCAGCAGCAGGGGAATCTGTGTTTCTTTTTGCTGTGTCATCTTGCTGTGTCAGCTCTCCGTGTGTGCGACGCCATTTTTAGGCAGGCTGAACTTTCCCTCATGCTGGGCGGCTCTCCTTATGGGGTGCACTCCTTGTGAGTGGGGCTCCCCTACGCGGGGGACACCCCTGCGTGGCAGGGCACTCCTTGTGCGCATCAGCACTGCGCATGGGCCAGCTCCACACGGGTCAAGGAGGCCCGGGGTTTGAACCGCGGACCTCCCATGTGGTAGATGGACGCCCTAACCCTAGCCGTTGGGCCAAGTCTGCCTCCAAGGGCAGAGGGTTTTTATTTTCCTGTTACCTTTCCCCAGCTTACAGGGTTTTGTATCAGTTCCCTAAAGAAGACAGTGTTTGTTGCCATTTCACCAAGAGTTTAAGCCTTTTTCTCCAGAGGAGAACTAAGAAAGAAGGATCTGGGGAGAGTGGCTGTTGTTCCCTTACCTTAGTCAGGAATCCTTCCTCAAGATTCCGGACAATTTTTCTGACCTGGTGCCATCTGTGGAGAAAAGCCTATGAATAGGAGCTATTTCCCCCCATGTCTTCTATGCCCCGAGGCTCCATATTGTCTGGTTAGCACATACTTGGCCTTTATAAATCCACTAATAATATCAGCTAAATTTTTCTAACAAGCACCTAGCAACACTGACATTGCCAGACAATCAAAGGCATGTGCCCAGTCTCTCCTTCGAGGCTCTTGTTTTTCCTTAGATTTGGGGTTATTTGATTGCTTTGTAACCTCAGTTCTTTGATGGGTTCAAGAAAACTGCAAATCTACAGATTATTCAGGTATTGTTGTTGCTAAAAGAATGGAAAGGATATGCTTTACAATTTTCTACAATTCAAGCCAAAGTTGGTAATCCATCTGGAAGCATATTTAAAATGTTTAAAATGCAAGTTGAAGTTGTTCCTGGTGAAATGGTGAAATTGGCATATAGACTAACCAGTGACTTATCCCTTTTTATCCCATAGTCCCTAAGGACTCACTTTAGAACACTTAAGACAATAAATAGCATAGACAAGTCTTCCAAACCTCGGTTTTTGTAATGTTTCTATAGTAGGGGGTCAAGATGCTCACTATTTGGTTATTCAGAAGCAGGCTATTTTATTTCTATCACTCATTTTTTCATGTACATAGCTAAGCAATGCAAATAGAATGATGATGATGTCATAGTCTCCAGCCTTGAAGAGTACAGAGTCTATTGGGAGATAATCACAGAAACAGAGAAGTATAATACAACATATTGCATGTTGTCATAATCACATGCAAAAAGGTATATAGAGATATGTGAGCAAAGGGAAGTACTCCAGGATTAGATGTTTAATTCTACTATTCTGTTGGAGTCTAGTCTAATATTAGTTATACAATTTAAACTGTGGTAAGGGTTATACTAGAAAAGATAATAAGAGAAGGAAAGTTTATTTTCATCCTGAGGTGACTTGGCATAACACCTTTCCTCTCTTTTTCCTACTACTGCAAAGCCTCCTATCCTTAGAGGAGGCCATTAAAGAATGATCTGAGAAATAGGAAGAAAAAGAGAAAATGGTACAACAGGAACTAAGCAAGGAGAATATTCAGAGGAAGAAGTAAGTTTAACATTTATCAAGGCCTAAATGTTAGAAATAATTTGATTCCACATGTTAAGGAAATTTAGTATCATAGCCATATTCTTATGACTTACTGTATAAAAATAGAAAGCCTGCTCTCTTTTCCACTCTTCTGTAAAGACAGAAATCCTACCCATTAATCTGTAGTTTTCCAGAGCAAACACATTCCCTACTATGAAAAAGCAGAATTTTGTCAACAATGAATTTTAATATCAATATTTTATTATCAGTCAGTGAATTCTATATGCTGGTTATCTTTATTTGCTGCCAAATATTTCCTTTCATTCAAAAAAGTTCTTAAGGAAAGTAATTTTTTAAAAAATGGTATTTGAGTCTACAAAGCCTTTGTAAATCAAGCTATTTACATTTCAGATATATGACATTAACATCAAAATTCAATTTTCAGGGATCTTTCTGTCTGGATAAAAACTCAAAGGAAAATTATCTCTCAAAGGATAATAAGACACAGCACTCTTTGAAGACCTCACATAAAAAAATCAATGTATGGATTGCTCATCATTTCCTCCTCCATGAGAAATATAATACGGATAGTGTTATTTTTTTAATGTATCTATATTTGAACACATTGTGAAAGAAAGAGAAATAAGATGGAAATCTCAAAAAGTGAAATTATTTAAACCTTTTGGTGTATTACATATTTATGAAGTAAAAAACATGCAGATTTCTATGCATTGACAGTGAAAATACAAGAGTTGTTAATAAAAAACAAGACAGCATTGGAATCAGGAATAATCACACTGATGCAGTAATTGCTAAGTTTACTAGTTATCAGTTGTAAGATAATTTTAAAATAATATGCCCTTTCTTTATTGCTTTATAATGTTATTTTAATGTTATCTTCAATTCATAGAATTGTTTTTAGAAAATACAGAAAAGCAGGAAGAAGAGAAGAAAGCTCACCTGTAATTCCATACATAGAAAAAGATAACACATGACACATTTCTTTTGGCTTTTCTCCAGTTGTGTGCTTGTGTGTTTACCTGTGGTACACATACCCATGTATTTTAGTTTGCTAAATGCAGCTACAGCAATATACCAGAAATGGGCTGGCTTTTATAACAGGAATTTATTAGGTTAAAGGCTTACAGTTCTGAGGCCATGAAAGTGTCCAAATCAAGGCATCATCAGGAAACAAGTCACTGGAGGTCCTGGAGTCCTCTCCCATATGGCCAGGCACATGGAGGAATCTGGCTTCTCTTCTGGGTCTCGTCCTCCAGCCTCTGGGTGCTCCATCTGTGGGTTCCTCTCTCCTGGGTTCCTCTGAGTTCCTGGGTCTCTTCTCTCATCTCTGCAGCATTTTCTCTGTGTGTCTCTGCTTTCAGGCATCTTTTTATAAAGGACTCCAGCAAGAGGACCAAGACCCACGCTGGGCCATGCCTCACTGAAACAATCCCGTCAAAGTCCCACTAACTGAATCCAATCCAATCAAAGGGTCCCTCACCCACAGGAATGGATCAGCTTCAAGAACATGACCTTTTCTGGGATCCACGAAAATCTTCAAACTGTCACACCATGAATAACTTACATTTATTTTTCATTGTTACACTTATATGTATATGTTGTGTTTTTTCCTTTAGCATTATACTGTGCATTTGTATGTGTATAAAACATGCATTATAATTGACACTTTGTCATCTACCAATTTGCCTCAGCCTTTACTTAGCATTATGCCAACAGCATTTTCCAAATCTATATAATCTAAATAAATTTAAGTAGTCTTAAATGTTACTTTTTTTTAATTTCTCTCCCCTCTCCCCCCGAGTTGTCTGCTCTCTCTGCCCATTTGCGGTGTGTTCTTCTGTGATCGCTTCTATCCTTATTAGTGGCACCAGGAATCTGTGTTTCTTTCTGTTGCGTCATCTTTTTTGTGTCAGCTCTCCGTGTGTGGCACCATTCCTGGGCAGGCTGCACTTTCTTTCGCCCTGGGCGGCTCTCCTTACAGGGTGAACTCCTTGCATGTGGAGCTCCCCTAAGCGGGGGACACACACCCCTGCATGGCAGGGCACTCCTTGCGCGCATCAGCACTGCACATGGGCCAGTTCCACACAGATAAAGGAGGCCCAGGGTTTGAACCATGGACCTCCCATGTGGTAGGTGGACACCTTATCTATTGGGCCAAGTCTGCTTCCCTTAAATGTTACTTTTTGAATGAATATTTACTCTTGCATTGTATGGATATAACAAATTTATATAACCATTTCCATGTTGATGGAAATTTATTTTATTTCCAAGTTTTATATTTAAGGTGTTGCAATGAAATTGTGCATGTTTCTCTGTGGTATATCAAGTTATGGCCACAAAATTATTGGAAATTTAAATTACTACATAAAATAATGAATATATATGACATTTTTTATATTTCTGGAAAGAAACATAATAACAATTTACACTGTCAAAGTGTGTGAAAATGACCATCTTAATTTCATTTTAGTGACAATTCATTAGTTTTCAGGATAATCAGAATATCCTCAGGAGGAAAAATTCATATATATATGTACTCTAATGATGTCATCCGAATTCTGTCTCCACTTCTCAGTCAATGACCACAAAGACCATGCATATATGGGGCAGAAATAAAATTATAATGGTATTGACACAAACATTAATACAAGCAATGCTAAGGACCACAGCTTATGTCATCCAATAGACCCACATTTATTTTATATGGATTATTAAGAGGTAAAAATTTGTGACAAATTATAGTGAAACATACGTACTGAATTCTTGAAGATACCTACTTTTTAACCTATGTAAAATAGAAAGGAGTAACACAAAAATCCATTTAAAATTTCCTAAGCAGCCAAAGGAAAGGTGGCAATTTAAATTTTACAGAGTGATGCCCAGAGATAACACTGCCTGTTGGTTCATTCAGGCATTCTTTGAATCGGTATTGCCTGAGCATCTACTGGGTACCAGGCCTGGGGCAATTACCAACGTTCAGATATATTGCCTGTTCTTGTGCTACAATCCAATGGAGAAAAAGAGATAATACATAAAAAATGCATACATACTATTTAATAATAATGGTGACATATTATCAAGAAAAAAGTAAATTAAGTATAGTGTGTGATATGTTTAACAGAAAAATCTGATCTTGACATGAGGAAAGTGAAATTTAGATTGAATATTGAAAAATTCATCATTTGTTGGATAGGCACCGATGATGGCAAGAAACTTTGAGGCATGGAAATCGCCTTTTTAAACTCTGAGGTGGAGAGGACCTTGGTATATTGGAAATACTAAAACAAGGCCAGTATAAGTAGAATGTTTTGGATAGGGGTATAGGAATTAAATTTGTAGTGAGAGAGTTAGAAGTCTAATAAAGGAGATTCGTACAGGCTATGCGAAAAATTGAGTTGGTGCTAAAAATCAGTGGGAGACCCATCGACAAAAGTGTTCAGAAAAGTCTTAAACAACTAAGTAATCTAATTAAAATTCCACAGGACTGCAGACCTGTAAAGAATGTCTCTCAAAAGCCTGAAATCTATACAATATATATAATGGTACGAATTAGAAGTTTGATAAAATGAAAGGCTTCGTTTTGAAAATTTTCCTTGCCTTTAAATTCACACATAATATGCTAACACATAATTGCCTCCATGTAAAGCAGAATGATGTAAATAAATACTGTAGCTCTCAGGTGCTATGAGTTGATATTTTATTTAACACATAAATTTTTTTCAGTTTCTAAATTCTCTGTTTTTACTTTACTCTGTTATCAACAATAGTAAATAAATTCCTCCAAATAAATAATGCTTGTATATTTTAAAAGAAGTGTTTTATGTAAGAAAATAGAGTGGGAAAGGCAGGAGCTTTGATATACAGACACTGATAATCATTTTACCCAGCAATACATTTTAAGGCACTCAATTCTCATCTCAGTAAAATAACAAATTTCCTCTTGTTATTCTAAAACCTTACAAAAATAACTGGGAGGTAGATATGGCTCCTACCTACCACATGGGAGGCCCCGGGTTCAGTTCCCCGTACCTCCTAAAGAAAGCGAGCAAGACAGCAAACTGCCACAATGGGCTGGCATGGCAAGCCAACACAAGATGATGTAATAAGAGACACAAGGAGGAAAGCATAATGAGGGACAAAGCAAAGAGGGGATCAGAGATGGCACAGGTGATTGGACATATCCCTCCTACATAGGAGGTCCTGGGTTTGGTTCCTGATGCCTCCTAAAAGGAAGATGAGCATAAAATGAACAGACAATGAGCACAAACAATGAGGGGGTAGGAAGAAATAAATAAGTCTTTTTAAAAATAGCTAAAGATACTTGGATCTCTTTTGTTGTGAAATATTTCTATATACAGAAAGGACATGACTATTACACAACAAATAGGACTTTCACCTCTAGTTAAATCCTAGAAGTCTATGACAAAACACTATAGCAATGAACAAAATCAGATAAATTAAAATTTTATTTTTAAAAAGATAGCCAAGTAAATTTACTGTTATTCTAATACAGACATTGCTATTTTAGCAATGGAAGAACTTTTATCATTGATGTGGAGGCAGTGGCTTCCAGAGGTTC
The DNA here is from genome assembly GCF_030445035.2 of Dasypus novemcinctus. Taxonomy (NCBI): domain Eukaryota; kingdom Metazoa; phylum Chordata; class Mammalia; order Cingulata; family Dasypodidae; genus Dasypus; species Dasypus novemcinctus. The sequence goes on along the minus strand of NC_080688.1, from coordinate 82,762,515 downwards.
TGAGAGAAGGAAGAGTGAAAATTAGGTATAATATAGGGGCACTTTTGAGATATTGGAATTGTCCTGAATGACGTTGCAATGACAGATACAGGCCATTATACATCTCGTCATAACTTACAAAACTGTGTGGGAGAGTGTAAACTATAATGTAAACTATAATCTGCTCTTAGGGCAATGCTCCAGTATGTGCTCATCAATTGTAACGAATGTACCACTCAAACGAAGGAGGTTATTAATGTGGGAAAGCATTGGAGGGGTAGGGAGTAGGGCATATGGGAATCCCCTACATATTTTATGTAACATTTATGTAATCTAAGTATCTTTTTTAAAAAAAGGTATTAAAAAAAAAAGATATCAGAGAGCAGTGATTGCAAAGGAATGTAAAGGAACTAAAGTCTAGAAGAGAACAAGCCCTTCCTAAGTGAACAGAAGATGGGAGGCCATTTTCCTGGCTGGGCGCACTTTCAGAGTCTGAGCAGGGCCAAGAAAGTACTGGAGCACCTGTCACAGGCACAGAGGCCCCAGGCAGGTATGGAGAACTAAGGAAAACCTGGAAGAGAGTTCTTATTTTAGTCACTGTACTCTCTCAATCTCAGATCTGACCTCCTCGTTTCAGAGAAAATCTCAACTATTATCTATTTCTCCAATTTCTATATTCTCTTCTTTTGAATCCACAATGAGCGGTTCACATAAATCTTTCCAACCCTTTTTCACTAAAATTCAAATTTTATTTCACTCTCATTTTGTGCTGTTCATCAGTCCTTTAAAGGCAAGGACATAGCAACAAGTATTGCTTTCCATGTATCGGTCTGGTGAATTTTTTTGTTCTGGGAGGTAGATGTTTTACTTACTCGAACTGCACGTGGTATAGCAGCTGATATCTCTGCTAGGTCGTAGCCCCTGTAACTGCTGCTCTTTTATATTGGCCCCCTGGTGGTCTCCCTGGGCCTGAGTAGTTTGTAGCGTTCAAATCTCGAGGATTTGGCAGTTGATTCTTAGAATTGTGCATCCGCCTTCTTCGTATTTCCCATTACCTATGGCTCCCCCCATAAATTTCCAGCCATTTTGCCAGCCTCAATATCTGTCCTCTGACACCTCAACCCAGTAAGTTTTCCACTTTCTGCTGCTTAAGTGATGTACAGATTCATGAATGTACCGAGCCAAAAAAGGAAAACCTTAGTACAATTCTGTCCTTAAAGGTTAGGTTATTTTCATGCTTTGATCTGCTTTTTCACTGTTCTCCAGGGGTCTCCCCTATGCCCAGCAGTTCATCAGGGTTTGGGGGAGTTTATGTTCAGATTGAGATCTCATACCTTCTGCAGCTAATTTGTTCAAAGACATAACTCCAGCATCTAGAATCAACACCTATTATTATATTCTAGGCATACACCATATATTTATTGACTGACTAGTTGATCCCTTTTGTTAAGATGCAAAAGTCTAAGCCAGACCAAAAAGACTGCCCTCATTTAGTAGACATTAGTGTGGTATATTTGGAATTTGTAGAAGCTTTAATGGAAATGTTGAAAGAGAATGAGCTTTTGTTTGTTTACAGTTTTTTAATTAAAGTTAATAGATCACAAAGAATGTTGCATTAAAAAACATAAAAAACATAAGAGGTTCCCATATACCCTGCTCCCCACCCCCCCACTCCATCATTTTTGTTAATTATAATTTCTTGAAGATAGATACATCACACAAAAAAATGTTACATTAAAAAATATGAGGTTCCTGTATACCCCCCACCCCGCCACCCTAACTCCTCCCACACCAACAACCTCCCCCATCATTGTGGCACACTCATCGCACTCGGTGAACACATTCTGGAGCACTGCTGCACCATACGGGTAATAGTTTACCCTGTAGTTCACACTCTCCCCCAGTACATTCAGTAAGTTAAGGCAGGATATATAATGTCCAGCATCTGACCCTGCAATATCATTTAGGACAAGAGAAAGAGAGTTTTTAACAGATCAGAAGGAAGTAACCTGTTTCACAATTCCTGGGCACTATTTGATGGAAGACTGTCTATAAGATCAGGCTGATAGTTATGCTCAGTAAATATCATTAGAGATGAGTTAAAAAACATTCTCCTTGTTCAGAAAACAAAGATACTCTTCAAAAACTGTCAAGAAATAGGTGTTTTTGCAATTTAGACACTTACATCAATATCAACTTCTACATTGTTATTTTGTATCCAACTATTAGTTATCAGAATTTCAAGTATGAAAAATAATTATTGAGCAGTAGCAAACAGTTTTGATTGTTAATATCTCCTGTTAATTGTACTAGTGTCTAAAATTTTTTTAACAACTCAATTATATAAATCATTGAGTTAGAGAATTATGTAAAGTTTTAGTTCAATAAGATAAAAAAGCAAAATAATGCTGCACACTTAGTATTAATTTACAAAACAATATATAAGGAATGGTTATTTCTGAAATGCATTTATTACATTTCACAAGAATTTAATGACTTCTAATATTTTTTAAATGCTTGATAAAAAAGCACAATTGATTTACAATGTATGAAAGAACATACCAGATCTAAAGTGTAAAGATTCACTACTAATTTAGGATTAATCTAAGTGAAGGTAAAACAACTTAAAACTTTTCCTGGAACTTAATCTGTAGTTACTATGTTGCTTATAAACAGTAAATACTTATTCAAGAATATAAAATGCTAAGAAAATTATATATAGATTTTCAATGAAATGTTTAAGAGCTGATAGAACTGGAAGTATTGAGAGGCCCCAGGTAAAACAAACTATTTTCCTAAATGAAATTGTTTAGAATTTCCCAAGCATTTTTAAAATAACTCATTGATCACTTTTTTCCATTTGAATGCCAAAAACAGTGTAATAAAAATATTCTTTAGAGACAGAGAGTCATGAGTTAAAATCTCACCTTTTCATGTTTACCATCTCTTTGACCTGGTGAAGTCAACTTATTTTTTTTTCAGTTTTATCATTTATTAACTTGGAAAGTATTAATCCTCCTGTGCACAAGTGAGAAATGACTACATTTGTTTATAGAAAGGTCTTAATAGTGGGTCTATTCCACTGTGCCCACTGAGAAATTTTTTGAATTAAAAATCTGATCATGGCTCTTAAGTTACTCACATAGAAAAAACAGAAAACAAAAACAAAAACTTTGTCAGAACTTCTAATCATAACGCAAAAATTAAACCTAAATCAGCTGGCAAAGCCTTTTACTGAAACACAGGTGGCAGAGGGGTAATTAACATCAACAACTTGTGTTGCTCCAGATTGTAAAGCTGAAAGATTACTTACATGGACACTGGTATGAAAATAACTTGGTTTACAACAGTAAAATACAGAAAAGCAAAATATGGCTGAGAAGATAATCCATAAATGACCAAGTTATTTCAAAGGATGAAAGAGCCACAGCAACAAGAATGAATGGTAATTCCAAATGTCAATTTGCCAATCTAGGTGGACAGAGCTCTGCACTTGCAGTTCAGTCTTTTCCCCCAGAGTTCCCCAGAAGCCAGTATGAGAAAGAAAGCCAGGCTTTGGACAGTGCAGTTTCCGTTCTCTTTATGAGTCATCATAAAGAGTCACCCAACACACCCAATCATCCCTTAATCTTTTGCTATGGTTGCTCAAACCCACACGGCTTGACTCCAAACAGGATCTCTCCAGTGGCTTTTAAGGCACTCATTATTTCCATTTACTCCATATTGGAATAAAATTATTTCCTAGAAGACAATTAGATCTACTGCATTATCTTCAATTTAATGCTTGGAGAATAAATACTCTTTAAATTTAGCCCTTGATGTTTATCCATCTTTTCTAAGTTATATATTATTCCTATTTGAGGGGGGAAAATACTACTAAATTGAATGGAAACCCATTGAAATTATGTAACAGAATTTAATTTTTCCAAATCCTAAGAACTGGATAAAATCTAACAGTAAAATTTTCTCTGGAAAATTATGATGATTGCTGTAAGAAACCACAAATTAGATAATGAAAGATTATTTATAAAAAATTCCATATGAAATGCATGATGATTCAAAAGAACATCTTATTGATGGATACATTTCCATTGGTACTATCTATAGAGTCAACAAACATATTAAAAATGCTAAGGGAAATGGGTGTGGCTAAACCAACTGGGCTCCCATCTACCATATAGGAGGTCAAGGGTTGGAAGCCCAGGGCCTCCTGGTGAGGGCAAGCTGGCCCACACAGCGAGCTGGCCCACGCAGATTCCTGGCCCATGTGGGAATGTCGCCCAGCGCAGGAGTGCCGCCCTGTGTGGGAATGCCGCCCAGTAGGGAAAGCCGCCCAGTACAGGAAAGCCACACTGCACAGGAGTGCCAGCTGACATAGAGAGCTGGCACAGCAAGATGATGCAACAAGAGACACAGAGGAGAGAAAATAAGAAGACATAGCAGAATGGGAGTTGAGGTGGCACAAGAGAGTAATCACCTCTCTCTCACTCTGGAAGGTCCCAGGATCAGTTCCCAGAGCCACCTAATGAGAATACAAACAGACACAGAAGAACATACAGCAAATGAAAACACAGGGCAGACAACAGGGGCAATGAGAGGGGGCAAGGAGAAATAAATCTTTAAAAAATAATAACAATAATGTATCCTGTGGTTTAAAAAAATGTTAAGGTTATATTAAGAGAAGTTCTTGTGAAAATAAATGAAACAATGAATACTATTAAAAATATTTTCAAAAATAATTAGAAACTGTCTGTACCAAAATATTAGAAGCATAAGTAACCAACTCACTTTTCTGGTGTCTTTCATTAGGTTCCCTAGAAACAGAGCCTAAGACAGGAAACCAGGTGAATCTGATGTTTTGAAGTGTGGCAAACTGTATTTTCCAGGAGTTGCCACAGCAATATGTCTAGTCCCATATGTTCTTTGAGAACATTTCCACATCCCCTCTCAAGAAGTGAAGTCAATTCCCCATCTGCTTCTACTTGAGTATGTTATGACAGTGTCCACCAAGAGAGTATGACTGTGTGAATTCTGAAGCTAAACCATGAGAAGTATTAAGCTTTTTCTGTCTTTCTTTTTCATAACACAGGGCTTCAGACCACTTAGTCAACAATTAAATGGTCCAGGTATCCTGAAGCCACAATGCCAGAGGAATCATATAGAGGGACTGCATAGAAATAAGGAGAGATGCCCAAAGAGACTCAAATATTCCAGCTTGCAGCTGTTTGAGTGTAGCCGGCATCAGCCAGTCTCAAGACGATTTCTGCCACCTGAATTACAGATGAGTAAAACGGAAACATGGTGCCCCCATAGAGTCCTGCCCAGTTTTCACATTGGGAGTAAAATAAATACTGTTGTTGTTTCCAAGCCACTCAGTGTGCAGGTGGTTGTAACACAGCATAGGAAGATAAGAGAGCGCTGTTTTCACAAAGAATCTTAAAGGGATTGAGGGAACTGCAAGGGTCTGAACAAGCATGAAATGTCAGGTTTTGTCCAGCTTTAACATGATCCAAATAGGGTACTGTCTCTGTAGTATAAATTATACTACAAAGTTGTCCTGTAAAGACACCAGTCATTTCTACCTCCATAAGAGTCAGTCATTGGCTGAAGGGCACCAGGTGGGGGGAACTCAGTGGTGAGGTGCCTTTCCTTGGTCAAGGCCTTTGGAAAAGCCTGATGTATGAGCCATTAGCAGCCAATTCTCACAAGCAGTTAGGGGATCTGGGTGGGTCACCAAAGGCATTTGTTGCCTCAAGAGACCCTAAATTTGATATTACTATCAACGAGTCTAAGTAAGAACTGTTGAAGGGCTCACGTATAAAAAGAACATGTCAAGTTGTGGCAGCATAGCATAGTGAAGAGTTCAAGATCATAAGACCTGTCTCTATTTTATGCTTAATTCACACAAGCTTGTTGCTGCCTCTCTTCACCCCTCCTCCTTGCCTTTGTTATCTCCCTTTTCCAGCCGTTGCTATCCTTCCAGCCAGTCCCGTCCACTTAGCCAACTCATAATCTGCCCCCTTTCTTAATCACCGCCTACTTCATAGCTGCCTGCACAGTTCTGCCTATCCACTACCGCCCCGTAGTTTACCCGCCCCAATTCCTACCCCTCCCTTGACCCGACCTTATATAATCAAGTGTATTTCCGCAATAAATTAGACTAGCTCATTCTCACAAGCTGTCTCCGTGGTTTTTACCGCGCGTCCCCCACGCCTGGAGAACCTAGGCCTACGCGCTGGCCTAGGGGCTCACCGCCGAGCCGTGGAAGCCCGCCCGGTCCTCGTGGGTTGCTAACTTAGAATAGCAGCCCACAGCAGGGGTTGCTAACTTGGAATAGCAGCTCACACAAGCTCTTCTATCTTCATTCATTAAACATTTATTGAGTTTCGACAACTGGTTCACAATTTCCATCTGAAATCTAGCTTACACATCCAACTATTTATTTGACATCTTGGCTTGAGAAATCTGAAAGCATTTTCAATCAAAACATGTTGAAGTCACAGAAATCATGATCTTCCACTGAAACTTCAGTCCACTTCCAGTGTTCTATATTTCCAGTTATTCAAGTTAGGAATCTAGGAGATGCTCTTTTTTTTTTTTTTTTTGTCTTTATTTATTTTTTTAATGTTACATTAAAAAAATATGAGATCCCCATTTACCCCCCACCCCTCTCACCCCACTCCTCCGCCCATAACAACAACCTCCTCCATCATCATGAGACATTCATTGCATTTGGTGAATACATCTCTGAGCGCCACTGCACCTCATGGTCAATGGCCACACCATAGCCCACACTAGGAGATGCTCTTGACATGTCTTTCACCTCCCCTTCCATTTCACTAGGTTCTGTCTTATTAATTATCTCTAAAATCTTACTCAGCTTTCCTTCTCCACCATTACTACTTCACTCCCTTTTATTATCCCTTACAGGAAGTACTGCAATAATTTCTTAAGTTGTCTTCCTAGATCTCCACCCAGGTACCTTCAAATCTGATATTTCCAGACCATTTACAATCCTGAAAAGTTGTCTCATTAACCTTTTGTGAATAACCATAACCTACTGCAAGGCCCCAAATGGGAACATCTCTGGAATTTTTTTTCAGACCCAGGTTCTCTGCAAGTCTGCCATATAACTTTCTTGCATCTTCATCCAAACCAGAGGCTTTGCCAGCTATTCTCTTTGTAAATGTATTTCCAATTCATCCTTTAAATATTGAACCGTTCATCAATTTCCTTTCCTTCACCTCAACACAGATAGGTAAGCTCTCTATGTTATGTATTCTAGCAATATGTGCTACCCCCTTCAAAGTCCTCATCAAAGTTGCCACTTTAATAATCTATTCATGTGATTATCCAATCAATCATGCAGAAAATAGCAACAAAAGGAAGAACCAAGATTTTTCTTGGTTTGTTTCCCAGTGAATCCTCAGCATGTGGCACTCTTCCTGCCAAATGGTAAGTATCCAATAAATATTTATCAAATGAATCAATCAATGAAAATGAAATAAACTTTGCTGGCTTCAAAAATCTTGTATCTGTGGTTGGTATTGTTCGTCTTTGAGAAAATCAAGATCACTTACTTTCAGTGAAGAATCGTTTTCTCTTCAGCAAATCACATTAGCTACATATACACTAATTCCTTTTTCATGTATAAATGGAGAAAATAGAGCACAAATGCTTTGAAATGTAAGTTTCTTTCTCTTTCAGAAATGTGTTCAAACCCTTTACTATCATAAATTCTAAAAATAAGACACATTAATATCTGAAAGTACTTAGTAATGGCAGGAAAAATTATCAAGTAATCTGTAAAAGCATGTAATTACTTTGTGCGGCCATGGCACTTATAATTGCTTGTGGGAGATGAGTACACATAAAAAAATGAAATTACAGAATGTTGGGTAAAAAAAGACATGAGGGCTATTTGTTCTATGCCCGAATTAATAGTATTATAAAAAGAAGAAAGTAAGAGGAGAAAGACAAGATAACAATCAAGGGAAGATTAAGAAGAAAAGGCTAGGGAAAGAATTACAAACAAAAAGAAAAAAAGACATTTTAAAGATCTTAGAATCCACCAATTTTGAACCTTTATGCTAGGCTAGTTCCCCATGTTTTATTTTTTATATTTTGGCAAATAAAATAACAGTTTTCCCATTGCAAGTGGAAGCACAATCTTCCTGGTTTCTCTTCAAATATGCATAGGTACGACATGCAATATTTTCACATATATTTTGAAAAATCAAAGTGGCATTACTGAAAAAAGCAAATAGTTGCCTGCACAATCCAAGAAATTTCCAAACAGAACTGGGCTTGTCATGAGTTTCAGTTAAAGGAGTTGCTCCAAACAGCTCCGTAAGCATCAGTAACTTGGGAATGACACCGCCCATCCATCAGAGAAGGTTAACTGGACAGCAGGGTCTTACTCCACACTCGCATCTTTTCTAATTTTAGGAAACAGTGGGAGTATCTCATTTCTTCATATTGAATGTCTTTGATACTTGTTTAGTTGATGAAATGTGATATGTACTCAAATGAAAATGGATGACAGGGCAGCATCTTTTAAAAAATGAACTCTATTTGAACATTAAGGGAGAAATTCTGCCCTCCTTGCTTGAATACATTCCTTTTGCTTCCTAGGTTGACAATGTTTGCATCCCAAATCAGTCATTAAATCAGTATGACTTTGATGTAGACATAGTAAGCAAAATTGAGTTTTTACTTGCCTAAACTAGAGAGCAGAAAGTGGAGATTCTTTCATATGCCATAGACTCTTAATAAATTGGGACCTTTCAGCCTAAGGTAGAACATATTTTAGAGGCTCAATCCAAGCTACAGAGCTGTACTCAAAACCATGTGTTAGGGTGAAGCTCAGGTTAGCAGACGACAGCCAGATTCTAGTGCTTTAAAAATTTTTAAATGTAAAGTTCAAAAATTAAATGAAACCATATTCCTTACTTAAGTTTTCAGGAAAAGCAAAACAATATGCTAAGTTATATGTGTGCTAATCATAGTCTAGGGGTAAGGGGGGCATTTAAGGCAATGGTAGTCATCCATTTTCAATAAACCCACTGCTGTTTAATATTCTTGTCATAGATCCTTGACCAGTTGCTACATGGCATGCAGAATAACAAAAAAAGAAAATAAACCTAACTGCTTATCAAATAACTTTTATGTTTACAGATATCCATCATTGACAATCAAATGTAGGATTTTAAGTTTTTGTTTTAATGTATCCAGGGTAAGGGACAGACTGTTAAAAGGTGAGGGAAATAATTTCAAAATCACAAGGAATAATATAACAAACAGCCATATCCATGTCAGCTGTATTTAACAATGGTCATATATGCTTGCATTCTTTAGGGTTTTAAAATTTTAAATATGTGTAGGAAAAACTGATGTCCTCTTTAAACTCATTCCTCTCCAAAGACCCCATTCCAGTGTGAACCAATATAATGTTGGCTATATTTTTTTCAGTCTCTTACCTGTCTTTATATTCATGATACTTATTCTTAAACAACACATAGTTTTGATATTTCCAGTTATACTCTTTCATTACAAACTGTATCTATGGATACATAAAAGCTGGAGTGACTTGACACTACATAATAAAATATATTAAAAAATATCTGCAGATCTCACATGAAACAAATAGCCTGGTTTTCACAATTCCTCTCAACTAATTTTTTTTATTATATATTGAATTCATAGTCTACATTGTTGCCAACAAAGGAAAAATATATCCTAGGACATTCACTAATACTGTAAATAAAAAAATAAATAATGAATAATTCATTGTTTTAAAATAGAAATGGAAATAAACACGGATTCTCATGGCAAAATTGTAAAACAAATAAATTATGGATAAGAAGTTAACCCTAAATCCAAAAACTTTAATACAATTTTCCTATAAATATTTTTTTGGTCTATCTTATTACTTGCTATTATTTACTGCTGTTACCTCAGCACCAAAAGCGACCCAACTATAAGCAAACACTGGAGCAAGCAAAGCAGTGTCCTTTAAATTAGAAATCGGTGAGACTAGAGCATGCCCTGTGTGGCCCCACCAGGGACGGCAGCAGAGGAAGGTCACTTCCTTCTTAACTCTCCTCTGATCAAAAGCTTCTGGATCAGTCATCCCACCAGAGGCTCAGCTTCCAGATAAGGACTGAATAATTTTTACCACTTTCAGGCAGAGGTGACATGTTCTATGGAAGTATTGGGTGTTCATTTCTTTTAAGTGCTGAATCCAGACATCACACACAGAACCTTTGAGAGTCATTCTTAGTTTCCCAAGAAGCATTTTTAAATGTCTTGTTAGCATTGTTGAGGTTTTCATAAGTGCTCATCTAAAACAGAGTTCAGCTCACTAGCCTGCGGTGCTTTTAATTAATTTTTTTTTTCACCATAAGGCAGCCACAAGAAATTTTAAAACAATGAAATGCACCATTCTCTCTCTTTCTTTTTTTTAGGCTGAAAGAGTGTACACTTTACTGATCTATGAAATGCTTTGTTTAAGTTACCTAATAGTAAAGACTCTTTTTTCACTGCGTGGTCATTGAGAATGTAAGTGATTATGAAACAGTCATCTCCAAAGTTCTGAAAACCCACAGAAAGTATGTCAAGCAGAGTACATTTGTTTATGGCAGTCAATAGAGATATGAATTGTGGCTTTCTTTCTACTTAAGGAAATTTGGGTATTTTAACACTAAGAATATTATAGAATTTTTCTGAAACTGTACTTGAAAAAAAAAGAAAATACAGAAAATACAGAGGTGGTCATTGGACCACCAAATATGATGCAGCCAGGCCCCATGGGAATTCGTGGCCACATGAACAAAGAGCAGATTGAAGTTCTGGGGTTCCTCAAGTGAACCTGGGCTCTAATTCATTTTCGAATTTTATTTTCAATCCCAGGCATTTAGCCTAAGCACTTGAAGAGAACAAAAGAAAGAATGGCTAGTAGAAAAATTGATAAAACTGGTAAGTCAAAATAGGACAAATAAAAACAGAAAAAAATGTGATTTCGTTCATTCTGATTTTGAAAAACTATTTCAAGCACTAACAAGTTTATTTGATTAGAGTTACTGAAAACAAAAATGAGAACTAAGGATATTCCTCTTCCTTCTAGTCATGTTGTCATTATAATAAATCTTGCTTAGATTACGTTTTATTATCAAAGATTAAATATAATCCCCCAAATCATACAAAACTGAAACAATTTACAACTATCATATTTTCCCATATTTAATGATCTCCAGGCATAAAAGGCCTTCTGAAGATGGCCTAGTGTACCGAGAAGATTATGAGATTGCATGGTATAGTTTAGTGAGAGGTAATGGTTCAGATAAAGTAAAAGAGAGGAGAGAGCCCGGGTTTAAAACCAGCGTTGCCACATCCTGGCTGCGTATATTTGATCAAATCATTTAGACTCTCTGTGCCTCAGTTTCCTCAGATATAATATAGGAATAATAGCAACACCTGGTAAATATGAGGATAAAGTTCATTAATTCGTGTCAAGTGCTTAAAAGAGTGCTTCACAAAAATTAAGTCCTATAAAGCATCAGCTATTAATATTCTAAGTAGTGCTGCCAACATTTTGGCATTCTTTTTTCAAATTAAGAACACATTCCCTAGGTTGGCATTTAAGTCCCTCCACAACATTACTCCAACCTAATCATTTAGACAAGTTTATTATAAACATGGCTGTAAATAAACTAGTGTTTGGCAGCTTTTATGTTAATGCATGCTTGTATACCAACAAAGCATCAAATAGTTTAGAATTTTAAGCCTCTACAAGAATTTGCTGCCTAGACATGGACACTTTTGAAATTGTCATCTTCTTATCCATATAATGAAAACATGGTTAGTATTACTAACTGATTTCATGGAGTCACTAGGCTATTTTGGGGAAAAAATAATATGACGGAAGGAAGGCACAGGTTTCCTTGCTGAATCAATGTCACACAATGGACATTCTTAGTCCACGTGCCTCAGACCCCGTGAAACATAAACAGGAGAGACAGGTACACCTGCACCTCTCCTCTATCTGTGGATTCACGTCCATTTCCAGTGGCAAGTAACGGAAGAGGATTTATTTATATTGTGAACCTATAGAAAGGACTATGCAAGCTGAAACTGTGCAATGTGATCTTAATAATCAATGGCAGCATGCGATTATCCTGTGACCCTTATTTTTTATTTTGTATTTTTTAAAGATTTATTTATTTATTTCTCTCCCCTTCCTTCCCACCCCTCTTGTCTGTTCTCTCTATTTGCTGCATCTTCTTTGTCTGCTTCTGTTGTTGTCAGCGGCGCAGGAATCTGTGTTTCTTTTTGTTGTGTCATCTTGTTGTGTCAGCTCTCCGTGTGTGCAGCACCATTTCTGGGCAGGCTGCACTTTCTTTCATGCTGGGCGGCTCTCCTTACGGGGCACACTCCTTGTGCATGGGGCTTCCCTACGCAGGGACACCCCTGAGTGGCAGGGCACTCCTTGCGTGCATCAGCACTGTGCGTGGGCCAGCTTCACATGGGGTTTGAACCGCGGACCTCCCATGTGGTAGACAGACTCACTGGGCCAAGTCCGCCACCATCCTGTGATCTTTACACAATTTGTCTGTCTAAGCATTTAAGCATAAAAAAGAGTTTTACTGTTGGTTATAAATTTATAGAGAAATTTAAAAAAACACTAAAACTAAACTTTCTTCAGTATGTGGAAATTTAAAATATTAGAAACATTGAGAATTAAAGTGTTTTGTTTTTCTAAAAGATTTCTCAATACTTGTGGGGAGCCACCCGCTGTGAAACCTATTTACAACCTCCTATAGCATGGCAGATTTCACAACTACTACAGCCCTGCCCCGCCACTTCCTTCTTCTTCTTCCTCCTTGTTTCTTTGTTCTCCCCTTCCCGCCACAACTCTGGTAACCACAGCAGCACGCGTGCGCAAGGCGTGAAACTCTGCAGACCCGGCACAAACTTTCAGCCAATGCCCTCCTTGGACGTCTGCCACCCGCAAAACCAGCCTATCACCTATGGACACGCTCTCTTCCCTCAGTATAAATTCCCATGTTCTACCCCCAATAAACGAGGCTTGATCAGAATCCTGTCTTGCCTCCATTCCTCTCGTACCCCTGCCCTCACTTCTTCCCACAGGTCCCTTGAATCTGCCCCCTCCGGTTCGGGCAAAGACTAGGTGAAAAATTCTTAACTTTGTCTTGCCAAATAACTTCCAGTACAGAGAGTTCTCTTTGGATCATTTAAATAATTTTAATATTCTACTTTTTACCTTTATTCTATCTTATGAGAGTTACGTCTTTTATTGCTTTATAGTGAATACTCTAGCAAATACAACGACCATCCTTGATTTATAAAAACCTAATATAATTTGGTAATTACTATTTTTAAAAAAAAAGCATTTTAGAACACCTTAATCCCATTTATCTCTTCCTCAGAATGAGAAACAAATGAAACAATTTTTCATATACAATATCCTTCAAACAGGTATTATCAGGCTTACTAAGAGAAAAAGTACAAGAAACAAAAACAGGAAAAAGCAGATTATGTGCAGGTCCACTTGACCAAGATGGCAGTAGGAGATGCTCCATGGTACAATTCCCCAACAGAATTTTTCAATACCTAGCAAAAACTGGCAGAGCCATTTTGCTGAAAACTCCTGGAACAGTTAAAGGTTGCAGTTACTAAGCAAGTGCCAAACCAAAAAAATCCATCTTTGAAAATGTTAAAGGTGGTGAACTTGCTGGTACCTTCCCCATTCCCTCACTGACACAGGATGGAGGAAGCTTATATTCCCCTTGTGCATCACCGGCCCTGTTCTAGATGGAGCAGTGTTACCCTATATGCACACTGAGTGCCTCTGTATCACTGCACTCTATCAGGGGGCATCCTGAAGGGCAGAACCAAGAAAATTGTCTCTGGGTCCCCCTCTAAGAATTTGCCAGCAGGCAGAAGTAAATTGAGGACAAGTGAAACAGTGTGTAACACAATTAAGTCAAACCAGCCTGGGATAAAAGTTTACCTGCTTTAAGAATATAGTAGAACACCCAGGAAGGGGCTGGGGGAGAGTCTAATTCTTAATATCTGAAAGGGCATTAAGATTTCCATAAGTGGGAGAATTCCTAGGTATACTAAAAGGCATAAGCACAGGACAAGGTAAATGCTCAGAAAAGACAGAGAGGATCTTGAACTTCACTTGAGATGATCCTCCTAATAGGAGGGCTAAATTCCAAAGAAGAGCACCAGGCAATACAGAGCCAATTTGCAAATATGTGAAAAGTGTTTTTTTCCTTTGTTTCTGTTAATTCCAAATTCCAGGTACTGAAGAAAATCTCTATCATATCACTAGCTGGAAACAAACCTAAAGAACATAGAGCTCTGGGATTAAATACCAGAATTAACACTTTAAAATATTAAAATTACATTATGCCACAAAAGATTACGAAAGAAACAATGAAACAAAACTGATGGTGTGTACAAAGGAATAAGATAAAAATTTAGTGCCATCAATGAAGATGAACAGACTTCAGACATCCAGAAAAAGATTTAAAAATCTTAAAAATGATCATGACTATGCTCAAGGAGAAAAGAAAAAACAGGGAGATAAAACAAAAACATACCAGGATAGGCCAAATGTTTGGTCACAAACCAAGTTTCAATAAATTCAAAAATATTAAAATCATATGATATAGCTTCTCCAACAGTTGAATGAAGCTAGAAATCAGTAAATGAAAGAGAACTGAAAATATCAAAAACATGTGCAAAATAAATAACATCCTCTAAAACAACCAATAAGTCAAAGAAGAAATCACAAGGATAATTAGGAAATAACTTGAGGTGAATGAAAATAGAACATAACAAAAGTTGTGAGATACCACAAAGTCAGAAATGAAAGGTAAGTTTATAGCTCTAAATGCTTGCATTAAAAAAAGAGAAAGCGATCTCAACCATATATTTTATCTCACAACTAACTGGAGGATCTAGAAAAAGAAGAACAGCAAACTAAACACAAGAAGGAAGGAAATAAAAATGATAACATTAGAAATAAATGAAACTTAACTAAAAAACAATAGAATCAACAGAACCAAAAACCAATAATATAGGCAAAACTTTAGCTAGATAGACAAAAAGAAAGAAGATGAAAAACTAAAGTTGGGAATGAAACAGGGGGACATTACTACTAATCAAACAGAAGTCAACAAAGTATTATAACAAAGGATTATGAACAACTGTACGCTGACAAATTAGATAACCTATGTGAAATGTACAAATGGTTAGAAATACACAAACTACCTACATTGATTCTAGAAGACCTCAACAGATCAATAACAAGTAAACAGAGTGAATCAATAATAAAAAATTTCCCGAGAAAGGAAAGCCCATTATCAGGTATCTTCACTGGTAAATTTTACTAATAATTTCAAGAAGAATTGACATAATCCTGCTCAAACCTTCTCAAAAATTGAAGGGAACGAACAATACCTCATTCTATGAGGCCAACATCACTCTAATAACAAAGTCAAATAATATAACACAAGAAAAGAAAATTATAGACCAACATTCCTTATAAATGCAGATACAAAATCTTCAACAAAATACTAGCAAACTGAATCCAAATGAAGCTGGGAAGTGTTAGATTCCTCTAGGTTCTTAGCTAGGTAGCACAAAAGAATTTAAGAACACATCTGTTTAGTTAGGCTAGTAAAAAAGAATTTTATTGGGAAATAGGGGGAAAGAACAGAATTTACTGAGAAATGGGAGAGGACAAAAATACGCATCGAGATTTGATGCAGGCTTCTCTAGGCAGAGAGAGCGTGATTTGACTTGTGTGGTCACATTTTAAGCTATCAATTATTCTGACCCTTGCTAATGTTCAGGGAGGGGCCTCAGCTGCTTTCTGTTCTGATTGATTACTCCACACATCAGTTCCCCACAGACTCCAATGATGAGGCACCTTTCAAGGATATCCAGGGCTTTCCCTCTCATTCTAATTGAGATTCTCAGGGCCACCATCTCAGCCTTCTCTCAGGAGGTTTCTGGGCAGGGTCCCATGGCCATGTGGTCTGCTAGCCATGTGGTCTCCCAGGCCAGCCACCTTTCCCCTTTCACTATACTATCCTGCTTCACAATGAACATTAAAATAATTATACACTGTGAATAAATGGGATTTATCCAGGTATGCAAGAGTGGTTCAACCTTTTTTAAAAATCAATTAATGCAATAAACTACATTAACAAAAGGAGAAAAACCACTTGATCATCTCAGATGATGCATAAAAGGCATGTGACAAAATCCAGCACCCCTTTTTGATAAAAACTTTCAGAAAACTAAGACTAGAAGGAGAGCACATCAACTTGATAAAGGATATATATGAAAAATCCACAGGTAATATCATACTCTATGGTAAATGACTAAGTTTCTCCTCTAAAATCAGAAACAAGAAAAGGATGTCCACTGTCACCACTATTATTCAACATTATACTGGATTTTTTAACCCAACTAATTAGGCAAGAAAAACAAATAAAAGGTATCCAAATCGAAATGGAAGAAGTAAAACTTTCCCTATTTACAATTGACATGATCCAATATATATAGGAAATCCTGAAAAAGCCACAAAAAGCTAACAGAGAAAATAAATTAAAACAAGTGGAAGGGTCCAAAATAAACAAATAGACATCAGCAGTGTTTCTATATGCTAGTAAAGAACAATCCGAAGAGTAAATTTAAAAAAAAATCATTTATAATAGCAACAAAATATTACTAAAAGAAACCAAAGAAGACCTAATTAAATGGAAAGATTTTCTCTATTCATGAGTTGGAGAACAACATGTTATTAAGATGGCAATTCTAACCAAAGCGATATATGGAGTGGACGCAATCCCACTCAAACTTCCAACATCTTTCTTTGCACCAATAATCAAATTTCTGTGGAAGGATAAAGAGCCCTTACATTAGAATCAGGGTTCTCTAGGAAAATAGAACCAATAGGAGATATTTGTAAATAGTATGAGATTTTATAACTTTGTCTCATGTGACTGTGGTGATGCACAAGTCCAAATTTTGTAGGGCAGGTAGCAAGCCTGAGACTTAGATTATGGTCCTCATTGAATTCCCCAGGAGATGGTGGCTATCTGAAGCAGAGATAGGGATTCTCTCTCTGAATGCTGAAATCACCTCTCCCTTTAAGGCCTTCAACTGATTGGATTAGATGTCACTCATGGCTGATGGCCATCTCCTCAGTTGACTGTAGATCATCTACAGCCATCTATGCAATCAACTCGCTGATCATTAAAGTCCATGAAATGCCCTTTTATTACAGTTAGCTCAGTGCTTACTTGATAAAACAAACTGGACATCATTACCCGGACAAGTTTACATATTAGAGTAACCATTACAGCCATTCCTTATCAACTTGGCAACCATACACATCACCTTAAATCATACTTAGGATCTAAATAAAAACAATAACAGACACACACACACACACACACATATAGTGCCCCGCACACAACCGGAAATGCACTAAATCCCTCCAGAATCGGGTGCAAGTCTTTGGATGATATTCACCTTAAATTTGGCATCTTTATATACTACAATATGAAACTAATCCAATTTATGGCATATGATAAGAGGAAAGGATAGGGAAGAAAACAAATATTAATTTTATGTACATATACAAACATACAATAAAATAAGGAAGAAATATGTGCAACCATTACTATCCTCATTTCTGTAACTAGTCATGTATTTGAAATATATATTTATCACTACCTTCTTCCACTACCCATTCCATGTTCCCTTTACCTTCAGCAAGTAGCTCAGCTGGCCATATTTTTTGCCTTGTGGGGTGATGCAAACCTCTCTCTCAGCCTCTTGGGGTTTCTCTCTGACTCTCTGCCCTTTTTCTCGGTTTCTGTGGCTTTTTAGTTCTCCATTTTGTAAAGGACTCCAGTATGAGGATTAAGACCCACCCTAGGTCCACAATCTAAAGACTCTTAACCAAAACAATCTCATCAAAAGACCTTTAACTGAATCTAATAAAAAAGTCCCATCTTTAATGGGTTTACAGGCACTGGAATGGGTTTGCTTTAAGAACAGGATTGTTAAGGGTCAATAAAAAGACTCAAGGCAGCACAGATATCAGTCCTGCCCAGAGAGATTTATAGATTCAACCAAATTCCAATCAAAATTCCAACAACCTTCTTTGCAGAAATAGAAAAGCCAATCATCAAATTTACGTGAAAATTTATGAACTATACAAATAGCACAAGCCATCTTGAAAAAGAGAAATTTAGTTTGAGGCTTCACACTTCATGATCTTAAAACCTATAAAGTCACAGTTAACAATACAGCACAGTACTGCCACAAAAACAGACATATAGACTAATGGAATAGAATTGAGAGCTCAGAAATCAACCCTTATTTATGGAAAACTGATTTTTGATAAGGGGTCAAAGACTACTCAATTGAGAAAGATGTCTCTTAAACAAATGATGCTGATAAAAATGGATCTCCATTAAGAAAGAAAAGGAGGGAGAGAGGGAGGGAGAGAGAGGAAGAAAGGAAGGGAGGGAGGGAGGAAGGAAGGAAAAAGGAGAACACCTACCTCTCACCTTATACAAATATCAACTCAAAATAGATCAAACACCTAAATATAAGAACAAGAACTATCCAGCTCCTAGAAAAAAACTTTGGGAACTATCATCACCATGTTGTGTTGGGCAATGGTTTCCTAGACTTTACACCCAAAGCACAAACAATAAGAGAAAAAAAACTGTTAAATGGGACCTCATCAAATTAAATCTGTGCCTCAAAGTAATTTAACATGAAAGTGTAACACAACCTACACAATCAGCAAAAATATTTAGAAACTACATACCAAATAAAGGTATAATACCCAGAATATTTAAAGAAATCCTCCAAATTACAAAAAGAAGACAAAAAACTCACTTAAAAATTGGGCAAAAGACTTAACCAGACATCTCTTCAAAGAAGACAAATGACCAGAAAGCACATGAATAGATGCTCAATATCACTAGCCATAATGCAAATCAAAACCACAATAAGATATCAATTCACACCCATTAGAATCGCTGCTACTTAAAAAAAAAAAAAAAAAAAAAACAATGGAAAGTAACAAGCGCTGGAGAGGATGTGAAGAAACAGGAACACTTGTTCATTGCTGGTGGCAATGTAAAATATTGTAGCAACTACAACAGATAGTTTGGCAGTTCCTTAGAAAACTAAATATTAGACTACTATATGACCTGACAATCCAACTACTAGGTATATACTCCAAAAAATTAAAAGCCAATATTTTCACTCTGATGTCCATAGCAGAATTATTCACAGTTGCCAAAAGATGGAAGCAACCCAAGTGTCCATCAGTCAATTAATGGATACTTAAAATGTAGTATATACACACAATGGAATATTATTCAACCACAAAGGGAAGGAAGTCTTGATACATGCAACAATATGCATGAAACTTGAATCATGTTGAGTAAAAGAACTAGACATAACAGAAAAAAATATTGTATTATCTCACTGAATTTAAATAATTGAATAAGAATACTCATAGTCAGAACCTAGAATACAGGTTACCAGGGGATAGAGTAAGGGTAGGGAATAGGAAGTTAAGGCTTAAAATGTAGAGGGTTCCTGTTTGGAATGATGTAATGTTTTTTTAATGAATGGTGGTGATGGTAGCACAACATGGGAACATAATTAATAGCACTGAATTACATGTATGAATGTGACTAAAAGGGCAAACAGATCTTATACCTTATAATAGAATAAAAAAAGTAAAAATAAATTACACTACACAGTGAACCCTAATTTAAACCATTGGCTGTATTTAACAGTACAATTATGAAAATTTGCTATGGGTTTTAACAAGTGTTCCACAACAATGCAAGATGTTAATAATAGGGTGGTATATGGGACTCCCATATTTTATGCGTGATTGCACTATGAACCCAGAACTTTTGTAACAAATGAAAATATATACCTTTGGGATAAGGATTAATGGAAAGTTTCTAGTATTCATTGTGAAAGAAAAATTTAGCTCTAACTCTAATATTTATATTCTTATAAGTTATTATAGAAAGTGTTTAACATAATATTAACTTTTTGCTTACCAGTAAGAATATCAGCTACATTATTTTATCATTTTCTGTATAATTTTATTTTATATATTAAAAAAAGAGAATGGAAAACAAAATATCTGGGAAAAAAGAGAAATGAAAGAAATGAACAAGAGTGAAAAAGAGAAATTTGAAAAAAAGAACAGGAAAATAATGGGCTCGCAGTGTCAAAATTGCCAAAGTAGTACATAAAATGAGGACTTGAACATCTTTTTTATTTGGTGACATAAAGAACATTTAATTCTTTAGTGAAAGTAAAGGTAACAAAAGTGAGATTGGATTGCATCAAGGAATGAATAGAATATGAATTGCAGACATAGCAATGAATATTTGATTTTTTTAAAAGGACAAAGAACTGCAATGGTAAATAAATGCATTTGTAGACTCAGTAGCAGTTCTTCTTTTTATTTTCAAGATGAGAAATAATAAATCAGTCTTTCTCAACATTTCGTGATCTAAAAAATTTTAAGTGACCTGATCACAATCTAGAATATTTGAAATGACATGGTACAACCCTCCCAAGGACAATGTCTCTGAAATTTCAGTCCATTTTATTGTGTGCTCATACAATGCCTGGCACCTAAACAAGCCTCAAATTATTTTGTTAAGGAATGAATGAAATTTCTTAGATGGGATGTCTATTTAAAGTGGGTTTCTTATAGACAACATCTATCTGTTTACATTACCAACCCATTCTTGCATGTGTCTACTTTATCAATTAGTTAATAACTGTTTTTGGGTTTTTTTTTATGTTTCTGGTCTGATAATTCTAAAATCTGTGCCATATCCGAGTCTAGTTCTAATGTTTACTTTGTCTCTCAAGATTAAGGGCTTTTTAAATATATTTTATCTACTCTGACATATGTTATAAATGGTATATTTAGACCATTCACCTTTAAAGTGATTGCTGATATATT
Source organism: Dasypus novemcinctus (assembly GCF_030445035.2). NCBI lineage: Eukaryota > Metazoa > Chordata > Mammalia > Cingulata > Dasypodidae > Dasypus > Dasypus novemcinctus. Next base: position 82,741,463 of record NC_080688.1, on the reverse strand, counting down.
TGGCATAATATCTCATGCTTTTATTTATAGCACTTATTTTTGCTTATTTGTCTCCCCATTTTTCCTACATTCAATGGTTTTAATTGAGCATGTTGTAAGAGGTCCTCTCTTTACATTTCAATTTACACTTAAGCAGAAATTTAGTAGTTGCCCTACAGTTGCCATATTTTAAAAATTAATCTAAGGCGGTGGATTTGGACCAGTGGTTAGAGCATCCATCTACCACATGGGAGGTCTGCGGTTCAAACCCTGGGCCTCCTTGACCTGTGTGGAGCTGGCCCATGGGCAGTGCTGATGCACGCAAGGAGTACCCTGCCATGCAGGGGTGTCCCCTGCATAGGGCAGACCCACGCACAAGGAGTGCACCTCAAGAGGAGAGCTGCCCAGTACAAAAGAAAGTGCAGCCTGCCCAGGAATGGTGCCACACACACGGAGAGCTGACACAGCAGGATGATGCAACAAAAAGAAATACAGATTCCCATGCCACTGACAACAACAGAAGCGGACAAAGAAGATGCAGCAAATAGACACAGAGAACAGACAACCTGGGTGGGGTGGTGGTGGGGGGAAGAGGAGAGACATAAATAAATAAGCAAATCTTTAAAAAATTTTTAATCTAAGTACACCTTTAAATAACACTATACTACTCATATGTGGTATAGATATTATAACAGAATATACCCCATCCTTCTCTCCCATTCTTCATAGCATTGCTGTCATTCATGTGATTTATCTATATGCTAATATCACACAATTCATTGTTATTACTTTACACAAACAGCTATTTGTTAGATAAATTAAGAATAATAAAGAGAAAATATTTTATTTCACCTTCATTTATTCCGTCCCCAATGCTATCCCTTTCTTTATGGAGGATCCAAGTTTCTGATCTTTAACATGGTCCTCCTACCTAAAAATATTTTTCTTACATTTCTTGCATAGCAGGTCTGCTGATGATGAAATCTCTCAGCTTTTGCTTTTCTGAGAAATCCTATATTTCTCCTTCACCTTTAAAGGATAATTTTGCTGCCTATAGAAATCTAGCTTGATGTCTTTTTTTCCTTCCAATGATTTAAATGTTTCTCTCCCCTCTCTTCTTGCATATGTGGCTCCAGACAAGAAATTCATTTAATCTTATCCTTGATCCTCTATAGGTAAGGTGGTTTGGCTTTGTTTTGTTTTTACTCTGACTACTTTGAAGATTTCTCATGTTTTCTCCAGTTTGACTATTATATGCCCTGGTGTAAATGATTTGCTATTGTTCCTGCTCAGTGTTCTCAAAACTACTTGGATTTGTGGTTTGGTATCTATCATCTCATTTTGAAAATATTTTTGCCATTAATACTTCAAATGCTGCTTCTCCTCAGTTCTCTCTTTTCCTAATACCACAATTATATATGCTACACGTTTTTAAATTGTGGGACAAATTATTGGGTTATTATGTTCCATTTCTGTCATTTTTTTTTTGTTTCCATTCCAATTTAGAATGTATTCATGGACGCATCTTCAAGCTTACTTATTCTTTCCTCAGAAAGAATGGCCTGAAACCATTCTTCATTTCTGTTATTGTGTTTTTTCATTTCTACCATTTTTTAAAATTTTCTCTAAGTTTTCAATATCTCTACTTACATTACCCATCTGTTTTTGGCATATTGTCTACACTTTTCATGAGCCCTTAACAGATAAACATAGTTATTTTAAGTTCCCAGTTCTTTAGTTTGATAATATGTAAATATTGAGTTGTTAAATTACATCTTATGGCAGTCATTCATTCATTCATTCAGTTGTATTCGACCTGTTTATTGATTATATAATACACACCAAACATTGTTTTAGGCAGAGAGTATGCAAGAGTATACAGAACAGACAAAAATCTCCACCCTCAGGGAGCTTACATTCTCAAGGAAAAGCAGAGAACAAACAAGAAAAATAAGTAACATATGGCATATGTTGAAGAGTGATGAAATCTAAAGGAAGAGGAAAGAGGAAGTGAGAATTTGGGCAATGCAATTTTCGATAGTATGACCAGGATAGGGCTCTTTATAGAAGAAGACAATGAAGCAAGAGCCTGAGGAAGGCAAGGGAGTCAACCAAGCAGATATCTAAGGGCAAGTGAAATAGTAAATACGAAAGTTTTTGGGCAGAAGGTTCTCAGATCATAGAGATAAATAGGTAGGGAGCCAGTGTTGTTGAAGTAGAGTACAAAAGGATGAGAAGTAAGAGTGAAGGCAGGATGGAGGGAGGAAACTAGGTAGATTAGATAGTCTTCTAGACTGTTTTTAACATTGCAAGGACTCTAGTTTTGAATCTAAGATAAAAATACAGTATAAGGTTTTGTGCAAAGAAATGACATAATCTGACTAAAGTTTAAATAAAATCATTCATCACTGCCCCTCAGTAGGGAACAAAGAATTGAGAGGATTTAAAGGAAATAGCTTATGCACGTCTTCCAAAGCATAGTACTAGGTATTTAGCACTAAATAAAGGGTTTCATTTCATATCAATGGCCATCATTGCCATGGCAAAATGTGAAGAAGTAAACTACGAAACTGAAAATATTTGATTGGAGGACGATGATGGAGATGGCAGCAGTACCTATCTTGGGCATGAAGGCAGCACAGGGGTCATGAGGATCAGTTCCTGGGGAACTGGATTACCTGGGGTGTGGGTTAAGGAGAAGAGGGGGCTACTGGAAGGAGATGTGGATGTCACACAGGGAAAAGATAATAAACTTCAAGATTTGTTAAGATTTGGCTGGCAAAAACTATCTTAGTTTCATTCTAGTGCATATAACATTATAGCTTTCTTACCTGCTAGCTAAGCCATAGTTGCCTTGCTACTTACTCTAAACTTTCTTTAGCTTGTTTGCTTGATTTATTATCTTAAAGTGAAAGTTTAACTAATACTAATATATAATTTTTATTATTCCCTTTGCCATTTCCCCAACATCTTCATATAAATACTTATTTCAGATGCATTAAAATGTGACCTCATTTCCCAATAACTATTTTTCTCATGTGTATCAGAGCACAAACTCTTTAGTAATTCAAGAATGATGTATGTTATACTTGCTGAATATAACTTTAGTTTTCCATGGTGATCAATAAAAACAATATAAATTCCTTTAGGAAATGTGTCCCTGGGAGAGAATAGACACACAAGTGAAACATGAACCTGACGAGAAACGAGAATCCAATAAACATTTGCACTTAAACTTGAGAGCACTTTGCAGCTTGTTGTCACATTTCTCTAAATTAGGATTTGATATAGTGAGGCTTTATGAGAGATTTTCTCTTGTAAGAGCATTATTAAAGTTATTCACACTAAGTCTGAAGTCTTAGATTATTGAGAATCATCATCTCTCTGTCAAAGCAAGTATTAACTAATTGGTAACAGGGGAATAGAAAGTGTGGAAAAATACACACGGTATTAGTGGTAATTTATTTTTTGAAAGCAGCTGTTGACAGTTTGGCATTACATTCAGTTAACACTTCTAGGGACTTTGAAAATTATTCTCCCTGTCAGGCAGGACACAGCTTCTATGCTTTCACAAGACTTATGAACAGACATTCATTTTTTATTTTCTTTCCATGAGTTTGAATTGAAAATGCAAACCACCTTTGCCTGTCTTTGCCAGGTGCTATATCTACGTTTTAACAGCTGCAATATCCTCTAGATACAAATTTACCATTTTCACCTTTCAAAATGACAATTATTTTCAATATTTCATATTTCTCCTTCGTTAGAAAAGAAGATCCCAGAGTATAAGTGAATATCTGTCCTAAATAAATTCTGGATAGGGGAAAAGCTTAAGCAGTTGACAGAAAGCACCATCAACCAAGGCTATAATTCTTGTAAAAGAAAATAGTCCACCTTCTCAACACATAACACATTTTATCATAATTTCAATAATTCCTCTGTAGGATGGTGGTGACTTTACCGATAATACAATTTTTGTAACTGGATTCTGAGTTTTGGTTTTAAAATCAGCTAGGATTAGGCTTCACTGGGACATTTTAGGGACAGTTAAAAGGGGACCAATACTCTTTCCTCCCTGTTTCCAAGATCATAAATTCCCCTACCAACTGGATTTCTAACACTTGAAATGATTTAAGAGCAGTGTATTTTTTTCATGACGAGAAAGAAAGTTGGAATTGGAAAATATTCCCTGGTCAGGTTTTTACGTTAAAAAGGATTTTGATTGTTTACTTTAAACAAGTAACATTTAGGAAATGCAGGAGACACCTGAGATTGTAAAAGGAAGGTAGCACCATGGAAGAGTCAAGAGAGAGAACAGAGAGAAGAAACAAAGTGGAGCTAAAACAAGTAATCTAACATAGGTTGTCAAAGAAAAGCTGGCTATGTTTGTTAATGCAGTGTAAGGCATGCTACCTACCTCATCTGCCCTGGCAAGATACCATGCTTCATTGCAAATGTCAGTTTAGATCAACTTGGTACACAGACAGGTATAATTGAAAAAGAGATATATATGTATAAAACTTGTCCTTTAAATTTTAACAGAAAAGATTTAAAATTGTAAATATACTCTACTAAATGTTAGCTAAACATACATTATACCTATGTACACAAATTGCAATTAAAATGCAGATCTAATTGAGGTGTCAAAATGATGTCAGATTGAATTTATCCTCATGCGATAATTGTGGGAGGATTAGTATAGTCGATTGCATTAGGTAATGCAATGTAGGCATGTTCTTAATCTTAATCTATGTCCCTGTGGAGGTGAACCCACTGTAAGTGGGACTTTTGCAGATATTATTTTTAGTCAAGGTGTGACCCAGCTGAGTAAGAGTGGGCTTAATCCATGTTACCGGAGACCTTATAAACAGAACCTGAAAATCACAGAAACCAGAGGTTAGCCAAAATCCCTTACTAAATCCAAAGTACACTGTGTATTATTTAATAAATATACCACACCTGCATCAACACATCCCCACAAGAATAATGTTTTTTTGATTTTCAATTCAAGTTCATAGACCCCTTGTTAAGAATCCCTGGGTTAGAGAATAACTAAAATATGTTTAATTAGCTTCTGAGTAAATGGAGAGCAAAAATAAGGCAGAAAGAATATTTGAAGTCTTATAATTTTGTTTATTTATTAAAAGACACCAATCCTCAGATGCAAGAAGTCCAATGCAAGATTACAAAAATAAATTCATAACTTCTAAAACTTCAGAAGGGCAAATATAAAGAAAAAGTTTTTTAAATAGAAAAGACAAATTGTCTTCAAAGAATTGAGAATCAGAAACTATTATCCCAACGCAATAATGCAAGTCAAAAGACATGAAACTTTCATCTATTATTTAATAACATATTCATCCAAACTCTTAGAGTGAATGTATTAGTCAGACAAAGGTGTGCTGATGCAAAATACCAGAAATTAGTTGGTTTTTATAAAGGATATTTATTTGGAGTTGAGCTTACAGATACCAGGCCATAAAGCATAAGATATTTCCCTCACCAAAGTCTATTTTCACATGTTGGAGCAAGATGGCTGCCAACATCTGAGAAGGTTCAGGCTTCCTGGGTTCCTCCTTTCCTGGGGCTTGCTTCTCTTTCCTCTGTGTGCTTACTTCCTGCGGCTTCAGCATCAAACTCCAGCATCAAAAATCCCTCAACTCTGTTCTTTGCCATGCCTTTTATCTGTGAGTCCCCACCAAGGGGTGGGGGACTCAATGCCCTAATGATGTGGCCTAATCAAAGCCCTAATCATAACTTAATCATGCCTAGGTGCAGACAAGATTACAAACATAATCCAGTATCTATTTTTGGAATTCATAACCTATCGAACTGCTACAGTGAACCAATAAAATTTTATTTGTTGTTCACAGCGCTATTCAAGGAGAGTTGGATGGATCTCCTCCATTTTGTATTCATGCCACCTGGGACATGTGGCTAATAAAGAGAGGACAGAAAGGTTATGCAAGATGGTATTAGGAAGCATGTCAGGAAAAACCTTACTTTTCATCCATTTACATCACTTTCGAGGAAGCCAGCAATATGGTCCCTACCTAATTACACGGGATTCTGAGAGCTGTGGAATAGCACGTGGATATTTGGTGATCCCTAGCCATCACTCTACTTGACCGAAAGTACCCTTTAACCAATTCCCATACAGAGAGTACAATTAACCCCCACTTAGAGGGGCATAACACAAATTCCCTCTCAGTCATTGAATCCTGCTCAAAGTACAGGATCTATATAGGCAATGTACAGTCCTAGCTTCAGAAAATGAAAAAAAAAAAAATTTGAGTACAAACTTTTCTGTTGTATTGCTGTAATCCTGCAGATAATTCATTAAAATATTTTTCCATCATAGCTGTGGGGGTTAGAAGTCTATGGTGATAATCTTGCTTACTTACCTGTTTTTCCCTGTAGCTTCTACTTCTGCCTTATGTAAATTACTTTTCATCTCATGCTTTTATTCAGCAGCTATTGTGGACATTTGGGAATTCTTTAGTGGGGGAAAGGAGAGCAAACAGCTTTCTTGGCCCATCCCCTGGCTATGGAAGGATGGTTTCTAAAAATTTGTGTAAACTTAAAAAGTGTGAGAGGCTTTTGAAAATATGAACTTGTCATTTCTTTGGCAATATAATTCTCTCAAATATACAGTGGACTTTTATTTTTATTATATTATCCAAATTCTAGTAATACCAACAATTCTTCTCAGTAATTGTTATATAATATGATTGTTTCTCTGTTTTCTCTTCCTTCCCTGATGGAGGCTACCCTAAATTAATTGATATTAAATTCTCATTTTTGCTGTTATTTATTCTACCAGTTAGTTTTATTGGATACAACATTCTAATTATGTTCTAATGTTTTCCATGAACCACATAATTCAATTGAGTAATTTTACTGAGACTTTGCCTAAAGCATTTTTGTTTTGTTTTTAGGTACTGGGGACTGGGAATTGAACCCAAGACTTCAGATATGGGAAGCTGACACTCAACCACTGAGCCACATCAGCTCACCAGAAATGGTTTTATTGTTTTGCTTGTTGTTAATTTTGTTTTTTCAGGAGGCACCAGAAATCAAACCTGGGACCTCCCATGTGGAAGATGGCCACTAAATTTCTTGAGCCATATCCACTCTCCCAAAGCCTTTTTAAATATTAATAGTATCACTTTTGTTCTGAAATTTTGAACACTTCAAGGGTTCCATCACCTGGTCTCTCTATATTTCCACTCATTTTTCCTTGTAATCCAGGCAAGAATTTCCTATTTTCAAGTCTTTCTTTTAATTTCTCAATAAAGGCAGTCAAAAAAAAAATAAACAACAACACTCAATGCTAACATTAATTTTATAGTGTCTTCCCCTAGAATTTAGGCTGAGTAGGCACATGGTCTTTCATCCACATTTAATGCAAGGACAATTTAACTGAATACTTTGCCAGAATGTAAGATGGATCACTAGATAGTCTTTCAGACTATCAGGTGGTGTGATCTCTTGTCTAGATAGAGGATGCAAGACACATCTCTTCCCTTGGCTATTTATGATAAGCATCTTCTCTCTTGTTTGTCCAAGATCTCAGAGTAAACTTGAATCTCTTCATTCAGTCTGGGCTTATTTCCCACAACTCAGTAATTTCATCTCAGTAGGAAAACATATGTGAAATGGATTTCCAGTGAGATTCTCTGTACACATGGGATTCCATTATCAAAATACATGAAATAAAGGAGCAAAGAGACTTTAAGAATCACTTGAAATACAGTGGCTAAGTTACCAATTCCACAATTTCTCCATTTCCCAAAACGGTAATATGCTCTGATACTTTACTAAGAAAAATGAAAATCTTCTGAGTCATTTTACCCTTCAAGCAAAGAGTCCCTGGCGAGAAAGAAGATGGGTAGAACATAAAAGGACACTCTCCCAATTTCTCCACAAGTAGAAAAGGCGTTTCCACAGTTCTCAATGTAAAAATTCAATCTCACCTTTAGGTACATAATGAGTGATTAATAAGTTCTAACGATTAAAATAAATAAAGACATCCTGCTTATTTAAAGCATATATATAAATATAAGCCATCTGTATGGTTTTATTGGTCTCTCCAGCTAGAGAGTTATCAGGGATTGCCAAAGACATGGTTGCTTAAATATAGACATTGAAGCCCACTGCATATAAATATTTAGTTGTCTTTGCATGTAAACTGATTAATATGTTGGAGATTTGGACCCGAAGGGCATCGGGAATGAAAGAAAGAGAAAAAGGGGAGGGAAGGAGAAAGGGAGGGAGAGAGAGAGAGAGAAAGAGAGAGAGGAAGAACGATAGAGCTGTGATCATGGGGTCTGCCAGTAGAGACTCATCAGACAACTTTATTGTTTACAAGGGGCTCTCTATATACCCCAGTCTATTTGACAACAAGCAGCAACATGTAGCCTGCATGACAACAAGCAGCAACATGCAGTTAACTATCAGCATTACTCATAGTCTAAGGAATTCAAAAAAATCTTATCTCAAGGTAAAAAGTCTAAGTATTCTATTTACAACAAAAGGTATGTGCTCATCTTTTCTTTCTGCCTTTAACAGCTTCATCCTGTTTGCCACGAACTCTTAATTGCCACATTCCTTAGGGTGCAAGCATAGCCATGGAAAAAGCTCATCTCTCCTTGTGAAACCATTGTGCCTCAGTTTCCAACAATACATATTCATTTATGCCTATTAATAAATTAGAACTACCACCAAGACCCACTTCACTGGCCTTAAAAATCAAGGAAAAAATCTGTAAATTTCATTTTTAAGGACCAACTTTTATTTCAAGTATGTTTACATGGATAGTTATGCATGTACAGTTATTACCTGTAAATCATTTACAGGTAAATGATACTCAAAATAAATTTCACTGAGACCCACTTAAACACTTATTTAGAAATCTGTTTGAGGTTACTGCTATCTTGATGAACACCTCCACTATCTGAACATCCAAAATAATGTTATCAAAAGTATGAATAAATATATCGTCCTTAACTCCAAAAGAGATGCACAGGTACACAGATGCCATCCTCCCTCTCTCTCTTTCTTTCTCTCTCTCTCCATATTTATCCTGTTTATATGAAGGACTCCAATAAAAGGATTAAGACCCAATCTGGTCCAAGCCCTAACTAAAGTAACCTAATCAAATGTTCCCACCGACAAGAGGTTTATGCACTCGGAAATGGATTAGCTTTAAGAACATGATTTTTCTGGGGTCCATATAGCTTCAGCCATCACAATCATAGACAGAGTCAAAGAGAAATATTGAAATAATTTAGTCCAAATCCTTCCTATTCACAGAGAAAAGTGGAGCCTGACATTCACAAAGCCTCAGATTAAGGGTGGAATTGCAACGAGTCTGGCTCTTAATAGCACTCTAACCTCTACATAGTGAGGGATTTGCACATGAGGTACTTATGGGAATCCCCTTCTCCTACCTCTACTCAAGAACTACCAGGTTATGATACAAGAATATATGTTATTGAAAAATGTAATTATACTATTACACGAAGATAAGCTGATAATAATTATCACCACTAGGTTGCCAATACAAAGCCAGGTAATATGAATGGAAGATGTATTGAATCCCTAAAAGCATGACCATTTATTCCTCCTGTCTGTGAAAAAATTCCCAAGTTGATATTACTGATCCCTCAAGCAACAGTGTTCTGAGATATTCTATGAGTAAAGAGAAAATCAATTTAAGTAGTTCAATGAGTGAAACCTCAGTCGACAAAAGAGTTATTATTATGAATGCAGCACACTTCACTGACTCATTTGGACCTCTAGTTCTGCTTGATACTGACTCCATTAAACTGAGAACTAAATATAATTGGTCACAGCTTTAACACAAAATGTAAGGATGAGCATTCTATTAGTTCTGCTCTACATGAGCAAATTTTATGATCCAGGTTATTTTGTTATTTTAAAGCACTTTCTTTGGACATTGATGTTTATAAGGATGAGTATAATTTATATAGAACTGGAAATGGATAAGTACAAAGTTTAACAAACATCAAAAAAGACTTTTAATACAATTCTAAATATAAAGATTTAAGAGAAAGGATTATTGATAAACGACCATAATTTTTTTCCTAAAAGAGAATTTGCTACACATAGCTAAGTGGAAATCTGCCTTAAACGTGTAGGTATGTAACAGGTGCAGAAAATAAGTCAGAAACTTTATCATAAGATGTTAAAGACAAGTCAGTGGGAGTCGTGTGTTGCATAGTTGTAACACATGCATTTGCTATTACAAAAAAAAAAAGGAATGGACTAATTGTTAATATTTGACAATGTGAGAAGATCTGCTAGAGGTAGAGAGGCACCAATGAAAGTAAGAATATTTATTGAGCTTAACGGCATGCCAAGCTTTGTACTTATTGCTTTAAACAGTCGGCCCCATTTAATTTTTGGCCCAGCCATTTAAGGGAAGTGTTCTTATGCATACTTTATTGTTAGAGAAAATGAATTTTCCCATGATAACAGTCAATAAGACAAAGAGCTGGAATTTAGTCCAGGACTCCCTGGCTCCACTTCAAGCACTAGACCATTATTTCCAGAGAAGCAGTGGGAGGAGAAGGATCCTGGGTACCTCCGTGGGAGGGACCCTAGCGTTAGGACAGACTTTCAAGAAGAATTCAGGGAGGTGTAGCTTTTTATTTATGGGCACAGAGGCTGATTTATTCAATCGTTTTATCATTCACTGAACAAATATTTAATGAGCACCTAGTATGTGCCAGGCAGAATTAGGTGCTGGAAACAGCAGTGAGAAAAAGAGGAAAATTCCTTATCAGCACAGAACTTACATTCTATTAGGGGTGACAGGTGCTAGACAAATAAACAAGTACATATATATTAAAATATATATTATAATGTTATAAACGTCATGAATATAGAATAAATCTAAGTAAGATGATAGACTAGGGCTATCTTAGAGAAAGTTATCAGGAAAGACATCTCTGAGGAGACAACAATAGAGCAAAGGTATGAATGAAGCAAGCGAGAGTGAAGCATGAGAATAACAAGAGAAAGAGTGTTTTAGATAGAGAAACAATTAACAAAGCTCAGAGGTAAGTGTGTTAGGGTTATCCCATAGGCCAGTGTGACAGGTATGGAATGAGCCAGAGAAATCACAATTTGAAATGTGATCAGATTGGGAATCAGAGAAAGATCATAAATGATACTGAGTCTACGAAAAGGGCTTTGGATTTTGTTCTGCACAGCGTGACTGGCCATTAGAGGGGAGAGTTGGGAGCAGCATGGTCTGATTTATACTTTAAGAGGGTGACTCTGGCAGCTGAGTGAAGAATAAATAATAAACGAGCACACTATCAATGGCAAAACTTTTAGGGGGATACTGCAATAGGCCAGGCAAGAAATGAAGGTGTGTTAGACAACACAATAAATGTGATGGTGGTAAGAAGTGGTCACTTTCAAAATATTTTTGGTTATGGATTCAATTGTATTTGCCAATGGCTTGCATATGGGGTATGAAGAACAAAAAAAAAAAAGGGACAAGAAAAATTCCATATTTTAGCTTAAATATTTCTCTTTTGAAAAAAGGTCACTAGAAGGGAAAAAAGATTGAAGTGTGGAGAATACTCCTTTGGGGTGAGGACTATGGTGCATGTTAACTTTAAGATGTCATTGAGTTTTCCAAGTGGAAATATTAAGTAGAAAGTTGGATAAAGTTTGGTATTCTGGAAGAAGTTAGGGCTGTAGATTTATCATTGTACTTTTCAGTGAATAGATGTTATTTAAGCAATTAAACTAGACAGCACTTAAAGTCAGGGTATAGAGAAGTGCTTTGAAGATCAAGACTTGTGGCCCTACAACAATTAGACTTTGGGAAGATATGGAGGATCTGGCAAATGGCACAAACAGGTAGGGTGATGTTCTGAGCACCAAGTAAAGGAAGTGTTTCAAGCGAGAGATTGACAGTGCCAAGTACTGCTAAGGGAAAAAGTAAAACATGGACTGAGAATTTGCCATTAGTTTTGGTAGCATTGAATAACTGGTGGCCACCAGAGGGACAGAATTATGAACTGTCATAGTCCCACTGGACTCTTTAAAGTAGAGAAACATAGAAAATACTAACCTGAATTGCTTCAGAGAAAGGCAAGTCTAGCAACAAGGTGCTTTCTGCCAATAACAGCAACACCCCAGTCATACTCTCATGAGGGCCCCTTGCCCCAAGCTGGAACATCAGAACAAACTACAAGTTTGCTGTTGGCAAAGGCAGTACTGCATTTGTGATCAAATGCTGGGGTGTAGTGAGGAGATGCATTCAACACTTACTAATTGCGTTACCCTCACAAGTTGTTTAACTTCCCTAAGCCTCATTTTCTTCGATAACAAAAATAAAGAAAAAAATATATATAGTTCCTCCATATAAGCTTAATTTAAGAATTCAATAAACAGTAGTTTTGGTTTGTGTTGTTATTGTGGTAATAAACGCAAAAAAGAGTCCCACTCCAAGAGCCATTCCATTAGCCAAACTGAAGCCAGGGTAATTTTTCAAAATTTCCATCTATTCTGTTTAAAATAATTCAGGAGAATTTGATGGCACTTAACATAAAGACCAAAATCCTTGGAATGGCCTGCTCAGCCCTCCATGCTCTGGACCCGTTCAAGCATCTGGTTGCAAGAATGCCATACTCCCCACACGCCCGCCACACTCCAGGCAAATCGTCCTCCTTTCAGTACCTGATCTTTCTATGCTCACAACGCACTGTGCACTCTTTACATTGAATCCAAAAAGCTCATTCTTCTGGGCCTTTTGTCATATCCTAGTTCAATTATTCACCGCTCATGGAAGACTATTCTGACAATAGGGCCAAATACCCCATTGTACCATGAATTTTACTTTTTGTAATCTTACCAGAGTTATGATTTAACATTAATTTGAGTTATTAATTAATATTTGCCTCTTTCATCAGCCTACGAATGCTAAAGAGCAGAAACCAAGCCTCGTTTGCTTACTGTTGTAACACCAACGATGACACCAAAGTGATAGGTTCCTGGAGGCACTACACAAGCTGACAGTAATGAGACACTGTCCTTGACAGGGTGTAGATGACATTTGGAGATCTGGAATTACAGAATTATGTTATAAGGAAGTCAAGGTAATTTATTTTTTAGCTTGTTCTTGTTCTTGTTCTTGCTTTTGCTTATTACCTAGACTAATTCACTGCCCTTTGAGTTTCTTCCCCAATTGTGGTAGAAAACAAATGGCTTTTAGAAAAGGTGAAATTGGTAAAAAAAAATTTTACTCAGAAAGCAAAAGCCAAAATTGAAAGAATTTTGCTAAAGGGAGAAGATGAAAGGATTATAATCAACATCAACATTTTATATTACTCCAGGTTCTATGATAAGACTGTGATATACATTATCCTGTCAGTGAAATGACCAATTTTATTTTATTAATTAAATATTTTTTTAAAAACAGAATATCACTCAGAAATGCCAAAATGACCAAAAATTCAGATGTGGGAATTAAAAATTACAGGTAATACTCTATCCTAAACTAACATTATTTGGATAAATATTTATCTCATTTGTAGATAAAATTCATTGCTACCTGGGGATGAAATATTTTATTGTGAATGAAGATAGTATGATTAATTAAAAATATTTGATATGATTAAATAAAATATTTGAAGCCTATAAAGAATACAAATTTTGTAAAGGAAATAATTTCCACACATTTAAAGTGCAGAGAACGGTCAAAATGAATATGTGTTAAAAAGATAAGGATTTATAGAGCATATTTCAAGAGAGAAGGGAGGGAATTGAGAAAATATTTGGTTTGTGGTATGTTATAAAAAATATCATTTAAATATGTTGTCATGTTGTCCTACAAAAGTCAAAAATCTAAGGATATATCATTTAAAAAAATCTTTAAATGCTTTTCTTCACCATTTGGAAATATGGTTTATATTATTGATTTGGCCCCTAGTTCATTAAAATTCAAATGCCAAAGGATTTTTATTGACTTTCTTTTCATTTAAGAAGTCTTTTGCCATGTCATTCTCTGAAAATACACATGTATTTTATTTAAATATAAAATTTTGCAGGATATGTATTTAGTAAATCTTGTTAAAATACCAAGCATATTTAAATGTCCTTTAGTAAGAGAAAAGCTTAGGAATTACAGGTGCTGGTATTGCTTTGTAGAAGCCCCTGTGACCATATCCATGATATGGTCTCTGTGATTAAGAAAAGGAGCTATCTGTGACAACTCCAAGAACTTGTGCATTCAGAATTATTTTTCCAGGCATGTAATTCACTTTCCAGTGATTAAGTAAAACAAATTTGAACTGTATGATCATTTAAAAAGTGTGTGTGTGCATGTACACGCATATGTGTCTACTAAAAAAGAAATAATACTGACTTACCAATATATTTTCAGAGGATTAGGCAGTAGCAGGTCAAACCTGGGGATGTGGGGAGCACATAAACTGGAAAATCTGACGTTAATTGTACCTTAATTTTAACTTAAAATGGCCCTGTCTTATATTCCTTGATATTCCTGGAATGAAAAGTTTATGGAAAGAAACCAAATCACATGCAAACCAACGAGTTGCATTTTCCTCTTGCCAGAGCTAAATCTGGAATTTGAGAAAAGGATCAGGGATATTAATAAGTAATTTCCTGCTTTAAATATGCAAAAAGTGCCTTAATATCCTGAAAAAGCTCATTCAACTGACTGTACTCACTGGGAACAGAGAACATTTTAAGCTCTACAAGACTCCAGTATAACATTACATCAACTGAAAGTTATGAAAATACGCTCTAATGGTTTGCCTCAATGAGCAGTATCACAGCTCCATTTTTAAATAAGAATTGTAAATGGTATGCTGGCAATCTAAACTTCGAAAATGGCAATTGTTAAAAATTCAAATTGTTCTCTTCTTTGTAACAAGAACTTGGCTATTTTAAATATGCTTCTGAAATAATTGAGGATTCTGGCCCTGCAATCCAATAATGTCCAGATAACACCACTAATGTATTTAAATGTATAAAAATGTATCTCGTGGCTTTCTATAGACCATCTTTTTATTTCATGAATGTAAATGGCCTCATTAACCAAGATTGCCAAGGGCATAAAGCATCAACCAGGTCTAAAACTGCATTTTAAATACTTTAATAATTCTTGGGCACATTTTGAGAATTTTAATGTTTTTAACTGTCATTTATGAAATTAACAAAAGAAAAAAGAAAATCATAGCACAAAGGAAGTGAGGCAAAACTCAGAAATTCATGTGGTTGTAAATGTGGTTCCTCTTTCTTCTGACTGGAGATACACTGTTTAAAATTTCTAAAATATTTTAGAGGGGAATGAAAAGATGAGTTTTGAAGTAACATCTCAAAGGGAACTCTTAAATAAAAGAGAAAATTCGAAAAAGCCTAAGGGAAATAGGAAAGTTAAAATGACAGACTCTTACTACCCACTCCCCATCTGTCATAATCTTTTGTCATAACTCCTAATAAATAGCTTTGTTTCTAATTGAGATTCTAATGAATGCTAAGAGAACCCAAGTTCAGGCTTGGAATTTAAAGGGGAAAATCATAAATCAAGAATTTTTTTAAAATTCTCAAGCTATGTAATCAGTCAATGATTAATTTATAAATTAGTTTCTCCGCTATCAGGAACATAGTTTTAAAACATATAAAAGAGGGGTATTCAAATGCTGGGATGAGATCACCTGGTCATGTTTGTGTTAAAGTCACAGTGATTTACCTCATCCCCTTACCTTACCTAAAATTTATTTTAATGAGTATGGGGACCAAGCAACTGGCAGTTTTAACAAGTTGAGACACTGGCCTGCCTTTTACTTTACCACTCAGCTCTGTCATCTTCTTATGGTTTGCCTATGGCTAAAATTCCATTATCAAATTAAAAGCTGAAAAAGTAACTTCTCTTTTAGTCACAATCTACATAATCCTCAGGCCAATTATATTCTTTATAGTAATAACATTCTCTCTGGGTCGTAGGAAGTCATGACCTCCCTGGAGTCAAAATCCCTGAAATCTCTAGGAATTTTTTTAATGAGAATATTGAATAACCCTTGGCAACGTAGCTAACGCTACTTAATTATGGAGGAAGTGCTTGATGCAGGTTTTCTCTTCCAACACACAGCATATTATTCATGCCTTGTATTTACTGAGCCCACTAGCCAGTCAGAGCATAAGACTGGAGATCCCAAGGCAGTTTTGTGTGACCCAAAAAACACACTTCCCTCCTTCTCAGCACAACACCCCAAAACATGGTAGGACCTCCACCCTCAAGCTCTCACTCATTAGTCACTTGCGCAGCTGATGGTTTGGAGTCTTTTTGACTATTTATTCCCAAAGCTGAAAATAAGTTATTGTTTTTCTTCTGCCTTCTTTCTAAGTTGCAGTACCCATTTTCCCCTTATTCATTATTAGTGATACTTGTCATAGTTCTACTTTATAAATCAAATCTGTTTATTGGTGGGGATAGTAAATACTGACTTGAAGTCACTTATGGCATAAGAAAGACCAAAGGAAAAAAAAGTCGCGAAGTAGAATAATGTGGGGCCTTTTTAGTTCCCCCAAACTTGTTCCATTAGGCAAGAGTGGTCAATTGTTAAAGGGCAATTTTGAGTGCTCCCCCACATTTGAATTTCTGGCTCTACAATTATGTTATCTCTATATTGGTTTCCATAAGAATGCTTTGTTAAGATTTTGGTTTGGTTTTGTGTTGTGTTTTAATACCTTTCTGGAAGACGCGTGTCCCCCAAGCATGTGTTTTTGGAAAGAGCCATACATCCCTCTCCTTCAATCCATCTACCCAAGCAGGAGCAGATTAAGTAGGCTGTTAGTGACAGGCTCTGTGGACAAATCACATAGGGATTGAATTCAGGTTCTAACAATTACTAACTACTAAAGAGACCTTGACTCATCCCTTAGCAGCTTCTTCATCTATCAAAACAGATAAATATGAAACCTATCTCATGGTGTAGCTAATTACCTTATTACAGATATATAGCCTACAAAATATTAATTTGTAAATATTTTGAGAGATTTTGCCATCTACTATTCTAGAATCTGTGGTTATAAAAGTGAACGAAACACAGTGCCATTCCTCATAAAGTCTGCACCTTAGGTGGAACCCAGGCAAGTCTATTGTAAGTAACAATGTAGAGAGAGCTAAGCACTACACAGGGTAGGTGAAGGGCAGCTTGGAAGCTTATAGGTGGAGCAGATACTTAGGTCTTCATTCTTACTGTGTACTTTGGGGAGCAGTGGTGAAATGCTGCAAAAGGCAAGAGGAAAGTAAGGAAGAGAGATTTCTGGGAGGATTCTTTATGTTAGTGATGATTTTCAGTCATATGTTTTTCACTTGTGAAGCAGAATCTACCTTAAAATAGCATAGAATTCCCTAGATAGAACTAACCCTAGAACACGTCTACATTTCTAGAAGGGACTTAAATAGATAGGTTAAATACCCACAGAAAATTGTTAAATTTAAATTATTGTACACTTTCATGTCCATAAATTATTTGAAAAGCACTAAATCATCTTCTTCACAAAAACACAACTGTCATGAATGAATTGCTGGTATTTTAAGATAGACTTCAAATGCTGACTATAAAAATTTGAAGAATAAATTGTAGTGTGCCATGCTTTCAAGAGCTCTTTTCCTTCTTTGCCAGACTCTTACTTTCTCTAAGTAAAACTCATGGATCAGGGGAGCAGATATAGCTCAAATAATTGAGCATCTGCTTCCCATGTTTGAGGTCCTGGGTTACATTCCCAGTATCTCCTAAAAACAAACAAAAAAACTACCTCTCATTGGGGAGCAGATGTAGCTCAGTGGTTGAGTGCCTGTGTACAAGTTCCTGGGTTCAAACCCCAGTACCTCTTAAAAGAAAAAAAATGTTTTAAAATTTTTTAAATCATGGATCATCTCCTCCGGAAAGCCCCTTCTGAATTCCCTCACACCCACACCTTCCTCCACCTGTCTGAGTCTGATTTAGATGCCTGTACATTATGACTCTGTACTAGAATGAGGGCTTATTAATCTCTGTTTCCTGGTAGAGTTTATTCCATTAAAGTAATATAGACTATTTAATGTTTGCATTCCCAGTTCCTAGCACAATACTTGGCACATGGTAACTTAACAAATGTTTGTTGATTTAATTAATGAAAGGATCGAACTAATCAAATCCCACCTCAATGAAGTGTATTTCACAAAGATCATAGAGATATGGGGTGGTAGACAAAATAATGCTCCCTCCCAAAAAAGCCGGCCACATCCTGATCCCTGGAACCTGTGAATAAGCTACGTTAGATGGCAAAAGGTACTCTGCAGATGTGATTAAGGGTACAGAGCCTAAGATGGGGAGATTGTTCCAGGTTATCAGGGTGGGCCCTACATGTGAGGAAAGGGACTTAAAAGTAGAAGGGGGAGGCAGAAGGGGAGAGTCCGAGAAGTGACCACGAATGATCAGAAGCATGAAATGTCACTAGCTTTGACGACGGAGGAAGCTGACCTCTAAACTGGGAAAGCAAAGAAATGGGTCTCCCCAGGCGCCTTCAGAAAGGAACACAGCCCTGCTGACAGATTGACCTTAGCCCGGGGAGGCCCTACCAGGCTTCTAACCTGTAGAACAGGAAGACGAGAAATCCAACTAATGTGTTAAACCATAAGCTTGGAGTACTTCGCAGCAACAGGGAACTAATGTTTCGGCTGCTCTGATTGTACCACATGCACACAAATTTTAAACCAAGCATAAGGTCTCATTATCTCTTTTAATTCCCAATATCTACAAAAAAGACATGCATTTTAAAAATAATATCTAATGTCACTTACAAATCCTCATCTCAACAACTTCATTTTATTAAGTTTACTGCATTTGTCAAATGAAGGGTCAAACACAAATCTTTTGAAAAATTTAATATTTATGCCAAAAAATAAAATTTTGAAAACTTTTTCACAGATAATGGCGCAAATACTTACAATGCAATAAATAATCCCAATTAAGAATGCCCATTGAAATAGGAGATGGCTTGAAAACATGCCCAACAATGTTCTGCTATCTCGGAAAATGGTATACAATTACTTATAAAAACTAAATTAGCATTAAATGATTCAGACAATAAATTATGTTTACTTAAAAACAAAGCTTTTTATTCTAATCAATTTTGTTAACTGTTACATATCATTGTTATTCTAATATGGTAGATTTTAATTTAAGAGGATACTAATTCAACATGGAGCATATTTGTGTATTTATAAGCACATTCACACTTATATATAATCTCAATATTTGCTTATTGATTAAATAACTAAGTATACACAGCCATTTCTCATGTGTATACTCATAATCTATGTTATAAATTATTCATGATATATCTAAAAGTCTACAGTGTAGAAATGCAACAATATATAGAACTTGCCCTCAATCAACATTTTGCAACATAAGTGGACATCCTTATGCTATAATAATATATTTGAATGCAAAATGAATGGTTGAGATTATCTCTATTTCCTGCAGTATATTTTAGATAATCAAATTATATGAATAAATACCTATGTAAAATAAAAATCCACAATTCAGAATATTTTCAATTAATGACATTTCTTTTAAAGACCATTGCTGGCAGATTCAAAGAAAATTCCACAGAATGGGAAATGGGCCCTGAATTATCATTAGGAAGTTATATATTGCCTCCAGGAAACATAACTTTCAGAATTAGTTGTTTGCATTTATGTCTCATTGTTATAAAGCCCCTTAGGGAAAGAATGATTCTGTAAGTGGTCTTTATTTATTACTATAACACTTTTCAAGATCGTAAGACACAAATACAACAAAAGGAAATAGGGCCAGAGAAGATTAAAATACCACAGAATACTCTGTACAGTTAAGAAACAATATATTGGGGGTTGGCCAAGAAGGCTGTGTAAGATGCTCCAGGGTAACATTCTCCAACAGAATCTTTGAGCAACTAGCAAAAACTGTCATAGCCATTTCCTCAAAACTCCAGAACACAGTTAAAGGATTGCAGTAACAGGCAAGGGCCAAATCAAGAAATTGCATCTTTAAAAACATTAGGAGAAGCTTGTAATTTGCTTGCTGGTCCGTCCTCCAAACCCCACTCAGGGCAGTATGGAGCCAGCCTCTGCTCCCGTTGTCGGTCCCTGGCCTCATCCGCGGGAAAAAGAGTAGACCCTAAGTGTATACTGGGTGTCTGTGTATCCCTACAAATCTATCTGATGGCAGCTTGAAAGACTGATACAGGAAACTTGCCAAAAGATGGACGCAACCCATCTTTTGAAGTGTCCATCAACAGATGAATGGATTTTTTAAAAAGGAATATATGCATACAATGGTAATATTATAGAACCCATAAAAGGAATGACATTCTGATACATGCAAGAACATTGATGAACCTTGAGATATCATGTTGAATGAAATAAGCCAGACAGAAAAGGACAAATATTGCATAATCTCAATGATACGAAATAATTAGAAAAAGAAAATTCATAAAATCTGAAACAAAAGTACGGGCTACCAGGGGCCAGGCTAAGGGTAGGGAATAGGGACTTGATGCTTAATCAGTACAGTATTTCTATTTGGGGTAATGGAAAAGTTTTGATAATGGATGGTGGTGATGGTAGCCTAACATTTGATTGTAATCAATACCACAGAATTATATATTTGAATGCAGTTAAAAGGAGAAATTTTACGCTGTATATATGTTACTAGAATAAAAATTTTAAAAAAGCAACAACATAATACTGGACAACACGGTGAACCCTAATGTAAACTATGGACTATTATTAGTAACAATTATAATAATATTCTTTCATAAACTGTTAACAAAAGTACCACACTATTACCACATTTAACAGTCATGAAAACTTTGTGTATGAGGGGGTGTATATAGGAGCTTTGCATTTTCAGCATGATTATTCCATAAACCTACATTTTCTCTAATAAGAAAAAGAAACAATATAGTTCATTGTCAAATGAAGAAAAAAATAAAAATGTCATCCTTAATATTTGAGGATTCAAAGTATTCAGTGATTTATGCCATGAGAGTAAGAATGCATAAATCCAGCTGCCACATTTTGCTAAAGATGTATTTATTTATTAGCACTGTATTTCTCTGGCATGAAAACTAGAAATTAGGTACACTGAGAATATATACCCATTGCAAAACAATCATAAGTAATAAAATCTCAGGGGATGCAGAAGAAGCAATGGGGAGGAATCACTACTTCATTCTCGTTTTGCCATTTTGAGTAGCCAGAATTTTAACAAAAAAAAATGGCTACACCTCTACAATCTAAAAATAATCCAAATTAAATAATTCTACTAAAAATTTCCTCTAGAGCCTATTGATCATCTATTTGAGTCACTGAGGTGACTCACCTTCAGAACAACCTTTAAGGTTCTCACTTTGAAGAGGGAAGGACTTGTAGATAAAACATGTTATATGTTTTCTGACTGTATTAAAAATACAAGGAAAATTAAGATAATTTTAAATGATTTTTAAAAAAAATTCAAGTCCCATTGGGTTTTCTTCCTAAACCATAAGCCTTTCCCATCTCTCTTGGTGTTAAATGCTATGCATATCACAGATGTCCCTTCCTCCCACCTCTCCTTATCTTGCATCTCCCTACCCTTGACCCAAAATGTTCTAAACACACTGGTCTGTTGATCATTCCTGCCACAGGAGTTCTGCTTCTTCTCTTACCCTCAGTCTGAAATGCTCTTCCCCTGATTTCCTATATGCTAATTCATCTTGCATATCCTTCTCATGTAGTTCAAGTATCGCTTCCTTAGGAAAACCTTCAATGCTGCCCTCTCCACTCACCCACAGTCCAGCTCAGATCCCCTCATTAGGAGCTGTCACAAGTCTATGGTTCTCTCCATTCTCCATGAGAGCACCTATCCCGGCTTGGCATTGGGCCTTCATCAGTGAATTTTTGATTAATGCCTAACTTTCACCAGACTAAGCAATGTGAGAGCAAGGATTGGCTTTACTCTGCCCAACAATGTACTCCCAACTCTTGACAAATAACTGGTGTAACTCTAGAAAGAACTGAAAATTTGTTGAATGAATGGATGGATGAATGTGTGATAAAATAGGATAATGGAAGGATACTGAATCTTGAGAATCATTTTCTTTAAGCTACCTTGAATTCTGATTATTCACTAAATGCAATTCCCAGACATTTGCAAAAATAACAAGTTAAATTTATTGCTTTCCAAACATTTTTCTTTTTTCAACAGTTTTGCATGGTAGATATAATTACACTCAGTTTGAAGATAAACTGGGGGAGAGTCATTAAATGACTGAGCCAAGGAAAACACTAGTTTTATAATTAGGACAAGAACCCAGGTATTCTGACTACAAAAAAATTAGGTAGATCTCTTTCAACTAGGTGTATATTTCTGAACTAGCCTGACTTTAATAATGACATGGATATCCTTTCGGCATTCTAGACTAGTATCCACTCATATTTTATTTCTTTTTGAGACATAATCAAGATCCCGTCATCTTAAGATCTCAGAGCTCAAACAGCATATAAAAAGTGAATGGTTAAGGTACAATATACCAAGGGCATTAAAAATTTTATAACTCAGAAAAAACAAGCAATATAAAACCTGGAGTGTCATCAATTCAAGGCAGATAAACTAAAGAAATGTGACGAGTTCATCTAAGTGATGCCCCAAACACAGCTTCAATATTTGTATGAAAGAGTTAACAGCAGGTGACAGAGAATCCGCAAGAAGAAAATTTTAATATAAAAGTTACACTTAACATACATATTTTTAAAAATTATTTTTAATTGTATTTTTTGAAGATACATAGATCACAAAAAATGTTACATTAAAAAATATAAGAGGTCCCCATATACCCCACACCCCACACTCCCCCACTCCTCCCACATCAACAACCTCTTTCATCATTGTGGCACATTCATTGCATTTGGTGAATACATTTTGGAGCACTATTGCACCACATGGATAATAGTTTACACTGTAGTTCACACTCTCCCCCAGTCCATTCAGTGGGTTATGGCAGGATACATAATATCCAGCATCCGTCCCTGCAATATCATTTAGCAAGAAGAAAATTTTAATACAAAAGTTACACTTTATATTAAAATCTTAAGATTTGATATATTAATAAAATTCAAAATGAAGGCAGTGAATAAGTTATGCATTCATTGCCCTGGGCAATATCACTTAGTTGTTTTTATAATCAACTTTGAGTATTGATGTAAAACAAAATTCACGAATTTTATGTGCACAAATTGCTGAAATTGGACTAATGTATATAGTAAATATATTATGCCACAATCATTTTATAGAACATCTTCATCACCCCAACATGTTTGGTCATGCTCCTTTGCTGGCAATACTTCCCCTGACCCCAAGTCCCAGGCAACCACTGATTAACGTTTTGTCACTATAATTTCATCTTTTCTAGAATTTTATGAGAGTCAAACCCTTAAGTAGACTCGTGTCAGATTTCTTTCAATTATAATACTTTTGAGATGCATCTGTGCTATTGTGTAAATAATTGCTTTCTTTTTATTGTTGAGCTTACCATTGGTTCTTTTTTTTTTTAATTAATTAATTAATTTATTTCTCTCCCCTTCCCCCCGGCCCCGGTTGTCTGTTCTCTGTGTCTGTTTTGCTGCGTCGTCTTCTTTGTCCACTTCTGTTGTTGTCAGTGGCACGGGAATCTGTGTTTCTTTTTGTTGTACCATCTTGTTGTGTCAGCCTCCATGTGGTCGGTGCCATTCTTAGGCAGGCTGCACTTTCTTTCACGCTGGGCGGCTCTCCTTTTGGAGCACACTCCTTGAGCATGGGGCTTCCCTACGCGGGAGACACCCCTGCATGGCAGGACACTCCTTGCGCCCATCAGCACTGCGCATGGGCCAGCTCCACATAGGTCAAGTAGGCCCAGGGTTTGAACCGTGGACCTCCCATGTGGTAGACGGATGCCCTAACCACTAGGCCAAGTCCACTTCCCCTGCCATTGGTTCTTATTTTCTATCTTATAGCACATTTTTTGCCATATTGTAGGCAATTTTGTAATATAAAAATTCTTTAAAAATTGGCTTATAATTGATTTATAACCATTACTTTGATTTCACTTAACATAACGATTCCTACTTTTGTGGCCCACACCCCACTCCCAACCATAGCTGAGGTCAATAGCATTTATAATTCAATCCACCTCCATTCTAGTGCCTAAAAGGAAAACTCTAACTCATTTCCAATCTTGACTCAATTCTCCACCTAAATGTACATGCTCTTCTTTGATGATGTCATCTCTCAAATGATTTTATGCACTGATATACTGAAGATTGTCAAAATTATATCCTCAAAGCTGACATTTACCTAAGCATCAGACACTGTCATTCTCTTAGTCATATCCTCTAGAATGTTCCAAAGGGGTATCTGCCAAAAGCTGCAAAGTACCTAAAATTTTATCCTAACAAGTTAGCCTGTGCCCGTTTCATCAATGCTGGCAGAAGACCCAGAGACTCCTGGGTCAAAGAATACAAACTTTACTACCCACAGCACAGCAGGCAGCATGGCCTTCATATTTGTCTCAGTTACACCTGCCCTTTCTTGGAGTGGACCAGGCAGATACTGTACACATAGAGGGTATGTGTCACAGCTGAGGAACCCTGCCTTTAGGAAACTCCATATTTTTTAAAGGTCCACAAGTAAACCTGCTCATTTCTTGCCCCAGATGGAATCAGTGTACTTATTATCCCCAAAAATAAACAAAGATGTATGCAGAGGATGATATATCTCTCTGTCTGTGCTTGCTATACAGACAGCCTTGACAAGGCAATGAGTAACAAACAGTGACATGAGAGCAGCAGAAATATGAGAGACTCAAAAAGAATTGTCTCTCAATAACGTCAAATCAAAAATTCCCAAAATGTAACATCTTCCTTAGTCTCCAAAAATGTCTGCTCCTCCTTTTATTTCTTTACCTCAGTTAATGCCACCATTCAACTAAACTATTAGATCTTACCAGAATTCATTCTTTTTCAAGAATTAAATGCAACTGCTTCCTCATTCCTTACAATTTTAATGTCTATGTACTTCTCAAAACTATGCCCTCTACTGTAGCCTTATTGGTCAAGTCGTAACATTTCTATCCTGAATAGTTGCACTAATTTAGATCAGTGGTTCTCAAAGTGTGATCTCCTGACCAACAGCCTCACCACCACCAGAAATTTTGTTGGAAATGCAAATTCTGGGGCTCACTCCAGACCTAAGGCATCAAAATCTGTTTTTGAAAGGCCTCCACGTGATTCTCATGCATATCAAAGTCTGAAGGCCACTGTCCTAGATTATACTATCTCTTAATTTTTACCTTTTTTAAACATATTCTCTTCTCTGGCACCAGAATGAACTAACAAATATGATAATATAATTTCCCATTGAAACTTTTCAACATCTTCACGAGGGGAGGATAAAGTCCAACGCACAGCTTGCAAAGGTTTCTACTGGAATCTCCCCTGGACTCTTCAATCTGCAGGAAACCCCCCTCTCTATCCTCACAGTATCTGGGCTTATTTATAATAAAACACTTCGGGAGGTAGGTAGAGTTTAGGCTCCAATTCAGATACACCTGGAGTTGAATCCTTGCTCTACCACTTACTAATTGTGTGTCTTGTTGAAGTGACATATCCTCTTTAACCTAGAGTCATCGTCTGTAAATTTGGAGCAAAAGTTATACCTGCTTCTGGATAGATATGAGCATTTGGTTCAATTTAATACATATGAATCGTTTAGCACAGTGCACTCTGCCTAGTAGGGGCAAACATGTCTTTTATTAGTTATAATAAAATATAAATATAAAATACATATAAAATACAGTGACTAGCATCATTATTTAAAATAACTAGGTATTACTATTATTATTCATTATGGTGGTTGTTCAGAAGCACAAGAGATTGTTAAAAAGTATATGCTTACCTACCTATTACCTTCTCTAGTCTGAATGATAACAGAGCCTGAGAAAGTGCAGGTCTTCAATAAAGGCTCGTGAACTAAATTCAGTTCATTTTCCCCTACCAAAGACTATAAAGGAAATAACCAAAAGAGATATAAGATCTATATGAGTAATAACAAAATCATTTCAACTCATACTGATCGGGTACTTGTTGTACACTACCTTGAGAATGGAGAGATGGATAAGACATAATTCTGGTCCTCAAGCAGCTCAAAACCTAGTGAGGGAAGATATATGTAAATCAATAAATGAAAATGATATATTACATAAAGATAAGTGTTACTAAAGTTGCCCCCCCCAAAAAAAAAACACAAACCCATAGGAACACAGTCTGGTCAAGAAGGAATTGGGAAATGTATCCAAACTCATAAAATAAGGTACTACATATTGAGGATGTCAGAAAAAAATAAATGGCAGCAAAATACCTGATTTAATCCCTTTAAAGTTTCTTCTTTATTGACCAATAAAGTTAGTGACAGCAGCTTCCTGTTGCACAGAGAATAACTCACTTCAGGAAATATTTCTCACCCAATTGGGAATGAGGATTTGTAAGATCTTGACAAATGCCATGTTGGGAGTTTTGCCAAAAGATATTTCTAACTAAACATCACCTTAAGAAGTAGGACAAGTGTGAACATCAAAATCAGGGCAAGAACACTGCCTATTCTTCCAAAAGTAGAACTCATTAACAGAGATGACATTGTGCTTCCAAAACTGGGCCTATTTTAATATTCCATTAATCATCTCAGATGGATCCAAGGCTAGCAGGTATCAAGCATAAAATCATGACTGGGAACCTGAACATACTGAATTATCCTCAAATTGAATAAAATCAACACCCCAGTGAAGTTTTTTTATTATTCTTATAATTCCAAAAATTAATTTGTTCAGTTGGGGGGAGAGTGCACCAAATGTAAGATAGGAACTATAGTTAGTAATAATATTTTGACAATGCTCTTGCATAGTTTATTTCACAACAATGCAAAGTGTTGGTGGAGGGGTAATGTATGAGGTCCCTGTGTGATGTTAGGTATGTTTATTTTGTAAGTTCATAATCTTAACTACACACTTACTGTTTGTGCATGTTCATGTATGAATGATATACTTCAATAAAAAATATATTTTAAAAAAAGGAGATAGGTTGGATTTTCCAAAAGTTGTAAAATTTACTTAATAGCTTGGTTTCTATCAGACACTCTAAGAATTTAGAATTTCATCAAATTACACAATAGTGTTGCTTTCATTGCCAACCAAGTTAAAAGATGAATTTTTCTTTAACACTGGAATTTCATAAGTGTTCTTTCTTTATATTCTAGGATGTTTTGCCTTGCATTAATTTTCAAGCTATAATTAGCACTACATATGCACCAGTATTTTTGAGCAGACCCATTTTTTTAAAGGCTGAATATCCTTCCAAAGGTGGGAAAGACACAATCTCCAGAGTGCCCCTAATATAAAACAATACCTAATCATGTTACCTTTTATAACCACATTTTCTTGTAAACAACAAAATATGAATTGTATTTACAAAGCGTTTGTAAAATTTCTGAAAAGGTTTGGACAAGCAACAAGCAAATGAGGTGTCCAGTTACATACCAGTAGCCATCACCCATAAACGTCCTCATAGATGGCTTAGGACAGATGTATGCGACAGTGAGGTTTTCAGCAGGTTCCCTTGAATCTTGTTGCTCAACTAAATATGCTCCTGCATAACACTCCTGAATGCTTCTGGCCATATATTATTCTGCTGCCTCCCTCCGATGATATGTTACTATGATAAATCATCATGGTGCACCGCTGCTCTGATGAACTGTTGCTTCAGTACACCATTGAAGCTGTCACAGGGATGATGTATGAGAAAAGCATACTGATGATGCTTTAGGCAAAAGATGGTGCTGCCCGGGGAACAAAAGGTTTAGGAGAAGATTCAACATAATTACCCGATAAAAGTCAGCCCGCACACAGCACGCTAGGAAATGCATTCAGGGGTCTGGTAAATCACTCTGCCTTAGTATGTGCTATTTCTGGTGCTACTGTTAAAATCCTCCTTCCCTGAGCTATAGATTGATCTATATAGATTGATAAATAAATTTTTAGTGAAGACAAAAGCTTAAATGGTGAAATTAAAATTTACCTAAAACAAATGTATAATCAAATGTATAATTTTTCAACTTTAGAGTGATTTGTCAAAATAATTAGTGTTGAAAATTTTCTAGTATTATAGGAAAAGGGAATAATCCTCATTTGTAATGGCCAGGCAGGGCTTTCCCAGGCAAATATCTGTGCATAGGCTAAAATCAAGGATTAAACTCAGATTTGCACTGAACCCCTAGCATTCAAAGGGATGATGAGCCACCTTTAACCATTACTGCTAAGACAGTACACCAAATCATTTCTTCATCCTAAAAATAGCCTCCTTGTCCTAGATCATCTTGTCTAAGTATCTGTATAATAAGAAAAAAAAAAAAAAAAGTATCATTTTTTCAGGGTCTCAGATAACTGAAAGATTGTCTCTATATACCTGGTTCTTCATGCATAGCTGATGCCAAATAAATATTTGTTGATATGAGGTAAACTCCATAATTATTTATTCCTTTATGTTCTCAGCTCTAACCCATGATGGGAAATGTCAGTCAACCCAACCAGTAGATGTAATGAGCACAAAGTATCCTAGAGGAGGAAATAAATGTTTTGTTCCAAGTTTTCATTGATAGGAAAATAAGACCATCATGAAACCAATTAACCACTCTTTTGCTTGTCTTTAATAAAGTTGACAAGAAATTTAAAATTTGAACAGAGTCTATTTTCATTTTGTCTTAGTTTCTAAGAGCCACGGTAACAAAGCACAAGTATCATGTAACTAAAAAAAAAATTGTCTCACAGCCCCCAGCCTAGAAAAGTCCAAATTCAAAATGTCAGCAGAATCATGCTTCAGGGTCATGCTTCCTCTGAAACTTATAGAAGAGAATTCTTCCTGGCTTTTTCAGAGCTTTTGGTGTTTTGCCAGCAATCTTTGGTATTTCTTGGCTTGTATTTGTATCAATTCAATTCTTTACCTCTGATGTCACATAGCCTCTCCTCTTCTTGTACAGGCATCTGGTATATATCACATTAGTATGACCTCATATTAATTTAAAAATTCTATGTGCAACAAATATATTTCCAAAGAAGATCACATTCCGATGTACTTGGATTAGGATTTCAACATATCTTTTGGAGGGACACAATTCAGCCCACAACAATTTTCTGTGAAAATTCTTCAAGAGGTAGGTTTAAGGGAAATTGCTCTCAAAAGAGCATCTATGAATGTACATTTTCTGGAATTGTAAGTCTCAATAGAAGCCATGAAACTAAGTTTCGTTGTATGATAATTTTTATCTCCTGGAAAGTTCTTTAATTAGCTTTCCTGGAAAGTTAACAACTTCTCGATCTTAATAAGGTTTTGATAACCTCATGAGCCTGTGTTAAAATATCTTTACCTCTTTACATCTTCTTTTCTCCTAGATAAAACATACCTCAGTCATCTGATATCCTGGAGGCAGAGCCAAAGACCTGGCATCATGCAGGAGAAAACCTCTCTTGCAACCATCTGCTTTCTGCTAGATGCCAACAGATCCTTACATAAGTCTATCCAGCACTAAAGATCCTAAAATGCAAATACCAGCTCCCAACTTGAGGAGTAGGGAGGTATGCAGACGATATAAATAAAACACCATATGACTTCAATCAATGTTGTCTATTTGATTGCTCAATATTCCATATCCATAATGAACTATGAAGGTTTAAAAGGCAAGTGGCTTATGATTTTCCTTGAGTCTGGTCTTCATGTCTCAGATGGGGTGGTAAAAGTCCAAGATAAATAGAATCAGAATTTTAAGTACAAGTTACCTAGTAATCTAATTCAGTCCACTCTGACCCTTAATTCAATGAATAGTTTAGAGAGTTTCCTAGCATCAGGCACTGTGCTAAAAAACAACAACAGCAAAACAACAGCAACCAAAAAAACCATGAGCTGTAGGGTTGGATAAAGGGCTAACACCCAACTTGACCCATTTGACCCATTTTTCTTTTATGTAAAAAAAAAAAATGAACAGAAATTGTTTTTTCAGAGTATCTCCTAGGTAATATAATTCAAATGATCCAGTTGACACCAGAATTATTTGAGAAAAGCAATACATCAAATAATATAGATGTTAAAAATGAAGGGTATTTTGTTCCATGCCTTTATTATAGATGCACTACTTAGATGGCAAGATAGAGTTGAAAACCACATCTTTCCTTAAAATTCTGTTACAAATTTTCCCTTCCCTATAAGGACCCTATATTAGGGGATAAAAAGAAGAGAAAGAAAGCTAGGAGCTTTAAACACAAGAAAGGAAGGATGGGCCATTTTCCTTAGCAATGTTTTGTTTGTAATTTTTTTCCCCACTAAACTGTAGTTGCTTAGGCTAACGGACATTTCCTTACCCTTAAGTTCTCTTCACACAGTCAATATCGGGAATCAAATACATGTTGAGTAAGTGAAGAAGCACAAGCATAAACATCTATACACTCAGTGTTTACTTATAATATGTAAATAGAGAAGGATATCATGGGTACATCAGTTTGCACAGTGTAGGTAATTACCCATCACATATATAGGTATTCAGCAAATATTCATTCCTTCTCTTTCCTACAGAAAGCAGGAGGATATATAGCATGTCAATACAGTTCAGATTATGTAATGTACTACCACCCTGAAAGATTTTCATATAGAGATTTGAAACATGTAATAAAAGTATTGATTACCATGGGGTAATAGAAAGAACGTGTGTTTGATTCAGACAGATCCAGTGCTAATAACTGCTCCAACCACTTTCTGATTGTGTTAACTTTGGTACATTAATAATAAATTTTTAGTCTCATCTTTATTTCTAAAATAGAAAAAGCAACACCTACTCCATAGGTTTGCTACAAGGGTACAGTGAGATGACTTTGGAAAATATAGTGATGGTGAAAAGTAGGTACTCAAGGGGATGTTAGATGTATACCTAACTCAGTTAAACCAGTTTTATAGATAATTAATTATAGTATGATTAGATTGATGGGAAGGTAGTCTATTAGAATTTATTAAAGTTCTTGGTAGCCTGTCAGAAATGATATAATCACTTTATATTTACATAGCAGAAGTGCCTAATTATTTGGAACTCAATGACATTTAGAAGCACAATACAAAATATAGAAGGGCAAAGCAGTCAGAATTTAAATCTAGTAATATAAGGAAATAGGATGGAAGTAGGGAGTGGATAGAATTATCATTAACATCTGGTCTGAATCCAAAGCACACAGTATTTCCATAATAACATGCATGCACACACTATATACACACATATCTGTGTATGCATATATAGATGTATATAAAAGATGGTACACAGTCCATCCCCATTATTCATAGATCCCAAATTTGCCTACTCACTAAAATTTACTGGTAACCATGAAATCAATACACACAGTGCTTTAATGGTCATTCAAGTACATGCACAGAATTACAAAACAATTGAATTCCCATTTAAGTTGACTGTTGTATGCTCCTGGCTGAGGTCAAACAAGGCAGCGTTTTGCCTTCTTGTCTCAGTTCTTATACTCTAAACCAATATTCCTTTAGCATATTTAGTGCCACTTTTTCATTTTGTCTTTTTTGTTGGTGAATCTGCTATCTAAAATGCCCCCCATACCATAGAGCAGAAGTGCTGTATAGTGGTCCTAGCACAAGAAGGCCATGTGGTGCCTTACACAGAAAACACACATGTTAAATAAGCTTCATTCAGACATTGCTTAGTGCTGCTGGCTGTGAGTTCAATGTTAATGAATTAATAATATATATTTTTAAACAGAAACATACATAAAACAAAGTTTTGTATTGTTTGGTTGATGAAAATGCTGTGACCAGAGACTTAAATACAGACTTAACTTTATATCTCCTCTATATTAGTCCACAAAAGGGTTGATAATGCAAAGTATCAGAAAGGTTTTGGTTTTTATAATGGGGATTTATTTGGAGTTAAAAGCTTACAGTTCCAAGACCCAGTTAAGGCATCAGCAGAGATGCTTTCTCACCAAAGTAGCTACTGTTGCAACATGTGTAGCAACATGGTGAAGCAAGATGGCTTCCAATCTCTGCAAGGTTTCTACCTTCTCCTCTGGGCTTCCTATCTCAGGCTCAGGCACTCTGCTTCTTTCCAGTTTCAGTTGCAAGCTGAAATAGGGCTTGTCTCTTAGGACTTCCTCTCTCTCCTGGCATAGGGCTTGTTTCTTTCCTGGTCTTCTATATCAGTCTCAGCCCTTCTTGCTCTCTTCCCAATTTCAGTTGTAAGCTATCAGGCGAAATGTTTCAGTCTCTCCTCAGGGCCTCAGCTGTTTGAGCCTTCTCTTTTGTGTCACACGGCAGGATCAAAAAGGATGGAGTTTTCTCTTTCCTGTGAGTCTCCCCGTTTGAGTGTGTTTATATCAGACCCAGCAAGGGGGCAGGACTCAACCTGAGTCAGGCCTCACTGAAGCAGTCAAATTAAAGGCTCTAATCTTAATAGGTAATCTAATTAAATGCCCCTCAATGCAATTTAATGTATAGTATATAGGATGTGTAAGTATAGTCTGTATATAGTATATACAGATAAAGCATGTATATAGTGGTGTGTGTGCATGTGTAAAGTTGTACTTTATAAATCATTTACTTCAGAGTAAGCAGTTAAGTGTAAAAAAATCACATGATTCTAGCATTTAGCAGATTTCAAGATTCACTAAAATGACTACTATTTTCCAGCCCAATTGATTTTTTAAGCACACTCTAACTTTATTCTAATGGTATGGGTGGATGATGACACAGGCTATTATCAGTTTTCCCTGACTTCAGTTTTATTTGTTTTAATCTAATGAGTCTTATTATAAATATCACAACCAAATAAAGTACAGCACAAGTTTCATTTATATACGAAAGTACTTCCTGTTAACACACATTTTTGACATGTGGATCTGGAGTACAAATTGTGGCGATTTGTAAGCTCACAAAAAGAAACTTTAGCTAATGCACAAGAATATTACTTTAGTGAAGATCTTGTAATAGATTTTATTTTCTCATTAAATAATAGCACCTTTAACACAAATCGCAATAGAAAATTTTGAATTAAAGAATATCTCAACAGAATATTTTGTTATTATTGTGTGTGTACCTAAGTTTTAAGGCTTGTAGAAGGAAAAGGAACTAAGCAGACATAATTTAAATTCCATCTCTGTATAATCTGCCCCATTTCAGAGCAAAATTTAGAAAGAGGACTATGTTTGTTTTTTCATATTCCATTTTCCTTCCCCACTTACACTCCCAGAAAGTCCACGTAAAGATCACCAAATTATTCTTCTTGAATAGTCTTTCCTAACAGTTACTACCATCTATTTCAACTATTAACTTCTCATTAATATTATAATTAATTAAGAGAATGAACAGGAAGCAACATAAAGGAAACAGACTGAGTATTGTTAAACCATCAAGGCTTGTATTTAAACAAAGGGGAATAATAGGTACATATAGACACACCACAATACTATTTGAATGGCAACTTGTATAAAGCAAAGATCCGGGATCAGAGTCAGAACATGTGCTTGTAGTACTGACCCTACCACCAACTTAATATATGATATTTAATAAATTATTTAACCTTCCTTGTACTGAGCTTCTGCATATGCAAAGGATTTTAAAAAGGCATTTATGTCCCATATTATCACCCCCAGCTCTAAGTTTCTACAATGTTGATCTAAGCAACCCATTTTTCTTAATGCACAATTTCAGGGATAAGAATTTTTCTGACAAGATGTAAATTAAAAGACGCAAAGCTATCAAGTCAGCAACAAACATAAAGCAGTCATGACAACAGGATAAGAAACAAAGTGAATATGAAATGCATCCATTTTATACTCTATGGTTTGTCTGTTTTCAGAGCTGTCTTTGAGCAAAATTATCTAATGTTCAGACCCTGCACTCTGAGATACACCTGATTCAAAGTTCTCACTGATAGTTGAAACATGTAATTGTGTTTTTCTTGTGCGTCATGAAGAGCTTCATTTTTCACCTCACTTTTCTAGTTCTGGCAAATAGGAAGTTGCACTAACTCCATCCCACAGTGGCCCACTATCCTAAAAATTGGATCTCATAGATATTACCATACCAGTATCAAGGCCAACTGTAAACTACATATATGGAAAAGGGGTAGCTATCCCTCTGGGTGAACTTTCATCACCCAGTCTGCTATTGAATATAGCGTTTATTTAAATTATATAATTTGGTTATCTTCCACTTTTTTTATTCTTATTCCTCTGCACTTCTTACATGAGTTAATTACTTATTTGCTGAAGTCTTATATGGTTCCTCTTCTAACTTTTACAATTATTATTAATATTATCTTTTTTCTCTGAACTATTTCCCTTTCTCTGGCCCTAATCTTTTTCTTTAAAGGAAACATAGGCAAGAGCAAGGAAATAGAATAAGAGGAACAAAGAGGAAAAGAGAAACCTTACCACCCACATAAAAACAGCAAATAAATAAAACCCGAGAGTAAAGAGAGAAACTAATCAACTGAATAAACCCATCAAGATAAAGAGATGCCTAAACACCAACAAAAAATTATAAGCCATACTAAGAAACATGAAGATATGGCCCAGTCCAATGAATAAACTAAAATCCAGGAGGAGATGCAGAACAAGGAGCAACTAATCAGAGCTCTCTAAAAAATTTCATGAACCAACTTAATGAAGGAAGAGATTAAGGATATTAAGAAAACAATGGGAGAACACACGAAAGAAATTATAAACATACATAAAAAGATAAGGGATATGATGGTGATAAAAGGCAAAATCTAAGAAATCAAAAATAGACTAGAAGCACATAACAGCAGATTTGAAAAGGCAGAGGAAAGAATTAGCAATGTGGAAGGCAGTACATCTGAAATTAAACAGACAGTAGAACAGATGATAAAAAGATATAAAAAATCCAGCAGGGACTTAGGGATCTGAACGACAACACAAAATGCTCAAACATATGCATTATAGTTATCCCAGATAGAGAAAAGTAGAGAAAGAGGACAGAAGGATTCTTGTAGGAAATGATAGCTGAAAACTTCCCAGCCCTATTGAGGGAGATGGATGTACATGTCCAGGAAGTGCAGCACACCCCAAACAGTATAAATCCCAACAGGCCCACTTCCAAGACATAAACTTGTCAAATTGTCCAATGCTCAAGACAAAGAGAAAATACTAAAAGCAGCAAGAGAAAAGAGAACCATCACATCCAAAGAAAGCTCAATAAGATTAAGTGCTGATCTCCCATTTGAAACCCTGCAGGCAAGACGACAGTGGTATGACATATTTAAGCTGCTAAACTTCCAGCCAAGAATTCTCTATGCAGCAAAGCTGACAGTCAAAAATGATGGAGAATATTCAAAATATTCACATATAAAAACAAATGAAGGGAAGCGGCTATGGCTCAATCAGTTGGGCTCCTATCTACCATATGGGAGGTCCTGGGTTCGTGTCCTGGGCCTCCTTATGAAGGCAGGCTCACCAACACATTGCAGAGCACCGCCCAGCCCACAGATGCCACGGAGCACCGCCTGGCCCACAACTGCCATGGAGAGCAGACTCAGCAAGATGAAGCAACAAAAAAGGGAGACAAGCAAAAAAAAAGACAAAACACAGAGAGCAGACAGCAAGCAAGCCGCAAGGGGGGGGGAGGGGAAATAAAATAAATACAGACCCAGAAGAACACACAGCAAATGGACACAGAGAGCATATAGCACGTGCATGCACACACACACACACACACACAAAAGCCATGGGGGGGGCGATTAAAAAAATAAATAAATGAAGAGAGTATGGCAAATAAGAAAGCAGCCCTTCAAGAGATACTAAAGGGAATGCTACAGGGTGAAATGAATAAATAAGAGAGAGAGTATTAGAGGAGAGTGTAAGAAAAATTTTTAAAAAACGAAAAAAAGAAATAAAAACAACATGATATACATAAACCCAAAGAAAATATGGCTAATGTAAGTAACTCCTTGAAAGTAATAACACTGAATGTTAATGGATTAAACTCATCAGTCAAGAGACATTGATTGGCAGAATAGATAAGGAAATATGACCCATCTATATGCCATCTACAAGAAACCTATCTTAGATGAAGGAATTCAAGGAGGCTGAAAGTACATGGCTGGGAAACAATTTTACATGCAAACGACAACCAAAAAAGAGCAGGAGTAGCTATGCTAATACAGGACAAAACAGACTTCAAATGCAAAATTATTTTAAGAGACAAAGATGGACAGTACATATTAGTAAAAGGGGTAATCTTTCAAGGAGAAAGAACAATCATAAACATTTATGCACCTAACCAGGGTGCCTCAAAATACATCAGGCAAACACTGGAAAAATTACAATTGTAGAGGCCTCTATTTCTCCTCTTAGTTTTTCCAGTGTTTGCCTGATGTATTTTGAGGTGCCCTGAGACTTTAATACACCATTGTCATCATTAGACAGAATGTCTCAACAGAGAAGGAATAAAGAAACAAAGACTTTGAATAATACATTAGAGGATCTGGACCTAATAGACATGTACAGAACATTACATCCAAATACAGTGGGATATACTTTCTTCTCAAGTGCGCATGAATCATTCTCCAAGATGGAACACATACTAGGCCACAGAACAATGCTCAGTGAATTAAGAAAGACTGAAATTATACAAAGTAATTTCTCTGACCACAATGGAATGAAGCTAGAAATCAGTAAGGGCCAGAGAACCAGAATAGTCACAAAGATATGAAAGTTAAACAACATACTCTTAGACAAATAATGAGTCAAGGAGGAAATTACAAAAGAAATCAGTAACTGCCTTGAAACAAATGTTTTGATACAATATATCAGAACCTATGGAATGCAGCAAAAGTTGAACTGAGAGGGAAATTTATAGCCATAAACGCATATATCAAAATTTATCTACAGATTTAACATAACCCCAAAAATCAACACAGCATTTTTTACTGAATTGGAAAAACTAATGTTCATTGCAGAATTATTCACTATTGCCAAACGTTGTAATCAACTCAAATGCCCAGAAACAGATTAATGGGTAAACAAAGGTAAACAAAATGTGGTGTGTTTATATATATATATACACACAATGGAATATTACTCAGCTATAAGATGGAATATAGTACTAACATGTGGGATAACATGGATGAATCTTAAGGACCTTAGGTTGATTGAAGCAAGCCAAGCACTAAAGAAAAATATTACATGACATGAATTTACTGATATGAATTAAGCAAATAAAACAAACTCAGAGAGCTAGAGCCTGGAAGATAGATTTACAGGAAATAGAAAGGGAGACGAAGGTTGTGAGCAAATATTCATGTGGGCCAAATCTATTATAAGGTGGAAGTGAGCAGTTGTACAGTGAAGGGATATGACTGGGGTGTAGTGATACTATTGGGCTGGATAGTGCAAGTTTGATGGGCGGAGGGTGGGTTGGAAGGTCCATGGAACTGGGATAGGGTTGGGGGAGGAAGCGGGTGAACATTGGGGTTGGCAGGTATGTGGTTGAAACTACAATGTTGGAAAAGCTTTTCTGGCAATATGACAAGGAAGGCTTACTGGTTTAGGGTGTTGGATGTAGGGGGTCTTCAGGACCGGGCACTCCTGTGGCAGTCTTCTAGAGAATGTGTGAGTGATCATTTTGTCATAGTGTGTTGTATTAGTGGGTGGAGACTCACATGATGAATGGGAAAGTGTTGGACTCCCACCCTGGGGAGGCCCAATATGTTCTCAAACAGAGGGGTGGGTGTCTCTTGAGAGCATGGGCGTTTCCTATTAGGGGATGACAGAGCAGTGTGTCAAGGCTTCAGTGTTGTTTCAAGCAACTATGAATCTTGTCCTTCAAGGAGTGAAGCCTGGTGGTCACTAAGGGGCATTTGGGGGATGATGGAAATGTTCTGAATGATCTTTCTATGATGGATACAGGACACATTAAATTTTATCAGATTTTATAAAAGTATATGGTCCAAAATGTAAACCATAATGTGAACCATTGACCATGGTTAGTGGTTATGTTTCAGCATTTGTACATCAGTTATAACAAATATACTGTCCACATATAAAAAGGTTATTGATATAGGAAGGGGGAAAGGGGGGAGGATGTTGGGTATATGAGAGTCCTCTGTGTTCTGTATGTGACTTTACTGTCACCTAAAACTTCTTTGAAGACAAAATGAAAAAAAGTAAGACACTAGGGAATAGAAGAAAATGTCACTGTACATGCAGGACAACAGATATTACCGTGATGAAAGGCAAAACAGCAACAAATTTTTAAAAATATTTTTCATTATTTTTAATACCTCAATTTTTTAAATTTTATTTTAGTTTTAGTTTTTCTAAATTATTATTTCTTATGTTTAAACCTATCATAATTACTTCATTTTCTATTAATTGTATTTGGTGATTTTGTTGGCTTCATTTTTAAAGAAGTTTTGGATCATAGAAGGGTTACAACTGTGGCAGGGGATGATCATTGGTGCAGGGTATCAGTGATAGGGGATACATGGGATGGGTTCACCTGGGGTATATTCAAAAGACATATAAATGTGTTCAGATGTTCAAGGGGCATTGTCATGGTGGGTGGAGGTTCACATAATAACCGAAAGAATACTGAATTACCATCCTGGGGAGCTCTGCCATATTCTCTAATGGAACAGCAACATTCCCCAAGTGGAAGGCAATGACTACTGAAGGAAGATAATTTACTGATGGGCCCTTGATATTGACTATTATACTTACAAACCTTTGCTCTTGAAATTGTAATTTAGCCTAGTGTTGCTGGGTGCCTAAAAGTTACCTCCTGAGAGCCTCCATGTTGCTCAAATGTGACCACTCTCTAAGCCAAACTCAGCATGTAGATGCGTTGCCCTCCCTCTAGCATGGGACATGCTCCCAGGGATGAGCCTCCTTGGGACTGAGGGATTACTACCAACCACCAACTAACAATGCAACTGGAAAAAGATCTTGAATAAAAGGGGGAAAAGGTAAAGATAAAGGAGTTTATATGGCTAAGAAACTTCAAAGTCAGTAGGGAAGTCATTCCAGAGGTGGTGCTTATGTACATCTCAACGTGATCTCATAGACTGTCAAGGTGGGTACTATCGCAGATATGGAGTTCCTGAGGGCTCTGGAGACACCAGGTCCTACAGTCTTTACTTTGGAGTTTATGCTCCTGAGTGTGACACAGCTGGACTCAGTTGTGACTTCTCTATATGTGCCTCTTCTGTCCCTTCATATTTGAACCTATAGTTGGTGCTGGATTTGGTAGTCGTATATCCAAGAGACTTGAATCTCTGAGCTGTCCATGTGCCAGCTGGGTCCTGAGTCTCAGCTGAGTTGCAACACCTACTCTCCAGTTCTTGGGACTCACCCAGGGCAACTAACGAGGTAAGAATGGACAACCACCATACCTAGGAACTGAGAGAGTCTACAACAGCAAGCAAGAGAGTCCTATCCATCAGTCATATGGGATTGAGGCCCCCCTCTCAATTAGAGGTGGACTGGGCATTGCTATCCCAGAATCCTCAGAATTGGGGAATAAAATATGGACTAGAGTGGACTTACTGATATTCTACTATAGGCTTATTAGAATTCCAGCAATGGAGGAAATTATATAATTGATGTGGAGATAGTGGCCACTGGAGGTGCTGAAGCCAGGGAGTGGGGAAAAAGAGGTTTATTATGGGGGCATTTTGGGGACTTGGAATTGTCCTGAATGACATTGCAATGACAGATACAGGCCATTATATATCCTGCCATAGCCTACAGAATTGAATGTGAGAGAGTGTAAACTACAATGTAAACTATAATCCATGCTTAGTCGGAATGTTCCAAATGTGTTCATCAATTACAGTGAATGCACCACACTATTGAAAGAGGTTGTTAATGTGGGGAAGGGTGGGAGGTGTGGGGAGTGGGGCATATGGGAATCCCTTATACTTTTGTGTGTAACATTTTGTGTAATCCAAGTATCTACAGAGAGGGGGCTGACTTTCTGAGGCAACTTATAAACAGAATTTGAATCACAGATGGCTGTGACTGAGGGATGGAGAAACCAGTAGGCTTGTTGTGATTTTGAAAGTTTGCAAAGAAATAATTGAGAAAAAATCTGAGAGTCTCAAAAATGGAACCAGTTTTTTTCCATTAGATATAATTTGAATTCTGAAACCAAGAAGGGTAGAATACGAAAACACTATGCCAAAAGCAGAATTTAAGCAGTCTTCCATGCTGCGCGTGGAGATAAGAACAAAGGTATCTCTAAAAGCAGGGTCCTGATGACCACACAAGCTTGGAAATGATCAAGCTGTAGAGCTTTATCTGTAGTAGAAGGGCAACTTGAGCAATGCTTAACAAAAGTGACCGGTGTCTCTCTTCCTGATTGTATTTAGATAACCAAATCACATAGTGCCTCACTAACAAAAGAAGCCAAAACTAAAGAATTCAATCTTTCTAAAGCAGGGGTTCTTAATCTTATTTTAAGACCCCTTTGCTAGTCAGGTGAAAACCATGGATCCCTTACCAAGTCCACATCATACTGTGTATTATTTAATAAATATATCACACCCACAACCACACGTTCCCACAAGACTTATGTTTTTTTGAATTTCCATTCAAGCTCACAGACCCCTTGTTAAGAACCCCTGCTCTAAAGGAAGACAACGTCATCAGGAGAGTCAATAATATTTTACTCCAAGGCCTGACACTACAGTAAACAGAATTATATGACCAAAGAAATGAGAAAAAACAGACAACAGAAACAGATTAGGTTTTTTTATATTGAAGTAAACTGTACAATAGCATTAGAAAAGGCCAATTTTAAAAACCTTATGATTGTTTAATAGACAAAATATTGAAGAAAATAAGTAAAAATATTAAAATTTTTATCAGATAATTGAATTCTATAAAAAAACAAATTCAATAAAATCCTTAAACTAGTTAAATTGAGAATGCAATGGATAGGGTTAAAAGCAAAATATACATAGTAGAAGAGAAAACCGAGAAATAAAAATATCCAAATTGTGTCAGGAAAAAAAAAAGTGAAAACAACAAAAAGCCCCAGAGGTATGTGGGGGTCAGTGAAAAGATCTAATAAACATGTAGTTGGGATCTCAGAAAGGAGAATGATTATGCGAAAGAATATTCACGGCAATAATGGCTAAGAGATTTTTGAAAATTATGAAAAACATCAATGCAGAGACTTTTACAATTCTAAATATTACAAAGAAAACTACTCCTGGAATCCTCATAGTCAAAGACAAATCACAAAATTATAAAAGCAGCCAGATAAAAAAAATACATCACCTTCAACAAACTAATAAAAAGGAGATGACTTTTCATCTGAAACAATGGAAACCAGAAGATAATTAAGTTACATGCTTTCAAAAAATTATATACTCAGCTGGCAGATGGGTAGTAAAAGTTCACCCCCGAGGGACAGTTGTCCCTTTTTCATTTAAAGCCAAGATGCCTCTAGGGCTAGACCAGCTGAGTTCTTAAATAAACCATTTCCACTGGATAGGCACGGTAGTTGGGGCCTTCTCACCTTGTTAGTCATTGCCCAATTTTATTACCCAGAGATTCTGGGCTTTCTTTTTGGTAGTAGTGGGTGGAGGCGTGAAGAGACATCAAATTTCTCCTTGACTGCCAGAGGGATTGAGTGTTGTGAATCTACCCAGGAGTCTCAGGAAACTTCACAAGGCAAGCATGTTCCTTAATTCTGACAGTTTTTAGGTCACCCTTGCTGGTGGAGGTATAACAGAGCAGTCAGAGCTATTGAGATCTGGGCTTCAGACTTGCTAACCAACCAAACATCATCTATTTAGCAAAAGCTTTGGAAAGTAGATCATA
This sequence comes from Dasypus novemcinctus, assembly GCF_030445035.2. Lineage (NCBI taxonomy): Eukaryota > Metazoa > Chordata > Mammalia > Cingulata > Dasypodidae > Dasypus > Dasypus novemcinctus. Next base: position 82,699,475 of record NC_080688.1, on the reverse strand, counting down.
GAGGCACCCACACTAAATTCTGACACAAGACCTAATGGTAAATGGCAAGGGAGTTTACATCTCCTGATGGAGTGCTACAAACCTATTTGCCACACAAATGCAAATTGGTCATGGATCTCAGGAAAGAAGACACTGGCCAGGCCAAAGACATCATGCTAAGTGCAATTAGTGTGCACATTGGACTCAAACAAAATGTCCAATGATGGGGCGATAGGCACATCAACTGAATTCGGTTGGTGTTGATGCTCTGAAAGGCTTCGGTTCACATTAATACTTATTTAACTGACTATACTGAGCGATTTTATGAGATATTGCATCTCTTACCATCCCTGTTGATTTTAATTACTCCCTAATCAAGGCTGGGATTTCCCTTCTCTACCCGGGATGCTTTATTTTTTGTTTTGGACCATCCCTGAAAGAACGGAGACATGTTGGGGAATAATTCATGTGCCTCACTTGCATTTCCCTACATGTCTATTTTCCTGAGCAGAATCTTCTCTGGAAATTATGTGCATCAACAATAATATAAAGCACCAATACCATTCATAAGCCACAACAATTAGCATTAACTTCACTCAAATAGTCCCAGTTACAAAATTTCTTTTGCTTCCCTTCCCACTGGGAACCTTTCTGAAACCCCATCAGTTGAAATCATGTTCCCTCTCCCTCCACTAGACCAGGCAGTATATTTGGGTGCCTGAATCTAACAGATCCATAAAAGTTGTCATTCTTCCCCCACCCCAAGTTCCCCAGCCTACTTGTATTGGTGCCTATGACATTCAGTTCCCCTTGGCGACAGCAAGAATCCATCTTTCCAGATAGAGCTACCAAAGTCAGGTTAGAGAGTAGGGAAGGACCAGGAGGCATGGTAGGAGACAGCTGGTGCCAATCAGCCAAGAGTAATTGCTTTCATTTGTGAGTGGCACAGCAGCTGCTTGCAGTGCAACCTAATGGACTTCTAATATTTTTGGCCCACCTAAAGCCCCAGGTCCATTATTTTCTAGGTTATGATTATTGATATTATCTATTTCATCTTTGGGAATCACTGGAATCATCGGTGACAACCACAGTGATTTTCCCTCGGGCTACTATCCTTTGGCTGACTCAAACAAGACTGACACAGCTGTGGCTTGTTTCTTGTTTTTGTTTTTTAAAGAAGTATTTGCTGGGGCATCGCTGCCCTACTGGCCTGATAGTATCTCTTAAGTTTTGTTCAGTTTTAACATACAGGTTAGGAGAATTTTCCAAGGCAGTGGGATGACTGCAAAAACTCACTTAGAAATTTTTGGTCAGTTTTTCATTCTTCAAGAGGTGCTTTTCTGCAAAATTGTGCGACCCAGTCTGAGCAGTAGGAGCCTGAATTCTAGTCAAGGCCTCCTCTGTAATTTCCTGTGGGAGTTTCTTGAATGGAGATCTTCCTGAGAGGATCCACACTGCCTCATAGCAGACAGGGCACACTGTAAAACAAGAATTTTCACTGTCATCTCCAAATGAATCTAAATTAGTGTGATAAAGTGCAAGAGTGTGATAAAGTGCAAGAGGGGCTCTAGCACATTACTTCCTTAATAAAAATTAAATGTCCCACCCCCTTTTCTCTGAAGTGAACCAGCCAGAGATCTAAGGATGCAAATGGTGTCTTCCCATAGGCCATTCACTTTCTTCCTTTCACTTACTGTAGGTGTGCACTTTCATTTTCTAAAAGGGGTAGCTATCGATTCCCCAGTCAGGACAAATCTTAAGTACTTCTATTGCAGTGAGGCAGTACTGAGGCTGATTGCCAGATAGGTAAGGAAGTTCCTGTACTCGTTTGCACAGGTATCTTTGAACCTAGGTCTCTGTGCTCAGCTTGCAAACACCTCCCCAATCCTTGTTCATTAACATGGAATAAATTGGTGGACTGTTTATTGCCCAATTGACTCTACAGTGTAGTCGACATGTATGCTACCAATTACCATGGTCTTTCCTAAAATTCCATTAATCAGCCTGCCTCACCCTCATCCTTCATTCTCCAGGAAGTCAAGACTCAGCCAGCATCCCATTCTTATTGCCAAAAATGCCCCAAAACTCTGAAGTGTTCAGGTTTTAATGTACTTGTCAATTAACAAGTTAACCTGCTCTAGTTTCAGAGATGCTGAGACTCCTAGTTTTGAGGCAAAGAGAGTTTATTATTCACAGCAATAGTTAGTAGGCAGAGTGACAACATTTTTTGTACTAGTTATCCAAACCCCAAGTTCCACAGGGAAACGGGAAGAGTGCCAGATGGTACCTGCTCATGCATTTCAGCAGAGGACCCTGAGCTGAGAAGGGAAATTTTTAAAGCAGCAAATGTGCTTACCCTTTGCCCTGGATGGAGACACTACTCCTATCATCCAAGGAAGCATGAGTACACAGCTTGAAGGCACTAAAAATAGAATCATTGGCTGTTATGACTATTATACCAATACATTTGACAATGTAGAAAACTAGCCAAATTTCTTGGCAAAAGCAACTCACCAAAACTGAAATAAAAATAAATGGAAATATCTGGAATCTTCTCTCTGTTTTTAAAATGGAATTAGTTGCTGAAAATCTTTACACAAAGAAAATTTCTTACTCAGATAGCTTCGTCAATGAATTCTTCCAAACTTTTAAGAAGGAACATCATTTTACACAAACTCTTACAGGGATTAGAAGAGGAAACACGTTTCAAATAGTTATAAGGACTAACATAGCCTTTACAGAAAAATTTGAAAAAGACATAACGAAAGAAGGAAAATTACATCCACAATTGTCAACAAATAATTAGCAAAGAAAATTCATCAAAGTATTTTTTAAAATAATTCATGATGACATTAAAGAAATTTCAGAAATGCAAGGCAATTTAAATTACCAATCAGTAAATGTTCTTCACCAGATTAAAATGAGGAGAAGAAAACAATCATTTTGGTGATGAAAAATGTGGATAATGGAATGTTGGTGAGAAAAGAAAGAGTAAAGAAATAGGGAGAAAGACAAAGAAAAAAAGAGGCAAGAAAAAGGGAAAGAGCTCAATTTAATTTTTATACTTCACAGCTGACAAATATGCAGTGAATTAAAAAGTCTTAGTTTTCCTAGACTGCAAACACGAATTCCACAGAATGCGTTGGCTTCAACGACAGGAATCAGCGGGCTCACGGTTCGGAGGCTAGGACAAGGACAAAGCTGAAGCGTCAGGAAGGCGATGCTTTCTCCCCGGAGTCTGTAACGTTCTGCTGCTGGCGGCCAGAAGTGTTGGGCTCCTTCGCTCGCGCTCCTGCGTTGCTTCGCAGGGCACTATTCTCGCCTCTCCTCTTCCCAGTTCCATTGACTCCTGGCTTCTGGCTCCCCACCCGCGTGGCTTTTTTTGCGTTAAATTTCCTTATGATTTACCGATTCTTTTTAGGATACAAGGATATTCAAAAGAAATGTACATATGGTCACCAAAAGACAGTTAAACTATATTCCTAGGAGCATTATTCATAGTAGCCAAAATTGAGAAACAAATGTCCATAAACTGGTTACTAACGTGTGACATTCACACAATTTTGTATTGCAATGAGGACTAAACTGCACGTAACAACACGGATGCATCTCGCAGACCTAAGGTGGCGTGAAAGAAGCCAGAACACGAATAGCTCACAGATCGGATGATACCATTTATATTAAGTTCGAAAACGGACAAAATCATCTCTCGCTCATGTTAGAGGTCAGAATAGACACCGCTTTGAGAGGCGTGGGGTCCAGAAGGGGTCTCCCTGCGCCGGACAAGGTCCTGTTTCCTCCTCTGGGTACTGTTAAAAGCGTTGTTCCCGCTTGCTGAAAAGTCTTAAGCTACGCAATTACCATTTGTTCGCTTTTCTACTTGTGTTACTTGGGAAGATGCCTGCTTAAAATAATAACAGAGTGCGAACAGCGGCGGAAGGCGGCCCGCGGCGCCTAAGCCCGCCCGGCTGGCAGGGCTCCTCGCGGGGCTCGCGCGGGGCTCAGCGATCCGGGGGTTCAGGAGCCTCTGCGCCTGGGATCCGCCCCTGGGCAGGGGAGGGACGCGGGCGCGACCCAAGCGGGACTGAAGGGAGGCCAAGGTGAGCCGAGAGGCGGTCACAGCGAGGGACTCCGCTGGGGCCGGGGAGCTCCTGCGGAGAGCCGCTCGGGCCTCCACCTGCCTGCGCAGCCAGGCCCTGGGAGGGGCTGCGCAAGGCGGGGACGTGAGCGTGCGAGGCAGCTTCTTCAGCTGGGGCAGTCCCCCAGAGAGTGACACTCGAGGGGCTTCTTCCAGCAGTGCCCTCAGCTGCTGGGGGGAGAAGTCTCCACTCCTCTCCAGGCCACACGTCACATCAACCGCCACACCGAGAATCCTGTTTCAGGACGTGAACACAAAATGTTGCAACAAAGGGAGACAAAACATAAAACGGTGTCAAAATAAAGAGAAAATCCATCGCCTTGAGACCTCCCATATAGCCATCATGATTTCTCAGAGAAATTCTTCCCTATAACTAATCATAACCTCTCCTATGGCAATTTAAATTTGTTTACATCCTCCATCAAAAAATGTAGAATAGTTGCTGAGCAAAAGAAAACTGCACTTCTTCCCTTTCGAAGCTAACACTATAACCTACAACCCAAACCAAAAAAAAAAAAAAGTTTTAATCGCTGAGCTAAGCATTTCAGTTAGCAAAGACTTTTGCTCTCTCTCTAGGTTGTTAAAATCTTTGAAAGAATTCAGTAGAGTAGCAACTTTCCTTCATTTGTCATTTCACTTATGACAAGAAATGAGATTAGGAAACAGAAAAATCACTCCAACAATTTTATCACCTTTAGACGTCATAATTTTCCAAACTCTAAAGTGAATTCTTGGATATTTTTCCGGCAATCTAGCATTTGGCAATAATCAGAGTCATGGATGAGACTGATTAAATGACTATTATGGTTTGTTTCCTTAAGGTTGATTGAGATAGAATGTCTCAGATATTTACTTTTTGCTACATATGCATATTAATTACGCTTCCTCTTATCACCATAAATCATCCTTTCCACTAATGACATACTGTTCACTCTAATAAGTGAAAACCACAAGGGCAAACAAACAAATCTATAGCAGGAAGGCAGCTGATGATTTAGTAAATTAAATGAAGCTGGGCCCTACCTTGCTCTCTTAACAATGAACCACCTGTGTTGTTTTGCTTCCTACCCCTGTGCTACAAATAACCATATTTGCCACAAGATCTTAGGCCACAAGGAAATTCTATTATTCTCAGATATCTTTAAGATACCACAGGATAGTAGAAGGTATGTTATCACCAGTCAATACCAGGCTAACATATCAGCAAATTAATCAAGTCGGAGTAAGATGGAACATTGATTAACCAAAGCATTCCTATACCCGAGAATCTGATATGGGTCAAATCATATCAGGTAACATACATCCCCGTCCTTTGAATGGATATATACCCTAGAAATCAGGAATGGCTTTCCATAGTCTACATCCTATCTATGGAATGCATGTTAATGCCATTAATTGAATGCTGGCACTTTGCCAGATGTCATTCAAGGTTTTTACATTCATGAGTCACCTGGAACTAAATAGTGGTGGTGGGACTGAAACCCAGCCCTCCCTCGGGGCCACAGAGACGCCAGACTTAGCTGTAGCATGGTAAAGAGTCTTCAAATAACCATTATCTTGATTAATGGATTTTTTCATTCTTCATGTTATCTTCTTTCTCGTTAAGAATACGTTTGACATCGGTGGAGGTGGTGGTAGAGGGAAATATTGTTGCAAATGGAATTCTGCAAAAGGGGAAACCTCTGACTTCACAGCAAACTTCTAGGAAGACACTTCATCAGGCTTTTCCAAGGCTCACAACCAATACATCAGTCACGATCATTTGCAAACAGTCCTTCATTTTCCCTTTTCAAGACTACACCAGTTCTTGGCAGGTGAAGGCGGCATGATTTTTAATCACCTAGTGATTAACATGCTACTTAGAGCTCCGGTACTGATCAACTGAAGGTGATAAGAGTATAATTTGTAGTTTTTACGTAGCAACTGCTGCCCGCAGTTTTCCCCCCAGAAGGAGAGGAGAGGAATCAATGGGAGCTGGGACCTTGGCAGACATCTTTCAGATGAGAAATTCAGAGCCATAGTTTTGTTTGTTTTTTCCCTCCCAAAATGTTCTGCAGCAGCATCCGCAGTATTCTAGAAACATTAATTTTTAAAAAGAAAAAGATAAGAATTGCAAACTAAATTATGACATGATAATGATTTCCTTTTAAGGAGGAAAAGTGAAGCATAATCATTTAGACCCTTACTGTATTTTTTCTTCTTCATCATCACCATCATCACCCCTCATCCTGGCTTGGACATATTTAATGAAGAAAGAATAAGCTCACTCACAAAATCAATATATTTGTCATATAGATATTTTGAATAAATTTAATTGCTCTAGATACAATGAAAACCACACTTTCTCAAGGGCTGAATTTTTATATTTAGAAAAATAATATTTAGAAAAAAATAAAATTTATATTTAGAAAAATTCATTTAATATATAAGGAAAAATAATTCCAAATGCAAATATTTTACCAAATGCCCATTGACTCAAAACTCTTGCTCAAAATCAATTACTTTCCTCTGAGAAGTTTCATATTGCTATTTTTTTTTGAGGTACCAGGGGCAGGGATGGAACCCGGGACCTCATTTGTGGGAAGTGAGCATTCCACCACTGAGCTACACCAGTTTGCCTCATACTGCATTTTTAGGGTTTGTTTATTTGTTGTGAAACTACAGAGGATAATGTCTATTGCATAACCTCAATATTTCTTACATAAGTGCCCATTAATTATGATATGCTTTCTTTTTCCTGTATTAAGTATTACACAAATCACCAGACTTTTTTTAGTGCCTAGATTTCAAGGAGGCTCAGAATCAAATTTTAACCTTAACCTCTGAAAATTAAAAAAAAAAAAAACTTAAGTGGCATATTAGGATTCTTCATTTTTTTCTTTGTGCTTTAACTCCTCGTTATAAATTATCTCAAATATGTTTTAGACAGAAACAGGGAATAAATAAATAAAATAAAATTACTTAGATTTAACATGTTGATAGGCAGAAAAAGAAATATTAAATAATGTATTTTGGACATGTAAGTTATAGCTTGATGGTAATTCTGGAGATCACAAAAGTCATGCAATGTTTATATTTACATTCTGGAAATAAAACTTTTGTGCTACATTTGCCATAGATGCAGGCATAAATATAAATATAAAGACTATGTAACCCAAATATGCCCCTCCATCAATCCCTCCATCAATATTGACACATGTTCCAATTTTATCCTGAAAATATGGTCATGGTAGCTTTAAGAGAAATTTCGGTATATGCAGGTCACAAAAACAACCAACTAAGCATATTCTGTTTATATTAGATTCATTATTACTTCTAATGAATCAAACAAAAATATTGTCTATTGTTCTGAGAAATAATTGTCCTGTATCTTCAGTGAGAAAGAAAAGTACTCAAAATGTTATAAGGCAATAGAATCAACCTAACGATCTCTTACTATGCAAACTTAATTTTTAAATCGAAACAGCATGCGCCTTATTGTCCTCCTGGCAGTTTGCTTTTTTAGGCCTGCCTTTTCTACCTGACCTTGACATCTTCAGTTCTTATCAGTATCTTGCCCTTTAAATGGGCAGGTTATTCAACTATTGTTTTTCAGTTCCGAAATTACCCTTCTGTACGCGGCTTTGTGGCACTGGGCTGGAACTCTGCAAACTACAGTTCTCAGACTCCACTGGCAGAGGCTCCTTGTTGGGCTGCCAGCAGGAAAATTTAGGAGATGAGAAGAGGAGGTGTTTCTGTTCCTGTCCTATCACCTCAGGAGCTCCATTTGTCCTAGCAACCAGAAAATATTGGTCACTCTCAAAATAACTTGGTTGTAATAGGTGTGCAATGGACACAACCAATCCAATGTCCACAGAGAAAATGTGGAATGGGTGTGGGAACGGTAGCCATGGGGGCTGCTGGGTGTGGGAAACGGGAGGAAGAGATGAGATGTGGAGGCATTTTCGGGACGTGGAGTTGTCCTGGATAGTGCTTCACGGACAATTACGGGACACTGTAGATCCCCCCAGGGCCCACTGGATGGAACGTGAGAGAGTCTGGGCTATGATGTGGACCATTGACTATGGGGTGCAGTGATGCTCAGAGATGAACTTTACCAGGTGCAATGGATGTGTCATGATGATGGGAGAGAGTGTTGCTGTGGGGGGAGTGGGGGGCGGGGGCGGTGGGGTTGAATGGGACCTCATATTTTTTTAATGTAAATTAAAAAATAAATAATTAAATAATTAAAAAATAATAATAACTTGGTTGTACTCCCTCAGCCCAGCAGTGCCACTGAGAAGGAACCCTCTCCGCAAGCTCTTCTGCCATCTTTGTGATGGATTAGATTCCCTCTGCTTGAAATGCCAAATGGGATTTCCATTTTCCTGACTGGATCCCGGCTGATATACCACTTTATGCTGACAACTCCAAATTTTGACATCCAGTCCAGAGTTGGATTCCTGCTTATGTAATTCTGTCCTTTTTACTTTTTTTAATAGAACTTTATTGGGTATAATTTTCATAATTAAAAAAAAACAGTTCAATGATTTTTACAGAGTTGTGCATTCATCAACACAATCTCATTTTAGAAAATTCCCATCTATAATGTCCTTCCCTCCATCTCAGCCTGGGCCATGGTGGCAGTGCCCAGTTAGAAGTGCATGGTAATGCACTCGTGTTAAACAAATGTGAGCCTATGAACCTCCCCTGCCTCTCCCCCAGACAGCATCACTTCCAAATGGATGACTGCAATACGGCAATCTTTGCTCACTTGCTTACCTGCCTCACTCCTCATGAAATGGCCAATTCATATCACACAACGTCACTCTCTGGCTTAAACCAGTCAATGGTTTACTTGAATGAAATCCACTCTTTATTTTGGACATTGACATGCTTATCTTTGCTATGACTCTTCCAGCTCATTCTTTTTTTTTTTCACATCTCTTCTCTTACATCCCCTTTCTATTACCAAGCTCATTTCTGCATTGGGCCTTTTGCTATTGCTATTTCTTCATTTGGGAATAAGCTTTCTCCGTCTTTATCTTTCAGCTGTTCTCTTTGGAGAGAAAATGAGCATGTTTATCAACTAGTTCCTCCCAGTTTTCCCTGATTGTGAAGTGTGTGAGGCACTGTGCTTGGCAGTGGAGTTGTGACAGTGAGGGTAGACATGGACTTACCCTGGAACTAATAATGCTTAAGCTCCAAACGCCCTCACTTGCAAGAGCTCCATCCAGGACTCTTGGAAGAAGTTAAAAATGGGTTGATGTGTTGATATTGTGTTGCAGAATCTTAACTCCAGTTGGTTCAAACCACTCTTTTTCTTCATTCTGGCTTAAACTTATCTTACACAGCCAGCCTCCCTTCCCTCTGTGCCATAGTAATGGCTGTGCTCATTTCATATTTGCAGACTTATTTTTATTTTTGTTTTCTTAAAGAGAATTCATAAAACTTACTAACCTGGATAAGCAAAATCTGCCATGACCCATGCTTCAAAGAATTTGTCATTCTAATTTATTGCTGTGAAGGAGAGGCATGTGGTGTTGTGAAGGCATATAGCAGAGAAGATGAACTTAATCATTCTACTATATCTGTCAGGTAAGCATAAGAGATATTATCGACTATTTTAAAGATAATGAATCATAGATTGAAAACATAAGGTTTTACTAGAAATCAAAGAAATGTAAATTAAGTAATGAAATATGATTTTTCACCTAACAAATTGGCAGAATTGAAGGTTAATGTTAAATTATAGAGACCTAGCTATGTGATCGTCTCTCAGAGTTTGGGAAGAAATTGGCAGTGTGTATCAAGAACTTTGAAAAGGTTCATAGACTTTGGTCTAAAAATTTCAATTCTAGGAGTCTATCAAGGAAAGAAAAATTTGTGTTAAAATATAAGTTATATGTTATTTTTTATAATTATGCAAATTTGATAACCATCTAAGACGTAAGTAATGGAAAAATGATTTAATAAATTGTGTTGCAGCCATATGGTAGTCATTCAAATTTAAATTCATAAGACTAGTTAATGAAAAGAAAAAATATGCATGATATAAAGTTAAGCAAAAGAAAGGAAACTGAGAATCTATATCAACAATATGATTTTATATATAACCTACTGGAGACAAATCTACCAAAATGTTGACTGTAGTTATCTCTGAGTAAAGAGATAATGTATTGCTTTTAAGTTTCATTTTCAATTTTTTATATTTCAAATTTTATATAATGAGCATGTATTGTTTATAGAAAATGATGAAAGCACCGAGTGACACAATTTCCTCAAGTCCTTTTATTGGGGAAAACGCCATCGAGTACAGGCTTCTTGCCTATAAGCCTACATCTATTCAGGGGTCATGTTGACAAGAGACAGATTCACCTTAATGTTTAAACCCCACCTCTGCCCCGGCCCCTTCTTTGATTTGGGAGGTGTTAGGGTCATTGCACGATATTGAAAGATGCTGACAAGAGATGTTTAAAACTAAGTTTTTGAATTATTAAGGAAACTACAAGGGCAGCATCAAATGATTCAATGGAACTGGTGATCTTAGAAAAGACCAATAACTAAAACTAAGTTTTAATGAAGTCCATGGTAATACTGAAATGCACCATTTCATTTGCCGTTAACCTTTCTGATATGCTACTTGGAGGTCTTTGAATTCTTAGGGCAGGGTGCCATTTAGCCACAAGGACAGGCGACTGTTCCATTTAAGTGAGCACACTTACCTGACAGGTGGCAGAGGAAGACAATCAGTGGGGAAATGTGTGAAGAGATACAGATTTAGAGGAAATTCTTAAAGACAAAGAACAAGTGAAGGCATATATTCCACAGAACCTAGCAAACTGGTAGTACTCCTGTACATGTTTTAGATATAACCCATCTTTAAAAGGAAAAGTCATAAAAATTTCAAATGGTCAGCACTCTTTTCCAGGTATCTGACAAGAAATGTAACAATTGAATTATACCAAGATTTCTTCAAGTATGTATTCAGATGAAAACGAAATCACTTAAAATCTCACAAGAAGCCCTGCTAAGGGAACAATTCAGTAGCGGGATCTGAGAGGAAACGCAACTTGTCAGAAATGGGCAGCATCCAAAAAAACAAAAAAAAAAAAAAACGATTTTGCAAGATCTCTTTTAACACATTCCATGGCAACAGAATATTGTGAATATCCAAGTTACACTTTACAATCCAGGTTCAGGATGAGCCAGGTGGCATAATAGCCTGATAGATGCATCAAAAACACAGGGCACTCTTCCAAACCCAACTGAAGTTTAAGTTGATTTTATTTTTAGCTTTGTAGTTATTGCAACACCACCCAGAATTCAGAGGCAGCTCATCTAGTTGGGAGAGGAAGATAAAGGCACTAACAATCCTCTCCTCTCCTCTGCAAATCATACTGTCCTCTGAGTCACAGCATCTGGTCATGTGCTTTACAAAACCTGTGACACCACGGCCATGCCTGCTACCCCAAGCAGAGATAATTAATTTTCTTTTGTTCCCACAACAACTTCCCACAAATTTTGTAGCTTAAAGCCAGGCAAATTTATTATTCCATAGTCTCTGGAAGTCAGAAGTCCAGTGGGCATGAGTGGGTCCTCTGCTCAGGGTCTCACAAACCTGGAACCGATGTGTCGGCAGGACTGGATTCCTTGGTGTAGGCACTGGGGAAGAACCTGCAGGGCAAGCTGCTTCACTTTGTTTGGATAGACTTCAGTTTAATGTGGGTATAGAGTCGAGGTCCATATTTCCCTGCTGGCTGTCAGCCAGAAGCTGGTTTCTGCCCGTATCCCTTCTCAAGTTTTCCATGCCCCTTCCCCAAGGGGAGGGTAGGGGGAAGGCGTCTTTCCAATGCTTCAAATTTATCCAGCTTTCTTCCTCTGCACATCTCTCTGACTCCAGCCAGAGAAAGTTGTCTGCTTTTAAGGACCCTGTAATTATTAATACATTGGCCCACCAGATAATCCATAATAATCTCCTCATTGAGGTCTGTAACTTTAGTTACATATGCAAAGCCTCTTTTGCCATCAGAGGTTTCAGGAATTAAGACCTAGACATCAGTGAGGAGCATTCCATCTACCAGTGCCTGGGTGTAATACATACCTTATTGTTGATTTTTTTTTTGCACCAAATTGACAAATAACTGTTTAACCAGATTTGTAATGTTTTGTATTTTTCCAAAATAGCTTTAGTGTCTTGGTCATCTAAGCTTCAACACAGCTTTAAATAAATTCACCACAGCTATCAGAGTCACAGGTTTTCTCAAGAAAACATGCAGCATTTGATCTAGTCACTTATTTGTGAGTATTTGACAAAAAAATTAACAAGCAAATCATGAAAAGAATAATTCAGTTCTCTAAGTACTGGCTTTTCTGTCTTAAATTCAAGAAAGCAAGCATATACTGACAACCAATATTTTATTCCTTTCTCTCTACTTCCAAACACAAAAATCTTTCACAGATTAATTGAAATATTAGAAGAAGGGTTAGCATATATTCAGTTTTTAAAGGTTAAATCTGTGTTTTCAACAGAGACCATTTGTGTAATGGTAGACCTAGTGTCAAGGCTCCCTTTCATGTTGGACTACTTCTATCTGCTCAAGTGGGAACTGTTCACCACTCCACCATAAGAACCTAAAGACATATGTACCAAATTTTCAGCAGTTCAGCCCTGCTTACCACACCGACCCATATTCCATTTGTAGTAGTTGAGTCCTTGCTTTCCCTTGCCCCTGCTACAGTTTAAACTATATCTTGAAATCAAGTTTTAAAATCACTAGGATTCATGTTTCCTTGTGCTCATTTCCTATCCCTGCTATAAAAACTTACCACAAGGGAGTGGATGTGGCTCAAGTGGCTGAGCATCTGCTTTCCACATGGGAGGTCCCAGGTTTGGTTCCCAGTGCCTCCTAAAAACAAGCAAACAAAAAGAAGAAATAAGCAAACAAATGAGGGAGCCAGCTCGGGAAAGCCAAGGTGGCTCAGTGGTTGAGTGCCAGCTTCTCTTATATGAGGTCCCGAGTTCAGTCCCCAGCCCAGGTATCTTAAAAACAAAAACAAAGCAACACAACAACAACAACAACAAATTTACCACAAATATAGTGCTTAAAACAATATCAATTTATGATCTTACAATACTAGAGGTTCGAAGTCTGAAATTGGGTCTCACTGGGCAAAAATCAAGGTGTCAGCAGGGCTGTATTCCTTTCTGGAGCCACTAGGGGAATATCCATCTTCCTGACTTTTGCAGCTTTCAGAGGCTGCGCACATTCCTTGGCTCGTGGACCCTAACTCCATATTCAAAGCAGCAGTAGCCAGTCAAGTCTGCATCACATCACATCCCTCTCACACGAACTCTTGTGTTTCCAGCTTCCACACTGAAGGATTGAGCCCACTCACATAATCCAGAATGATCTCTCTATTTTAAAAATCAACTGATTATCAACTTTAATTCCATCTGCAATCTAAATTCCTCTTTCCAAATAATATAACATCTTTAAAGGCCCCAAGTATTTGAAGATGGACATGTTTGGGGGTCAGTATTCTGCCTACCAAACCACTTTAGTTTCTTATGAACTATTCCAATTCTTTTCCTAGTGTGACCTAAAACACGAGCTCATTGCTCACTAGCTGCTGCCTGGGCTCTCACCTGCTAGATTGCTCTAATGCCTCTCTCTTTCTACTGGCTAAGAGATCCTTCTGTTGCAATGGCCAAACCTTCTTCTTTGCAGCAGAGTCTTCCCTGAATGGTCTCCTGTGTGACTTCTACTGATCTCCACCTTACAGTGATGGAATTATTCAGTCTTGCATAGCTTGCTGGGGATTTCTTGTCTGACACACCCCACTACTCACCAACCTCAACTATTAATACATTTCACATTTATTGTTCTATTTTTTATATAAAGTGCAAATGATGCTTTAAAACATTTGACATCTATGTGAAAGAGGGATTCAGTAAGAAATCTCAGCCCATCAAATTGGCAAGCCCTTGACAGTTGCATAATGACAGTAGTGGCAGGGACTCTCATAGACTGCTGAAAAATGTGTAGACTGGATTTTCTTGGAAGCAAGCTGGCAGTACCAGGTCAAATGAAATATGCATATAATCTGAGATAAAGAAATCTCATTCCAGAAATCATATCCTATAGAAATTCTCATATAGAGCAGTGAGAAGTTGGAAGTAATATGAGCTCAACAAGGGATAATTAAAATCTAGCACATGCATACTACAGAATTCGATGCAACATCTGAAAGGCAAAGCCAAATAGATTATTCTTAAAAAGATGAGATGTGAATAAATAAAAAGCAGAACAAAAGACCATGGAATAAGATCATATAATTTTAAAAAATAGGCCCCTAAAAAATGACGCTACACCAAGTAGAATAAGAAGTCTATTCCAAGGAGTAGACTGGGAACAGAAATGAGAGCTAAAGAGGCCGAAATAAATACACAAAGCAATTTCAAGAGGATTTCAAGAGGGCTCCTGAGAATTAGGATTAAGTGAAACCCTGTTCACCTAAATGTTCTATTAAGTATATATATAATTGTATTTCAAAGGACCATCCAAAAATTTTGCTTACACAGTTTTTCTTCCACTAATTGTCTCCAATTGTGGTTTACTTGTGCCCACTAGATTCCACTGGCAGTTATGATAATTTCTCTCAAAAACAGAGTATGCTTTGGTATGCAATATAGATTGTCCAGTCAGATATATTTTATCATAAAGAAAAATTATAACCTAAGAATGTTATAACACATTATGATCATGAATTTATCATAATATGTCACCAAGAATGAGATAACCACATCTAGTAAGAATAAGAAATTCAAAGAAAATACATAAAGTGAATAAATTCATACAGTTCAATATTTGTCTATAAATATCACTTAAAAATATTCAGCTTCACTTGGTTTGTCTTTCCAGGTTAAAGTACCATCCTTTTTAAACTAGATCTCAAAATTACCTAACTCGGCTTCCTCACTGACATTTGCTGAAACAAGTATTTATCCAAATTAAATTTCTTAAATACTAAAATTGTTTTTTAAAAAAATAAAAACTGAGTTGTTTTTCATATTACACAAAATCATTAAAATTGCACTTCTCTGTTGGGACTTTCTTTATCCTGCTAATTCCAAACATACTCCTTTTCTCATCATTATTATCTTTTAGACCCTGAGCCATCAGAGCCATCAGATGTTACAAGAATCCTCTAGCACTTTTGCCTAAAGCTATTTTAATTCTCAGTCTCTCAGGTGAGACAGAAGAAAAAACTATTAGAGTACCGGCTACCCTTTTGGACTTACTTGCAAAATCAGAAATCAGTGATGATGTTTTACACCATATATTTGGGGGGGATGGGGGTGTGTGTGTGGGGAATCCAGTTTGCAATGACTTTAGAAATAGGAATATATATGATTTGTATTTGAGCTGCGATTCACATACACATTAAAATCTCATAATTGGACATGTATAATCATGAATAATCATCCAAAGAAACTATAGTTTTAGTGTTTACAATAAACTGATGGCAATTTACAATGTAAAAAAATCTAGAATAATTTCAATAAACATATCAAGATTATATTTATAGTGTACTTATAACACACCCTGAAAATTTCAAGAATTTTAACAATCTACAAGTATATACTATGTACATACGTGTGAGTGTGTGTGTGTGTGTGTAGCAAGGGCTTCCCGGACTTGCTAATTATCATTTGGCAAGATAATTCATAGGAGAATAGTGATTTAGAATCCTCAATAAACTTATCTGACAATGCAACACTTTTAAATTACCAACATCTAATTTAAGTAACTTTTAAATTCCAACTGGTTTGGGGTGCAGGTGTAGCTCAGTGGTTTCAATCCCTGGTACCTCCTAAAATAATAAAAAAACTAATTTGTTATAGATTTAGTAAAGGCCAATAATGGTAGGTAATAATAAATCTCCATGGAATTGTGCATATATTCAAAGGAATCAAAGATAAATTATATTTTTGGACCATTTCTAACAGGATATTCCTTGCCAGGAGTGTGCTGGTAAACTGACTCTCCTGACAAATTAAATCCCTGATTTGCAGCATTTACCGATATCCATGATGTAAATAATCTCAACAGGGTGGGTATCCAGAGCTCCAAATGATGGCAGTGCATGCGGTGCTGGGAAGGCTGAGGACAATCAGCTCTCAGGAGCAGATTCAAGCCAGTTCTTGCACACCCCCTGTCTGTAGCCAGGAATCCTAGGTTAAGAAATTTTATTCTGTGCTTAATATTTCAAATTCTTGTATCACACAGACTTGGGTTAAAATTCCAAGTCTCTTCTACGATAGCAAACAATTTAACATCCTCTGTAAACCAGTTAACTCATCTAAGTGAGTGTGATAATTTTGCCTTAGTTCCGTTGTGAAGATTAAATTACATATTATGTGTGAGTCATAATACCCATGTAGAACATTAACAAATATTGTCATCATTATTATAAACCTGTTCTAGAGGAACACAGACTGTGCAACCTCAGAATTGGCATGTCAAAAACAAGTGCTGCAAAGTCTGACCCATCTCCTAACAACAGGCCATAATATACCAAAGTTCATATAGCTTCAAAACTAACTCACACATGCCCACGCACATACAGCTCAAGCAACTTCAGAAAACCTACCAGGCAAATGTTTCTAGGTGTCAATTGATTTTAATACTCAGATATGGAAAGCAACAATAAATGTCAGCCTACGGTGGTTTTTAAGCACTCTGTCTCTAGCTACGTAGTTTGAATTATTGCTCTAAAATATTAATGTTTTACTTAACAAAAAATGACTGGCTTAAACCATTTCAGATTATCTAAAGACGACTTAAAGTTTAAAAAAAAAAAGTAAAGTACTCTGAAAACTATATTTTATATGAACACCCACAAACATGCCTACTATTGTGTTAGAATTAAATGCTCATAATATAGTGTACATTTCATAAAGTTGAATAACTCCTTTGTTTAAAAGTAAATGGCATTTTTTCTTAAAAAATCAATATTGTGACATTTATAAAGTGTTGTTTAAATTTCAAATGATCCTTGTTTGTTGCATTATCTGAATACTATATTATTTTCACAAAATGGAATTAAGCATAAGGGAAACTATAAACAGATATTTATGAGTGTGTTGGCAAAGAGTAAAATATGCTCTGTTTTTAATGAAATCTGGTTTTTTGGTCTAGATAAATTTCTTCTTTAAAATTTTAATACCAGATTCACAATATTTGTTCATTCCAGAAGGCATAGGCATGATAGAAATTTGTTGAACAAAGTCTGACATGAGGATATTATTAATTTTTACAATATTCTTAATTACAGCAACTATTTGTATTTGTATACACATGTATCCATCTTTATCCAAATCTATTCCATTTCAAAGTTCAAATAATGGGTTCAGATAGTCTATTTGGAGTGCAAAGAATATTGTCTCATTGTCTTTATTTGATTCCTAGACATTGGAGAGAAAGTAGTGAAAGCTTAAGATATCAAGTAACTTACCTGAAAATTGATTAGAATTTATTTGTTTCCTGAAATTGAATAACTGAGGAGTGATTCATGAATTACCAGTCAGAATAAGAAGAAGAAACTATCATTTATTAGCACTTACTATATACAGTTCTTTATATCATTTAATTCCCACAAAAATCTTGTTATTTAGTGATTCAATTTTGTACCATGTTACTGATGTGAAAACTGAGATGTATCCAGATTTAAGTAATTTTTCCTTCATCCTCGTGATGGTTAGGCTAATGCTTCAATTCCACCAGGTAATTGTGCCCAGTTGTTTAGTCAAGCTAGCCCTGGGCTAATTGTAATACAGGATGTTTATGGACTTTAGTCACCAGTGAGTTTACTGCTTAGATAGCTGATTACATCTGCATCAACCAAGAAGCTTGCCATCAACAATGAGTGAGGCTTTATCTAATCAGTTGAATGCCTTAAAAGGGGAAGTGATTTCAGGATTCAGAGAGAATTTCCCAGCTTGTCTTGGACAGCCAACATCTCCCAGAAACTCATCAAGGACCTTCATTGGACTTTCATCAGAGCCCCTGGTTCTCAGCCTGTCTGCAGAACCTGGACTTGTGCATCCCCACAGTGACGAGAGAAGCTCTCATAAAATCTCATATTATTGACAGATATCTCATGTTGTGTCTGTTTCTCTAGAGAACCCTGACTAATACAATCCTACATAAAGTAATTGGAAAAGCTCGATTTCAACCCTTAGGTGTATGTAAGATCAAAGCCCATGTCATAAAACACTATGCTAAGTCTGTGTTTTAATCTGAGAGTCCGGAGTCTATTCTATGATATTGCTTCAGAGATTCCCCAAGGTGTGAATATTTATTTGTCCCAAACAATCTTTTAAACACTATCTATGCACCAATAATATACTGGGTGTTTGGGGTTTACGAAAGAGGAAAACTAGGGTGCTATCAGAGTGTGCAAGGGATGCCTCCCCACGTCTGGGTGACTGGGCAGTCCTTACTGTGGGAATGACATTTCACTGGAAGAGGATAATTAGGGGTAGGATGAGGCCAACTAAGGAAAGAAGACACATGAAGTAGATTTCAGACAAAAGAAATGCTATTTCGAAGACCCCAGAATGCATGGAGGCGTGGCTGCTTCCATACACTGGACTCCTACTCCAGTATAGTGGAAGGATAGACAATGAGAGGAAGCCACAGGCAATGAGGGTGGTAGAGGTCAGACCTGGAAGGTACTCGTCAGCATTCAAGGACTTTCACCACCTGCCCCAGCCTAGATTTTACCTCCGTTGCCCTTATCTACCTTAATATCCTTCCTTTCTTCAGAATATGCAATGTATTTTCATAACTTTTTCCCTCTTCCAAATTGCTCTGTTGTCTGTATTTCCCTCTCCTGGATTTCATCGTTCATCTCCAGTAACCCCCCACCAGGTCCTCTCTCATTTCATTCAACCTTTATTTTATTTCTTAAACATGTACTATTCTTTGCGGTCTAAATAATATCACAATAAGCAGAGTATCTGCTGCCTCCATCTGAGTGAGATTTCTGAATTTAGGTCTATTTCTTATTTATATTCTATTCCAAAGCCAAGCAATATACAGATAAATTTCCTCATTTTTTCTTAGGTAATAACTGCCTTCTTTATAGATTGGTTATAGCATCATTACAGAAGGATTAAGTGAGATAATAAATGTAAAGAACTTAGCAGAGTTCCTGGCACATACTGAGCCTTAAATAAATTTCAAATATTCTTACCATGATTATTATTATTATAATTCTTACCACCATTACTGCTACCACCATCATTGCCATCACTATCATCACCACCAACATCATCAAAACCATCACCATCAGCACCATCACCACCATCACTACCACCATCATCGCTATCACCACCATCACCACCACCATCAGGACCATCATCCTCACTGCTACCCTCATCACCATCACCATCATCACCATCGCCACCACTATCGCCATCACAATCATCACCAACACCACCATGATTGTCATCATCACCATCACCATCACCACCTTCACCACTACCTCTGTTATCATCATCCTCCATCACTCCATCCTTTCACTTTCTAGATGATAGTGAATCCCCAGAACCTATTATTTACATATATGCTCATTTCTTGTCTTTTTAAATTATTATTCTCTGGGTAGGAGAACAAGAACATAGTGATGAATCTAGGGTTGGTGACAAGGTTGGAAGAACATTTGGTTTGCCTTGTAATAAAAAGAGATCATTACCCAGCCCTTTTGAATCCCATACTATCCTTAAACCTCTTATACATGTCCATATTCCTTAAAATCAGTTACCAAAATTGTAAGGATAGAAAATTCATAACATCTGACTCTTCTGTTCCCCTTTAAAAGATATCCATGTAGACATCTGTATATCAAAAAAACAGTGCAGTGCTGAAGGTTGTCCTCTTCCCCTTCGGGCTCTCATCTCTGGTGTGTTTTTGAGCCCTGTGCTGGCTACCATGGCAAATGAAGTGTTAGATTTTCCAGTTCCAAACAAGTATTTACCATTATTCAGGTCAAATATTTGACCTCTGCTGATTGCTAATCGAATATTTTCTCAAAACATATACATCTAATAATATGTTCCTTGTTTAAATATGTATTTATTTTGCCAATTGACTTTCCAAATAGCAGCCAAATATATTAGTTTTCAGCATTAAATTAGAAAAATGTATAGGATTACAAAAATTTGTGAAAAACAAATTATAGCATTGAATTAATTTAAAAATAGGCTTAAAAGTGACTTATATTTAGCCCTTAATAAATCCCTAGGTTAATAATGGAGAAAGTAAATAAAGCAATGCTAACTCAGACATCAGGAAACATAGATAATAACATATATTTTCACCCCAGGCCATGAAGGATACTTGCTAACAAGACCTGAATTAGAATTAGTTATACATTATTGTTCAGCTCACTACACTGCATATTGCTAGTTTAGTTTCTGAAAAGAGACATACCTAGACAATAATCAATCATAAACATCCCTTTAGCACACCCTTCATTTTCCTCCATTTCTATTTCCTCTGCTCAGTGATAAATTGATTGCTGCTCAGTTCAGACGCAGAATGGAGCACCGAGGGATTATGACTACAAAGTGATGTTAGAAGGTTGGAATGAATCATTTCAGCTAATTTTGACCTCCATACACAAAAAAAGAGAAAAGGGACAACCTATCCATAATTGTCAGTTTGTGCCACCGTAGAGGACTAACAAATGTAGACAAGTGTTTGATGTCATACAAAGCACTTATTTTTCCAATCCATGAAAGTTCATCTAAAACATAAGTTAAGATATCATTTGATGTTGCTGTGGCAGTCTTCGGAGACCTATGCAAAAAATGTGCCATCAAGCCATACACAGGAGAATCCAACTTATGCTTTTAAAGGGAGAGTAGTTAAGAAAATGTGGCAGCCAGAACCAAGACTGTGTAAAATTAAAGTAAAAATGCAGGGTGGGGATATTAGAGAGTTAAGCATTCAGCAACATTTAGACAGTCTTTAATTTTGAAGAAGACATTTCCTTTGACATTATTTATAAATCTTGCTTGAAGGAATAAAGGTAACTAATGACAGATATAAGCATTTCTGAGTTAAAATCAAATATGAAAACATGAGGGAATAGACTAGGGATAGGATGAGTCCTCAAAGAATGAGAATATTTTTCTTTTTGAATGAGAGCAGTAGAGATCTAAACCTTGATGATTTGCTCTAGTGTATTTACAGAACAATTTAAAACATCCATAAGAAGTGACTATTCAAACATCACTAAATTATGTAATACGGAAGGGTTTAAGAGTTAGCCTCTATTCTATGAGAAGAGCATTAGAGAATACAGCAAAAGCATATTAAAATGGCAGAATCAGAGCAGCACCAAAGTTAGAGAACAGAAACTAAAATCATTGTCTCAAGGGAAACAATGACGAATGACTGTGTCTTGATCGTTGGCTTGCAAATAAACAGCTTATACTGACAACCACTTACAAACACCCCAGGAAGTACTGAGGGTTATTGGAAGAGAGAACTTAAGAGTTACAAACAGAAAGCTCACAGTAACCATTGAAAGTGTAAATATTGTTATGCTACTTTACAGATGGAGGAGCCAAGAGCAGGGGAGCTAAATTTAATAAGCCAAAGAAATAGAACATGTGAATGTCAGAAGAAGGAGTCCAAGTTCATCTAATTCAAAGTTGCATCTTCTCCTTTCCTTCTTCTTTTTTCACTACATCATCACTGCCACTGCATTACAGCATGAACAGTTGTTAATGCCAGGTTATGCTTTGCAGATCCTTTGCCTTGAAGAACATGGCATGTCCCCAAGTGCTGTTGTGTATCCTGTTTTGTGTTAAAGCACAGCGATTTCCCTAGTCTGCCTTATATTGTCAATACAGAGAGGGTGAAGAAGCACAATGAAATGGAAAACTGGGATATCAGATGATGCTTTGGAAATGATTAGGCAGCTGCCATGAATAATTCACATCTTTTAACTCTAAAGGCCCTCCCTCAACTGTAAGATAACTTATAATATTGCTTTTGTAGATTCATGTTCATGTCAAGTATCTAAAGGGACGCTCTGATTGATTGTTCAGAATTCCAATTAATAGAGCTGTCATTTCTCACTGTATTGAAAGCATCTAAGTATTGGGATCAATTGTACTGACTTTACCATTTTATTACAGTATATTGAATTGGATTCTTTGCACTTCTCGTTCTCCACACAAGCAAAGAATAAATATAAACTATGGCTGACAGGTAAAGCAAAGATGGAGGAGATCGATAAACAGCTTGTTTAAAAGACTTTGATGCTTGTTATCTTAAAATTTAAAAAATTATGGAAAAGCTTAGCTATGTTACCATCATGAGACAACTTTGTTTTATGATTTTCATCATTTAGGACATATTTTGTATTATTTTAAATTGAACAGTTTTTCCTATTAGAGTTATTTTAATCTCAGTATTTAAACACAATCATTACAGGCTGATAAGGAAGTTGAGGAATGGAGCTCATTTTAGGAAGAAATTATCATGGTTGCAAGCCACTCTTGTAAAGTTAAAACCTCAGAGAAAATTTAAATTTATTTTATGAAACATGATCCTATAGTCTTCAGGTGTCAAACCTAAATTTGAATTCATATTTATAAAGACTTATTTCAATGATATCTTTAAATTGGTTTGATATAAGATTTGTTGAGCAGGCTCCCAAGATTAGTATTTGAACTGATAAGTTGTAGACATTTCCCTAGGAATATCCTTTTATGGCAGCCTCACAGATATTTTCCTTAGTAACAAGGTAAAATTATTCAGAGCAGAGATTTTTCACATTTTGGCAGGATCAAAATCACCTGGAGCTCTTGTTAAACGATTGCTCAGTCCCACCCCCAGAATTTCTGATACAGAAAGTTTGGGAGCAAGGTGGAGGGGGGAGGAGGGCAGGAGGAAGAATTTGCATTTCTAACAAGTTCCACGGTAATGCTGGTGCTTTGCTCAGTGCCATGCTTTGAGAACCAGCTTTAGAGAAAACCACTGAAGGTTTTAGCCACCAGAGCACACCACACCTTGATACGCCACTGTTTTGAAATCCATCGAATTTGGTACTTGGCACATCTTTTTTGTTTTTTGTTTTATTTTAGGAGCAATTTTGATGTGAAAATTTTGTCCCCATACTTGTTGTTTGGTAGTCAAGGCGCAAACTAGAACTTGTGGGTGTCAGTTGCCTGGTGACTCGCAACCTTTCCAGCTGAAACACAGGGTCATGCTAGTCACACTGTAGCCCTAACCCTGTGCACATCCCATTGTGTTCTTAGCTTCTGTGGTCATTTTGTGTATTTTTGCGTTTTTTCTCATCATGGGCCCTAAGAAAATGAACAGTGACACTGCTAAGCAGAAAAGAAAATTACTTTACACCACCAGTGAGAAAAAAAAATAGGTAAATATGAGAGCGGTATTTGCATTATTGATTTTGCTAGGGAATACGACAAGCCTAGAACAACAGTTTCCACCACCATTAAAAATAAAGAAGCGATAAAAAAGACTGATGTTGCAAAAGGAGTCAAAGCAGTAACAAACCAGCATTCTCGAACATTCAAGGAAGTAGAAAAGCTGTTATTAATTTGAGGAAACAAGGAGCAGTTAGCAAGTGACAGTGTATTGGAAGCCATGATATGTGAAAAAGCGAAAGGGTTGCATGCCGATCTTTTGAAAAACAAACTGGAACCGAGTGATGAGAGTGTTGAAGTTTTTAAGGCCAGCCACGGCTGGTTTGATCATTTTAAAAAGAGGACCGTTATCCATAGTGTTGTGGGGCAAGACAGTGAGTGCTAATAAAAAGACTGCTGATGAATTTGCCAGGGAATTTCAAGACTACATAGAGGCTGAGAGTGTTATTCCCCACCAAGTTTTTAATTGTGATGAGACTGGAGATTTTTTGGAGAAAAATGCCGAGTAGAGTCTGTAACACAAAAGATGAGAAGGCATTACCAGGCCAGAATTTGTGACTAGAAGCTGTGACTCAGAGAGACCTCAAAGGGTTTGAGGTTGACCCCAACCCTGCAGGTACAGAGGGTACAGTTGTGTAGGACATTGTACCTTTGGGCCAGTCCATGGGTCTGGAGGTTGATGCTGCTGATGTTGAGGAGTTAGTGGAGGAACATCATGAAGAGCGCAGCACTGAGGAGCTGCAAGAACTACAGAAGGAGCAGCAGCAAGAGGTGGCTGAAGAGATTTCCTCAGGTGAGGAGGAGATAAGGGAGGACTTCCCAAGTTCCTTGATAAAAGAAATGTGTGCAAAATGGGCAGAAGTTCAAGATTTTGTGGAGAAGTAACATCTGAACAAAATTCTGACAAGCAGAAAGGTGAATTTATTGAATGACCAAACAATTCCACACTTCCGAGAAATTCTGAAAAGAAGACAGAAGCAGTCCTCATTGGAAAAGTTCTTAGTGAAGGTGACAAAGAGTGTGTCATAGCTTGTAGTACAAGTTGAAAAAAGGCAGAAAAGAGAAAGAACACCCGAAGTGCAAGTGCCCGATGTTCTGTTGGAAGGGCACTCTCCTAAGTAACACTCCAGTATTCTCTTATCACCACTCTCCTCCCACCAACCCATTAGGCCATGAACTCTTCTCAGTACAGTTAAAGTGAAGTTCGTATTTTATTTAACTTACATGTTTATTAATTTTTAGGTTTATTTCTCAAAGTAATGACATACAACCCTATATTTTTACGTATTGCCTGAAAAATGTTCATTGTCTTTGGTTTGTGAATGCATTAAATTTATTTAAATTATTCCTTATGGGAAAAACTTGTTTGGTAAGCATCATTTTTGGTACTCATCATGCCTCTCAGATCCAGTTAACGACCAGACCCAGGTACAACTGTACTTCATGACAAAATTTACCAGACCTATCACAGTAAGATAATTTTGAGCCCATATCACAAAACATGGTTTCATTTTAATGAATCATTCACAATGTATTTATTTCAATAATCTTTCCTTTTGAAAGTTAAGGCATTTTATGATATGATTATATCATTTAAGCATTTCTTTGAGCTGACCGGTTAGATTTGAACTGACCCATCAGATAGGTCTTTTCAGGCCATGAGTTGACTCTCAAATCTAAGCTAGACCTAATTTGTTTAAACCAAGCTAGGAGGCTTAAACATGGGACACATGAGACCAAGAAACCAGTCAAGGTGTATTCTCCTGAAACTTTGTTATAGAAAAATCAAAACAAATACAAAAGAGAAAGCACCATTATTCTACATTGATTTCAACTCTCTTTAAGACATGTTAAACATATGACCTGACAGAATTTGATCTTTGGTGACCTCTTGTGCAAGTCTCTCACATCAGACAACTCTAGGTTGGTGGATAAAAATGGTGGATTACTGAAATATAGAAAACAGACCAGATGCAGACAATGATCTGACTGCTATGAAAAGACCCCAAAAGTAATACTTTCTTGATTTATCTTTGTTAAAACAATAAGGGGGTGGTAGGATGGAACAAAATATACATGATTCATTGAAAAAAATATTAGCTCATGATGTTTTCTGTTTAAGGTGAACTTCTATAATTTATCATTATTTCAAAGTCTGGAATAGCAAGTTAATGATAAACTGATAAAATCATGATTTAACAAAAAGATGCAGAGACAAATGACAATTCCCTTTGCCTAAATAAAAAGCAAATTATATATTAATTACCCAGAAGCCAGACCAAAAGCAGAGAAATAATGGTTAGGATCCAGGATATACTGAATATGTCTTTGATCAGGATCATGGGAAAGAAATTTTAAAATACCGAACAATTAAAAATTAGGAAGCATCTAGTTGGTTTCTTTTACCATTGCGTTACTCTCTTCCTGCTAATTATGATGCTAGATTCTATAGTTTGAGTTTGTAGTTATGCATTCGCTTCATCAGAACTACAGTGTGAAATGATTAATTATAGTAATAAGAAAATGCAGTACATTTGGCAGCAGCAGGGTGGGTGCCTGGGACTCACTGGACATATAGTCTCCCTAAATTGGGGTGGACCATAAGGAGATTAGCCATGGATGCTAATTATTAACAATATCCAATCATTTGTCTGGGCCTTGTGGGAGGACATTCATCTATGGAAAGCACCAAACTGTTTAGAGGAGATAATCAATGACTTGAAACAAATGCTAATGATAGTTTTGTATATAGACCCAAAGCTGGTGTCTGGGGAAATTTGTGTAGACACAGTAAAAAAGTACATTAGCAACTACAGCAATATTTGAGGGTAAATTCAGTATTTCTTGTAACAGAGCAGAGTGTCCAACTAGTGTGTAAAGTATGGAAAACACAAATGAATTTATTTATACCTCAAGTGTGGGAAAATGAGTCAGCATGATGAATTTAGAATTTGCTTGGTGCCCTTTTAATGGAGTGACGAGAAGCACATAAGGAAGAATGACAGAGGTACTTAAAGACCCTTACTTAAGTCTAATTGACTATGGTTTTGGTGAAATATTCTTGCATGAGTTGAAATAGCCCTAACAATTTAATTGTAGGTCTAAGAACTTTTGTGCTGGCCAAGATGTAATAACAGAAAATGGACTCACCCTACCACCTGAAACAATTTAAAAACTAGGCAAAAGATAATGAAACAACAGCTCTCAACAACATTGGAAATCAGGCAAAGGGCAGATCTCAAGAGGCAGAAAGCAAATGAGGTGAACCCTACAATTACTCCAGACACTTCACCTAAGAAGATACACAGATGGCAGAAAAGCACAAGGAAATGTTCGACATCATTAGTTATGAGATACATGCACACTAAAATTACAAGATACTACAACACATCTATTTTAATGTTTTAAATTAAACAGATGAACATACCTGGTGTTGGATAGCATATGGAGCATCTGAAATTCTCTTCCACTGTTGATGATAAATTGTGAAAACATTTTGTAAAACAGCCAACTCATAAATGTAAACATCAATTTACCACATGACACAGCCATTTCACTCCTAAGAATTACCCAATAGAAATCAAAGTAAATGTCCATAAACAGACTTTTATATACATGTTCATAGCAGCTTTATTGGTAATAGCGCACACTGAAAACAAAAGGTTGCCAAGGCAATTGTACCAGAAATGGGTTGGCTTTTACAATGGGGATTTATTAACTTATCAGCTTACAGTTGTGAGGCCATGGAAGTGTCCAGATCAAGGCACCATCAGGAGACACTTTTTCCCCAGCTTGTAGCTGTGGGCGAATAGGCACATGGCAGTGTCTGCTCCTCTCTCCTGTCTCCTCCAGGCCTTTCAGCTTTTGACTTCACTGGCTTCTCTCAGCTTGAGTTCCATCGATTTAAGCTTCTAAATAATAGGTGTTTTTTCTCAGCTTCTGGGCATTTCTCTCTGTTTCTGTGGCCTCCTCTCTCCCATTTATAAAGGACTGCAGCAAGAGGAATAAGACTCACCCTGGGCTATGCAATTCAATCAAATAGCCCTCGACTGAATCCAATTCAATCAAAAGGTACCATACTCACAGGAATGGGCCAATTTAAGAACATAATTTTGGGGGGTATGCAAAGGACTCGAACTACCGCACAACCCAAATACCCATACATACGTGAATAGATAAACACACTGTGGTATATCCATTAAATGAACTACCATTCAACAACAAAGAGGAACAAACAACAGATCCAAACAATAACATGGATGGATAGTTTAAAACTTATGCTGAGTGGAAGATGCCAGACAGGATAGAATGCATAGTATATGGTTCCATTCATATGAAATTCATGAAGTGTAAACTAACCTGTATTGACTGAAAGTAAATCAGTGGGTACTTACTCATGACAGAGATACAGTAGTAGAAATGGTAGTAGAATGGGATTACAAAGGGGCACAGAGAAATATTGGGTTGTGATAGATAAGTTCATTTTCTTGATTAGAGTGATGGATTCACAGATGTGTATCTGTACATATATATGCATATCAAAACATCAAATTTTACTCTTTTATACTTTAAACATATACTATATGTTGTAGATAAATTGTACCTCAGTCAAGCTATTAAAAATGGAACAAATATTTCTGTAGATAAGACACTGCAGATATGACTCATCTCTATGGGAAAAAGTCAACTACATGGTGCGGGAGAGGGGAGTTGGAGAGAAGCAGCAGAAGCTGGAGGAACTGAAAGATTTACAACCCTAGTTCACAAACTAAGAATCTGATAACTTTTTGTTCTCTAGAGTTACAACAATTTATCTGCCCAAAGAACTACACTTTTGAGTTTGGACTAGTGAATCTTACTATTATGACTTAAAAAAGTGGAAACAAGTTTTCCAAACTTATCTCATATTTTATAATTTCAAGGCTATTTGCAGAAAAAGAACTAGCAATAAATGGAAACTTAACAAAAGAGAATTAGATCAAAACTGCCCTTCAATTCTTTTGTATGAATAAAAAAGTAAGACATACTTGGAAGGTTGCAATGTCCAGCTGTAGCACCTGCATATACCTGCTTACTTCGGTTGTTTCAAGCAATTGAAGTAAACATGTAACTGCAGCAATTGCCCATGCCACCCAGTATACCTCATCTGTCACACTGAGTTTGCTTTCTGTGCTCTGCTTGGGAGCTCTAGCATGCTGTTCTTTGAAAGGTTTATATAAAATGTTAGTGCTTTTAGGAATCATTTGTGGTACTTTGGTCCATGGCGAAAACATCGGTGGGGGAAAACACGGGAAAATTCTAACATTGGATAGTGTCAAAAAACCCCACAAATTACCACATGTAAGTCAAAGTATTAAAGGGGTTTATTGAGAGAAAAACTCTTCCCAAGCAGGGAAGTCAAAATGGAGGGAGAGTCTCAAATAGGCAACTGATCACAGGTGCTTATAAAGGTATTTAGGGAAGTGAGCTACAATGACATTAAAGTTTCTTATTTCATTGGAGGACTTTACAAAGCAGGGAGGAAATAAACATTGATTAGCTTGGTAAGCCTGACCATTCTGATAAGCTATCTCTACCAGGACAAACCTGGTTTATCACTAGGTGAGCTAAAAGAAATTCTGTAGGGTATGTTTCAGTTTCTCTGTAAGCCCTTGCAGCCAATTGTCTTTGTGAATTTCCAGTAATTTCCTGGAAAAGGGTTGCTTCTAGCAACCCCTATTGCAGGATGCTATTTCATTTTTTCTTAACAGTGGTATGGTCTCTACTTAAAATTACTTTAAATGTGTTTGAAGATTACTATCAACAAGGCTAAATAAGAGCATATATCATAAAAGTGAAAGATACTGATACTCTTCAGGAGTTTATAAAAATTGGGTTAAAACATCTGGGGGATAAAAATATCACACTGAAATGAAAAAAAACCACAAAAACTGAAAAACCTGGAGTAAATTGTGCTTTGCAAAGTTTATAAGACAATCTGACTTGGAGTAAACAAAGTGGTGCAATCACATGTTATAAGACAGATTCCATAGAATTGAAAATTAAACAAATCCAAGGCAAAATATTTTAAAGTGACAGCAATTTTAAAGGAGCTGCTGCTGTTATTTAGTCCCCATCTATGCTTGGCTACCTTAGGCTCATGTGAGATAAGATGTAGGTATTTTAATAGTCTCATACTATTGCTTCAAGGTCCTTTTTAATTCTACCTCATATAAAGGCTTGAATCAAGGATAGACTGTACATCAAAGAGTATGATATGCAACCTTTCCAAATGATAGATAAAATTAGGTGGGCAATATATTAAAGACTACAAAAAGGGAAAGGAATAAAGCATATGTTGGTTTACAAAATTTTAACATCACTTTAAGAAATTATAGTTCTTATTCATTAAAATATTTATGTTACAGAATTAAGTCAGCTACTCAAAGCCCCAAATGAGACAAAACAAGTTATAAACATCTTGATTACAGAGGAGGGAGGTGAGTCAGCTGAGATAAGCAGTGACCAAATTTAATCCATGGAGCCTGGCTGCAGACTATCCTCTCTTTGTGCTTTTTTGTTGTTTCTTTGAACTTTGTTTCAGACTTATCTTTACTATAAAATCAAAAAGCTATTCATGGACCACCAGCTCAAGTTCCGAGAAACCTTGCCCTGGGGATGTTAGCAGAATGCTCTGGATTCTGGGCTTCCAGGTTCTTGTCTATGTTGCATAAAAGAATTTAAGGACACGCCATAGGGTAGGCAAGGGAGTAAAGAGTTTATTAAGAAAGAAGAAAACGAGAAATGCATTAAGTACACAACCCAAGACATGGGTGCAGGCATGCAACAGGGTGAGGCACACAGGTGGGGCCCCAGGCTAGGCCTTCTTAAGACCTTTCCTCCTCCCCCTTCCTAATGTTGGGGAGGGGTCCCAGCTGTTTGCTGTTCTGATTGTTTTTTTACGATCCCCTCCTGGTAGCTCTCAGGGGACCAATGGGAGGTCTCTTTGGAGTTATCTGGGGCCTTTCCTTGACCCCAGAAAGCTTTCCAAATGGGACCTCAAGGCCAGGGTCTAGGTGGGGTTTTTCCAGCTTTGTTCTTAGCAGCAGGGGCCTTCCAGGTGGGGTCTCAGGGCCCTGTTCTCTGCTGGGTACCTGCAGCCTTCCCTCTTTCTGGGTCCTAGCCTGCCTAAGGGGTCTGCTGACTCAATGATAATAACTCATTCTCGGTGGTACAGATGTAAGAGTGTCCTTTGTGAGCTAGAGCAAATGTACTTCACTCCTGCAGGGTGGCAGGAATGTGGAGATGCATGGGAAAAATAGAACTGGAGTGACCTATGGACTGTGGTTAGCAGTAATTATGTAATATCTATGCCAAAGATGTACCGTGTTGATAATGGGGCAGTATGTAAAATGTGAGCCAAATGTACACTACAGATGTGGTAACAATCTGGTGAAATTATCCTATAATCTGCAACAAGGTTCCACCACAGTTTTGTGTGTTGATAGAGAGGTATTGTTTGGGAATTCAGCACACGTGCATGATTGTTTTGTAAGTTTACAACTGTCATAAAAATATATTTAAAAAATAATAATAGGGTGTGTTGGGGGAAAATACACCAAATGTAAGATAAGGACTATAATGAGTATTAAAATTTTGACAATATTCTTTCATAATTTGTAACAAATGTCTTACAAAAATGCAAGGTGTTGGGACCCCTGTATGATGTTACATATGTTTGCTTTTCACAACCTTTACCATACACTTATTGTATGTTCATATAAAAATGATATAAAGAAAATAATAATAGGGTGGGTTGGGGGAAAATACTTTGGTTAGTAGTAATATTTTGACAATACTCTTTAATCACTAGTTAAAATAGTTTAACAATTATGCAAGGTATTGGTGGTAGGTGAAGTATGAGAGTCCTGTATGATGTTCTATATGTTTGTTTTGTAAGTTCACAACTATTATTATACACTTACTGTTTAAGTATGTTTATGTATAAGTGATATACGTCAATTAAAAAAAGGAAAAAAACTAAAAACTCATTCTCTAAAAGGTAAACCTTACAATTACTTTGTTTTTATTTGGACAAAGGATGACAATATTCACCTGAATTCTCAATCTATGTTCTAGCTATATTCAGAAAAAAATTCCCACTCAAATTAATGAAGGTTTGGCATCCATTCTGTGTTTTAAAAATTCCTGATCAATTAATAGTCATAACCAATTAGAGCCATTAACACCAGGTTGCCTGAAGATTGTGACAAGAATATTAATTAAAATAATGAAACATGATAAAGATTTATACATCTATGACATATAAGCCCATGTTTGGAAGTAAAATTATTTATGATTATTAACTTCTGCCCTATCTTGTTTTCCTGGGTAAACGTTGCCTGTTTGCTGTTTTATAGAAGCTCAGTATCAATAGATAGAATTTAACCTTTTCTATGATAAAAACAGCTAACAACACAGGAAATCAGAACACTCTAATACTTCATGCAGAATAAAATCAGTATGATTCCACAGAAGCACAATGGAAAAAACTATATCAAGGCAAACCAGTGTCAGGAGTGGAATAGGTATGTTTTTAAAAAGTTAGAGAAACAATTAGGCAAATGTAGCCTACAGAAGCAAATCCCATCTTTGTGCCACTGGAATGAAGGCATTCTGTATCCTCTGACCCACATGTGCTTGTGTTTATTATCAGCAGTGGTAAAAGAGGGAAGCTGAGGAGCAAAGAATCTGGACTGCACTGAGCTGACCCCACCTTCACTAAATTTCTGTCTTAGAGCCAATGGAGCTAAAATACAATGAGAAATTAAATGTAATGGTAGTTTTACATAACACTGGGAAAGACAAATCACCATTTTCCTACTGACTGTGGGAGATGACAATAAAGCTTGAGTCAAAATTAAATACAGGGAAGCAGACTTAGCCCAATGGATAGGGCATCCGCCTACCACATGGGAGGTTCACGGTTCAAACCCCAGGCCTCCTTGACCCATGTGGAGTTGGCCCACGCGCAGTGCTGATGCTCGCAAGGAGTGCCGTGCCATGCAGGGGTGTCCCCACGTAGGGGAGCCCCACGTGCAAGGAGTGCGCCCATAAGGAGAGCTGCCCAGCATGAAAGAAAGTGCAGCCTGCCCAGGAATGGCGCCGCACACACGGAGAGCTGACACAACAAGATGATGCAACAAAAAGAAACACAGATTCCCAGTGCTGCTGATAAGGCTAGAAGCAGTCACAGAAGAACACACAGTGAATGGACACAGAGAGCAGACAACTGGGGGGGGGGGGGGAGGAAATAAATAAAAAAATAAAATAAATCTTTAAAAAAATTAAATACAGATGAGTGAGAAGGAAGTGAGGCTTACCTGGTGGCTGCTAATTAATTTTAATTGCTTACATTTTGAATGGTAGTTTAGCATTCTGAATCTCTTTTCTCTAGATGGTGTTAATGCTCCAGCCAGATTGCTTTTATTACTGTATCACTATTATGATTAGTGGTGTTATACTATTATCATGATTATTACAATCCCAGACATTCCCTTTTGCTGCTTTAAACTGAAAACTTTAAGAAGTGAAAATTTCTTCCAGTCAGTTTTTTTCAAGTTAACCGAAAATATGGAGTAAAATTTGAACTCAATTACATAGTCCAGGAAGAAAACAGAGATAATTGTCAAAATTTATAGCAACCTTCCCACCAGCAATGGTTCAGCAAATCTTTCCTATGCTGAATAGTTAGTGCCAATAGTCATATTTGAGTCCTAGGGTTTTTGTAATTTAGAAGGTCCAATACGGAGGCAGCTGTGCTAAGTCCCACGTCTGCATAATGAAAAAACCTAAGCAAGTTTTTATTTCCTATAAAACCTGACTGACTCAGAAGATCAAATTTAAATACAGCCAGACCTTTCTCAATTCTTGCCAGCTACCTTCTTCCTTTCTATGCCAACTCAATTCCTCTTCCCTAAGCAACCACCTGCTCCCCATTTTACAAGACCCCCTCCCAAGTAATATGGAAACTTAACGTCAGCCAATCAGAACATTTCCTCACTTACTTCCCCATTCACCCCCTGTATGAGCTTCTCCTTTCCACTCCTTCTACTTTCTGAATGGGATGCTGCCAGATTCATGAATCACTCAATAATGCTGTGAGATCCTCAATTGCATAAAAAGTTTTCTTTTATCAAAATGGTTTCCAGACTTTGGGCTTTTCATATACCAGAAATATTTTTAAAAAGGGTAATCAACACTGAGTTGCCAATTGTTTTGTTTCAAAGGACAGTTACAAAACAATAACAGGAACAGCTAACATCTGTTACAAATTTACTTAATAACAGAAGGAATATTTTAACACCAAAAATTTGGAAAACATACTCTCTCAGGAAAATCCTTTGCATTGACCAAATTAAAATTTATGCAAGAAATCATCCCATTTTTCATATTGTGTAACTTTTTTGTCAGACAAGTGATATCATCCAGTCGTGATGTTTGGAATGCATAGTAATATGTAAACATTTGTATAAAAAAAGTGGAGAATATGCTGTAAGGTACTAGGAGAAATGAAGGTGGTGGGATTTGGGTTGTTTGAAGAAGTACAGCCATGAACATTCCATAATAGACAGATGTCCTGGTTGCTCTCACTTGGAGTAGTGACTAAGGATTAAACAGTTAAGTCAGATTGGTGAAGTGATTTCACTGCCTACACAAGCCGAGATCGCCAGATTACTATGGCATTTTGCCCTAACTGGAAAAGGCCATGCCCTCCTGGGGGTGCTTTCCATCGAGGTGCTTGTTGAGGCTCTGAGTAAAAGAAGAGGTAATCTGCCTCCAGGGCCCTGCAGTCCTGGCTAGCAAGCATGGCTTGGGGGCTCACAGTCTGGGTGGGCACATTTGCCGGCTGCCGTTGTCAGTGCAAAAACTGTGCGAACTTCTGCTGAGTCTCTGAGGTCCCAGATAGTAGTCAAGCTTTTGTGACTGCAAATGACACTTAAGCTCAGCATTCTAAAGAGCATAACAGTGTAAATTTGTTATGGTACCCCAAATAATTCATTATTCATGGAGGAATATGTCCTGGGTGGTAGGAGAAAAGGGAGAAGGCCCAAGGAACTAGATGATCAAGGCCTGCTTATTTTTTCTAGATAAATGGTTTTTTCCTGTGTATCTAGTACATGTCTAATAAAAGGCATTGAGATTTGAAATCATGGTGCATATTAGGGGAAATGGAAAAAGTGATGTTTTTGAAATGCCCACATACTCCCACATTTCTTTCACTTGTGGGGCACACAATTATAAAATAAGTACAATGAGATGATTTCTTGCAGGATTTTAAATTTAGGAGATTTAAAGAACTATCATAAGTCTCAGAGTATGTTCTTCCTAACTTAGGGAGTTAAAATGTTCTTTCCATAAAGTCATTTATATAATTGATACCCGCCGTTGCTATTGTTGTATTGTTTGGAGTAGGGTTGTCAGATTTAGCTAAGAACAAAATAACACAAAATATAGGGCACCAAGTTAAATTTGAATTTCAGATTTAAAAAACAAGAAAGTTTTCATATAATTGCATCCCAAATATCTCATGTAACATTCTTATACAAAAACAAAACTCTTTGCTTATCTGAAATTCAAATTTAAATAAGTGTCCTATATTTTATCTAGCTACCATAGTTTGGAGGAAAGTCACAGGAAATGCAGTTGGAGGAGTCAGCTCTACCATGTGGGATAGACAGATTTTATTGACATTTGTCCTATAAAGACAGTATATTTCTCCACTCATGTGACTCACTTTGACCAATAGAATGAGGTGGAAATGATGGTACTGCAGGTCTGAGCCCAGGTCTCAGGAGACACTGTGTAAGTCTGCTTGCTTTCTTGTGCTTCAAATATTGCCATGAAAACATAATGGAGGTAGAGGGAATGGTGAAACCAAACTGAATCCCCGCCTAGTTGTCCCAGGTGAGGCCAGACTAGATCATCCAGCCAGTCGAATCCCAGAAAAGGCAGCAAACACAGATAAGAGTTGGGCTGCCTAACCAAACCATACTGGCCCCAAAGAAGCTGTGTGGCTGGTTGACACACAGCACATTATTGCTGCAATAGTAGCATTTGCATTGGTTTATAAAAATATTTGTCCCTTGTCTAGAACTTTGGGTTTGGGTCTATAAATAATGGAGCCTTATGTTTATGGAGGGTAAAATGGAGGAGTCTACAAGTTAGGAAGAGTTTTTCATAGTCCTGATGAAGAACCAAAATAACACTTAGATGGTGAAATTATTGTAACATTCCTGGGTAGAACTGTATTTGGAGACAAATTGGATATAAGGAGCAAAATAAAATAAGAAGTTGTAGGTAAATAAAAATCAAAATGGAGTTGCAGATTTCTATTTTGACTGGAAAGATGATGTTAACTGAGTTATGAAAAATAGGAAAATTAAGTTTCAGAACATAGGTTTTGATGAAAACAAAATGTATTTTGCTATACAATTTTTGAATTTCAAGTGTATGTGAGTCATCTAGCTTTAGATGGTGGACTGCAAGTGTGGGTCAAGATCTTAGGATGGAGTCAAGGATTTGAGGTACCCTCATAGAGATGAGACTTGCAGTCATACAAAAAATAGTGTACATTAAAGAGGGCACATGGTTGGGAGGGAGTTCTTCAGGGATTATGTGTGGGGTGCATAAAAATGTTTGGATATTTTCATAGTGGTTACAGTTGTGAACGACTCGGGTAGTGCTGAGTTCCTGGCCAGGGGAGCTCTGTCGCATTCCCTAATGGAACAGCAACAATCCCCTGAGTGCAATGGCTAAGACCAGTAAGGAAAGATGGTCCAACAATGAGCCCTTGATGGTAATGACTATGCTTATGAGCCTGTGTGCCTGAAATAAGAACTAGGCCTAGAGCTGCAGGATGACTAAGAGTTACCTCCTGAGAGACTCCATGTTGCTCAAATGTGGCCAGTCTCGAAGCCAAACTCAGCATGTAAATGCATTGCCTTCCCCCCAGCATGGGACATGACTCCCAGGGATGAGCCTCTCTGGCACCGAGGGATTACTACCAAGTACCAGCTGATGATGGGCTGGAGAACGAACTTGAATAAAAGGGTCAACTATCAGAACAGCAGAATAGCTCAGCCTACATTTAATATCAGGAGTTAAACATGCTTTTTGACCTTGAATAAAAGGGGGAAATGGAAAGGACAAATTAGTTTATATGGCTAAAAGAGTAGGGAGGTCATCAGAGGTGTCGCCCTTACGCACACCTCAGCAGAGTCCCAGAGACACCTAAAGTAGATACAACCCCAGGCATTGGTTCTTCTGAGGGATACAGAGACCCCCAGGTTCTGTGGTCATGGAAGATGGACTTCAGTGCTATGTCAGTTGGCCCTACTTTGGAGTTTGTGTTCCTGAGTGTGATGGAGTTGGACTCAGATGTGATCTTTGTTCACAAGGATCTCCTGTCACTTTTACCAGACCTGCGGTTGGCACTGGGGTTTAGTGTATACTCATGGGACCTGAATCTCAGGACTGTCCATGTGATAGCCAGGCCCTGAGCCTCAACAGACTTGCAACTCCTACCCTCTGATTTATTGGACTTACCCCAGCCAGCTAATAGGGAGGTGAAGAAGGTCACCACCACACCAGGGAGCCAAGAGTGCCTACAACTGCAAACAGGAGAACTATATCCATTATCCAAGTGAAATCTAAGCACCCTCTTGATACAGAGGTGGAGTGGATATAACCATCCCAGGGTCCATAGACTAGAGGAATAGAGTATGGACTAGAGTGGACTTAGTGATATTCTATTCTGGAACTAATGTGATTAGTAATGGAAGTAAATATAGCATTGAGATGGAGAAAGTGGCCATGGTAGCTGCTGAGGGTGGGGAGTGGGAAGAAAAGATGTGATGTGGGGGCATTTTCAGGACTTGGAGTTGTCCTAGGTAGTCCTGCAGGGACAGTTACTGGACATTGTATGTCCTCCCATGGCCCACTGGGTGGACTGGGAGAGAGTGTAAACTATAATGTGGACCATTGACTATGTGGTGCAGCAGTGCTCAGAGATGTATTCACCAAGTGCAATGAATGACCCATGATGATGGAGGAGGTTGCTGTTATGGGCGGAGTGGGGTGGGGGTGGGGGGGGTATATGGGGACCTCATATTTTTTTTAATGTAACATTAAAAATAAATAAATAAAAACAAAGAAAAAAGTTTTAAATATATATATATACATTAAAGAAAAGAAATTGTTGCAGAATACTGCGGAGTATTTTAAGAGGAAGGTTAAACAGTGGGAAAGAACTCAAATAACAGTGAAGGAAAAAATGAAGTTGAGATAGTTTTTCAAATGAGCATTGGGAGGAAGCAAAAAGGTGAGAAGTTTTCCTAAAGCAGAGAAAACCCAATAGTGACAAATAAAATGGGAACTGAAAATAGGACATATGGTTTGACAATTGGATGTCATTAAGGAGAGCAAGTCCATTAGGGTGTTGAAGGCATAGTCAAATTAGACTGATCTGAGGAATGAAAGGGATACAAGAAAAAACTCTACTCATGCAGAGATTTTTCTTTAAGAGATTTCATTTATACTCTCTATTAAAAGGAAATAGTGGCTGAGCACCTGCTTCCCATGCACAAGATCCTGGGTTCAATCTCCAGTACTTCCTAAAAAATAAAATAAAATAAAGAAAGATAAAGGGAATAAAAAGTGATAGCTAGGTATAGAAGGGAAGAGGATGGAACAGATATTATACAATGCACACACTCAAATCATTTTGTTTAATTTGGTTTATGTTGTTATTGATTTGAAGGATTTAAAAATATCTGTGTGTATATATATTCTGGACACAAGTCTGTATTCAAATATATGCATTATAAATGTTTTCTCCCATTTATAATCTTTCATCATCCTAAGAGTATCATTTGATCAGCAGACTTTTGTAATTTTTGATGATGTTTAATATCTACTTACTTTTCTTTTCTTTATAACAAATAAGCAAATACAATAAAGCTTACTTTAGGGCACATAAGCACATGAAAAGATGTTCAACATCACTAGTTCTTCAGGAAATGCAAATCAAAAGTAAAATGAGATCTCACCATACATCTTTTAGAATGGCTAAATTAGATAGATTGACCATACCAAGTGTTGGTGAGGATGTGGAGAAACTGGAATGGAAAATGGTGCAAACACTGTGCAGAATAGTTTGTCAGTTTCTTAATAGGTTAAACATATACCTGCCTTATTATCAAGTCATTTGAATGCTAAACATTTAATCAAGAGTAGAGAGAGCATATGTCTATACAAATACTTGTACATAATGACTATGAAGCTTTATTTGTAGAAGCTCAAAACTGAAACAATCCAAATGTCTCTCAAGAGGTAAAGGGAAAAGCAAATATTAGAATACTAGTCAGGGCGGCGGACTTGGCTCAGTGGTTAGGGCATCTGTCTACTACATGGGAGGTCCGTGGTTCAAACCCAGGGCCTCCTTGACCTGTGTGGAGCTGGCCCATGCACAGTGCTGATGCGTGCAAGGAGTGCCGTGCCACACAGGTGTGTCCCCGCATAGGTGAGCCCCACGTGCTAAGAGTGCGCCCCGTAAGAAGAGTCACCCAGCTCGAAAGAAAGTTCAGCCTGCCCAGGAATGGCACCACACACATGAAGAGCTGACACAGCAAGATGACACAACAACAAAAAAAAACAGATTCCCGTGCTGCTGACAACAACAGAAGCAGACAAAGAAGATGCAACAAATAGACACAGAGAACAGACAACCAGGGTGGGGGGGAAGGGGAGAGAAATAAAAACATAAATAAATCTTTAAAAAAAAAAGAATACTAGTCAAAATAAAAAATGAAAGGACTAGGAAGCGGCTGTGGCTCAATCAGTTGGGCTCCCATCTACTATATGGAAGGCCCTTGGTTCGCATCCCGGGGCCTCCTTGTGTAAACAGACTTGCCGGCACGCTGCGGAGAGCCACTGGCCTGGGTGCTGCAGAGTGACGCCCCGCCCGCAAGCACCACGGAGAGCCACTGGCCTGCAAGCGCTGTGGAGAGCCGACTTGGCCAGGTGACGCAACAAAAAGGGAGACAAGCAAAAAACATAGAAGAGCACGCAGCAAATGGACAGAGAGAGCAGACAGCAAGCAAGCCACAAGTGGGGGAGGGGAAATAAAAATAAATACACAGAAGACTGCACAGCAGATGGACACAGAGAGCAGACAGCACACAAAAAGCTGCAAGGGGGGATTAAAAGAAATGAGTGGACTACTGATTCATGCAAGAACTTGATTAACTCTCAAAGCAACTATGCTGATTGAAGGAAGCAAGATTCAAGAAGAGTACATAGCATATATTAATAATTCCACTTATATAAAATTCTAGAAAATGTAAACTAGTCTATAGTGATAGAAAGAAAACCAGTGGTTTCCTGAAAATAATGAGGGCAGGGAGAGAAGGAGGGGATAATATTTAATATAAACAGTTAAGCACTCAATTTCTTGCTAGGCCCTGTTCTAACAGCACCCCATAGATTTTGAAATGCTATATTCTCATTATCAATTTAAAAATATTTTCCTTGTGATTCTTTTCAACCATGAGTTATTTAGAAGTATTGCCAAATATGTGAGGCTTTTCTGGATATCTTCTCAATTTTTTAAATTTCCAGTTCAATACTACTGTGGTCAGAGAACATATTCTATAATATTTCAATATTTTGAAATGCCTTGGGTTTATGTTGTGGCCAAACATGCTCTATAGTGGTGAACATTACGTAGAAACTTGAAAAACAGGATGCATATTTTTTGGTTGCTGAGTAGTCTTCTCTAAGTGACTTTTAGTTCATTTTGTTATAAATAGATGTTTAAATCTATTACTGACTTTTAAAAATTGTTACATCTCCAATTACAATTGTGGATTTGTCTTTTTGATTGCTATGTTTTAATTAATAGACCCTTTAGCATTATGAAATGTCCCTCATTATTTATAGTAAGACATTGCTTTGAAGTCTGATATTAATGAATTAATAACTGATATTTATGTAACTGCACAAGCTTTATTTTAGCAGTAAGTTTGCATTATATCTTGTTTTAATCTGCTAGGCTGCTGAAAGCAGTATACTACAAATGGGTTGGCTTTTACCATGGAGATTTGTTAGCTTACGAACTTAAATATGAGGCCATGAAAATGTCTGAATTGAGACATCATCAGGCTATGCTTTCTCCTGAGGACAAGCCACCAGCCCTCCTGGCCTCCTCTGTCACAGGGCAAGGCACAAGGCAGTGTCAGCGGCTCTCTCTCCCTTCTCTTTTGGGTTTTGATGCTTTTGACTTCTGGCTTCCATAGTTTTCTTTCTTTTCCTCTGAATTACATTCTCTAAAAAAGGACTCCAGGAGGAAAATTAAGACCCACTGTAGGCCACATCTTACTCAGGTAACCTAATCAAAAGATCCCACCTCCAATAAGTTTACAGCCACAGGAATGGATTAACTTTAAGAATATAATTTTATGGCATCCATCCAGCTTCAGACCATCACATTTATCTTTATTCATTTCAACATTTATTTAATAGTTTATGTGCTTCTTTTGAAAGCACATAATGTCTCTTATAGTTGTCTCCTG
The DNA here is from genome assembly GCF_030445035.2 of Dasypus novemcinctus. Taxonomy (NCBI): domain Eukaryota; kingdom Metazoa; phylum Chordata; class Mammalia; order Cingulata; family Dasypodidae; genus Dasypus; species Dasypus novemcinctus. Next base: position 82,658,290 of record NC_080688.1, on the reverse strand, counting down.
CTTTTTAAAATCCAGTCTGAAAACTCCTATTTTTACATGGTTGTTAATTCCATTTATATTTAAAGTAATTTTGATATTATTTGGCTTAAATCTATCTTGATATTTATTTTTATTTTACATTTATTACTTTATTTTTTTGTTTCATGGTTGCTCATTTCTCACTTTTCATTGGTTTATTTGGCTCTTTTTGTTATTCTATTTCTTTTCTCTTTATGCTTTTAGTGATAGCATATTTTATCATTAATTTTCAATATTTGTTCTGGTTTAAATATATTCAACTTTAGTTCATCAGACTGCTCAATTTCAGTATTTAATTACTTCATATTTAACTCATAGCCCTTGTCACTTGCCATTTTATACTTTACTCGTGCTCCATTCTTCTAACAGTCAAATCCTCTCTAGTTTATACCTGATTTGGGTCTCTCTTAGGGATTTCAAATAATTACTTTTTATATCTTTTCAAGAGTATATAATTGTCACCTGCAGAAAGATTTTTCTGATATAAACTTTTACTGGAAATGGAGGTCCTTATTTAACTTTCTGCGCAGTAAAGCATGTATTAGAAGTTTTAAAACAATTACCACAAAAATTGTCAAACATGTCTATCATGTTATTATATTAAACAACTCCACAAAGGATTTTTTTAAAAATCTCACATTGAAATATTTATACTAAATCTGAGATACCCTGCATTGATACTCACCTTTGAATGGATCTGTCATCACTCACTCAAAATGTTTTTACAAATTATGTTAAAATCCCATTGTTTTTCTTTCTAGTTTGCTTGCCAAACATCTATTTCTTAGGTTGCATGTAACCCGGAAGCAATTCTTAGTATATGTGAGGAGGAGGAGGATATAAAAGAAGACACTGTCTCTTCCCTCAAGAAGTTTTCCTTGTAGTGGAGAACATCAAACATGTTAAACTAACTTCCAGATTTTCTAACTCAGCCATAAAATGTATGAGAGTATAGATTTATTAGTCATAAGGGTTAGCCAAGGGGATAATTTTATTTTTACCACATTATTATATCATCCCTTTCTTCAAATTAAGGTAGTTTTTAGGCTGGAACCCTTGAAGCCTCTCACTCGTTAGAAATTTAGAAAAGAAATTTATAATCCATGCAAACAGCATCTTAAAAAAACCCTTCTTAAACTGAAAATTGACTTCAGCTCTTTTACCAGGATTCCTACCATACCTCCAACACTACTAAATTAAAATTTCCCTCTTTTAAACTTCCTGCTTTTCCTCTGTTCTGTGGGTATATGTGCATCTGTTTTCTTGTCTGTTTTGGTTGGAGAGAATATGGCATAACCTATGACCTCTCTGAGTTTTTCTGCTAAACGAAGGTAATAATTTCTTGTCTGTCAGAATCAAGGAAAAAAGCTAAAGATAATTGCTCAGTATAGTGACTATGTTTTTATCTTGTGTACTAGATCTAGAGAGTTAAAAAAAAAACTACTGCTTGTTAATTATCAGAGAGATAAAGCATTTGCATGGCAAAATGAATTTAAACTATTTATGCAGAAAAAATACATAAGGGTATCTATAATCCTAATCTAAACCCTCAGTTTTCCACTCTAAAGAATGGTTTACCTGGTACTTCTGAACTAATCTTTTTACAATATTGGTTATCATTCTTCAAGTTGATGTGCATTTCTTACACATGATTTTCTGATTTGTTTATAATATTGCACCATGAAATGCAAGCATCATCTTCAGAAGACTATTTGCATCACACACAACGTCAAGTCATCTTTCAAGTATTTTATAGCATGAATATCAAACTTATTTTAAATTAACTTCGGTTTTCACTGAGGATAGAGTGAGGAAGCACCCCACATAGAAAATGAAAGACATGAGGCAGAGCAAAGAATCATGGGTTCTGTGAGCAGTTGTGTATTTTTGAGTTCAAAAGGGGTAGGCAACCTTGTAAAATGATAGGGACTAGCAGAGATTCACTTCGGGATTGTCTCTTTTCATTCCCCTGAGGATTTTAGGCTTATTTTAATGACTCAGAACAGCTAGATTTATTTGCTTGTAGAATACAATTTATATTTTAATCTCTTGTGTCCAATTTTACATTTTCCAAAGTGCACTAAATTTAATACATCTAAGTTAACAGTTCTCCAGTGAAAATCAGCAATTGTCAACATGACATCCTATTTCTGAGCAGTTCAGATGTTGTGGCTCCAACTCTAGAATCATGGCACTGGGGCAATATAAACATATTATTCAAACTGTCTTTCTGTTGCTTTCAAATGATATGTAATTTTAAAAATTAAATCATTTGATTTTAGCTTTAACTCTAAAGCCTGAAAAACACAGAATACTTGGAAATTGAAGTCCAAGGCTAAGGATACCTGTAGAAAATTTCGAAGAAATATATTAATAAATCCTCAGATAACCCTATTTTATCCTGTTTCTCTATGCAAAAATAACAAAAATACTACTTGAAATATTATGCACTTTACATAGAACAGAAATCTTAAAAAGGCAGTTCATACCCACACCTTAAAAGCAAACTTGAAAAATAATACACAGGAATTTCCCTTGTATTAAAGTAGGGATGCATTCAGAGAAGCAAGTACTCATGTAAGATCACCTTTTCAGTGTGATGTAAAATTTTTTCCTAACGTTGTAAAAAATTCTTAATAAAATTAAGTGAATTTCATGGATGCCATTAGATTAAATCTGTTTTCTATGAGTGTAAAAGTTATGTTGTCTTGAGGGACCTTTCAACAAGTATTGTTTACAATGCCCTTTATACTCCTGTGACCAGTTTTAGTAAAAAGCAGCATAAATTTGCTTTATTTTTCCCGAACGATAAGTAATTTTCTTATCCTAGCAATTGCAAAGGGACACTAATCTCTCATCTTTCACAATATCCCATTGCTTGTTTTTCTAGCTTCATAACATCCTGGGGAAACAAGTCTGCAAGTATCAACACCTTTATTTTATTACTGAGATGTAGTAATGGAAAGTGAATTTTCCAAGGATGGTCTTTAAGGTTCCAGCAATTTATAAATAGAAAACAGGCTACCTGAATCAGAACTGATTCTTGGAATCCAACTTGAGTATAATGGCCAAATATATATATACATACACACATACATAGACATATACATATATCATACATTTATATAGATACATAGACACATAGGAGAACGGACAAGTTTCTTTTCTTTCATTAGAAATTCAGGTACTTGTCTAAAACATTTTAAAACTTTCTAAATCCAAGGGGTTTGTATAACTTGAAATTGACTTTTTCAGTATCTTCAGGAGGGAAAATAAAACCAGTTCTCAATATGAAATCTTTGAAATAGCTTTTTAAAAGTTACTTTTTATTTCATTGGGTGATATGTTTTACTTTTAATTTAATTGTTTTTCAGAAAGGTAATTTTCTGCCTTTTAGAAAACATTTTCTTTTTTTCTTGAGGATGATTATTCTAGGCTCACATATTCTCAAAAGGTTTGAAGTTATTAAATATTTTCCTTTATTCCAATATTTTAACTTTGCTGTCTAATTAATCTATATTTACTCCATACATATAAAACCTAAATGAATGAGAATGTACCCTAAAGGTAAAATAATGTATTTTTTAAAGTGTCCTGATACTCTCTAGCATTGGCAGGCAGTAGGGTTGGAAGAACAGAACAAGCAGACATTGTTCAACCTTTTATTTGTTCTTGTTTTAATTTTTATATAATTCACAAACCCTTAGAGTGTCCTTGAATGTAAAATGCAGTGTAATAACTTCACACAAAGTAACTTTTATTTCTCTCTGGGTATTATCTGTAAAGCAAGGCATTTTCTTTGAGAACCAAGAGGGATGCTTTGAACTTCCTTTTTTTTTTCAGTAAAAAGAACTCCATCACTGATACGATACTTCCAATCTAAAGCACCTCCAAAGAGAGTAGACGATCAGAGCAGTTAAATGCCCTGTTGTATTTTAATAGAAACTTATCTTATTTCTCCTGGGTGGATCTCAGCTCCTTCTGTGAGGCTTCTAGGCGGTTCCTAGCCACCATTCTTTTTCTACATGCTTTTGCTTCTGAGATAGGTGGATTAGGAGTAATTTAGATTACTAGTTTCCCCAAATACTTTATTAATATAGTTACTAAATAATGTTTTGCTTCTTTCAATAACATGTAGATATTTAGAATACTAGAATCAATATTCCTAAGACAATTTGTTTCTCGTAAAATCTGATTATTAGAATTTTTGTAGATTTAAAGAATTTTCATTCAATAAATCATGTCATTTTATGTCATTTCAGATTTTTATAGAATCTGTGAACATGTTTTATAAATTTCCAGCCATACAAAAGCAAATGTTCATGCATAGAAGGCATTAAATAAATATCTCCAAATGTAAAATTTAATATTATACTGGGGCAGTAAGATAGTGATGAGTGGTAATTTAGGTTTTTTACATAACGTGTTAAGTGTGTTATCACACAATAAGACTTAAAGGACATATTAGTAAAGTAGACATCCCTTTCAAATTTCTCTCTTTCCTTGATAGAAATGAAGTAGGCAAGAATGCATTTTTCACACTTAAAACTGGCCAGGTTAGGTAGTTAGTACTGTATTAGTAATCTATTTCTTTATCATTAACTGAAATTTTCTTCCAACTTTTAAAGCAAGTTTCTTTCTTAACTCTTCTAGAGATAATTTAAAACTTAAATGCAGTGAAGCATGGAAAGATGAAAGGAGTGTTTTCATTCATGATTGGCTTCAGACTAAATGATATAAGTCTTCCAGATAAAACACCAATAAGCTGGACCACAAAGACCACCACAAATGACTACCAGAATTAATCATTTGGCAAACAGCCCATGAAGACAGGCTATTTCTAGTGGTTCTTCCACTGTACTTCATTTTCTCAAGGCAGGAAAAATTGATGTAAGCTTTCAGTTTGATAAGATTTCTGTCTATTTAGAAACCACATTGCATACTATTGTTCTGTGTACTTTTAAAGTATTAACACATTTAACCTGCTTGGCATCTATATGAAGTAGATTGTATCCTCAAGCCTCCTCCCTAGATGAACCCCAGAGAGGCACATTACTTGCCCAGGATTAGGCAGAAAATAAGTGGCCATTAGTGACTGTTCCATGCTGCTTCGTTGTCCTCCTTGTCTTTATTAAGACCCACTTCTGAAAATTCCATCTGGAGGAATGTGTGTGGGTGTGTGCGGGTGTGCACGCATAGAAAACGTGACAATCCCAATGAATCAGACATCAGAAGGTGAGTCCACCTCTTTTCAAATACTATATGAAATCCCTTGGGGTGTGAAAATGTTGGAGAGTCTGGTGACCAAGAATTTCAAGGGTATGAGTCCTCCCAGCTGCCAGCATACCTGTTCCATTTCTCACATCCCCTTGCTTTTCCCTTTCCCTTGATATCTTGTTCATACTTTGTCTCTTCTATCATTGACTTCTTTCCCCAACCTCACATTCCACTGGATGACTTTTCTCTCTTGTCCAGTGAGAACTTCCACATGTTCCCACACCACATCTATCAAGCTATTTAGAGATGATATCCAGATGCCCTATTGAATCAGTCAGGGTTCTCCAGAGAAAATGAACCAACAGGATATATCTGCATGTATAAAAAAATACTGGTAAGCAGACCTGGCTCAGGTGACTGAGCTCCCGCCTACCATGTGGGAGGTCTGTGGTTCGGTTCCTGGTGCCTCCTAAAGAAGACAGTGAGCTGGCGCAATGGGGAGGTGTGGCAAGCTGACACAACAAGATGATGTAACAAGAGACAGAAGAAAGAAAACATAATGAGAGATACAACAAATGCTGAGAGCAGAGGTTCCCAGTGCCTCTTAAAGAAAAAACCAAGCAAGACAGCAAGCTGACATGACGGGCAGGCAGGGCAAGCTGATGCAACAAGATGATGCAACAAGAAACACAAGAAGAAAAACCATAATGAGAGACACAACGAAGCAGGGAATGGAGGTGGCTCAAGTGATTTGGCACCCCACTCCCATATTGGAGGTCCCGGGTTCAATTCCTACTACCTCCTGAATACACAGCACATAGCAAGTGCAAACAACGAGGGGATGAGGAGAAATAAATAAATAAATCTTTTAAAAAAAATTACTATAAGGAATTGTTCACATGACTGTGGGGCTGGCAAGTTCCTGTTCCATAGAGCAGGCTCTATGGTGGAAATTCAGGTAAGAGTTGATGTTGAATTCTTCTGACCTCTGGAACCCTCAGTTCTTGCTGTGAAGCCTGCCAACTGGATGAGGCCACACATGTTATGAAGAGGCATCTCCTCGACTTAAGGTCAATTGATTGAACATGCTAATCTACAAAATACACCCACAGTACACATAGGCAAGTATATGATCATAAACTAGCCAAGGTGGCACATAAAATTAACCATCATGTTACTATTTATCTCCCTCATGTTACTATTTATGGACTCTCTTTTTTCCTACCTAAGGCCAATCCTTATCTATGAGATTCCTTCCATTCTCACTTTCTCAGAGATACCACTTCAGAAATTATCTTCCTTACACCAGCCCACCATATATTACACTATTTTCTCATCTTTGAAAAACCCTCCCTTGACCCTACAATTTCTTCCATTTACTTCCCCATCTTTCATCATCCTGTACAGAATAACTATTGTCAGTGCCCTCCAGCCAAAAACCATCAGTAACAGGCCTGTAGCTGAAACAGTTGGGCTAAATATTCATTGCAACAGGCAAGAAGACGCACCATGGAAAGTTGTGGGGCATCTAAGTAGGGAGATCTTAGAGAGTACTTATGTTTTGGGGACTTGTATTAAATGATTTTGGAGAAAGTTCAAGAAAGCAGGACTTTGCTCTAAATTAGAGGGTGTATGAAGTGAAGATGATTCTCTGATTGAGTTTCTTAATCAATTCTACATAGTAGGTAGAAGAAATAAAGTGAGAATAATGCTGGAATTGGTGAAGAAGCAGCAGTCACTCGTATGAGCTGGGACAGGAGGGCATTTGGTCATTTACGTGTTTAGACAATGTTCTTGTGTTTGCATGTGTTCAGAGACCAATCTAAGGCTGCCTTGGTTTTGTCTTGATCCATCAAGGTCACACAGTGACCTTGTCCAATGTTGGCATTCTGTGAGATTGTTTATATTCAACAGGAGAACATCACGATGTGGTTGTTAGCACCAGGCCACCTCCTGAGCAGTGTGATCAGCCTTCCTCTCTTGGATAGAACAGACATATTCCCAACCCACCCAAATCCCTGAGATAGCTGCCACACCTTGAACTTCCAGTTTTACCATAAATGATGTCTGGGTGGGAAAAGGCTGCAGAAATAAAATATGTTCAGCCTTCATCATGTCAAAATTCAAGAGCTGATAACATCCCTAGAGAGGCTATGATAATTTATCCTAGATTGCATATATTGGTTATAAATATAGGAGGGGTCACATAAATTTCAGTTCAAATTTTTTTAAACAAGGACATTTTCTCTCTCCCCTTTGCTGTACTTTATTTATGTATTTCTCCCCGTTCCCACATTGTTTGCAATTGCTGTGTCTGTTTGTCCTCCTTGTTTCTTTAGGAGGCACCGGAAACTGAACCCAGGAACTGATATGGGAAGGAGCTGCCTACTCACTTAAACCATCTCTGTTCCCTTGTCAATACTTTAAAGAAAGGTTTCTCAAAGTGAAAAAAAGATCATCAATCAGAATAAAGCATGGTGCTTGTTTTAAAAAAATCAGCCAAAACTACTTCAGTAGAAACTTTTGGGAGCTCAAAAAGTTTTCTCAAAAAAATTAGATTTAATTGCATTTTAAAAATATAGATGACAATATAGCAAATGGTGTAACTATCACGAAGACTTGACAAACATTAAAAATAAGCTATAGTTCCTTCACCTTTTTTTTCATTGAAATAAACAAAATGTTCCAGGTTTTATTAAAAGCACATTTGTACCTTTTCCTAATTTCATTGTTTTCTATATGGTGAAAGGAAACCACTGTTCTGAAAAGGGTACACGCCTTCCACCAAAGCTTGTATGTTTGTGTTATATATGTATGTTCATTCACATTTTTGCCAGGGGTTAATTGAATCTCTCATTTTTACTAGTTGTGTTGGGGTCATGGAGATGTAGCCAATTCATTCAAAATACTAATCTTTATTGTTTTTATACATTCTTGTAATAAATTATATTAAAAAGCAAGCCAAATAAAATAGAGTGACTAAGTATATTTTGAAAGAAAATTGCTTTTTTAAAAAAATATATAATCTATTATGGATTTGAGTAATGTGTTAATATTTTATATTATTAACAGTAATAATATATTTCTATTAATATTATCAATAGTTATATAAGTCAAATCCCTATTCACATCTGAGGAAAAAGTACCTAAATAATGGCATTTTTAAATGTATGTGTTTTCCTAATCACCATAAAGGTTCAGAAATATTAATAATATTAAACAGGAAAAATTCAGAAAGAACGAACTAGAATTTGAGGAATTAACAAAAGTCATGTTTAATAAGGTAAGTTTGCTTTTGACCAACAGTATAATTGTTCATGCTTTTAATTCTAACATACTGCCAATTGTAAAGAGAATATTATGACAGATCCCTATTTTTTCATACAAAATTAGATTGTGGGATTTTTCTTTAATTGTTCATCCCAGGGCCTGCCTCACAAAAAGGACAGAAGACCAGATAAGTATTTGTTAAAATGAAAGGAAATCACTCTTCAAATAAAAGATGAATATAAAGCAATAGCATCGACTGAATAAACTGTCAGGTTTAACCAATAATTATGCTTTGTGCTTGTTAGTTCCTTAGAGATCACCGCTAAGGTACGGAGTTAATTCAATTCAGTAAGCATTTATGGCAGGGGTTCTTAACCTTTTTTGTTCCACGGACCCCTTTCCAGTCAGGTGAAAGCCATGGGCCCCTTACTAAGTCCACACGGTACTGTGTATTATTTAATAAATATATCACACCCACACCAATACATAGCCACAAGAATAATGTTGTTTTTTTTTTTTTAATTTCAGTTTTAGCTCATGGACTCTTTGTTAAGAACCCATGATTTATGGAGTGACAACCAATATTCAAGGTGCTTTGATATAAAAGGGAATAAAAAGGATTGTCCTTCCTATTAAGGTGGTATGAAATGGTCAAAATACAGGCTCAGAGTGTAACGAGAACTCGAGCATGAAACACATTCTACACTGCGACATTATAAGTATTTCAATAGACGTCATATACACAGTGAGAAGCATGGGTAAGGTGAAGAAGTAGCCGTTTTAAACATCCAGGAAGCATACCTAGGGGAAAAGCAGAGAAATATAGTCAATTTGACTTGGCCTATCAAAGTCGAATAGTACTTTCCTCTGTCAGAAGGGGAAATAACGCAATGTGCCTGGCTGAGGAAGTGGCTTAAAGAAGTCCAGAGTCAGGTACAGATGCACAGCAAAGTCAGGGTGAGTCAGCTTGAGGCATCTGTGATTGTAACTCACCAAATTAATCTACTCGTAAGAAATATCACATCACCATCTCCACAGATAGAGAAGGGGCAACTGAAAAGAGTAAAGAGGACGGGGCCTGCTTCACTAAACATTAAGGTATGAAGATGTACGACTAAATAATAATAAAAATGATTTAAAAAATAGTACTAATGCAGGAACAGCAAATAGATCACGAGAACTAAATGGAGTCCACAAAGAGAATCATGAGTTTATGGGAACATCGTAGATGATAGAGGAGGCATCATAAATCAGTGATGAAAAGAAAAATCATTCATTAGAATTGCTGATATGTAGGAAAATAAAACCACATTCCTCTTAACTTTATATACAAGTATAAGCCAAATTTATTGAGATTATATGAAAATAAGATCAGAAAGCCAATGTAGGAGAATATTTTTATGATTTGGGGTTAACAATCTCTAAAAGCACAAGTCAGTAACAGAAAATAATGGATTTCCTTCAATAGAAGTAAGGATTTCTGTTCAATAAAGGATCTTATATGGAAAAACGAAGAGCTAGGTGACAGAGCAGCAGAGTACATCTGCAATGCTTAGAATCCAACAGGATGGTCATAGAATTTGTATAGGTAATTTATAGAAAGGAAAACTAAATTTCTAATAAGTCTAAGGAACGAGGTTCCACTTCACTAGTAAAATGATAAAAACAAATTAAAAGCAGTAAGATACCACTTTACAGCTGGAAAAGCTCCGGGAATTTCAAATTCCCAGTGTAATCACAGGCAGGATGCAGCAGAATCTATGATGAGGTACATCTCTCACCAGCCACACCAGTAACCCTGGGGCAATGGTCGGAACCATTTCTCCCCATAAACACCTAACAGACCACTAACCCAAACAGCCACAGTGATCCGTGTCTCCGTTATCGCTTTTTCTTTTTCACATTCCATACCCAAACCTTAACTAGGGGTGGCATATTTGTGAAAGGGCAGTGTGTAGAAAGTCATTTAAGCAAAACTGTGGAAAAAAAAGCATTTGAGCTTTTCAAAGGGAATTGCATATATTTGAATTGCATACATTTGCTCCTTAAAATTCTGGCATTCAATAGCACAAGTTTGAAAGATAGTAAGAAGTAGAAGTATGGACATTTCATTCATCACTATGGTTCTATAGTGAACAGATACTGAAGTTTTTATTGACTATTCCATAAGCATACTGGCTTGTGATATATTAAGAATACTACATTTGAAAACAAAAGCATGATTTCTAATCCTCTGCAACTAAATGTCGTGACCTCAAATAAACCCTTAACATCTTTTAATGTTAATTTTGTCATGTAAAAATAGGAAAATTAGACCAGTTTTATTTATTCATTCTTTCACTTAATCAGCCAATTCATATTCAAAGTGATCCATGAAATGTTCCATATTTTAGGTTACTTTTGATTTTATGAACATTCTAAAATAATTGAGTACATTTACACATCAATAATGTAAACAAGGGTTAAAAGATAATTTAAGATCCTTCAGGGAAAGATATTTAAATATGTTAAGGTATAAATTTGAATATACAATTATATTTCATCTTTTGTCAGTCATTAAAGTAGATAAAGTAGGGCCCCCGTTTAATTATATTTTGTTAGAATTTGGTTTGTCATTCTTATGCTTTGCTTAGATATAATAATTTAAATTTCTTTTTTAATATGCAAAATGCTTCACTGATACACCTTGGCTATATTTAGGAGAGCTTATGAAGGGAAGTAATTGAACACCTACTTAGCAATGGCTCAAACCTTTAGGGCAATTATTTTCTTGAGTATAATGAATGAGAAATAGACACTTAAAATGGCATTATAATACTTGTTACAGCATCCATAATTCCTCAGTTAGTATTTCTAAAGAAAATATCTAATCTAAAATTAATACATAGATTTCCACTAAGTGAATCTACACCAAACGAATCAGATACCCTGTCACTGACATTTTAAAAAGTGATAATATCCTTACAATATTCATAGACCTCTATTTGAAAAACTAATGTGGGTAGAGGAAACTTAGCTATTGCCACCTCATATTCTATTGGTGAATATGAAGACCTCATAAATTATCTCTGCTAGAGCAAAATATACTCTCATATGGAAAAAGGAAATGATGATTAGCAGCTCTTTGGCGATCACCATAGAAACTACTTTCAAATCTGCACTGTTTGCCTTAGCATTGCCCTGTACAAATCTCACTGTTTTTATCTAATTATCTATTTTAATTTATCTTTGGTTACTCAGATAATGCTGACTCTATTCAATATTCTATTTCTACTATAATCAAATATCCCATTTGTTATTCATACATTACAATAAAGAAATTTCTCTTTGTGGTCTGGCAGAGACTATGTTGGCATCTAGGTTGTAGTTTCATAAAAGCATTTGGGAAAAAAAAAAGGCCACTGACTGGAAATCGATGTATTGCATATATGTGTCATATCTCTTTATTCTCTTTTAAGTTGAAACATGCCCTAGATTTTCTTAGTATTTTCTTGATCTTGACATTTTTGAAAAGTGAAGGCTCATTATTTTGTACAACATGCATCAATTTGTACCATATTTCTTCATGAAACAGGTTATACATATTTGGCAGGAATAACATTGATGTTTTGTCCTCATATGTCTATTATACTGGGAGCCAAGTGATGAGAGTTTGTCCTATTTTTCAGTGACCAGTTAATTGGTTGGTTAAGGCAGTGTCTGCCAGATTTCTCTGAAGTTATTAATTTCTGTAAAGTTATTAATTTCTCTCTGAAATTAATATCTTGTGAGAACAAAGTTTGAGACTATACAAATGATCTGTTCTTTGACAAATTGTATACACTAGTTTTAGTACCCAGTGATGTCTTCCTAGTTTCATTTCTTCATTATTTATTGGTTGGAATTCTACCCCAAGGAAATGTTTTCCTTTCTCCATAAATTAATTTTTTTTAGTCTTATGCCAGCATGGATGCATATATTTTTATTTTTTTCAGTGGGTTATAATTCATACTATTAGTACTTACTTTGATGCTAAAATTGTAAAAGACAATTTGGAAGCACTTCAAGTCATTGATAATTATAATGATTGAAAAATCTTCTTTACCTATGCTAGCAACAAGTTGACTCTCTGGATAGCTTCAGCATTATTATATAAGGAATGTTATTTGCTGGTCCCTACAGTGAAGAATCTGACAGAGGTGACTGTTGGCACTCTCCTATAGGAATGTCCACTCCCAGAAATTCTAATGTGTGTATATTATGAAGTCAGAAGGAACATTTCTTCACAAGCATGACTTACTATGATTTAGGTAACCCAGGAACCAGACTCAGAAAAAAACTAATAGTTGTGTAGTCATAATGTCTACCTAAGTCATTGGTTGGCTTCAAGCCTATGGTAGATGCTTAATAAGCATTTCTAAAATTAATGAATGAATAGCTGGGTTTGTAGAAGATGCATTGAAGAGGAGGAGGTCTTCGACTTGAATCATGGCTAATATGAATAATTTGAATAATTATTCTTTAGTCAACCAACATTTTCTAACCCTTTCACTTTATCAGTGTTAGAATGGATCCAGGAACTGTAGAAGTCTTACTCTATTTGTTTATGTAAAAATAGACTTTAAGACGCCTTCAATTCCAAACCTAAGTATTTTGGCATAACCATCTTTTGACTGCTACTGAGTGGCATTTTTGTTTTTAAGCTGGGGCATTCAATAATGAGCATTCATTTTTAAGTCACACCTTCTGATTCCAGCTTCCATCCATAACTCTTTTCAATTCTCCACACTTAAACTTTACAACTGTCCAAATGATCTATCAAGAATTTCTTTTCAGTTCTAGTTGCTTTGTGTTTACACCAATGAGATGTAACAAAAGGTGGAACAATATATTTAAAACAACAACAAATATTTGCCTACATAAATGGACCAATTCATTTTTTCACCTAGACACATTAATGCTAAAGGATCAGTTTTTAAAGGATTTCCCCCCTCTACCACCTATTAAACTGGAGGAAGAACACAAAGCTTTAATTATCTGCCATGTGATGACCAACATGTATATGTTTAATAGGCAAAATGGCAGTATCATGATAATAAGATTCAAATTATGAGTGCTCATAGTAGTGCTAAGAAAGGACTTAGCCTGGCTCCAGGTCTTGCTCCTTCTCTTAATGCTTATGGAACACTGGCCACTTATCAAATCTTTTTGAGTTTCACTTTATTTGTAGGTGAAATGCTGGTGATACATTTCCTCAGAAACAGATGTGCAATAATGGTGACATATAAATAAGTTTCTTAAATTTCAGTTAAGGAGCATTTATGTGATTTAAGCATCTCCTGACATGCATAATGAAAGTGATAATGCATATTAAAAATAAGATATACTTCCATTATTTTTTAAATACTATTTCATTGATTATCTTTACTTTGGATGCTAGATGGTAGCCTAATAAGGAAACTAGAATATGAATTTTTAAAGGTTTATAGATAGAGACTTTTCTTTGTCCCTTCTAAACGCTCAAAGGTGTATGTACATCTACAGCTTCAAATATTCTAGGAGACTAAATTCTGTTTATCATTCCAGCTGTTGAAGGAAACAAGTGCCTTCAAAGGTTAAGGAGTTTGTGAATGTCACAAATTCCTTGCCTTGCTAACCCCCATGCGATCAAGTACTAAAGACACAATGCTCAACCCTTTCCTCCTTAGATGCCCCAAAGAAAAGAATGATACACCATATTTGCCTTGAACTAGTGCTGAAAGAATCCCTTCACTACCAAACCATAAAATAGGAAAAAATACCTCAGCCAACTTCATGAACTCTATAAACCAAGATACCTAAAGACCGCCTAGCAGTGGTACAGGTCAGAATGAGTGACTGATATAATAACCAAGAGCTGACAAAATGCTCAACCCTCAACCAGCAGCATTTTTCTCACTGAAGGAATGGATTGGGGCAGGGAAGTACTTGGAAGAGAAAAGAATGCCATCTTAATTTATGCCACTTAATATAGATGACCCTTTCAGTGTCCAATCTAACTAAACTGCCTTTTTACTAGAGGAACAATTTAGTGCCTTTCTTTATTCTTCAATAACTGAAAATGAAATGATCCAGAATACCCCAGAGAGGAAATATAAAACACAGAGCCCATACTTATCTAGCCTTGATTCAAATCACCTGTGTATCGTGCTCAGTTTTCACTTGCCACATGTTTTGATTAAATCAAATTTATCGTTGCTAGAGCTGAGATTTTATACATTTATTACAGTATTTGTTAAATGGTTCGTTGAGCTCAATAAACAGAGCAGTAGAATGTAGAATGGGTACACCTTGTTGTGAAGTTAGGGTCATAGGAAACATTGAGGAAATTAAACCACAACACAGAGATAGGAGTCAATTGAGGAAATGAAACTTTCTACTGAAATCCTGGTTGATAGGGATTGCAATGGTTCAAAGACATGCTAGATCTCCACATTTTATCCCTGGTTCCTCATGCTCTTGTAGATTTTATCTTTATCATCTCTCTATGATGCAGCCTGGGTAATTTCTTCCAATCCCTCTTAGTTTACCAAGTCTCTCTCACACAGAATCTAATTTAGTATATACCTTCTCCATTGTATTTTTAGATTCAAGGATTATATGTATCAATTCTAAATGTTCTATTTCACTTTTTAAAAAATATACTTGATGATTGGTAATCAAGTATTCCTTGTTTTAGTCCAGCTTTGATTTCTTTAAACATTTTATACATGGGTTTTTCATTTTACGTTTCTGATCACCTCAATGCCTGAAGTTGGGGGTTTTCCTTATTCTTGTTAGCCAACAGTGCATTGAAAAGTAAATGAATCTGCCGAGAGAGTGAGGGGTGATCCACAGAGTATCTAGTCTGCCATGTTGCTGGTGGTAGACAAGAAGCTTGTATGCACTCCCTCAAAGAAGTAATGGACTTAGATTGGAAAATAGTGATGAAGTGCCAGTTTACTGACAGACTATTTCTGGATTCTCATTACACTGAAACACAGAACTCAGTGTCATTTTCCTAATTAGGAATTTAAAAATAATAAATAGGACATTCACTCTTTGTAAGACAACTAAGGGCTATTTAAGATAGGAGAATCTGGTTCTTAAATGAATTTCAATTCTCTTCTTACCCTTCTAGTCACCAAACCTGGAACACCTTTTTAAGAAGATTTATGGTAATACAACTGATAATGGGAAAATCTCGAGGTTTTTTTTCCCCCTCTTCTTCCATCTCTACCACTGATTTCTCATTTGGCAAAGTTACAATTATTCTAGGCTTCAGTTTTTCTCCTCTTAAAATATAACAGTACCTAATTTGGGTAATTCAAAGACTTGTAAGAAAACTGAAATCACATTTTATTAGGCTGTTCTGAAACTTAAAATGTCATATCCATGGAAAATTTTATTAAGATAATTTTATATAAAAATAAGTCACAAAAAAGATAACATCAAACTTTAATTACAACAGTACTCATTTTCTATTCCAAGTTGTCAGGAGGTACAATTGGAAGTGAAATTGGAAGCAACATCACAGCTGAGAATGGTGACAACAGAAGTAGCCATTGCAGAGTTTCTGGGATTTTGAGTTATCAGGAATTTGGAAAATTATTTTCCTCTATAATATCTTACTCTTCAATAGATTTTATTAGTTTTTTAAGAATTGAAAGAATATGTGGCAATAACTTGAACTCCCACATTACCACCATCTGTTATCCTACATTTGATTCATAAACAATGCATACTTCCTATGCAGTCACACCTATGGTTCTGAAACGGTACTTTATGCCCTGTATCTGCTTTAAAAATCTCAAATGCTTAACAATCTAGGAGACTACCTGCTTGAAAGTAGTGCTTGAGCTGAACTAAAATGATCTCTTAAGATCCTGACATATATACAGATACAGGAATTATACTTCAAGTCTCATTTCCAAGGCTAAGTGGAACTTGATTTTCAGGATCGATTGTGTGGTCAATTGAATTAGCATGTTTGAGATTCTTTCTATCTCTATTTAAGTGACTCTTATGTAAGCAAAAGCACTGCAAAAAATAAAATGGACTCAATCATTTTCAACATAATTATAATGGAGACTCAAATAAATATGCAGTAATAGTTTAAATGGAAGTTTTGCTGTTTACTTATATGGTTGCTCATTTCTCTAAATTTTGAGATAGAAATTCTGAAATCTGTAGCAAAGAAACTTTACAAATGCACAGTACTTTTTCAGCATACTCAGATAATTTAATTGTAGGGACTGAATAAGATTGCCATAATTATCTTAATATCTAAAAACAGAACATTAAAACTCCTTTACTCCACTCTAACATTTGGACTCAAATTGAGGTGTATACTTAATATGTGAGTGTATGAGTACATGCAATATAGATGCAATTTGATGCCAAGTATACAGACGTAAATATAAACCTTGTGGGTGTATATATATTTGTCTGTGTATAAATATTGTGTAGCAAATTATTTTTCTTTTTCCTGTTATTTTCCCTTTAAAATATTACTACAGGTAAAATGCAAATGCTATATCTGATCTATTATTTTTAAAAGTTGATTACTTTTGTAGTACTAGTCCTACATTTCATAACAACATATACATATTCCAGATCCTGATATACAGAACATAGGTTTATACTCAGAAAAAAACAAAACAGCATGAATCAGTAGGTAGTAAATTATATAATCTTCCTTAGTACTTTCCTTATTAAAATGTAAACCGTTAGCAAAAGTTCATTGATTAATAGAATGCAAATGTGTTGTTTTTGAGTTAAAGCATTTTGTACTTCTCAACAATCTCTCAGTAATTGTATATTTATTAATGTATTTCATTGTAATGCCTATTCATATGTGCTTCATGTAACCAAAAAAGCTGAACTTGAGGGCTTATTAAAACTCATTTTATGAGTAAAACATCGCTAACAAAAATAGCAGTGAGGGTATGTTATTTTTTAATATCCTAGAGCTTCTAAATTTATGAGAGGCCACAATGAATTACTATTATAAAGTTTTTATTGGAAGTGCTTTCAGAGTCATCAAAACAAGAACACATTGTATTTAGGATGGTTTTAATTTTAGGTCAGTATTATATCCTAATTATCTGAAATGTACAAATTTTAATTACATATATGCCATTCATGACATACACAATTACTGACTTCTTTAGAACCTCACTTTGTTTGTTGGTTCTGGATATTTTTAAGACAATATATCATTACTGTCTTATAATGGTCTTCTCTAGTCCAGTATATTTTCCTGTAATGAGGCTGGATTATCTAAAAGTCTTCATCTTCCACTTGTTTTTTATTCATAATACCTTGTCAATCTTGATGTCCTTAATTCATATAAATGATTGAATTAGTTTGATTTAGACCCCAACATTTAAAGTCCTCACCATTCCTTTTAAGACTTTTTGAGTAATGATTTAAGTTATTTATGTCAGTTGTCTCTCTGAATATTCTTTCACAATTTAATATACTTATTTCATGTTTTTCCTTAATGCATATTTTCCAGATAGAAATTATCTGTGTTTATCATATAACAGTATCAACCTTATTATACTGTTTGTAATTTTCCATTAAAAAACCTTACATTTTTATAGTGTTTCACAATTTACTTCTTTCACTTAATCATCTCTTATACCTCTGAAATTGACAGGTTAATAATGAATTCAAGTTTAATCATGGAGATAGACAAGTTCAGAGAATTAAATGACATTTAAGGTGTGGCAAAAATGTGCTGGGGTTGCGTTTTATAACCTGAATTTTATAAGCACAAACTCAGTGTACTTTCCAGTATACCGCACTGTCATGCTATTAAACTCAAGAAACCAATGCCTCGTGATATTTTATAATAAATAATTCACACTCGATAGTCTGTTTTAACAATGAGCTCGCAGCTACACAATAAAATGAAATGAGGCAATTATTCCGATAGTTCAGCTAAATGCTCTCCCCCATAGCCACAAAAGCCTTCAAAATGTAAATTAAAACCACCAAAATATAAATTAAATGACATTGTTAAAGAAAATCACATATTGCTCTGTTCAGTTAGTACCAGATTTTCTAGTCACACTGCCTAACTAGCATTGGCCAAATGACACACACTGGCCTTAACCAAGTAATAGTAGACTATTTTTAATGTTGCTTCAGATATACTTCCTAATGCCCCCAACCATACTCACACGACCCCCCCCCCACAGGCATATATCCTCTTCCGTTAAACTCTGAGGCAGCAGTGAGCATAGGCAATGAAAAAGTGTCAGAATGTCACACAAACTGTGACTGTCTTGTTTTACATGAAAAATTATCCCCAGAATTCCACTTTACCATGCCTGCCAAATCACAGCCTAAAATACTTGCCATTTTTCTTAAGGGCTCATCTCACTCCCCTGAAACAATTTCAATTATAGTCAAATTGTACTCATGCCCTGCTCTTCTATTATGATAATCTAGGCAGCTTCAATTATTTTATTAGCCTGCCCAGCCAAAATCTCATACACCAACATGCTCACACATTATACATTACCAATAATTATAGAATAATTGACTACATATTTAGGATCAAATAGAGAATACGGACTAACAGAACATAAATGGACTTATCTATTAAGTCACATATGGTCCACCTGCAGCCAGCCAGCCCTGATCAGAGTTTAAAAAGTTGAAACTTTAATGTAACCAACTTTAATTTAATTAGCTCAACTGTAAATAAGTCTTTAAATAGTGATTTGAAAGCAATTAGGGTAATTAAAACACTTGATAAGTCAATAGATGTCAAATTAAAACTGAAATTTTAAAGATTAATATATACAACTAGTACTTAAAAACTTTTAAATGCTTTAACTAAATTGTTTCTGCCTCTTGCAACACATTTAACTTAATTTATTCTGAGCTCTAATTATTTTCGGAGATAAATGTTAAGCATCTATTTGCATTTAAGTTTCTTTGGGCATGTGGGCCATAGTACAAATATCACTCATACCTTATACAACTATACAGTTTACAGGGGAATAATTGCTAAAGTCCACCCACCATCCAGCGTAGTGAATGAAATTGTATATGAAGCTAAACTAATTTAAAACACTCTCCGGGGGCAGAGTGAAAGGGCAGCTGTCACTACCTAAACACTATTACTTCCTGCCAGTGTCTGGTATTCACCACACCTCAACTGCCATCAGCCACAGCCTAGCTTTGTGTTAAAGAAAAAAGTTTACCGGGCTCTAGGTAATTGCCCGAAGACAGATGTACTCACTGTCTGCACATGGCTAATGCTTTCCTGTCTCTTTCCTGATTCTGGCCTGTAGATGATCTTGGAGTCCTAAACAGAAACCCTGATCCGCAAATCCACACTGATAATTTCAGCTGGGTCTGTGAAAGTCTGCTTTCATGATGAAATGGTTTTCCTATACTTTAAGCTGATTTAAAATTATTCAACAATAGGGATTCAAATGAGTGGACCTTGGGGGCTTTCATTTACTTGGACAGTGACAAGTGATAGGAAAATAATTTTAAGAAATTAGTTGAAATTGCTCAAAATAGGCTTTACATTGGGGCACCCTGAGTATTTTGTTTTACATTGAGAATCTATGGGTTCCTCTGCAAGGATAAACAGAAATATTTCACATCATTGTCTTCCTGAACTCCACTTGAAAATGTTAACCATCACTTCCCTTCTACAGGTAGCTCTGAGGATTTGGTACCAGTGCCATCACCACCACGTGCATCTTACCGAGGTGTAGGATGTAGCATACGTTCCTCTCATTTCATGTTCTAGCATTCCTACTATATTCACAATCATGAGGTTTCCTTTAAGCAATGGAGTGCTGATAAATGTTTAACAACTGGTTCTCCAAAAAAAGAGAAGCTTTTGCTGATTGCTGCGACTGTGTAAATACTTCCACTAAGGCTGACTTCAGCCTATCAAAATGACATCACAAGCAGCAGAGTGGGAAAGAGATGAGAGAATCTACTCTCAGGAGTTCCAGTTGGCTCCAGGTACACCACTGACGGTAAGGGGTCATGGATATTTATTTAAACGTTCTTGGAGAAGATTCTAATTAGCTTTATGTTTTTTGGAGTTTAAAACAAAGCCTATCTCTCAATTATTATATCAGATAGTTATATATAGTATTAAGTTCTGAAGAAAAAAAAACCAATCATCTAAAACAACAAATTCACTAACATAAGTAACCTTAGAGATTACTTTATATAAATATTAGCAATATTCTTACAGCGATCTCAAGCATTTCTTAAAAATAACGTTGAATCAAGTTCAATATTGTATTGCTATAATCCTTCATAGGTAAAATAGTAATTGAGTAAATGCAGTGATTTCAAAATATGATTTAAATGTGAGTCATTTCCCCCCAATCTATTACTGACAAATATAAAACACAGAAAATAAATATATACTTTAAAAGGACAGAAAGCAAGGTGAATGATGTTCCTTTTCTAATATACAGTAAAACCTTCATTTAGTGGTATGTGCAACAATCAGTAGGGCTGACATCAACTCCAGATGTACTCGACTCTTTTATCTCTTGCAGACAACAAGGGGATTATTACAAAATTGTTTTCTCAGCACCGTGCTGATTTAACATCTATATAATTCCTGCTGCACACTCTGCTGTTATTGAACTGGGTAATCATGATATATTTTTTTTCATTTGAAAAACACATGTGACTAAATGACAGAAACAGTATATTTTGCACTGACAAAACTGATTTTTCATATTTCTATATATTAATACAAGAAGCAGACCTATCTAATCATGAAACAGTGTCTGTAAAACTTTATTCAAATTAAATAACTGTTTGCAGATAATCAAATTTATTGAATTGTTTATTTTGACGAAGCTGAAGGCCACTATCACACTGCATTTCTAAAGGTGGGCTGCGAGTTTACAGACTCCTACATAGTTCTCCTTGTGTAATCAACGTATCGATTCTCTGGTTCCAGTGTCTGACTTTCAGAAAGAAGCACTTTCATAACCCAAGTTCTTATATGGTGTCCACTACCTGCAGATTTTTTAGGGATTTAACAACAATTTTTTTTAAAGGAGAAAGTAAGAAAAAGATAAGTTCATTCTTACTTGAATATATGCACATTAAACTGGTATTAATCTAGGAAAAATGATAGGTTGAAATATTATTTTAGCCATAAGTTTTTCTTATTCTAAGAATCCCATCTCAAATGCATAATTATGTGATCATTTAAATTTGCCTTCCTCACATTGGCACATCTATCTATGGCAGTACAGAAATTATACATTGCTTGGTTAATTCTTCAGGGACATATTTGCATCAGAATTTTAAAATGGGCTTTGTAATTTATAACCTTACATGGTTTAAGATATAAAAGAAATTTCAGTCCTTTATGCAATACTTTTTACACCAAAAGAGGTTGAGGAGTAGGGGAGGGAGGGAAACAAATTAATGAAAAGTCTTTGGAGCATGACCTTGAAACTAGTGACATTGAAAAATCTTGCATCAAAGAAAATTTCAATTCTCTCTGAAGTCTTCTTTCTAAAATACAAAGTATAAATATTTTATTTCAATGTTTTATACATTCTAATGGTTCAGAAGAAGAACTTTTGTATCCTTGCAGTTGTGTTCCTCTCTGAGTTGTAAACTGCAACAGGGCCCAATTGCTATTCTATTATTTCTCCATTTCCATGCTTCATTTCCTTCACAGAACTCAGACTGCAGAAAAATCAGCATGTTCTACTGAATTTAATACTATGAGGCAGTAAGATGGACCTGAATTTAGTAGAGACTGGAACTCCAAAATAAATACACCATGTGTCAAACAAACAATAAAAATGAAGATATTCTCCTGTACAAATCAGAAGAGATAATAATAAAAAACCAACGAATAGACAGCAACTTTTTCATACCTACACAAGCATCTCCAAACTAATGTGCACTTTAAGAATCATTTCCCTTTTTCTTATTTGGAACACTTCACAAATGTATTCACTTAATAATGGTTTATGTTGCCTTAAACCAAATTTTATTGGTTTGTATTGGAGGGATTTCATTTGGGGAGGATTTTCTAGGAATTTATATATTGAAATAAAATATATTTGCTAACCAACAGCAATAAAATTCCGCTGCATTCTATAATCTAGCAAGCTAAAAGCATCACTGTAAATTAAATTTGTTCCAAGTATTGATGTGCAAGAAGTTCCATGACTTTTCTATGGCACATCATGCTCTAGTCCTCTCACTGGCAGTACCATGGAGGTATGGCAAGGGTGTCCTTGGCTTGGTGGTGACACAGGGCACTATTTGCTCATAGAAGTTAGGTGCCTTTGCAGGTATATGAGAGTTGCTATCTATTCATAACCCACAGAGCATTTCTTTGTATCAAAAAGCCTTCAAAAAATGCTCAAAGTCTGTGGTCAGTACGCTCCACTGGATATGTCTAACGAAGACACGCTTCACCAAGGCAGAAACCTAAACAGTTAGAAATGGAGAAATATATACAACCATTTTTCTCCAGCAAGTGGAGTTCCTATTTTCTGGGAGTAGTTGTTTTTTTTCCTGCTTTTTAGTGGTTTTTGTTGTTGTTGTTTTGTTTTTTTGCTGTTACCTTTTCTTCAGTACATTTCCACTTAAGGTCCCAAGGCTATGAGTACAAACTCTCCTGGCCGTTGCCATACATGTCTGCCAGCCGTTTAAAACGAGGCCCCCAGTCACTCAGGTAATCGTAATTCTGGTCAGAGTTTGAGCTGATGGAATCTAAGGAGCTGAGCGATTCAGCTACTGAGCCGTTCCCCTCAAATGCATAGGTCTGCAAAGAGTCGTAAGGGGGCGCGCAGGGATCCACATCCGCTTCTTTCAGCCTTTCCCAGATAAATTCCCTAAAAATGACATTATCCGGGATGCTTTTAAAAGTCGGCCGACTCAAGAACTGGATTTCTGGGGTCACATCCCTGCGGGCCTTGGAGTCCCTGATGACGTTGAGGTTCCTCAAGGCGGCCATGTCGAAAGCTTCCGTGTCTTCCTCTCCGCCGCCCTCGTCGTCATACCTGACGATATTTTCTCTGATATCCCTCTCCTCGTCAAAAATGAGGGGCTCTTTTTTCCGTCTTCTCATAGTGACAATCAGAAGGATCAACACTGAAACAATGAGACAGCAAAGGGAAAGTTTCAGTAAACCTGCCCACCCTTGGGTAAACCGACCCTCGCCACGCTGGAAGCAGGCCTGTCATGGCGGCCGATGGCGTCTCTTCCCTGTAAGGGGAAATGAGTTGGTCACCTGCCTATTCACGGGTGGGTGCTCACAGCAGTAGATGCTTCGAGATTGCTAAAACGCCTTCAAAATAGAACCCTTTTTTACTCAAGAAAGCCTTTTCCACACCTATTCAGAATTGATGTCTCACTCCGCAACGTATACCCCCAAAGGATTTGACAGCACAAATTGAAGGACCAGTTCAGGATAAATATAATAATTTCAAAGTCATGAGCCACAAAGGAATGTTGTGAACTCCTTAATTGCTAGAAAGGCAACACTGTAGTCATAAATGTTCTGTGTCTACTTTAACAACTGCAATCTCAGAAGGAAATTGATGAAGGCATTTAGTCAGGCTCTTTGAAGAAATACCTTGTCCTTGCCTCTGCAACTCAGCTGTTAAAGAAAATGCAAAATGTCAGGCAAAATATAAAGATTAAAAGCTGATCTATAATACATAAAGTCCCACTTGATCTTGGTCTTTATGTGTTATACCATGCAAGAGAATATAGGTTGTGACACTTGGCACCAGGCAAGAATAGATTTAAAAATTCAAGCATCTCTTTTAATATTAGGGATTTTTCTTCTTATATCAAACTAATAATTAAAATTGTGAAACATGGTTGCACTGGAACGCAAAGGAGGACAACTACACTGGATATTTTGGGGGCTTAAACAAACTGAATAGTCTGTGGACTTTTAATTAGTATACACTAGGGAAGAGGTTGTCACAGTTGTGCATTAGGGAAAGTTACCTGAATTGGGAATACACTATATTTCATGGACCTCTGAATATCCATGATCATGAGGGAGAGGATGTTTTTTTGAATTCTGGCATTCAAAAATATTTAAAGTAATGGATTATGTTTAATTATCTGTCAACAAATAAAATGTCTTAAGATTAAATTTTATAACATCAGCTTGACTTTTTTTCTAGAGGTCTACAAGGCTCAAAACATATACTAAATGGATTACTATTTGGGATGTATTACCCTCAGCAGATGTTTTTTCAAAAAAGTTCTTGAAAATAACAGAATTTTTATATTTAAAATGAATTCTTAAAGTTTTTACTTTGGCATTAGAAATACTTTTGAAAATACAAATATAAAACCAAGGAGGACATTAATATATGTTCTAAACTGTCAAATAAAAAACTTAAATACATATTTAATTAAAAAAATACATATTATCTTGAATGAACATTGTTTGTTTTCTTAAGTAATTGGATGCCATTCTGCTTTTCCATCTTCATTAAGTATGTCAGTAACTAGAGAAATTTTTATTGGTGCTTTAAGCATAGATGTGAAAATCAATTGTTTATGGTGATGCTTTCCTTGCCAACTTGACCATGGCCTATTACTCACTCTTCTGCTTTGCTGATAGCTGACAGTCTAGAAATGCAGATTCTTTCTGAGCTTTTCTGGCACCCTTCTCGTGTTACCATAGCACATAGATGCCTCATCACTTTTTTTTGCTCCTGAAAACTGCATCTGAACATTCTTAACTGGCTTCCTCAAGGGGTAAGTATGTAGTCCAAAGGATGAGGCTTCAACATCATCCATTTCTCTCCTGTTTCCATAAGTAGATTGCACTCACATCCCTTTTTGCTAAGTGGCTCCACTACTCTTCTCCCAACTTTTCACTACTGTACTTCTTATGGCCACTCCAGGGCCTATGGGGGGTCTGTGGTTGCCAGAATATTAAAGCAGAAGGGGCTTTAGCTTGTTGTCAAGAAGGCCTTAGAGAAAAGACCAGCTTTTCCACATAATAGGTGTGTGATCTTGAGTAAGTAGCTTAATCTACCTGAGCCTAGCTATACATGATAATAGTAGGTAACTTCAACATGCTAAGGGAGGATTAAAGAGGTAAAAAGCTTGGGGAATAATCTAAGTACAGTTAGGAGAATGCCAGGTACCTGGGAGTGTGTCCAGGTACCTGGGAGTGTGTCATACTGCAATTTTCATCATTATCCTCTGGTCTATCAAGGATATTAATTAAAAACTCCACCACCATAGCAACAGGAAACATCAGGTTTTTCCTTTAACCAAGGAAAACTAAGAACAAGAGTAGGTGACAAGCAAAGTAGAAGGTGGACCAAATGTTGCAGTTAAGCATGTGCACTAAAGAATAAATGGAGGACAAAAAAGGTGAAAAGGTGAGAAATCAAGGTCTTTACACAAGACCTATCATTTACCCATTCAAGACAGTTCTTTGGGGTAGGCATTCTCCCATTTGATGACTTTCTCAGACACATGAAATGACCTGTCTGTGGCCAACACACTAAATGCAGCAACTAGAGGGATACTCAGCCTCAATCTGCTTATAAAGGCTCTGCACTCTCCAGAACAGCATAGGCTTAGCACTTCCATAGGAGGTAAGTGGAAAACAAAGGCTGTGAGTGAAAGAATGAGAGTTCAAGTGCCAATTGCCCAATCAAAGAAAGCACACATTGATACGTTTTAAGACATATGAATAAAATAATTTTAGATTTATATGCAACTTAAGTTTCTGAAACTTATCCCTTCACTCCCCAAAAGTAAAAGTAACCACAACAGGATTAAACTGGGACCTAGAAAGACTTTTAATTGAGAAGTCAGAGTAGTGCAGAGATTTGAGAGATAAGTATCATAAACATAAACACTGTGGAACAAAATTGGGAGTGCAGGCATCCAATTGAGTACAAAAGGATGTAAGAAGTAGATTAGTATATGAGTAAGTGAGGGTATGAAGAGGGTAAGAGTTATGTAATAATTACCTGCTACTTTAATTTAAATCATTAAATTTGTATAACTAGGCAAAACATTTAAAAATTCTTAAATCTCATCATATTTGTAATCATTATAACTACAATGAATCTAGCCATACATCAATATATAAATGAATTACTTCCCATGTTCCATTGCAAATGTACTTTCACACTACTGACAAATTTGCTTTTTGATGTGCGAGTCTTCAGCTGAAACATGAGGGTATCCACGGGTGTGTCAAGCCCACAGTAGAATTCACAGAGAGAATATGAATATTTTATGGAGTTTGCCTTATTTCCCAATCTTGCTCAAAGCTAAGAAAAGTGTGAAGTGTTTTAGAAGGTTAGACAATTTAACATTTCAATGACCTGGAAGAATATTAATTTCTAACTACTTGAGCACATATGAAAAATAAATTTTAACCTTTATATAGAACAAGTATTAACTGTACTTCAGGGATGATAAGGGTAATTCCTGTATTAAAAAGACTATTTTATGCCTAAGTAAGCACAAGATTATGTATTTAAAAAGGTTTTACCATATGTCTTTTCTGCCATTTGGACTATATTTTGGAGTGGAGAAAGAAGAAAAGATTTAGGTCTAGTTGATGTCTAGGCACAATGGCTCTTATATTGTACAAGTGTGCTGGGGAATTTACATATTTATTTTACCAATACATTTTGACCATTTATTCTATGTACTAGGAAGGGCGATACAATATTGCACACAGAAGCAGGCATTAATCAAATAATAAAGCAAAGAAATGTAAAAGTAGAAATGTGGTAAGTATTCCAGAGGAGGGGAAATGTGATCATATGAACACAGTCATTAGGAGAAACAAATGCACGTAAGGAGAGCAGGGAAGTCTTAACTGAGGACAACTGAGGGCTGACGGCTGGGCTGGGGGTGGGGAGACGACAGCAAAGAGCATTCTTAGGACACTGAAAAGCATGAGCAAAGATTCTGGAGCCAACGTGCCTGGAGAGAAATAAAGAGGAAGAAGATCAGGCTGGAGATGGAGGCGCTAACCAGATCTTGCAGGCCTAAGAACAAAAGGGTTTTCAGCAATGCATGTTATGATCAGATTCGTCTTTCATCAAAAAGTCACTGTGACAGGACTGACGAAGAAGAGATGTGGGAGAAAAAGTTAGGATGCTGCTGGAGCAGCAAAGTACATGTTGACCTAAATTTCTGCTTTTACAATTGTTTCATAACCTTCAATCCAACATTTACTGGGTAGGAAATAGTGCTATGTCCTGGAAGAAAAAATGGTGAATGAGAGAAGACTCCTACATCCAAGGAGCTTAAAATGGTGTAGGTTACAAACACCTAAGTAAATAGAGTACAAATCATAATGCAATTCACTGTTAGAAGACACAGACAAACATAGGTATAGAGAAGCATACAGACCATAATAATATACCTCCAATGGACAGAATAAAAGGAAGTGAGAGTAGAGAAAAAGATAAGACCTGAAAACATACATTGTATTATAAATCAGAGGGCCCCTTTATTCTTGACTTCACTGCAGTTTGTGGCTGATACAAATCTAGGCATTTATTTAGGATGAGTTTTACAGGATCACTTTTAAAGTCAGTCAGTCAGAGCATTGTAACTAACTTCCCTGGGACTAACCCAGAGCATAACCAATCTCTACAATTAAGAAACCCTTCTTTCTCTCAAATAAGCTTTTGTTATCATCAATACTCATATCT
This sequence comes from Dasypus novemcinctus, assembly GCF_030445035.2. Taxonomy (NCBI): domain Eukaryota; kingdom Metazoa; phylum Chordata; class Mammalia; order Cingulata; family Dasypodidae; genus Dasypus; species Dasypus novemcinctus. Next base: position 82,630,082 of record NC_080688.1, on the reverse strand, counting down.
TAAAGATGGCAGATGCTTTAGACGTCTAAAGGCACTTGAAGTGTAGTTTTCAGTTGTTTTTGAGTTCAACAACTTGTCTTCCTGAAATCCTGCTTTGGATGTTCTACACTTGCAAATGTCAGAAGACTCAAAAGTTGGAAGACTTGGCACCCAGAACTAGGCAAAATTCTATGATGTGAACTGATCATTACACAAAGGTAATACCACTAAACAAGGCTACTTATATTAAAGAGGAACTATTTCTGTTACTTATTTTATTCATTTTAACATACATAAAATGAAAAGTCTGTCATTCATTTAAAATCACTTAGTCTTTTCACGTGAACTACCATCAAGCCACGGTAACTATGTAAAGATATTTTTTAATCAAACAGCAAGACTCTCTATGTACCCCTGTTAAATCTCACTTTTTTAACCCATTGTTCTGAGATTACTACCACAGGTTTAAAGTCTGAATTTCATTTAATTTAACAGTATTTTTTACTAAGCACTGATTTGCTAAACCTCTAAGTCCTATAAAGGAAGTGATTATGTTTCCCACTCTACAGTATCTTAAGCATAAAGAGCAAAACAAGTATGCAAGTAATCAATCTGTGTTAACTAAATAATAAAGTATGTGCGACACTGTGATTGAAGAGATGCAGACAGCTCATGCCATTAAGAATCTCAACATTTTTATAAGAAAAATATTCAATTAACCATTATACAAGGTAATACATAGCAATAGAAAACATGCTATGGGAGTGTGGGTAAGTGAAGATATCTGGCTAGGATATTCAGAAAAAGTCTCGTGGAAGGGATGACACTTGAGTTAGGACTTGGAAGATGAATTAGCCTTCATCAAGGAACAGCTTTCCCACATGCTATCTTCTCCATGGTCTCTGTGAACACTCAGAATAAATCATAAAATCTAATTCTGCATTGTCTAACATGGTAGCCATCAGCCACATGTGGCTATTCAGCACCTGAAATATAGCCACTCTGAATGTGCTCTAAGTGTAAAATACACATTGATTTTGAAGATATAATTTTTTTTAAAAAAAGAATATAAAATATCACATGAGTGATGTTTTATTGATTACATGTTATAAAGATAACTGTTTGGATATGCCAAGTTAAATAAAATCTATTACTAACATTTATTTTACTTGTTTCTTTTTACTTTTGTTCTAACAAGGCTACTAGAATACCTAAAATTCCATATGCAGTCTACATTTGTAGCTCATAATATATTTTGTTTATACAGCTCATCTAAACAAAACATTCAGAAATATTTTTTAAAATCTTAATTGCATATGGCCTTAGAGTATACTAGTATTATACTCTCTAGAGTTAAAGCATACTAACTCTAAGAAGAGCTAAAAAAAACTATTATAATTGTAATTATAAGAGTATCTGCAAGGTATAACTAAAAAATTCCCTGTTCTGTATACAATTTCACTACTTTACTATAAATAATTATCCATATCAATATGCAAATGGAATTTAGTCTTCAATACCTTTCTCTTTCTTTTTTTAAACTCCTTGCTGTTCTTCAATCCTGTTTGATATATATAAATATTTCTCAAAACCTGAAAATACATTTTCTCTATTTAGCCCTATTTTTCAATAATTTTCTTTTAATCTTGAAATGAATTTGCAGTTTGGTGGTTTCAGGTTAGAAACAACCATTACAAAGAAATCTCTAGACTCTTTTCTATGTCTTTGTTGAATGCCCCCTCCACCTCCCGCCTTTCTCCAATCTCATTACTCTACTGTACACCTCACTTTCATAAGAGACAAAGAGGTCATCAAGTGGCAACAATTTACCACCATTTTCCAATCAATAATTTATCTTCTTCTACATTCAATTTTACTGGCCTTTCTTTTTTGTAAAATAGTCTACTCCATACTTCTACTTTTAAAAATCATTTTTGCTATTAAAACAGAGTAATCTGTATTTTTTCATGTTCCTTTCCTGAAACCAAAGTTACCTGTGACTGACACTTGTCACAGCCAGTCAGTGCTTTCTGGCCCTTCATTTATGTGTCATATCTCTCACAGTTGACACAGAACTTCAACCAGGAAACACAATATGGTAAGATGTATTGAACACATTCAGTAGAATAATATGTGACCTTCTGCAGCCTGTTTAAAAAAAAGACATCATTTGAAGACTTTCAAACCATGCTTTATGTTTGGAGTTGATTGTCTCTCCATAGCACATATCCTTGGTGTTCTCAAGTTCTGTTCTTGACTTCTTCCATTCACCCAACACTCTTCTGAGATGAGTTCATTGAAACTCAAGATTTAACTACCTTCTATATAAGGTGATTGCTGATGACTCTCATAGCTAAACAGCTCCATCTATTTCTCTGGATAACCAGATATTTACTATTCACAATTTTTAATAATAACAAAAATGTATGAGTTTCTCAGCATATGTAAGTGCTCAGTAAGTGGTACTTACTTTCATTTTTATTATTACCACTTCTATTACTACAGCTTTCTGCCCATGTCTCCTACTCATCTATCATTAAAAGCTTCCAGGTCTAAATTCATTAGGTTTCCTCTAATCTGTTTTATCCCGTGGGCTCTTTTCTCAATCAAGTGAATACCCAAACTTGAAACTTCCAGACTATCCTGGACTCTGATTTCTTCACTCCCTTCTAGTCTTCACCTCCTGCTCATGCCATAACCCAGTCAACCAATTCCTATGTTCTGTAATACCTGGAATGTCCCTCAACTCCATTCCTTATATCCACTGAGCCTGTCCATTCAAGGCCCTTATCTGCACTGAACCCTGTCTCAGTTTCCTACTCCCCAAAATGGAAAAAAATAACTTACCTCGTAGGGCCAAACTCATTTTATGAAAATTAAATGAGTTGATATTTGTAAAGTGCTTAGAATAGTTCTACACAAAGGCCACACTATCTCTTTTTGTTAAATAATAAGCCATATAAGGTGAACTTCTACAAAAAAGGTCTACAAATTCAATTCCTATTCCATTGGTCTTGCTAAAATTTGAGTCATACAATGGTGCGCAGATAAAAGCACAAATCTTACCATGTACTCACATGTAATTTTGATGATCCCCCACCCATTTAGTCAATTATTGACTATTTACCTCATTCTACCTATTGGGTCATTGAGTGACAAAAGTAGAGATAATAATTCTACCTCTGAAGCACCTAAATATGTGGCAATAGTAGTGAAATAATTATTACTGTGCAATTGGGATTAGTTAAGGACCTTGAGATAAAATCGTCCCATGATTTAGGGCAGGTTCTAAATCCAATGACTGTTGCCTTTAAAAGAGAAAGGAGAGGGAGATTTTGACATAGAGATACAGGGGAGAGAGAGAAGAGGGTCATGTAAAGATACACACATGTTAAAAGGTCTAATTCATTGAAAATAGTTTGCCTCCTACATGTAGTACACTAGCCCATGAGAATATATTGGATAATAATGGTTAGAGAAGATATTGGTTTAAGTTGGTTAAAAGAAGGCAACAAAATCCCTACTCTCAAGGTAATTTTATATCTGAGCAAAAGAAACATATATTCATAGATAAATCATGGTAAGTGCTACAAAGGAAATAAACAGGTATTATGAGAGAGAATAATGGTTGTGAAGGGAACCTGATTTACACAGGGCAGTAAAGGAGGTAAAGGAGGTAACAGTGAAGCTGGTACAATGAAGCTCAGTCCCAAAGGTGAAGGGATGCTGGCAGAATGTTTCAGAAAAGGAATGACATACTTGAAAATAACAGAAAGAAGGGCCCTTGGCTCTTCCAGCGGGGTGAGCTCAGAGGCTCAGAGTGAGCAAGCATTACAATGTGCCTCTGCCTTTGGGGGCCATGAGAAGCATGTGATTTTATGTCAGAATATTTGATGCTTTTGAAATGTTTCAAGCAAGGGTATAAAATGATTAATGAATTAAAAAGTGAAATGACAGGAGAAACACAGGGGTACCTATGCAATCTGGTTGTGGTCAGAAAAGGATGTTATCAGTGTATTCAGGCTAAGACCTGTAGGATGAGAAAAAGTTGCTTTGCATTTTGCCTGGATCTCTGTGCTGTGGATTTAGAGCTAATAATCAGGTAAGAGATGGCAAAAATTTAAAATTAAACTTATAGACCCATTTACTTATAATCATAAAAGTTAAATAAAAAAATTCTAATTGGTATATTCCAAGTGGGTAATTGAGACAATTTAGATATTAATGATGGCATTCTGAGTAAGTTTTCAGGTGAATTTAACAACTTAGTAACCTTGAAATGTCCACTGCAATATTTTCTCTATCTTTAGTTATATAATCTGATGTTTTTCTCTTGAGCCCTTATATAGCTTCAGGATTGTTGACCTGAAAATGTAAATTAAGTACTTTTAACCTAAACCATACTGGTTTTCCAGAAAATCTGGAAACATAGGCTAGACTCAAAAAAGATTCTAAAACTATAAAACCTTAGGAATGGAAAAACCAGAGACCAATGGTGAGCCTACTTATGGATAATGACAAAAAATCCAATGCACTTTTCTCTTACTAAGTACAGCCAAGAAATTCAAGGATTCATTCAACATGCATGTACTGAATGCCCTCTGTATATCAGGTCAGAATTTTTTGAGGTACTATGTGTAAGATAAAATAATGCTGAGTCCCTTGCTCCCAAAGCAAGAGACTATTGGCAGAGAGAGGCAAGGAGACAAACAAATGAAACAGACAAGACAACCACAGTGGGTAGTGCTCCAACATGATTAAACCACATTTTATGGGGCCCTTAAGAGTAACACCAACTTGTATTGAGAAACTAGGGAAGTGAGTCTTGAATACAAAAAGGGGATAGCCATTCACAAATCCTAGGGAGAGGGGTCCCAGGCAAAGGGGACAGGGTCTCTATAAGCAGGGATGGCAAAGCAGGAAGCAACATATTCACTTAGGCTCAAAAACACTGTGTGATGGAGAGATGAGGTTGGAGAGAAGGAGCCAGTGGGACAGAAAGAGCCTGTGGTTTGTGGCTGTAGACAACACGGAGCCATGGAAGTCTTATTTTAAGGTGAGGTGTGCCACAATCACATCTGCTTTTAAAGAGCTTACTGTCAGCAGTGCTGGTGGAGTGGATCTGACAGAGACGGGCAGGGAAATCAGTTTGGAGGCAACTGCAGTAATTATGAAGGGAAAAGATGGGCCCTGGACAAAAACTGGGTACAGTCTCAAGGGACAGAAAGGAATGGATTCAAGAATCAACATAGAGAAATTAACAGAACTTGGGGACTGACTGGCCATTGGGGATCAAAGAGAGAAGAGCAAAGGCTGACTAAATTCATTGAAAAAACAGAAAAAGGTGTGAATCAGGAAAAGAAAGAGGAATGCAGGATTTGGTATTTCCATGCAGCATTTTAAACGGAGTTGTCTAATAGAACACTGAATCTACTCATCTAGATCTGCCGAGAAAGGATCTGACAAACCAGAGGCGCTGATTTGCAAATCATCTGCATAAAGGAAATAGTTCTTTCAATTTCTCAAGACAGGGAAAGGTTTAGTTACCATTGAAATTCACTTTTTCCTTCCCCCAAAAAACATTCACTGCCTTCCTCTCCCTTAAATGTGAGTTACAATGATTTTGGGTCTCAAGGTAGACAGAAAAATTGACCAATGCATAATGAATATTCTACACCTAAGGAAGTTTGGTATATTGTTTTGTGGTTGCACTGTGATGTAATCTCAAAGTTAACATATACAGTTTTAATTGTGGTTTCTCAAGTTTGGAAGTAATTGGAGAATACTTTAAATTAGATGCTCAGAGCCAATCAAGGAAATGATAAAGCCACTACGTCAATCATATTATAGTTGTTGCCTCTATTTGGGCAGTTCCTGACCTATACACTTGTAAATCTCTGGGCAAATAGGACTGCCTGTTTGGGTTTGGGTCCTGGCTTTGGCACTCATTTGCTCTATAATTTTGTGAACATTTCTTAATCTCCATACTACAGTGTTCTTATATAAAAAGTATGTATAATACTGATACTTAATAATACCTGCCTCTAAAACTTGCCATGAGAATTAACTCAGATAATGCTTATAAAGCACTTAGGCTAATATCTAGCACATAGGAAGAGTTTACTGAATGTATTACATTTCTAGAGTGCTCACCTGGCTTGAAAAAAGGAACATATCTTCTACTATGAATCTGTCGTCTGTAATCTGCTGGTGATTATCAATCACTAGGACTGCTGTGTCAAGTATGTTCATTATTGTAGAGTATGAGGCATATCAATCTTTTATAAAGTGTTATCATTTTTTCCTCAGCAATCTATTTTTTTGACTTAGGAAATGTTATCACTTACAAAACAGCGAAGGTATTTTTCTGTTGAACAAAATCATAAGTTGCCTGAGTAACATGAGTCATAATATGGTTTACGACTAGGTAGATCAGGGAAGAAATGAGAATTGCTGCATGACAGCTAGACATCAAGCACAGCAAGCTGGCCACCCAAGATACCTGGAAGAGGTGAGGTTCTATGCAGTGTGCAATGGGCTTCCATAAACACCTTATTAAGCCTGAGTCTATGAAGCTGGGCCAGTCTAATCCCAATTATATCTGAGCAGCAAAGAGCTGAAGAAATGCTTTAGGACTTCAATTACTTGAACCTCAAGGTCCAAGTTGGGGAGAAATAAAACTTTATATAGTAAAATCAGCAACAGCTTTACTGTACAACAAAAAGGTGCTTTGTACAGAGTAATAGAAAAGAGTCTAGCTGTGACATTCTCAGAACAGAAGAACAATATTTAATATTGAAACCATATTTTAAAACAAAACAGTTGAAATTACTTTCCCTTCGATCATTTCCTAAAATCCACAGAAACATTAATGTGCAGTCATTCAGTGAATTTCTGTTTCTTTAGAGTGTTTTCAACCTGTTTGAAAAATAACTGCACATGTCAACAACTATGCATTTACTATGACAAAAATATATAATCAGGATGGTGGTGGTGGTGATGATGGGTCCTAATTTTTACTCAAGATTAGAATACTTGCCATATATAGATGAAATTTTTCTGCCTGAAAAACAGCTGAGGTACATTTGATTGGTTACTTTATCATAAAATTTGAACATGGCAATGACATCATTTATTCAATTTCTTCTCTGATTAAATACAGGAAACCCCATGACTTACTGGACAAGGACATTCATAACTACACTAATTTGGGATCATCTTTTCATACAGAGAATTCCATTACAAATAAATTAGAGAGAGAGGGTAAGTGCAAGCAGAAGAATGAGAGAGAAGTCACAGAAGTGTGTCCATAAAGTTATCTAAAGATAGATACAAGTGCAGATTGGCAAATCTGACTATGCTAAAATATTATTTCAAATATTGAGGAAGAATGAACTACAGGTCAGCAACAATTCTACATTTTCAAAATATATTTTCTCTGTGGTCTAATTCAAAAGCAGTGATTGAGGACAAGGCAACCCAGAATTTTATCTCATAATAGCTACTAACTTGTTATATGAACCGTTGTGAAACGTTGAAACTAATTTTGCCTCAATTTCTCCATCCGGGTGGTGCAGAGGTTCAGGCTGGAAATTATTTCTGGAATGCCTTCCAGTTTGTACACTTTGGAAACCTCCGTGGATCTCCTTCTGGCATGTGGCAAGTACCTTTAATTTGTTACATTGCTGGAACACAAACTTGGCATGCAGTGAAGAATGCGTTTGTGAGTCCAGAGCCCAGGTCCTTCTCTAGTCTCACTCTCAAATTGAACTTGATTCTCTTGTTCTTCCTCCCCATGCCTATCTGCTCACTTGTCCTTTTCTAGCATATTTGTTCAGAAGGCTGAAAAGGCTTGAGGTACAAGCCCTGATACCCACTGGCAAGTATGATGCCAGGATGCATGCCCTACCAGCATGCCCTCCAAGAATCCAAAGGCCCTGGGTCAGCACCTATCGTATGAAAACCCAGAGCCTCTAACAGAGGAGACAGAACCATGAGGGTATGAGGAGTGCTGACCGCCTGCTTCAAAAGACATGGGATGTCAGATACAAAGCAGTTCTGAGTGGAAACACCAGCTCTGAGCACACTGGTTACATGGAGGGTTGAGATGGAGATGGAAGCTGCAGGCAGGAGCCTCTGTTCCACACTGTTTATCAACACCGTAAGTTTCTGTTTTGAGTTATGTTTTAATAGACTTGCAGAAACTTTTAAAAAATGAATAAAACATGGGGCATATAAACCAGATCTACAGGAGTGGAAAAGGCATTCCTAATTTGATGTCTCTTTAAGCAATGGTTCAATTTAAAAAGAAATAGTAGTCAATCTAAGTTTTGCCACCTAAATTTTGACAAAATCCCTCAAACCTATTAGATAGACAGACATGATAAACATGTATCAATATATTTTATATACATGAATATATTTTAAATGCAAGAATAAAACAGAATAAAACCTTATTTGGCAAATTTTTAGTAATAGTTACATAATGGTTCCTAATTAGAATCTTCAAGAGACCCAAATAACAAGGAACCCCAAAGTCATAGGTGAGAGCCTTTCCTAAAGCGAAACAGACTTCATCAGGTAGACAGGCTTACAAAAAAATTAAGTCAATTAAGGTTTGATAATAATTAAATTTTCAGGAATATAGTTTTATATTATTCCTTTCAAGTACAGTAAATTGTACTCTGAGCTTCTGTAATCAAATGCTCAAATTTTGTTTACAAAGAGTCATCTATATGCCACCTTCCTATCCCTTCTGTTTTTCCTGCTTCTGAGTCTTTCAAGCTAAAGACACTGCCATTTTAAATATGAAATGATAGTTTATCTTCTTAGCTAGGTCACCCGGCTACTATAAAATAAATTTGTAATTTATATCTTAATTATTATATTTTGGAAACTGCTGGAGCAATAAAAATTATTTTGAAGAATTCACTCTATTCCCTTGTATTCTAATCAGATATTATCTGGGAGTTACCTGCCATTTCTTATGAATTTCTAAATATTTCTGAGATTTATGTGAAGCATTATGGAAAAAAACAGTTTAATTATTCCGTTCTACATTTACTTTCACTGAAAGTTACTGAGGATAATGATAACATATTTTTAGGAGATCTTTTCCTGTGTGTTAGCAACCAGGTCTCAGCTTGGATAATAGAATTTTTGATTCATCAATAGCACATCTGCCAAATGTCTGCTATACAATAGTCACCCTGCTCCTTCATGAATTATCTCATTTAATTCTCACAAAAAATATGATGAGGCTAGTTCTATTATTTTTTCTCTTTTTAAATTAAGAAGCTAGCTACTGGGGGATTAACTTTCCCTGGTGAAGAACTAGTACACGTTAGGGGCATTAACAAAACCTAGGTTTATCTAACTCTACAAAGCTAGTTTTAAAATTTACATAATGCTGGCTCCTATGGCTAAATACTGATCTTATAAAAATATATGATAAATGGATTAATTCTACTAAACTCCAAGAAACACATGGTATGGTCCCAGGTGAAATAGTAAATGCCTTGTTTTAGTTGTTACAGCAAATCATACTGTGAATGAGAATGTAGCTAATGTATAAACTCCATTACCCAATAGCCATGTTGGATGTTCCCCAATTTTTAAAAGGATACTTCATATCTCTTATAAAACTGCAATTCTAGTATGAGCTATAAATCTAACTTAATGAAATAACAAGCCATAGTGGAAAAGTACAATTAAATATGCTAATATTCCTAGGGAAATGATAACCTTTGCATTGCTGAGTTTGCAATCTTTGAAAATTTGGAAAGAATTTTAAAAATCCATCTTAATTTTTTTCCTGGAAAATGGTAAGCTGTAAAACTACAATTTCTAAAGTAAGTGTATTATAAGAACAATGAAAAGTTCTCTCGTCTCAGTCATCTCCTCGGTAGAGTATTCTAACGCAAACAGCTGGGATACAGTAAATTTAAGAAATACACTTAGAAAAAAATGGCTTTCAAACACAAGCCATTTATCTTACTGCTGTTTTGAAGATGAAATAGCTTATATTTTCCGAGTTATACTTTAAATGTACCACTGAAATCCGTGGCCAATTACCTGTGTGTTACTCAGTGAGACAAAACCGCCTAATAGAATATTTGCATATGTCCTCCACGTATTATGTATTGAATTGTGTCTCCCAAAAAGACATGATCAACTGCTAGTCCCCAGGCCTGTGAATATGGACTTACAACCTGTGAAGATGTTATTAGTTAACTTGAGGTCAAACTGGAGAAAGGTGGGTTCTAATCCAATATTCTTCCAGCTAGCGGGAGGAAATCTGAACCCAGACAAAGAGAGCAAGCTGGCCCTGTGCGGGAGCGGAGACTGAATTAGGCTGCCGCATGCTCAGGAGGCCTGGGCGTGCAGGCCACGGACCAAAAGCCAGGGGAGTGGCACGGAATGCATTTGCCGTTTTAAGAGGAAGCATGGCCCGGCCAACAGCATGCTTTCAGGTTGTCGCTTCCAGAACTGTGAGCCAGTCAATTTCTGTTGTTTAACCAGCTAATGGGACTTTGTGGTCCTTTGATTACAGCAGCCACAGCAAGCCAGGACCTCCAGGGTACACCATATAGGAACAGGGAACAGAAAGATCGTGAGGTGTGGCTGGCCACGGTAGAGCCGAGACTGCTGCTACAGCGGGGACACTGGAGGTAGTACCTACCCAGCAAAGTCAGGACACAGGCGAGGATGGCGATCAGGGCACCGGTGCTGAGCCCTGCAGGGAGGACGTAGGCCTCCGCGTTGCAGGTCTGCGCTGTGCCATCTGAGTCACAGTCACACACTCGGATGGTGAGGGTGTTGGTGCTGCTGAGGGCAGGGGACCCGTTGTCCACGATGAAAATCGGCAGGTAGTACACGGACTGCTCCTGTCTCCTGAAGCCATTTCTCCTGGTCAGAATTGAGGCCGTGTTGTCTAGGATAAGGAAAGTGACATGTATCACCCCCAATTCCTGATGGGATCTGTTTTTCCAAATTTCATTTGATTAAGGTCCCTGTGTTTACTTTGCTTTCTAAATTAAGGAAGAACTGGAGTTGCTGTATCTTTTTATCATAACTATTGCCATTGAGTTTCTTTTGGTTAAATTTGAAATATTTTAAGATATTCATGTTATCCTACATACTGAGTTACAGCAAAAAATATTTATAATATAAAACTGAATATGAAAATGTTCATACTTTTATTTGTAATGCTAAGTGAAGCTTTTTAGAAACTACATGTACTATACCCTTTCACTTATCTTAAATTTCAAACCACATACTTACAGAGTTAATGGCAAAAATTAACAGGTTAAATATTTCCGCAGCATCATTAGACAGCATAAATGAAATATTCCAATCGATTCTTTATTGACAAGTCCCGAGTCCAATACGGAAACAAGTGAAATAAGCTACTTGAGTTTAATTTAAATTGAATTTGCACAGGTATTCAAGTAGAAATATTACATTAAAAAATCCTTATCCCTATAAATCATTACCTAAACTCCATGAATATAAATATTTTGTCAGTGATAGATAAGTCATTCAAATTTAATTTATATTCAATATTCTATTGCACCTAAACAATTATTGTAATTATGAAAATTGTAACAGTGACCACTAAGTCCACATCACTTTATTTCTGGTTTCTGTACAAGAAAAATAATTTTAGTAATTTTATCTGGTAGCAATTTCTCCAGCTAACTTTTATTAATTAAATTATGGGATTCCTTAAATTGACTTAATAACAAAACTATAAAAGAAAAAACAAGAAAGAAAAAGAGGATCATAATTTCATCTAGTGTGCTTTATTATAGGTGTTCTTCCCAAGGGGCCAAAAAAGGCATTTATCCAATGTTAACATAAAAGAGCAAGCTGGAATTCATTCTTTCTCAAATAACTGCACAAAACAGTAAGCTAACATGAGCCTGCAGAACTAGTATTACCTGTGGTTATAGATGAGGAAGGAATAAAACCACTTGCTTTTCAGATTTCATCTGGTAGGGTTGCTTTTGTAAACAAATTATTTATTTTAAAATATTTTAAAATTTATTTTAAAATATTTATTTTAAAATTTTTAAAATAAAAATTTATTTTAAAATTTAAAATTATTTATTTTAAAATTTAAGAATAAAATTATTTATTTATAAAATTTTAAAATATTTAAAAATTTATTTTAAAAGAGAACGTACTCTAAAAGTCTACAAATGGAGTTATTTAAGGATATTGGTTTGAGTATGTTCCTTTACATTTAACAAAAACAATACACACACACAGACACTCATCAGCATCTTTGTCTACCACCATCTCAGATGTTATATTGATTTTATACAAAAAGTCTTACAAAGTTTTTGATCTGTAATCTAACATGCCTAGTATCAAAATAAAGATAACAAATATGAGTTGAGAAGCATATGCTGGAACAAATGCACAGCATGTGAGACGAGAGCTCTATACTTAGGTCAGATCATAAAATGCATAATGTTTTATATTCACCCCCTAAGATGGAAGCCAGCACCAGGACCAATTTCCCCCCATCTGTACAGCTGTTCCTACAAGGGGCAGGCAAAGGGGTTCTGGGCTTGACTTGGGGAACTCCACCAATTGCGTGGCAGTTGTGGCTGCTTTATAAATGCAGGCCTTTTGGAGCACCTGCCATCCAACAATTATTGGTGCTGCTGGATGACACCCCATGGGGGAAATGTTCACGCTCTTCTTGTGAAGGTTACAAACTCCTCTCAGCATTTGGCCTGATTGGGTCCAGGAGCTGAGGACTGTCCCCTCCAGCTATGACGGAGTCAGGAAGTTGGAGATTACATACATAGAGAATATTCTTCTTTTTACATTACTACAGGAATAAGACAGTATTCTTATTAAGCAGAGAATGAGATGAGGAACAATAATTATTTTTAAATTCAGTTTTGGAGGCCAAAGAAGATTTTCTGGACTAAAGAAGGTGGTGGGCCCAGCACTCCTAAAGGCTGTCTTCTAGGTCATATACCAACACTTCGCTAATAAATCTCTTTCTAAAAGGGTTTTGTTCTGAAACCTGACTTCCACATACAATCTAAATGAAAGAAAGATTATGTTTTCTGTACTGTTGGGGAATACTGTTCTCTTTTTGTAGTGCTGCAAATTCTCACCTTCTGCTAGAATAAACATGAATGAAAACCCATGTGAACATATAAATCTGAAAACAGACAATAATAGGTTCTTGTACTTCTTTGAAAAGTTCTTTTAATTGTCAATATATATACTGAACAAAAAGACAATCGAGTTACAGGCATTTGTAAAAATATTCCTATGATGACAATTAGGAAACTAATAACAAGCATTTACATTTTTTTTTTCAAGATACATAGATCACACAAAAAAGCATTTACTTCTGAAGCAAGGAAAGAGAGAGGAATAAGAGGGAGATCTTCGCTATATTTCATTTTGCACATGAGCATAATGTTTTCATTTGTATGTATTACTGTTATTTTTACATTAAAATAAAAGAATAACCATTGTTATTCTTTATTGTTATTCTAAGTATTGAAAATACTAATTACAAAGTTGATTTAGGGTGAGCATGTAGTCTATTTTCCCAATGTTTCAAGGTATACCTATGGAGCATAATCCCTACTAAGGCATTTAGTTGGCCCTCAAAAGATCAGTAAATCTGGTTAAAGAGCTTGACATACAAATAAGGAAACAAGTGTCTACAAGAAATGACAGAGTGAGACGGATCTGGCATTCTCCCCTATTTGGCCTTATGCCTAAAATGATTTAAATAGCAGCTTCTTCTTCATGACAGCAAATCCATAGATAAAAATTACTTGAGGGGCTCACTGCCCTTTAATCAATGTCCTTGCTAGTTTTCAAAAAGAAACCCACAATCAGCATTCCTGAGAGAGAGAAAGCCCTCGCTCAGCGTCTGTAATGGCTGCCTCCAGTGACAACAACAGTAACTTACCTTTGTTATCTTGCAGTGAGAAGTTGTGGTTATTTGTTGCATCGGTTGTTAAGCTGAAGTAAAACTGGTGTCCATTGGATGGCTCATCTTTATCAACAGCACTGATCTTCTGGATAACCTGGGAACAGAGAATGTAAAACATGAAAGCATGTTGCCATGTTGGCGTGCTTTGTACATTCTCTGAGGCAGGAGCGAGCAACTTTGCACCTTATGGTAGGTGCCATCTTCCTGAATGAGCTGGGGGTGAGAGACAGATCAGATGTACTAAGAGGAACCCAATCTAAAAAGGGCTTTGGAAAATAAATCATGTCCTTTTCAAAATTCATGGCTGAATGTACTTTTGTGAAGCACAGAAATAAGCTGTACCAATTGATTAAACCATCCCAGTAAACATCACAGCACTCTGAAGAATACAGATAAGGAGGGAAAAAACAGAGATTGAACTACACTTAATTCTTAGAACTTCAAGCTACTTAAATTCTGTGCCGTGTAATTGTGGGAAACATCCCTATAAAGCTTAATATGCTATATTTCTCCTTAAAGGGGTCTGAGCCTTTAATCATTTAACAGGTTTTTACAATGTTTACCTTTTCTTCTTCAGGAATTTTCATCATCCCAATTAAACCGGAATTTTAAAGTTTCTTTAACGTTAGTTTATGCTACACATCAAAGTGTTCGTTTTGGTAAAACAAGCTGATTATATTTTATCTTAAAGCTAGAAGAATTTCAAAGGCCATTAACGGCTGCTGAGTATTTTTAAAGCAATCACAAACTAGGAACAAGTTGCTCTGTGGACTCTTACTTGACCTGGCTGGGCATTTTCACAGACAGTGGTCTCGTAGTCCATGGCAAACTCGGGCGCGTTGTCATTGATGTCTAGTATAGTGATGGCAACGTAGCCTCTTCCTACTTGAGATGGATTCTCTAAGAAAGAAGAAAATGTCTCATCATTTACTCTAAGTGTAAAGTTGCTACTCAATTGGCATGTTATTCAGAAAATGTCAATAAAAAGCAATTGTAATCAATCAAAACCGTTTGCCTTTCCTAAAGAACAATTCTAATAATGAAATGATCAATTCTCATCATATTGTAGCTTTTAAAGGGAGCAGAACATTGTTGAAAGAAGAATGACCAATAAACCACGGATTTGAATATGAATATACATTTGCATTTTATGCATGTATTCATATATATCATATATGTATAAAATACTATATGTATAAAATTAAGCAGTCTTCTTTAAATGGTGTTCTTACCAGGGACTAAGCTTAGTTCAATATCAGAATAAGCAAATCTGGTGCTTTGGCTTGATATCAATTTAATAAATTTTGTAGCTAAATCTTTTTCAACAGCTCCATATCAATGTAAGCACAATATATGAAATATGACCACAAAATACAACGAAGCCTTCTGAACAAAACTCAGGTCTAGTTTTATAGTCATCTCCTTTAATTCATTCTGTAAATATTAGCAAATAAAGCTAGTGAATATATATTGCAGCTTGAAAATTAGAGATTTTCAAATTTTTGTTCAATTCAAATAAGCAACTATATAATTCAAATTGAATTTATACCCTCATGAGAACCTGTTCTCCACTTCCAATATCCTCCTTCCCAATTTAGTTTAAACCTTACAACTTACGGCTCTCCATTGCAAGGACTGTGATATTATGAACTGCATTTGTCTCTCGATCCAAAGACTTGGCGGTTGTAATAACTCCACTGTTGGCATCAATATTGAAGTATCTCTCCAAGTCTGTGTTTCTGTCAATTGAGTACCTAATTGAACATTAAAAAAAACAAAACTTCAATATTCATGTTTGATTACAGTTTGCTAAGATTATCTCATTAATTGCATAGCCAATCACCAAATCCTGCTGATTCTATAATCTGCCATTTTATAACAGAAGTGCATGCTTAGTTTAAAATTTTGCTCAAGTAATAGCTTGCTCAAAACATGCTTGTTGTTCATCTCTGTTTTTTCTGATAAACAGAAGAAAACAGTAATATAGTTATCTTGACAATGGCTCTGAGTATATAATTATTAACTTTAAAGTCTTTTTTGTTTGATGAAAACAATTTACAATAGATTTTAGTAACTCTAGTTTGGTTATTGGTCTTTGAAAATGAAACATAGGTAGACATGTTGCCCATAGGCATATACTTAAAAAAAAATCTTTAGTTTAATAATTCCAGCCTGATCTTAACAGGTTTTTACTATATTTCTCACCTTCAAGTCTTGATCTGGGTTCCAGAGGTGTGTTTCCAAGTATAAACAGACCCCCTAAAATTGCATAAATATTTTGGTGTGCAAAATAATTTTCTCAAAAAGGCTGTGATACAAAAATTAGTGAAAAAGTAGGGTTCTACTTGTATTTTTATTCTAATTCCATTCATATTTCACCTTATTCGATGTTATTATGTTTCATCCACAAAATATACCCTCCCCTCATTAACCACCATCTTCAAATTCCCTCCACAATCTATTCAGTTGGATGAGATAAAGGTTCTCATTTTAAAACAAATAATTGAAAACAAACAAATACTAACTCTGGTTTGAACAATTATTTTATATCTACATAGAAATTCTCTAATACTATTAAATGGAATCATCTTGTTTGCTGTACTACAAAATGCAAGAAATGTAAAAGGAAAGAAAAGTGTCAGAAAATGTTAAAAAAAAAAATTAGCTGTGAACCAAGAGATACTATTGTCTTTGTGCAGCTGTAGGTGTTTGGGTGTTGGGAGGATGAAAACATTATTGTCTGATGGCTTTTCTTTTCTTCTTGATATAAGAGACAAGGTTATCAACTGAGAAAACAAAGGCGAGAACAGGCAGTTTGAGGACAAGGAGTTTTCTAAGGACAAAATATATTCTAAGGAAATTACCATGGAATAGCTAAGTGTGGATTGCCCATTTGAGGTTGATGGCTATTCATTTAATATGTGCATAAAAAGAGAGGGTTGGATTTACCCAGGCATACACATGGCGGGAGAGAGGGATGAGGAGAATAGGGGCTACACAGTTTCTAGCTTTGCAAGTCATACGCCATTGCTTCCATCATTTTCTATGGGTCAGAAAGGCTGGTGGCAGCCAACTTGAAAGCAGGAGAGCACAAAGTTACTAGGCTTTTTAAAAGTAACACTGGTACACCAAGAAGAAATACAAGATAGGAGCTTTGATATGTTACCAATAAAATATAAACAAATGTAAACTCAAAATGAGTTTTATGAGGTTCTTTATTGTAATATTTCTCAAACTAACCATAATATAGAATACAAAAATATGGGCTTGCCAAGGAATCTTTCCACATGTTCATTCCTGATTCAAGGTTTAGAGCTTGGATATCCTTTAAACAAGTCTCAAAAGAGATAATTTCACAGTGTTTTATTTTCTTTTTGAAATTAAGTTATCATACAGGAAAAATGACTTTTTGAAGTATAGTTCTATGAATTTTAACACATGTAGATTCATGCAGCCATTCCTAAAATCAGGATACAGGGCTGTTCCATCAGCACAAAACTCTCTTGTATTATATCTTTGTAGACACATTCTCCCATACAATGAGGTCCAAGCAACCACTGATGTGTTACAACAGGCTTACCTTTTTAAGAAAGTCATCTAAACAGCATTATGTAGAATGTAGCCTTGTGGAACTGGCTTCCTTTACTCAGCATAATGACTCTGAGGTTCATCTAAATTGGTGTATCCGTTCCTTTTAATTGCTAAGCAGTACTCCATTAAATGAATGTACCACTTTTGTTCATAATACTAAGAAATAAACTATTTTTCCTGCCTCCATAGGGGCTTATCAATGTTATTGCTCTTTTCAAAGAAAAAGCTTTGACTTCATCCAGGTTTTAAGGTTTCATTCAGTGTGAGAGAGATAAGTAGACTGTGCTTACCCAGAACAGGACCCTAGTATTTTTGTTTTGTTTAACTGAGGAATAGACAATCACAAGATATATAAAGGAAAAGGCCTGGTGAGGAAGTAATGATACGTGGTTGATTAAACATTTATGTTGGATGAGGCAAATTGCCAAGGGAAAACTCTGTCCAGCCTTTAGAATTGATTTTACCAATTATATATGCTTGATGTGATCAGGAAATTGCAAGTGCAACAGAGGCCATCTTCCCTTTCCCTTTTGGAAGTCTTACTAGCAAACAGTTGTGCAACTGCCAGGGTTCTATGCAGCCACAGTCCAATTTCCAGTTTTTGGTTCCCTGTGTGATTTAGACAGTGACAGTGGTGTTGGAAGTGGGATATTTTTGTTAGAAACCCAGTTCCTATGGTCACCTTAGGGTTCATAACCCACTGTAGATGAATTATGTGTTGGTCAGGAGTTATTGCTTTGGATCCAGTCTAGATCTCCTTCAGTCATTTCAAAGACATTTACCTTCTAATGACCTGCTTTAGTCCTCTCCTTTTGAAATATCTATAGTACTTTCAGTTTTCTGCTCTGAACTCCAACTTATAGGTCAATCATATAAAAGAGATGTATTTTCTTCTCTGAAATGTTGCATTAGTCAAACCATTATATACCCGTATTTCATATTGTTAACATCTTAAATATGTGCATGCATGCATGTGTATTTGTGTGTGTGCGTGTGTATATATATGCTATATATATATACACACACACACCAAATATACATGTATAAATATATACTTTTGTTTATTTTATGCAATGGTAATAGAACAATTTATATTAATGATTGATAAGAGGATTATCTCTTAATATCCACACACCCATATATCAACTGAGCGAGCATTAAAAGCATGAATTGCTAATTTTTTCAAATCTCTAAGTTAATTACTAAGAGAACACTTGACTATTTTAAAATAGACTTCTAGATTCTCACAAAGCAAAAAGCCTTTGAACTTGACACACATCTGTAAATGACCTCACACAATTCCCCATCAGGCTAAAGCCAATCATCAAGAGTTGCAAAGGTCACAGAGCTAGAATAAAGGACATTAAAGTTGAGAATTAATAATGTGCAATATCTCCAACCATTACTGACCTCATAGGGTTCTATTTACAACCAAGGCCTCTATATGTTTGAAGAAAAGATCTATTGTTAATCAGCCTTTCCTATCTTTCAAATATATATTATTTCTTAATTATTAAAATTCTATAGTTTATAAATTATGTGAATTCATTACTATAATCCACATTTAGATGTTACAAATAGCACAGCCTTATACATATACACACATACACATTTGGTAATTTGTAAATTACTTTGATTTTCTTATCTTATGTCTCCATTCATTCATGCATTCAGTAAATATTCTTCGGCACTTACAAGTGACACTGTATTCAGGAAACACAGAATATAAACAAAGAATAATGGTCACCTGTAGTATTTAGTAGGAATCCCGTAGTATTTAGTAGCCATGTAAGATATGATGGAGGAAGTTGGGCAGGTATGGGGAGAGAAAGAGGTTGTGACTTGAGAAGAGATGGGAGACCTTGGCAAGGTCAAGGTATAGACAGTCTATAGCACACTAGGTGGTTGTTCTGTTTCTGGCTCCCAAGGACTCAAGCTCACTGGTATTAAAGGAGTTTCCCTATTTTCTACCAGCTCCTCTAGACGTGAAAAAAAAAACCTCCAAAAAACTAGAGCTTGCCTAAGGAGTATTGTTTTTAATGCATATAGTTGAGAAATAAACTGAGAAAAATGATCCCTTAGATGAGAGAAAGAGAGAAAATATGGGCAATGTTAGAGAGACAAGTGTAAAATGTGTCTGACTTAGAATCTTGGAGGGCTGACGGACCTAAAAGAGAAGGATCCTAAAGAAATTTGAGGACATACTATTTGCAGTTCTAGATCCACTGGTCTGGCAACTGAGTCACTGGAGGCTGAACTGGAAGGAGAAGGAAGACTGGTGTTTCTCTTACCATGAACCAAAGCTAAGTTCAGGGTGACTTCTGCTGCCAAGAGCTCTGTGTGTACTCACCTAAGCCTCCAGTTTCTGCAAATGACAGTCTAAAGTAATGGGCTTCCTTCAGGGGCCAATTAGAAAGGTCACTTCCATATTTTTTGCAGCAAGAGCAGTTAAAACTTCTGCCCCATCCATTTTTTAGGTAGCCAGATCTAAATCTCAATATCCAACTTTAATTCTTTTCCCCAGATTTTTGTAAAATGCTCCAGTTGCCTGCAATACATATCTAAAAGTAAATTTGTCTACTTTTTCCCAACCCTATCCCTCCAGATCTTCCCCATTTTCCAAATGTAATGATTTTAAAACATAAGTTTACATTTTTCCTAATCCTCAAAAGAAATATGTAATGTTGTATGTGACAGAGACTTCTCTATTTGCATGCCTAAAATCTTTTTCCCTTTAATTTTTACTAATAAAACTCAGCCTTTTTTTTTTTAAAGAGCTAGCCATGTATCCAGCTAAAAAAGATTTTCTAGCATTCCTTGTAGAGGCAGTATATTTATATCTAAGTTCTAGCAAAGGGGATGCAAAAGAAAGTTGTTGGGTTGAGCCTCATTGAATACCAGACATATATTTTTGCAATCACTGGAAAATAAGAATCAGGAACAAGAAATTTTAATTTAGGAGGGACAATTAATAGGAGCTACCAAAAGACAAATATGCAAATGTGGGCACAAAATCATATATAAAGGCACACGTTTAGCTTTTGAATGTCAAAAATGTGAAAAATTAGAAGTGTTGATTCAGCAAGCAATTAATATTTTTTTGTTTTTGCCCCTTTGCCTTTCTCACACTTGGGACAAGAGTACAGTGGAAAGAGATCTAGAAGCCATTTTGTAAATATGAGGTATCAAGGGCTTGACAAAAGCAGCTAGGTCCTTCATGGCAATACACTGCCAAATTATCAGTCCTTGACTGCCTAGCTCTAGACTTCTCATTGGTAAGTCATTAGTGTTGAGCATGGTTCTCACCAGCCAAGCACAATTTCTAATTAATGCCAACAGATAGTATTATTGGTATATTTTGGGTACTGGAAACTAAAATCTCACAGTCGATAACAGCTGGAGCCAAGCCTCAGATCCACGTGTCTTAGCCATCTTTCTGGCATACTTCTTCACAGAAATGAGTCTTATTAAGTTGGTGCCATCCACAACTCCATGGTTCTGCTCTTTTCACTTGTTTCCCATTGCTCTCCTCTCTAAACCCCTAGGTCAGTCAAACTGATGTTAGTTAAAGAATGAAATATCGTTTGCATTCCCATCTCTGTGCATTTCTCATGTTGGTCCTCTACTACTATTTTAACTCCTTTCCAATGACCTTAGTCCTACTATTCCTTTAGAAGAAACTTCTGGCATTAAGCAGTAAGCCTTTCCCATTACATCTGAAAGTGTAACTTTCTAAGAAAATCTGCTATATGAAAGATTCTTGCCACTTTACCTCATGATTTCTTGTGCTACACCATCATGAACCACAGAATGAGAATGAAGGGACAGTATTTCTTGCCAAGACTCATCCACTAACCAATTACACTAAATTGGGCTTTTCATTTGCCAGTTGTAGTCTTCTCTTTCTTCATGTGCAAAATGAGAAACTGGTACAAGATGATTTCTGTTTTCTAGATTTAACATTGGAATTTTAATGCATTTTGGTGTAAGATCTTTTCTACAGCTAGACTGCAAGAGAACTGGAACCATATCTCATTTATCTATATATCCTCAGTTCCCTGCACATCTGCTACAAAAGGAAGTACCTAACAAATACCTATTATTACTTCTGCTGTCAAATAAGTTGCAGAGAATAAATATGCTCTTCTTTATAATTAAAAGGAGCCTTTTTATTACCCAGTTATCAATTTGCATGTCAGCATTCATAAATAGAAGGTGCATGTGATCAGGGTGGAGTAACACAAATGTATCTTAACTACTTAAAACAATGGCAAAAGGTAATATAAGAAGTGACCATGAATAAATCTGAACAATAGAATAGCTAAATCACTTGAAATGAAACCTTAACGTCTCCCAAGTAGTGTGTGTGTGTATGCATGTGGAAGTTGCATAAGAATTGTACAGGTTTGAATATAAACCTCAATAAAACTCTGGAACCACATTTTCTACTGTGTGATGGGAACATGTTTGTTATTTTTGACATAGGATTAATAATGCTTGCCTTACAGGGTTTTAATGCGCAGTATGTAGTTCAGTGTATATTGATAGCAGATAGCCTCCTCATACCCTCTCTGATAATGGCAACACAATTTTCCTTTGGGTTTAACTTCTCCCTATAACATGCTTCTTGATGGTACTCACCATCAACGTGTCCAGAACTTGCCTGAGTAAGTGACGGGCACATTTCAAGAGAGGCAAATAAACTCACCAAGAAATGTGAACTTTGCACAAAGGGAAATATGCAAAATAAGGGTGGTGTTGGTTCATTCCGTTGGCATTATCTGGATGAGGTTCTTATAGAGGAACCTGATTCCCCTGTTTTCTGAAGACTGGCTAGTCAACCCTTCCTTTGATTTTGTAAGTTACCCCAAATTATTATAATAAATTCCTTTTTTTTTTTTTCCAAGTAACTGTGGCCAATTTTGTTGATTCAATTAAAGAATTCTTAGTGTCCAGTATAAGCTAATTGTTAGTCACCTAATATTTCAATCTGATATATGGTTCTCTCTGACTTATAGTAAAAATTATTATGGATTTTGAAGTCCTTTATTAGATTTTTCAATAAGCATTTTTAGTGTGGAAAGCACAACAAGGGAGAAGTCAGGAGAAATGGACTTTTCAATAAATTCATTTTACCTGGAGTCTTTCAAAAGCAGAGTTTTAGGTCACAAGCAATATAATGAAAAACAGAAAAATGGCTAAAAATTAGAAATTTCCTACTTACCAAGTTTTGAAAATTATCTCTGGATACAAAGTATACTATTCTATACAATCACGTTCTACATTTTTACCATACCTGAACATATACATTTTCCTTTCTTTTTAGTGATACTATATTAAACCAAGGAGCTTTTTGAAATACATTACAGCACATTTTCCCACAGAACTTATTTCTGCTACTTTTCAAATTAACCAAATTTACTGCCAACACTATTTTTAAATGTTACCAGCTTGCTAGATTTCTTATAATAATCAGATGTAAATAATTTAGATTAAATAACATGTACAAACATATGCATGCATACAAACTACTTAAAACAATACACACCGAATTATTCAAACATTTCAAATGTGCTCAATCTGTGACATACATAATGTGATATCTGATAGTATTTTATCAACTTTTATCTGAGGATATATAATAATGGGAATGCAAAAGAAGCTGCTGATAAAGATGATCATCTTGGCACCCTTAAACATAAATATAAATATAGTTCTATATTTAAATTGTTTAAAATGCTGAAAATGCTCACTGTTACCTTTTAAATCACCTTTCTTCACATCTAATCTCATTTGTAGTAAATCGTGTTTCAATTCACTGGCTATTTTTAGCATAGGGATTTGGGGCTTGCTGTGCTGCCTACAGATATGAATTTGCTGATTTCATAATATAGCAAGACTCCTAGGAAATAACCACGGAAAACCTAAACAGCCTTTGCATAATATTTCCTTGGCTTGCCCAAATCCTGCCATCCCTCAAAGCTCTGCTTTTGTTTTCGCTCCTTCAAATGAAGTTTTCTGGCCGGTAAACTCTGGGCAATTATTAATTATCTCATAATTTGTCTTGTTAAAGCGCTGGCATATTTTTGTTGTTGTTCATTATTGTTTAACTTTTTATGGGGTTTTATTTCTTCAACCAGATTGCAAGTTCCTTGAAGTCAGAGGAAATGTTTTATTCATCTTCATTTTCCTATCAGGAAATATTCCCTAGGGCTTCACACAGAGCAGGTTTTTAATAAATACATGCTGATTCATTGATCATCCCATCAATGCTGACATGAGAAATGAATTGTGCTCTAGACTCTGGGCTGCCCTTTCAGATTTTAACAATTTTTTAATGAGAATCTCACACTAGTAAAATCCTTTCCATTTGGAAAGATGATCAGAATCAACAGGCCACAATCTGTGTTTCCAAGTTCAAAAGATAAATCTTCACATATGGCATTCGCAATCAGAATGTACACACAACTACATGAAACATAAAAAGCTAGAATCATGGTTGCCCTCAATTACCCACTTTTACTTTAAAAATTGTTCCTTTTTTTTTTTTTAATAAGTAATCTCTAATATCATGAATTTCCACCTTTGGCTTTGCCTATAGCTTCTACTTTCCTTATGGGAAAAGTAAAAAGCAAAGTACACATGAAATGTTGGGTTAGGTAAGCTATCTACATCGTGGGTAAGCTACAAAGTATATATAACATTTCACAATGCCTTTCTTTAATCTTTCCTTCTTTTACCTTATATTTCTAAAGAGGCAAAATGGCAAGGTTCCTCTCATGATATAGGTGTGTCGCTGTCTTCTATTAAGGAAAGGGCAACATACACAGAGATGTGCATAGACGTTTTTTGGTTGCTTTAGGAGAGCAGGTAGAAATAAGAAAATGCTGTATGAGGTAAGGATCATGTTGGAAAAGGATGGCAATTTTGTCTTGGTGGACGCAAGTCAATATATTTCTTTCTAGAATTCTAATCTCTTGCCCTGTATGTGAGTAAATATCCCAATATACATGATGTATGCTAGATTTCAGTATTATACTACAAAATAATGTCAATAATTCAGACACTAATTATTCAACTTTCCATGCTGTTTTACAATTCAAATATTTTAGTCCTAATTTCAAACAATGGAAGTTAACGTTCCTCAATTACAGTTTTTCTAGAGTGCACAAGCACAAAATCCACAATTGTAGGGTTCCATCTAATCTGGAGGTTCACTGTTCCTAGGGTCCCACAAGACTGGGCTATCTACTCATCCACTGGCAGAGGTTGATGGAGGGTTTACATTTTGACAGTTACTCCAATGCCCAATAAAAATATATCTTTCCATACATCAAACAACTAAGTAATATTTTCCATATCCTGAAAAATAAGTGAACATAAAATTTCTTTCAATGAGAATTACCAGTGGAGTTGTATATAAGGTACATCTCTTTTCACTGGCTCTAATACCAAAATGTAAAAATGACATAAAGAACAATAATGAATAATATTAGCAATGATAAAGATAAATACTGCTTATATCTAAGCATAATTCACAGTTTAAAAGAATCAGTTACTTTCCCTTTCTTACTTAATCCTCAAAAGAGCCTCTGGAAAATTAGGAGGCAAAGTGACATCTGCAAGGTCATTCAGCAAGTAGCAGGCTCGGGAAGACAGCCAGTTTTCTAGAGAATGCATAGGAGCAAATGCCTCCTCCCCGACTACGAAATGAAGGCAGTGGCCTCTTAAAGGATATCATAATGGGGGTAGGGGGTGGGGCAGGGAGAAATACATGACAGGGGAATCCAGAAGAATATAAACTATGAATGAATGTATTGATCTCATGAAAAATAATGTAAAATAAAGGCATGCTTCCTAGTAGGCAAATATTAAACTAAGTCAAGACATTAATCCTATAGCTATCGAATGCAAAAGAAAACTTCACAAAAATGTAGCATTCTAGATCATTTTGGAAATGTCTCTGCATTAATGAGATTTAAGTAACAGAAAGTTAGTACTACCTTGAACTTTCAGACTATCTTTGTTAATTTTACGAAAATGAAAACAAGGTAAAAACGATGATGTTGGCCAACTGCTCATTCATGTTAAAGAGACCTTTACCTCCAAAATCACCAGCCTCTGACCCTTTCTCTCTGTGCTTGAAAGAACAGACATGGAGTTTACTTAAATCTCTCTAATCATCATCACCATCCACTTGGGATATTATTCCTTCTTCTTCCCCAAATTATCAATATAATACTACTGCTAAAGTAAAGTATCAAAGAAGTGAAATATTTTATTTGAAAAAGTTTCAAAAGCATGACACACATGTAGATGGGGAGAGGAAAAATAGGAAACAAAATAAAAATACAATACAATAAATAAAAATTATCTTAAATTATCTCATTCCCTTAGATACTAAATTACAATCTGTATTAGTGTCTCCTTCTGTCTCCAAATACCCAGATTATTGAGACCACCTCTTTTCTTCTCCCCACTAAACAAGCTGATTTCAGTAGCAATCAGACTAACTGAAGGAGCTGATCCATGCCTACAGTTGTTTTGTGGTTAACTGTTCACAAGCACAGGAGATTAAAGTGTGTCACCAAGAAAAGTGTGGCTGTAATGAGCCCAAATTTAAGTGTGTCCAAGTTAATGTGAATGTTTAGTTCACAGTTTCGTAGGTGGAGATGAGCTTAAGCCTAGGAGCTGTTTTGACAATGAAGGCTTGGCTAATACAGGGAGAAATGTAAGGCTCATTCTGTGTGTCTGGTATATTTGTGATGCGTAGATATTCTAATGCATAGAAGATTATATTTTCAGAATGGTTTGTGATCACTACATTAAAATAGTATAGCCATCCATACATACTCAACTTTTTGTTATAGCTAAGGGAATAATGAGGACGAATTCAATTTTTAATGACTAGTTAATGTGAACTTATTTTGGTTAGATTCTGATATCAATATCAAATAAAAGAGAACACTAATGATTTAATATCATGTATCTATGCCAAAATCAGCCTATTATTTTTGGGAAAAAAAGTTATGAGTTTTTTAACCAAAAATTATCATATAAATTATACATATTTTTCATGACACTTTGTAATCAATGTCCAAACTTAGTTCAGAACTCAGCTCAAAAGCACTTACCATTATTAAATATCAGTTATCTGTGAAAGTTTGCAATGAGCTTATAAGCTAACATCTGGATATAAAACTTTGCTTTTTGTGTCTTATGGTTTTTATCATCAAAATCAAACCTTCACATTGAAAAGTAAAGTACATTATTTATTAATTCAAATCAAGGCATTTTATACAAGGCACATTTTATTTCAAAGGCATTAAATTTATGATATTCATTCCAACAGCTATTATTTATCATATGCACATTCATACATGTAGATCTCAGAAGATA
The DNA here is from genome assembly GCF_030445035.2 of Dasypus novemcinctus. Classification (NCBI taxonomy): domain Eukaryota; kingdom Metazoa; phylum Chordata; class Mammalia; order Cingulata; family Dasypodidae; genus Dasypus; species Dasypus novemcinctus. The sequence goes on along the minus strand of NC_080688.1, from coordinate 82,603,135 downwards.
TATTATTGGTCAAAGTGCAAAATGGAATATTGGGACATTCTCAAATGTTTATGTGTCATCATTCTGTTCTGAAGAGATTAACTGGCTACCAAACTACGTCTCACCTAAATACAGGATATTGAAAGTACACTTTTTAAAATCTTCCTTATGCACAAAAAAGATATTTTATTTTGTATAAGTGGAAATAATAAGCTAGACAAATATGTGTTCACTAAATGGACCACACTGAAAGGTGGTTTGGTTAAAAATTAATTCCAAATTTAAATTGTTTATACAACTCTTTTCCTGATACACACATTTATCCTATACCTAGGATATGCATCACTTCATTTTTGAATGCAGTTTGCTTTGAAAGAGGCTAGGGATAATTGGTTTAATAGAAACATCTTCTCCGGCTTGTGGGTATTAATGGCTTTTGTAAAAACATTGCTACATAATAATGGCTTTGGATAATCAGGTGGCACATTTCTGAATTAGTAAAATGTTGAATTTTTCTGCTACTCTGGCTTGATACATATATAAACCTGGTTTTTATTTGTTGTGAGCCAAAGGATCACAATGTGGAAACATAATTTATGAATAAAGGCACACTGATACAAAATCAAAAGGAGAGGAATGAGCCATTACCTCACAGGGCTGTTGGAAGAATCAGGGTCATGAGCTGCTACAGTGCCAATGATATTCCCAACTTGTGTGGCTTCGGACACCTCCATGGGATACAAAGGTGAGGAAAACACAGGAGGCTCGTCCACGTCTTCCACAATTATCTTCACGGTGGTCGTGTCACTGAATGGCCCCAGGCTGAGAAAGCGAGGGTCAGCATCTTTATTTGCAGCTTCTATCCGTAGCGTATAACTTGTTTTGGCTTCAAAATCCAGTTCCTACAAAGAAAGTTATTAGGAAAATGGAATTACCAATTAAGTAGCCAGTATAGCAGAGTCTTTTCATTTATGAATGTCAATAAGCACAGAAAGGACCCTGCCATAAAAATGCACCATCAAAAATAATAAATAGTAATGCCATCAGAATCCTGCTGCTTTTCTGGCTCGTAGACAATGGTAAGTGCTTTTGAGCTAACTTAATCCACTCTGCTGCCATACATTGCCTGGATAAATACAGGTCTTTAGAATATGATTTGAAAGCCAACTGATAAGATTGAAAAATTGTTTCCTACAGGGAGATCGATGTAATATTCTTCAACCGTGCAATTTAACTGCACTACCCAGGGGTGCACATTACAAAGGAAGCAAAAGTACAACTTTCCATGGAATTTAAAGGTCAGTTTCACAGATACGGAGGACCTCAATAGGATCCCAAGCTTTCAGGTACTCAAACCGTAGACGACAGCAACAGGCAGCAAGTGGCGGCTGTGCAGTCAGATCATGGGGCCTCTGCGACCCCTCCATTGGGATACACTAGAGTCCCCTGTACTTTCAGTAGATGCTTTACAGTTACAGTCCGGAATCGTGATTTTGGAACCAATTTTCCAAGAGGATTAATATGCTAAATATCCCCTCAAAAACTGCAACCCAGATCAAACTGCATGGTAGCTTATGAACATTGTAAAGACAATTGAAATGCTACTCAAGTCAAGGAACATCTTGAAAAAAAAAAAAGAATTATAAACAAAACAGGTAAAGTCATTGATGACAATAATACTCTTTGTTTTCCTCTATGGATATTGAGAGAAATAGCTTTTTAAGACTTTCAATCCCCATCTCACCATTGTAAAACAGTCCCCAAATATCCCTTTGCACTGGATGATATAAAACAAAAATATTTAAAACGAGAAAAGAACTAATGTCTAGAAATCCTGCCAATTATAAAGTATATTTCTTTTAATTGTTAGCATTTAATGAAAAAAATAAGAAAAATGGGCTAAAATATAATACAGCAGCTATGTACAGTGGGGGAAGCACAGAGATTGAGTGATGAGGAATTTTCTTGTCTGTTTTTTATCATTATTATTGAAATAATAAAAATGATTTAATAGTGATAGAAGTGATGAATGCACAACTATGTGATTATACCAAATACCACTGATTGTACATTTCGGATGATACTTTATTAATATATATCTATAAAAGTGAATTGTTTAAATAAGTGTAATGCTTTTAAGTATGCACATACTAGACAGACATATATTCCAGCTGATTCCACAAAGGACTTGATAAATAAAACAATGCAGTCATATACATGTACATCTATGTTATACATAATATATATTACACATATTATATAAAATATACTCAAATATATATGTTACATAACAATGGAGTTATATAATATAAAGAGCCCAACTCCACTTAATCCTGAAGGAAAATTACATAAAATAATACTCAGAATATATTCTTAATATTTAGACCACAGCACTTACTAAAACATGTGTTGAATGTCTGTCTCATCTGCTAGATTGTAAGGCCCACACTGAGTTGCTGATCTCTCCTATTCACAGCACCTAGTAGGATGCTAGAGCCTAGAGGGGCCTCAAAACACTTAATGAATTAGAAAATACTAGAATGCAGATATCCAAGCCACAAGAGCACTATATCTGAACTATACCTTTGCCCCTGAGCATCTTGATGGCCAAAGTGAGGGAGTGAAAGAAGATGACAAAAAGAAAAAGGATATGGTCCCTGCCATGAAAATTTTCATGGAATTGATTCGGGAAAGCAAAGTTTTAATTCTTACCTGAGATTTCACGTAAGAATGTTTAGATATGTATGTAGTAGGCAGTGCTCTAAATAAAACCTTACTAATAAATTCAGTGACATTTTTAAGGCTACATTTTTGGTTTGTCTGTTATTTAAGACTGTATCTAGCCCAATGGTTCTCAACCAAAGGTGAGCATCAGAATCAACCAGGGCACTTTCCAACACAAGCCTGATTGCTTCTAATATTTTGATTCATCAAATTCAGGATGGGACACAGATATATGTCAGGTATTTTTAAGAGATTTGTCATGTAATTCTGATGCAAATCCTCTTTCTGGAAACCTAAGTCATTAACATTTTCTTGGGTTCAATCTTTAATTTGGGAATGGCCAAGAATAGAACAATGTATTCCCATTAACCTAAATGCATTTACTGCTTAGGTAACCTCTACAGATACTCATAAATAGTTTTGTTAATAACATTTACAGTATGTTTTCATATTCCTTATAAAGAAATCTTATTTCCAAATATTATGTCTATATTTGATAGAATATGTTTTTAAAAAATCTTCTTTACCATCTCCCTTCATATCCATTAAAAACCACAACAAATTATTTGTTCAGGTTTGCACTATTACTAAAAGGGATACAAAGTATTTTAGATTCAAGTAAAAGGTTCACTGACTAGGAAAGAATAATTTAAAATTTACTGCAGAAATGAATTCATTTATTTTATAGAAATCTTTTTTAAAAATGTGTCTTAAAGGCAACAACATGACATAAGGAATCTTGTCATTAAGTCATGAAGAAATATGGTATTATATATTTTGATTGGTTGCCTAAAAGCTATTATGAAAAGAGCAATAAAATAATTCAAATGAAAGGCTATGAATCAAGATTACATACAAAAAGGATTACTATACAAAATTATTTTCAGAGAATGCAAGAATAAGTCAAAGATCTAGTTTTCAAGGAGGGGTGTGGTATGATGGACAGAATGAAAGAAAAAGCTTCGGCAATAAAATTTTAATTCCCAATTTTACTTCTCATTATTGATTTCTATATAAGCAATAATTCCATGACGGATTTAATAGTAGGGTTATGCTTGACCAACAACAAAAAAAGAAAAAAAGTTAAAATGACAAGTGAAGAAAGGAAAAGAAAAATGAAAGGGAAGAGAAGGAAATAAAAGTAATGCCTGACCAGCTCTACTCAATGTTGAGAACTATGTATCACTGGAAACAATATAAAATTGGAGATTTAACCAAAATTCTCTTCATGCCATAGCCAACAGCGGCAAGCAATAAAAAGATTAATAAGAACCTAGGATCAAATCTTGAGTTGGACTGACTTAAACTGAAACCTTATGCAGGTCAATACCAGGTTGTGGGAAGATGTCCCCTGTTCCTGTGACCTTTTCTTATGCACAAAACACTGACTTTTATCCCTCAGCCAACCTCTGAGACACCAGGAACAGAGGTCCCCTCCATTGGAACCAAGATTACGAAGACACACAAGCACATTAAGGAGCAGAGATACTATGTGACCTCAGAGCTATGTGCATCTACACCCAGTTCCTTTCGGTTAAGACATGTCAGCATTCTTCAAGCTCTAAGAGCAATCAGGACCTCATATTGTCTCACGTTATCAAGTTTAGGCATCTGCTCACCTTTCCAACCTCATGAAGTTACTGTAAATAATTTATATAAGTAAAGCAATTAGAACAGTGACAGACACAGTGTAATTTCTGTATATTTTCTGAATTGCTATTACACTGTTATTATTAAGACTCCTGTTTCCTGCTATATTATGCGTGAATAGAATGTAAAGACTGAGTCTTTCTCATGCCCCTTTTCTCCATGGCATTGACACCTATGCCTCTGGCATAGTCAAATTATAACATCCATCTGTTGAATTCAATGAACTAGCTATCACAAATAGTGCAGTCTCAATATCTCCCCTTGCCATTGTTAGATTTTTCAGTATTAAAACCTAAGCTAAAATGTAATCCTGAATTAGTTTAATAAAATCATTGTACTTTTTTTCCCCCATACAGTTTGGATTCTTGTCTGTAGCCAAATAAGCTCTGAATAAGCTCAATGACCAATTTACAGAACTTTCACCTTTACCTGATCCTGTTTCTGATATTTCAGGAACTGATCCAACTTAAATCTTCTGGGAAGTCTTCATTTTCTTTTTTTCAACCAGGATGTGGTACAAACAAGGCTGATTAGTGTGTGTGTGCATGCCTGTGTGCATTTTATTTCCTATGTTTAATCCTGATTATCTCTAAAAGCTCTTTGACTCCTTGTCATCTTTAAAAGCCTTTCCTTTCCTGGAGAGTCCAGCTCGGTCTTTGAGATCAAACCACATTCTATAGCTTTCAATATCCTTCCTACTTCCTGATCAAATCACTGTAAATCTTAATTTTGTTCCTAAGTAAATGGAATTGTACCAATGGAAAAATGACTCCCAACAATAACTTCCTCGTATGATTATTTCACTCTAAATAAATCAACTATCCAGAACCTTAAAAGTGATTTACAGCCATGAATTAGGTATCTCAGCAAGAGTACTGTATATTTAAATACAATGAAAAGCATTCTAAAACTAAGTACTTTCACAAAGAAAAACATACCTTCTTTAATATGCACAGCTGTACTATTTTCCTCCTTCCCTGGATTGAGAGACATATTCGTTGCTATATGAAGGTTATCTTTGTCTTAAAATTTTGTGAGTCATGAAAATTACATGCAGATATGGGCAAGACGTTAGTCTTTTGTAGAGAGGAAAATAAGGTAAAAATATGTTCCAAAGTGACATATGAAAAAACAAACCTACAATTCCATATCTGGACACACCCTGTTGATTCACTTTGGGAGGTCAATGGGTTAAGGGCAGTAGAGCGCTAGGGTCTTCCCAGCTCTGGGTGTCCTCTCCTGGGGGCTGGCTGTTCATATCTGGTTCACTGCTCTACACTTTGAGATCCTTATGATTGGGGCCAAAATTTATTAATCTTACATTTCTCCAGATATATATCTGACTATACAGAGACTCCCTGATAGCTGAATGAACAAACATATCTAAGGCCAAACAAATCATTTGAAAACCAGTAAAAGTAGGTGTTAACAAATCTAGAAAAAGCAAAGAAGATTGGTGGGTGTCTCTAAGGATAAACTCTATATTGTTTACAGCACACCCTTCTGATTATGTGATTCTAGTCTTCCCTTGCCTTTTGAGCTATTTGAAGATATTGTAGAAAACATCAGAGCTGTACAAAATGATTTTCCTGAAATGGGAAAAAAATTCTGTCAGGGTAGCCAAATGACTTCTCTCCTTCCAAGGAAAAAAGCCTGTTTCACATTTATATATAAATTCATTGCAACTTTCCTTATTCCACATAAATGAAGGACTCTTTACTTGCAACTGATTTTAACATCTTATCAGTTCCCACATGAGCAATGTGTTAAATACAATCTTTAACATGTTATTTTATATTTTTATGAGGTATTACTTTACCTTTTTAAAGAAATTACTTTTAGCACAGTTGATTATAAGGACCGTATATCAACGAACATTCACATATTTGCAAACAGAATTTATGCACTTATATAGAAAGTGCCTGGTGCTCTACAGGTAAACTGGGAATCTTTCACAGATACTATAAATAAATCATGGTATCATTTGAGCCTAAAATATTAAAAAATCAGGCTATGCGGAATAAAATAAGGATACAAATATCAGGAATTATAATATCCATCATCTAGCCATACAGCTTCCTCTAAGATTTTAACCTAGATATGAGTCCTGAATATAAAAAAATAGCAATCAAGCAGGTATTTTAACATATTTGTATTTTATAACAATTAAATTCTTTTGCAAATGTATATACACTAAATGCATAGCACATTTCAGTTTCTAGGTTGGACTTATCTACCAAGAGGTAACACCATAAACTGCTTAATATATTTATAGTAAATATGTATAATATATAGACGACTCACAAACAATGGCGTTGGAAGGGATCCTAGACTTGTCTGGGTGGTGTACCATTCAAATGATAGGAGTTCAAAAGAAAGAAGAGATCAACTGAAGAGAAGGAAATCATAATTGAAAATTTTTTTCAGAAATTAATGATTTGTGTTTCCAGAATAAAAGTGCATGTGTCAGATTCCTCAGGCTGCTCTAGCAAACTACCACAAACTGGGGTACTTGAAACAACAGGAATTTATTTCCTCAGGGATCTGGAGGCCAGAAGTCTGAAATCAAGGTGTCAGCAGGACCAAACTTCCTCCCAAGGCTTTAGGGGAGGGTCCTTCCTTGCTCTTCCAGCTTTGTGTGGCTCTCAGCAAGTGTCCCTTGGCTCGGGGTGCTTCTCTGCAATCTCGGCCCCCATCTTCACAGGGCCTTCTCCTCTGGGTATCTCTTTCTGCCCCATTCTCTTCATATAAGGTCATTCATCTTTGGGTGCATAACAGCTCTTAGATGTGGGATGAGCCCACCGAGTGATCCTTAACTAATTATAGCTGCAAGGATCCTATTACCAAACACGGTCACATTCTAAGGTGCTGGATGGACACCATTCAACCCACTACCAGCCCTTGGATTGGCAAAGCAAAGGGTAAAATGCAATTTAGAAACACAGGTTTGCCGGAGAGTGAAGTGTTTTAGGTGTCTGCATGGTTAGCACTTTCTGGGCAAATTTTACTGTGACCAGGCCAGAAGCCAAGCCTTGGAAGTTACAGGATGAACAGACAGTGTGAAATCTTTCTGAGAGCTCTACCTCCTAGTAGGAAGTGTTTATAAACGAGGATGAGACCTGTAGTCCTGGAAGCATTTTAGGGTTTGTAAATTCAATGACTTATCTCCCTCTCAGGAGAAGTTTATGTGTATTACCAGATGGCCAGAACTAGGGAAACTTCCTTTTTATCCAAAGAGAATTTTGTTAATGTACGGAAGATCAAGAGTCTTTGCTTCCCCCAGGAGAGGAGGAGGTCAACAGTGTGTATATAAGCTCCCAGGTGCTTATTTTCAATGTTCCTCACCTAAAGTATGATCCTCCCCGCCCCCTATTTTTTGTAGATCTGTTAATACGGCTGTCATCACATGCCCATAGAATGGGAAAGAAATTGGGTCCAGGGGAACCAAAGCAGTTACTGCTGAGAGTAATACTTATCTGTTCCTGCCCCCAGATAACTGTGTTTAATTTCAGGATAATACAAATAATATAAACAGCAAAAGATTATTATGGTTTTACTAAGACAGAGTCTATAAACCACTAAAAATGGAAAAGAGAAAAAGTTACACAAAATGAGCACCAGGAATCTCAAAGCAAGGCCTTTAAAATTCCAAGGGAAAATTATTTAAAATCCAAAGTTCTATACTCAGACAAAAAAATTACTCAAATATGTTAGAATGACAACAATTTTGGATTGACCAGTTCTTAAACTTTCATCTTTCAGCTGCTTTTTCAAGACACAGCTCAAGGTAACAATCACCAAAATAAGAAGGTAAATTTTAAAAAGCAGAATGAAGAAAACACATTAAGGAGATGACATAGAACAGAATAGAAAGAAAATCCAGAATGATGACAAGGAAAAGCAGAAAACAGAATTGTAGTAGTGAGATTAAAGAGAGATAAATTGAGGACTGTTACTAACAAAATGCCCACTGCTATCATGTATTATTTTAACTCAGGCACAGAATGCTGGGGTCGGCCTAGCCTAGATGGCATTGGTGGGGCTGATTTCCTTCTGGAAGCTTCAGGGGAAAATAAGTTTCTTTGTCTTCTCCAGCCTCTAGGGACCCCCTTGCATGCCTTGGTTCCAGGCCCTTCTTCCATCTTCAAAGTACATTACTCCAATGTCTGGTTCTTCCCTGGCATCTCTTTTTCGGACCCTGACTCTCCCTGCTGCCCTCTTTTAAGGAGCCTTGTGATTACATTGAGCCCACTCAGATAATCCAACATAATCTCCCCACTTCAAGGTCTTTAATTTACTCACACCTGCAAAACCTCTTTCGTCATGTAGATACCAGGGATTAGGACATGGCCATCTTCACAGGACCACTATGGTGTCTACCACAAGTACCTACTGTGAATCCAGAAACAAAAATATAAACTAACTTTACAAATAGCCCTATTCCTGCCCAGTGTCCAAAACTGGGTTCACCTTCAGCCCTAGTTGATTCCCTTACTAGGCTGAGGTCGACATTTTCTAGCATGCACCCCTGACTGTACCCAATGACTTCTGTAAAAAGGTCTCAAAAATTTTCAGGGCAGTTAAATGCAGATTACAACCCAAAAAAAGTTTAGTTCAAGGGTTCTTAACCTTTTTTGTTGTATGAACCCCTTTACCAGTCAGATGAAACCCACAGACCCCGTACTAAGCCCTCACTGTACTGTGTATTATTTAATAAATACATCATACCCACACCACCACATCCCCACAAGAATAATGCTGTCCTGAGTTTTTAAATTCATGCTCAAGGACACCCTGAAATCTTCCCATGGACCCCCTGGGGATCTGCGGGACCCTGGTTAAGAATCTCTAGTTTATTTTATGTTTTCCTAGGAACCATCATTGAAGAGTGGCACAATGAACTAATCTTGATCCATATGACACCTTGTGAATGCTGTTGATAGCAAAGAGAGGACTAAAGTGGAAGCCAAAGGGCCTGAGACTCAGGCCAGTCATTGCCATTTAAACAGGTGTACACTGGTGGTGGCTCCCTTTCCCTGGGATAGAGTTGGGCTCAAAATCTTTTTCTACTTTCCCAACCCATAATTCTTCACAGCTCCTTTCTCCTTGTGTATTTCATTCCCCTGCTCTTTGACTATGAGCTGATCTGTGGCTTGCTTTGATGAATAGAATGTGGCAGAAGTGACACTGTACCCACTCTGGGCAAAGGCCTTAAGAGCCAGGGCAACTTCCGTTCTTGCCATTTTTGGAACAAGCCAAGGCTATCCTGCTGAGTGATGACAGGCCAGTGGTCCAGTCCCTCTATTGCCCCAACAGACAGAAAGCTACCTCCGCAGAGCAAAGCAACCTTGGTGACCAGTAACTGACCACCTACACATGGGGTGAGCCCAAGTAAGACCCACAATTAGAGTACCCACCCAAGCCCAGGTCCAACTGCTGACCCACAAATTCATGAGCTAAAAATACTGTCTCAAAGCACCACGCTTTGGGGTGACTGTTAAGTAGCAGCAGACAGTTAAAAAAAACTGGAGAGGAAGGGAATGAGACCTGGTGACTCCAGGTTTTGACATTCAATGACAATTTAATCAAAACGTAGTTGAAAGGACCAAATTAAATAATGGGGAGTGGTCAAATTTAGACATAGGAATTTCTTTGAACTCATCAAAAGCTCCAGTCCCTTGACCATGGTAATCTTTACCTTATCAGTTCTGTCCTATCTTTGTCATCTAAAAGACTCCAGAGGCCATCAATTCCATTCCCTATTGATAATATATGCAATTCTTTTTCTTTTATTTATCTGAAAATGCATTTTTATGTACTTGTTTTCTGATCAGTTATTTTGGACCCTCTTAAAATACCTTCACTGAGCCTTTCTCTGCCCTGCAAACGTAAACTTTGCAGTCTAACCAAGCAATGTGCAAAACTTGCTCTCTCTTACTTTCTAACATGTTCCTTAGATATTCTCAATTGCCATGCATGTGTTTATGACTCAGAAACCTAAATTCATACTAGACCTCTTCTTTGCGCTACAAATCTTCATTCACAACCTCTTAGACATAATCACCTGGAGAGTAAAGTTTCCTCAAACTTAATACTTTCCAGCCATATTAATCGTCTCCACACCCTCATTCTCACAGAACAGCATCTTGATACTCAAGCTAGAAACAGACTTTCAGACTTTCCTTATAAAGTCACTGACTCTTCTCATATCTATTTATTAAATGTATCTTTTTTTAAAAATCCTACCCACTGAAACTGATATAGACATTAATGTATCTTGAAAAACATAGACATAAAGGTAAATTGCATTATCTGTTACTTATGCTGACCAAAATAAAGTTCACAATGGACTGAAAATAAATTTAACACTCAGAGAACATGTCCTAATAATTGTCAAAATCAGTAAAGCAGAAGATCTCCTAAATTAACAGATTAACAATATCTTTTTTTTCCTTTGGTGTATGACTTTTTTTTTGTCTTTTTTTTTAATGTTACATTCAAAAACAATGTATTTTGTTCAATCATGTGTTGACATTTATATTACTCTCAATATTTTTCAAAGAGAGTGAATTCTTTATTTTCTTTGTAAAACCCTGAATTCATTTCTGATATTAACTATGCAAAGTTTATATCTAAATAAGCAGGTAACCACACCCATGCATACACTTACAAAACGATTAAAAATGATGTTAGGATATACTTATACATACATAATAAAAATGGTTTGAATAAAGTAGAAACTATCTGAAATTTAGAAAATCATTAAATTAGATTTACTAGGCTTATATTAATCTTATCAGACCTTGGTCTCTAAAACTAAAATACTCTAAAATGTATTCCTTTTCACAAATGACAGCAATGTCTCTGCTCTCTTCAGAAATATGCATCCTGCACAGTCAGATTAATAGAATAAAATCTTTGAAAGAAACATTTAATGAGAGCATGAAAATTAAAATGGAAATGTTGCTGGCTTGATTTTCCTATACCACACATTGGAGCCATTTTATGAAATCCTGAAATGTATACCTGACTTTTGGGAATAAGCCCGTCATCATTGCAGAACGAACCATAGAGTCTACAAACCTATGCAGCTGAGCTGAAGGTTGAAAGGCCACTCTAGCTCCCCCCCCCCCCCCCCCCCAGTGAATTGAGGCTGCAAGCATCAGCCATCCCTGCGCGTTGCTGCTCCAAGGCTTGACTTGTTTTAACCTCAGGCAGCCTTTTTTAGAGTACGGATATGAGGAGACCATGAGAGCAGCAGAGCAGAATTGGCATGAAGCATCTTAGATATTTTATCTTGATAGTGTGACAATGTGCACCACAAAACAAGCCAGCCACATGCCAGAGACTGGAAGTATAGTTATCCTTCATCGAAATGAATTTTGAAAATGCTCATTTTTTATTGTACTGTGACTCCATAGTAATGTATTTTATAGAAGCAAAACCCCATATTTAATCTCAACTGAAGTCTTATATTGAAAAGTGAAGTACATTAGAGGGAGGACTGCCATATCTCAAAGGAAAACTCAAAAACTGAATTTCCTAAAATTGTTAATTATGATATGGAAATGTAAAATGGAAGAATTCTAGGTGGAACAAAAAACAAAGTTTTCATTTGCATGGGATAGTATTTACATATATGCTTTGTGAATGCTGAAGCCCTCTGTATCCAGGTTATAAAAGTTATCATCAAGCCACTCATAAATGCAAATGAAATAGCATGTACATTACTTTAACTTTTTAACACTGCAGTATTATCATCACTTTATGTTTAAACTATATAATCATATTTTTCTTAGTGTAGCGAAGGGTGGTTAAATGATCTTTGTAAAAACTTTTTATGGCAATATCTCTTCCTATCTTCAGCCCTGTGGCTTCTGCACATTTGGTCATATTAATAATTTTTTTTTTTTCAGATGACATTAGAGCAATAATAGCAGCCTGGAAGGGATTCTTTCACAATTCTGTATTTCTTTTTCTATTTCTATACTGTTTCCTGTTCCTCCCTTACTGCCCCTAAATTCACCCCATGCCAAGTAAGGCACATGTAAATATTTCAAAATATGGTAATAATTTGCTCCAACTGGAATATAGGCCATTATGTGAATGACATTAGATTTTTATGAAATACACAGTAGACTAAAGTTTTATTATACTATAGAGATAAAATGTGTTCAGCTGATTATCAAGCACAGTCCACAGGCAGAAAATATAACCTAATTCCAGCAGAGAAAACTATCTAAATGGACATCGGAACTCTATTACCCATATGTGAAGTAAAAATTAGAGACATTCAGAATCATCAGAGTGAATAAATTTCCTTGGTTAACAAAAAACTTTTAACATCCTAGTGGAGTCTTGTGGTAAATGCTACCCTATATTTTAGGAGGAACTAAAAGTTCTATCAATGAATGGTTCATTTTCATTGATCAACCATAGCATTCTTTGTTTATCTCAGTGAAAATAAAACAAACTTTCTGGAGAGAACACAAGGAAACCTCATTGGTCTTCTTTTAGAACTACTTTTATTCAGAATGTTTATGACTCAGATTCAAAAGTCCATTTCAAATTTTACCACCCATTTTACTACATTTTGGTAAAGCAATAACCTTTAATTTTTGGGACTCATACATTTTTTTGCAGACCCCACTAGCTGTGAGAGACCCCTAGAAATTTTTACCTAGAATGGAATGTGATCCCAATTTGATGATCTCTTGGGAGAGAAAAGTGAAAATCAAAATCCTGTCTTGTAGGACCATATGAGGTTGTTCGTTCTGACTGAAAGAATTCAGAAATCTCTATTTCAGATTTTCTTTATTCTGAGAACACCATTCCAAAGAGACTTTTGGTTGTGGAAATATAAGAAAAGAAGCTCTTCTGAAATACAGGAGAGAGAGACTATTGGTTTCATGACAATAAAACAAATTGGAGTTGGGGTAAAGACAATGACTTTATTCTAGTTGACTATGCTGCTTTGGAATAGAAGGCTTCAGGGATGGTAATGAGGAGAATTTGGAGGGATACATATTCCCGATACAACTCCTGGTGGGTAGAAAGCCCTGTGGTTAGGGTGAAGGTCAGAAGGTCACACAACTGTTCTCATGAACTAGAGTGAAACCATTGATTTTTAACTTAATTTTGTAGCTCTTATTTGACAGCACTCATTAAGTCTGACAATAATGCAATGAATTTTTTTAAAATTTTAAACATTTAATTCTACTCCATAATAATAATTTTACTACTTTCTCCTACTTTGTATTATTCCTTTGTCTTATTTTCCTACTTATAAGGCAAAGCCTTTTAAAATTAGTAGAAATAATAAAAAATACATCATTGAGTTTTGAATAGCAATTTATGGGAAAGACAGACTGAAGCATTTTTAAAGACAGGCTAGAAACAGGTTATCATCTAAAGAACTACTAAAATAGTTTAGAGGTGAAAAAAATGATAATCTCACTTAGGATAATGCCAAAGGGAAAAGAAAAAGTATATAGCCTTGAGTTTTTATAGGATCAAGATGGGGAAGGCACCTAAAATGACTTCCAGGTTTTAAACCTAAAAAAAGGGTGTGCTATTTGACCTTAATCAGGAAAGTGATGACATTTTTAAAATGTCGATACCCATTATGATACAGACCTCTTAAAAAATATGCTTGAAATGATTTAGAATTCTCATAGACAATTTCAAAAGGGTTCAGGAGGAATTAGCACATATTTTAATTTTCTGCTCCACAGTCTTTTATTTTAGCTGTACCTAAAATACAGTAATTATTAATTGTAATCTACTTTTACTTGCAAAACACTTTACATGAATGTTTTCACTAATAGTGGCCTGGTAAAGGAGATGTTCAGAACTCTGTCATTTACAATGTTTCTTTTGAGGCCCACAATACTTCTGTATTATACTTCAATGAAATTCATGCATATGCTGACATCTTTGCAAAGTTGGTTACCTCTGTGAGACAGTCTCTTTTCTTTCTCTATTTGGGGAGCATAGTTACTTGTCCATTATTCAACTCCTTCCACAGACCGTGTTCAAACCTTCGGGCACTGAGGTGGGCTGACCAGTTAGGTAGCTGGCAGATGGGACCTGAGCATTCTTTGTCACTTCTACAGAACCTTGGACATTTATCAAATCTCTGTGAGCACAGCAAAGTCTATGAAAAATTATGGTAGTGGTGAAACTGAGACATTTTTTTATTTAAACCAGTTCCCATCATCATAGAAAAAACAAGCATACACACATACACACACTATTTTTTTCTTAAAAACAATCTTCATTGCAAATCCAATTTTAATTCTTCTATTTAGTTTAAAGAAGGAAGGATGGGAGTTCTTTTCCAGGCTTGAAAGATAAATGAGAGTTAGGGGTGATGGACACAGAACATAGGAGAGGGAGTTGTACAGGAGCAGGGAAGGTGTGAAGGGCTAGAAGTAACATAATTCAAGTTATATCCAGAAATTAAAAGTGGTTGAAGGTCTACTCTGCTTTTTGAATGCAACTGGGGAAGAGGGGAATATGTATCTGGCAAAAACCAGTTTAAATATTCCCACGGTTCCAATAAATATTCCCACGGTTCCATTCTTTGAATGCCCTGTAAGGAGTTGAATTTTGAAGCTTATTTAAGGTTTTTTCAGCAAGACAAGACCTAGATTACCACAATTCCTTAGCCCAGTGCTGAGCATAACTGCTTGTTAAATAGGGATTAATTTTTTGAAAACATACTGTTTTCGAAAATGTTTAACATATTAAAAATAAGTTCTAGATGAGAAAACCTTAGATCAATAGCTTTTCATCTAAAATTTCAAAGAATATATAATACCACAAACAATTTTTGCAAGTGAAAAAAATTCTGTATTCATTAGACTAAATGTACAATTTTCACTATTTTAAATCTTTCATTATGGCTGAGAATTCAGAGGTGGATTAGTTAGGCTTGGAAAGGTTAGCAAAGAATGCATGATGATAATGTTTTTAAATGAGTTTGAACAAACATCTTTAAAAGCAAAAAACCATTATGATTTCTTAGTCTACATGCTTCTTTATATAAAGTGTCTTACTAAGGTTAAAATGCTATATGAAACATGTTAGCATGCAACACCTATGCTTTCTAAAAATGTTTTTAAACCTAAATGTGATTTTTTGACATTTGATAGCTAAATGATTGATCTGGTTCTCTACCTTATAGTAGTTTAGAATGAACAAGGATTACTTCATGAAATTTAAAATTCTCATTGGTTTTTTATGCCATAGCAGTAAAAGGATCAAAATATTTCTACCATCTTTGTTGTACAAGTTTATCCAATGCAATCTGTATACTTAATAATCTTTTATATTATGTATGAAAGAGACAAAGAAGGCGAAATGAAGAACAAATATTAGATGGTGTTTTAGTTTGCTGCAGGGCTGCCTATGCAAAACGAACTACCAGAAATGCATTGGCTTTTATAATGGTAATTTTATTTAGGGCAGAAGTTTACAGTTCCAAGGCCATGCAATGTCCAAATCAAGGTGTCGACAGCAATGCTTTCTCTCCAAAGTCACCTACTGATGATCCTGGTGTCCTGCCACATGATGAAGCAAGATGGCAGCCATCTCTGCCAAGATTCCTGCCTTCCCCTTTGGGCTCACCATCCCCCAGAGCCCAGGTGTGGAGGATCAGGCATATGGCTTGTCTTTTTCCGGGTTGCTCTCTGGCTTCCACTGCTCTGCTTTCTCCCTGAGCCCAGGCATATGGTTCATCTCTTCAGGCATATGGGCCCAGCTCTTGGGGACTTCACCTCTGGCTGCTAGCAATCCTCAAGTTCTCCCTCACACACGGGAGGGTAAAGATGGCAGGGGCATCTCTCTTCTTACTGGAGGTTTGATATGTTTCAACATTTATATTTAAAAAAATTTTTTTCAGGTGAGTTACCAAGCCTTTAGTGTCCCCGTCAGTCTGAGTGACTTACTTATATATTAAAGATCTTACATCTTAAAACACTTATAGCATATGTTTTTATGAGCTTCATGTTCAATCAAGTTTTCTATTTACTAGCTGGGTGAAAACAAAATGATGACTCAGTCTCTCTCAGTTTTGATTTCCTGGGAATATATTTGTGAGGTTGTTGAATAACAACCTTACAAAGTATTAAATAAGATATTAAATAAGTATTAAATAAGATAAAACCTGTAAATTGTGCAAAACTAAGGCTGGCAGATGTTTATCACTGAGTTATACAGACTATCAATAATACTGCTAATAATTTATGTTCTGTGTTGTTATATTATCAGTGAGAATTGGCTTTTCTCATTGCAATTTCTTAAATGGATATTATGCTTTTAGGTTAAATACATTTTATTGAATTTTTTAAAAATTGTATCCTTTTTAACAAATAATTCTCTAAAACTTGCAGAAAATATTAAGGAATTGAGGATAAATTTTATTTTCTATTTCCAAGTCAAACATCATTGTCAAATATATAGATATTTGATATATCTGTGTGTGTATAGATATATTCAATGTTTTATGCTTTTTTCATTATAATATATGAAATATATGTGTGTGTTCACTAAAAAGAATTTCACTGTGTATTAAAGTTTTCTGAACATGAGCAGATTCATTTTGGATAAATATCAACTATTTGAGCAGCAATAGAGTTCAGTACATTCCTTTTATTTTAGACAACAAAACAAAACATTCTACCAACAGTTGGCCTATCCTAGTTATTAAAACTTTTTTACACAGATTGTCACCAGCTGAGCTAAAACAGCAGCTGTCCACTGGAAATAATTGCAGAAATGTTTTGCCCATTGGCTTGGAATCAAACATATGCTTTCTATAACAACTAAGACATAACTTCCTTTATTGATACGTGTTAATTATTGAGGAGTGTTAATTACAAGTTATACACCTGGACTGTCAAACTGCCATAAAGCTCCTGGTCTAACTGGGGGAGGAGAGAGATCTTCCTACAGTTTTTAACTATTTGTGTTTTAAATATTTGAGATAATAAGGTTATATTTAATCATAATTCCTTTTGATTTTTAAAAATTTAATCTTTGTCAAAGATCATGTCTATAAGAGCAGAGAGAGTAAAGAGTTCATTTTCCCTCACATCAAGCCAGTATTAGAAGCTAATTACAATGTACCATGGCGAACAGTCTTTGGTTTGGATTATATTTTCTTTCTCTCTCCTTTGTATTTTCATTTTAGGGATTATGATAGATTTTACCTTTTTATATGACTTCTTCCTGTAACCTTTTTATATGACTTCTTCAAGTACTTACAATACTACATATACATTTTCTAAAAGAATGATTAGTAGTGAAGAAATTCTCAACAATTTTGGTTTCTGTTTCCAAGGTTATTTTAGATTATTTTCAGGAATGCAGAGCACCTTTCCAGTTTGCTTACAAAGGCAGTCGAGTGATGTCAGAGTTTTATTAGTGGAACCATCAACGAAGAACCATATTCATCTCTCCAAGCAGATCACTGAAAACAGCACATTTGCCAATGTGCCTTATTATTATAGTATATTGATAAGGGCTGTGAGTTCACTCAGAGAATAGAATTGAGTGGGTGTTATTATAAAGGCCATTCAAATTTCCTCAGATTCTCACACTTAACTATAAATGCACCATTCTGTTTCTAAATTTAAAATAGCAATATTGCCACATGGCCATATAGTTTTGTCAAGTATATTCTTCCATCAAAGTAGAATGACTTCTCAGTGGAATAATCTCTGTATTGTGACCCTGGTAGAAAATAAAGATAAAAATAAAGAAAGCATTACCTTCTGTATAGTAATGATTCCTTCTTGGGTATCTTTGTCAACAGAAATCTTGAAAATCCCTAATCCATCACCATCCACAATTTTGTACTCCATTTCAGCATTAGCCCCTATATCTGCATCGGCAGCTTTAATTCTGGCCACAACTGATGCCACAGGCAATGATTCAGGGACGTTATACTGGTAAGACCCTGTGAAATTCAAGACAAGAAATGAACAAAAGCTTTTATCAAGTTTGCCAATAAAAAAATCAACTATCTATTTTGCCCCATCTTGCTAAGTGTGCTGTTGTTCCCCTTCAATAATAAGATGCTACAGCTGTATGAGACAAATAAGTTCCACAGAGCCTCGCGAAGTCAGACAGGGATCATTAGGTAATAATCACAACATGACAACAGAAACACATGTCTCCTGAAAGATTGAGAAAAGAATGCCCCTTGCTGTTCTTCTATGATGAGAACTATGCCCGCTTCAATAAGACAACGTAATTTTAAAAATTCTCCTGATGAAGTACAGTTGAGGTTTCGGATGGTCATACTTCTGATAACTTAACACTGAGATGTGCTTAAATGTATCTTTTCTGTGAAAGTTTCAGAAAACTGGACAAGGAGATTTATGAATGACAATGTAAATATTCTTTTGGCTCATACACTTGCCAAGGGTAAGAGTGCTTTTTTAGGTTGCATGTAATGGCACAATGGTACAGGACATAGGTAGCATTATTTGAACAGCAGGTAAGAGAAGTGGGGGAAGCAGATGAAGAGGATCATAAACCAAGGACCATTAATTAGAAATGAGGAAACACCTCCAAACACTATGCTCCATCACTGTGTTTTGCTATTCATTTACTTTTTCCTGTTTACTGGACCCTCTCCCATTTTCATTAGTTTGTAAGACTGTGATGCATTTGAACTTTCCTGTAAAAAGAGAAGAAATGATCCTCTTTGGGAGGAATATAGAAAGGAAAGGTAGCTGTATGAAGGGACCACATTTTAGGCTAAGATTTGCTGTTGTTTGCAGTTGTCTAAATTTTCTGAAGAATTACTGGTTATTTAAAAATGATCACAACATATACTTATCCTTCTTAAGTGACCCTTTTCGCACATCTAGAAATGTCCAAAATAAAATCCATTTAGTTCAAGTCTACAATTGTAATTGAATGGCTGAGAAAACACTAGCAAAAATTAAAAATCGAATGCCATATCCTTGGATTTCCTTATTTTCATAAGTAGGAGAATATCTAATAAGCTAGAAAACCTGTACTCTATCTTGTCAAAGCATGACAACTGAAACCACAAAATTCTTAATGTCAATTCTTAGCATTCCAGGCTTAAAGAAAAGAGAAGCAATTCGCTTTGCTGTGATCACAACATCGGGGCGTTATTGCCTTTTTCCCTGCCATTCTTCCATCCTATTCCTGGCTCCATCGAGTGCCCCCAGAAGGTTATCTTCAAGAAAAAAATGCTAAGCTTGGGGTCAATTTTTTTCTTATATTTCCAGGAGGCATGTCATGTTTGTTATATATATATTTTTAAATATGTAAAATAAAAATGAACTATCTAAAGAGGATGTAGTTGAATGTAAAAATGGTAGCATTCAGATATGCTCAGAAAGTTTCCTTGTTTGGCACTGTTCACTTCTAAGATCTGGTTGTAAGACAGCTTAGTTCTACCTTTCTATCAGACAAGTATTTTAGAAACTTTGTGGTGGGTGCAATTTCCTTATTTCCTTGTGCATTCTAAAGAAGTATCACATACACTTAGAAATAAACAGGAACAAAGAGAGACAGATGAAATTCTTTTTACAAACAGGGTACCTCTACCTAGAGAATTTTTTTTTTTCCTTTTTCTTGGTTAGGTCAATAGCCTCTTTGGTCAAAGAAGTTAAATGAGGGCATGTGGTTTTCTGGTTCCCCAGACTGATTTATTTTGAAACACTGAAAGTTTACACAAGAAAAAAGTGGTAGAACTGCTAAAGGAATATTCAGTGTACACGAACTGGTTAAACACATTATGCAATTAAATATAAAAAGTTCAGTAGTCTTCTATTTTTATCTTTAAAAATAGAACAGTATTTTGTTGTGTAGATTTCATAAATCATATTAGAATACTAGGAATTAGTAAATTCTTGTAATTTATAGACTATGAAAAAAATATGAAGTCAGAATAAAAAGACATAAAGAAACTTGATAATTGTCTATTAATTAAAATGTGAGTGAAAGAAAAAATCTTATTCGAGTTAGGTAGGATATATGCAAATATAAGTTTGCTTCTATCAGTTTTCAATACCCTTTTAATTCCACATTAGTGGAATTAAAATCATGTCCCTGATAAGATATAAGTGGAGGAATGCAGTAAGAGAATCATTGGATTGAGAAGTACTGGGGGAAGAAAGTCCTTTTAAAGACACTTTCATAGACCAGTGAGGAAAGTTATTAAACTTGCACCATTTGACAAAACATCTTACTTCGTGGAAAGCGAGGCGGGTTATCGTTGACATCAGTTAGGGTCACGGTGACTGACGTAGTGCCTGACAGTCCTCCATTCTGACCAACCATATCCTTTGCCTGAATAACAAGCAAATACTGGTCTTTAGCCTCTCTATCCATGTTGGGAAGGGCGGTCTTGATGACTCCTGTAAAATTTCAAATCCCAGTAAAATATATCATGAATTACCACTTTTATACTAACAAAGATCATTGACACAGGTAGCAAGTTGCTCTTGAGCTGTTGCCTTTTGTTACTGTTCTGTTTACTTTGATTATTTTTAGTGCATTTAAAGACCAAAGGGATGTGATAATTATATTAATAACATAAAGCACAGAAAACTCTGGTAATATGGATGGACAGGAGTTCTCCATATCAGACAGAGAGGATTATCTTTAATAATGGAAACATGGTTAAGGAAATAACAATGTATAAACAAATAAAACGGACCACTCATCTAGAATAATGGGCAGTCAGCTGAACAAGTTCATGGAAATGGACCTCTCCTTTTCCTCCCTTTCACACTTTCCAACCACATGATTTGCGGTGACTTGAAATCATAAGTAATCTTTTGGCTCTTGTCCCTACTACTTCTTGTCCAGCAATTTATTTTTTTTTTTTTCATTTTTTTTGGTCTTTATTTTTTTAATGTTACATTTAAAAAATATGAGGTCCCCAAATACCCCTCACCCCCCTCACCCCACTCCTCCCCCCATAACAACAACCTCCTCCATCATCATGCAACATTCATTGCATTTGGTGAATACATCTCTGAGCACCGCTGCACCTCATGGTCAATGGTCCACACCATAGCCCACACTCTTCCACAGTCGAGTCAGTTGGCCATGGCAGGACATACAATGTCCAGTAACTGTCCCTGCAGCATAACCCAGGACAACTCCAAGTCCCGAAAATGCCCCCACATCACATCTCTTCCTCCCACTCCCTACCCCCAGCAGCCACCATGGTCACTTTCTCCATACCAATGCCACATTTTCTTTGATTACTAATCACAATAGTTCATGAATAGAATATCAGTAAGTCCACTCTAATCCATACTCTATTCCTCCATCCTGTGGACCTTAGAATGGTTGTGTCCACTACACATCTATATCAAGAGGGCAGCAATTTATTTCTCTTAAAATACTCTACAATAATAAATATGAGCATGATCTATACTTATAATAAGCCAACACCATTTCAAATTGTGGGTGTGATGTGAGATGATCTCATGTTGTTATCTAATGGCCTGAGAAAAAGTACCAGAGATGATAAGGACTGTGTTAATGGAAATCAACAACACTGAAATTATTGGTGAGTGTCACTGCTGTTTGTTATCAATTGCATTTAATATTGTCATTATGATTTCGGATATATGAGAAATGCATTTCAGAATTTCAAGTTGCCTGACATGGAAACTTGACTCAGTTGTCACTGTTGCAGTGAATTAGTTGTTTTAACTAACAATGAACAACCATTTAATTATTATGTAAGTATTTTGGACAATGATAATATATTAAATTGCCACAGAATCTGTTTTAATTATGTTACATGTAAATATATAAAATGGCATATATACCCAATATATTTAATATATGTATAAATATTATTAATTGAAAAAAATATTTGCTATTGATCTACATAGACCTCAGAACTAGCAGTATGAGAGCATCTTTACTAATGAAACATAAGGAGTCCATAGCAATCTCTTACCTAAATATTTTTTTGGACTGTGATCTTTCCCCCAAAAGGCAATGTCTTCCTTATTACGCACATAGGACCATTATGTTTAGTCTTAGCTAGAAAATGTCTAATGTTTCTTGTCTACAGTTCTAACTTCTAGGGGGAGGTTAAAACTTAAAGCCTAACTCACATCTGAGGGAGAGGACCACTGGTTTCATGAACTCCTCAGGGGCAAAACTGGGAACTGGGTTGCTTAATAGAAAATTTCTTTTTCCCCCAGAGGAATGTAATTGCATTCAGACTGGGATAAGCCTTTTTTGCCTGGTGTTCAGCATAAAACTGTTTTCATATCCTCTCAATATATAAAAAGAAAAAGAAAGCTGTCAATTGTCTAAAGGCTACTTCCTCAGTGGCCACATATAACAATAGTAGGTGTTCTATTTTAGTTGCTAAGAATAAGTTTTGAGGGCAAATTTACACCCATCCTATTTGTCACAACATTCTACAGTATGGGAACAGGTGAGAAAAATCTCTCAATAGTTTAAGAATAATTTAAACAATTATTATTGGTTTATAACATTCCAAGTTGAATAACACTCAATATATTAAGCAACCATATGTTTGGTTAGGTGAACACTAGCTATTACTCTCACACACACTTATGCGCACAAGGCAGCGTACACCAATATTTTAAGCGTGTAAATTACACTTCTTCGGGTGGTCCAAGTATTTTTAAAATCTCTTATAATTCACTAACTGCAATGTGCCACTTTTGCTACAATGACAGCAATACAGGATCACTTTAAATAATAACTTCTTTGAATACTTTCAGCTATCTACAGACTGCTTATAATTAATCTCTGAAATACCACAATGAAAATCAAATGACACATAGTCATATAACCATTAGGTCCAGTTGATAAGGATCTGATAAGTAAATAGTCTTAGAACCAAATAGTTTTGTGACATCTATAATGAAACAAGCTTTGACTTCACTGAGACTCACTGTCACATAACATAAATAATGCTGGTCTAAGAGTTTTGGGACATATATATCTCCATCTTTTTTTCCCTGTCAACCATCCTTTATTGATTTGTACCTTTTTAATTGAGCATTGCCCCTATTGAATATTGGGTCAGTAAAAATGCATTTTGTGCAGGTGACAAAATAATATGACAATGAGCTAGCTCTAGAAAGATGGCCTACCCATCAAGTTTTAATTTTAAATGTCTATTCATCTTTCATTTTTCTTCTAATGTAATTTGTATAAGTGAGTTGTCATCCTTGTACATATTAGGATGGTGAGAGGCCCACACCATCTCAACTAAGCAGCAAAGCAAATACCACAGGCTTGTCCTCATGTTTTTGTATAGTAGTATTGTTTCTGAAAGGAAATGTAGCATTATAAGGATAAAGTCTGGTAGCCCAAGTTACTCATTTTTCATACCTCTAATTGTCTCTTTACAACTGATCCTATAAATAACACTTTTTTCCAAAACAAAATTCATTACTAACTTTGCAAAGTAATGCAGGAGGCAATGATAATTTCCAAATACCTCAACTTTTAAACTATTTTTTGACAAGGATAGAAATAATTGTGAGAAAACGGAATTTAAATAAGGACATTCAGTAATAGATTTCTCGCTGTATGAAACTGCTAGCTTTTACTTTTAAGTATAAAGAGTTTAAATTTGGAAAATAATTCTCATACATTGGGTTTCATTTGTGTTTTGTGACTTTTTATGTAACACCCACATTAACTCAAGTATATATGTATAAATTAGCAAATTATTAGCAGTTTTCCTCTGGACTGGTAAAGGCCAATTTTGTCTAGCTAGGTCTCTAGAATTCCATGAGATTTTTACAGAAGATAGCAATCTTATTTAATTTCAACAATCAATAAGTTTAAGCTATTAATGATAAGAAAAATTATATTTTAGTTCTTTGGAGAAAAAACTTGCTGAGATTTTAAGCTTTCTGAATACGAAATTTTCTGCAGAAGCATCATCTGACCCAGGAACCCAGAAGCTTTCATGCATTTATTACCCATGTTTACAGAAAGCATTATGCATAGAAAATATAAACTTACCATTGACATTACTCAATAATGGTCTGGTTTTTTTTATCTATGGGTAAATTTCTGATGATTCTCAAATGTCTAAGCAGCCACTGATGATTATATATATAGAGAGAGAGAGTTCCAAAGTATATTCAATTACCTTGGAATGTTCTTAGAAATTTCATATGTTTACCACATTTGACACAGAAGAGGCATTTCTGGAATCTATGCCAGTTTGAGGAACCCAACAATCCTTGGGTTCTGGATTCTGCAGGTTTTGGGTATCCCCAGGAATCCAGTTCCCCAAATGCCCCGGGGCAAAATGGGCCTTTACAAACATGGACAGATACCACTGAGAGTTCAACTCACTGGGACTCTCATGACTGAAATCAAGTCACTATGTTTAGATATTCCCTTGAATGAACTTATATAACATGGAGAATTTCAACAGTGAAAAACCAACATTCACAGGGATGTAATTAATTCTGGAATGATACTTCTATGATAACTATGGCCTAGGTAATCTGAATTTACCAACTTTAGAAACCATTTGCATTCCTAACTCTCTTTGTTATGACATTTTTTTCCATAGCTACTCCAGGAATGTTAGGTCTATAGAATTATAGAGTAGACACCTCAGTTCCTTCGTGGCTGTCTTTGCCTAGGAAGAGGCAGGGTCTGTAAATGAAATAATTCCATTTGGTACAACCATTGTCAAAAGTGCACAGACAATCTTCAAGAGACAACCACCAAGACAGGGACAGAAGAATCTCTACACAAGTATAAAACAGTTGAAAATCCAAGCTGTGTGTCTGACTGCTTTGCTATTAACATAAATAATTGGAGACCATGTAAGCTCTCTTGGTAGCTGCTTTAGAATTAAAGCTTTTGGGGGATTATGGACCTGTGGATAAGAAGAGATGTTACTGGTGATGAGGTGAATGTGTATTTACATGTTCATTGTCTTTCTCTATGAATTATTAATATTTAAAAAGATCTCAAAATGTCTATTACCAAGATTAAAATATTCTGTTTTATAGGATGCTTAGAAATACACTGTATATTCATTAAAAAAGTCCAATGCAATATTTTGCTAGTGAAGATACAAACACATATTTAGGCATAATGTGATCTGTTGTTATATTTTAGGTAAGAAGCACTCTTCTATGCACATTCTGACTGGGAAACAAAGATCACTTTTAGAATTCATCATGAGTCCTAAATATCATCTTCTTTCCTGGGGAGAGCTCCTAGTTAAGTATTTCATGAAGCAGAATAAACATAATTCATCCTGGGATATACTGATCACCATGCCTATTCTTTTTACATTCAAACAATGAAATTTTAAAATAAAATTTCCAAAATTTTTTGAAGTTACTTACAATGTAACTTCAATAAAGAATTGGAGAGCAAATGAAGAACCAGTTAGACAAGCATTTTCAGGTGTGAACATCTTTGGTAATTGATTTGCACTGGGAAAATAAATGTACTTAGTTTATATTTTTAAAAAACAATGTGTCTTAACACATTTTGAGGTATTTCTTACAAATCTGTAGAATTAAAGCATTGAATAAGTATTATGTTCAAACAACATTCATTTTACAATTTTATTTAGAAATTGAGGCATGCAGGAATATATCCTTCATAAAGTAGTCCCAACTTTTAAGAAAAAAAATTCATGGTGCTTGAAGGTTAAATTTCAATGGAACTTGGAAACTGGAATAAGTATAAACATTTAAGATCTGCTTTTGGCTTTAAAAATTTACTCCTTTGATGATAATCATTTAAATACTGGGATGTTAAGTATAAAAGGGCTTAATAAAATAGGCAATAAAATCAAGTACTGTACTTTTACTGTTTGACATTTATCAGTCGTAAATCACACTGGGAGGAAACCCACAGCTTTGTCTCTTACTAGGGCTCAAGGGCTAAGTAAGAAACCTCTAGGAGAAAGAAAACAACCTACTTTAAAATTTAAAATCAAAAGTTTTTTTTTGGATATACATCTTAATTTAAACTTAAGATAAAAAAGGTGAATATCTTCCTAATACATTTGTAGTTCTTTCTAAATTTGTCTAATGTCTAAGCCTTGTATTATTTGATTTCTCTATTTCTAAGTGAAGCTTATCATGGGCCCATCAAGAGATGGAGAACAGCCAACAGTAGTAACAATGGATGTTTCTCGAATGACCAAAGACTCCAGAGCTGGAGGCAAATGAAGAATCAGGGAGGAAAGGATGCCTGGCAGCCCACGATGGGACATCCTCAGAAAGCCCTAGAGGAGATGATGCCCCTGTACAATGTGAGTCAGGCCATAGAATGGAACGTGTGTGGAGGGCACATTTGGGATGGGGGGCTATACCACTTGCTTTAAATAATGATGTAACGAGCACATATGTAATATGAAAGTCAGGTACCCTGTAATCACTCCTGCAGTGAATAAGAACAAACTCCTAAATGACAAGTGATGAACACTCCATTTTCCAGGGCCACCACCCTCATGGGTGTATGACCTGGGCAAACATGGCGATCCACACAGAGCCCGAGGCTTGGTCTAGTACTCCACTGACAAAGGCTTGAAATCCTTAATTATTTTAGAACAAGTGGCCCCCATATTTTTCATTTTGAACTGCAAATTCTGTAGCCAGACATGCCATCATCCAACAAGAACATGGGAGGGATATGCTTGTAGGTTACAGAATAATGAATACTCCTCAGAAGAGCTTTGTCTCCAGGAAGTTTGAGGGTGATAGGAAAACAGATGATGGAAATCTACATCACCCTGTTCTGCTGCATTGTTGTTTCTGTTGTGCCATTCCATATGCTGGTCAAAGTCATTCATCAGTACTAGTTTGTGAAGGTACTCACATTCTAGTTTTGTGGATGGAGAAGTTAAATGGCTAGAAAATACAGTTACCCTCTAGTCCTTCAGCCTGCAAGTCATACTACAGGTGGAACAGGAGCTCTGAGCTATTAACCATGCTACTTTCTGAGAAGTTAAACTTATAAAATTGCACCTAACTGTGATGGATGGGGTCTATTTTTACATATTCTCTATTTGATATATTTTCAACATTTGTCCTGTCAAATATTTTACTTTCTTCCCCCAAACTCTCAGATTTGGAGATGCAGAAAATAATGCCATTTATTTCTCACCTAGATAAGAATCAGACTGACATTACATAAGAAAGATGAACTGGAACTTGATTTGCAGCTCTCTGTACCCTTAGGGATCAAAAACTTTCAGATTGGTAAGAAAAATGCAATTTATTTTTTCTTTCAAGTAATGTTTTCTCCATTAAATGACTTAGCAAAATAGCAGAGAGCACAAAAATGCCCAGATTTTTAATTGCCATAGGAAAAAAAAGTCTCAACAATAAACATGTTCAACAGCATTAAAAAAAATTACACTGAAAATTTTTCACCTCTTATACTATATGATCCTCTGGATTCCTAAATGAAAGTTAAGTTGGAAGTACAAATGATATATCATGCCATGATATAAAATACAGCCCAGTTGATCATGAATCAGTGATGCTTTTTTCCTACACAGGAAAATCCTATTATCTGACAGCCAAGCTAAAACTGCAAGCCAATCATTATTAGCAGCAAAATATTTAACCCTTGGGATTAGTACATGCTATTTTTGAACCAGTTATATAATGCAGGCGTGTATAATTTGTGAGAAAATTGTCAGAAACCTGTCAATGTCTTTCTAGATTGTAAAGAGTAGATATATATGGGAAGGGGTGGGTGTTTGAATTAAGCTTTCTCAGATCTGTCATTAAATCAACCACCAGCACACTTTCTATATTCTCAGAATTCACATTGTAAATCAAATCCTTTCATTTCCTTCTTCTCCAATACTTGCTTAATCAGAACTGTTCCTTCTCTACTAGATTTTCCAGGTGGTTTCCAAACTCTACCACTAAATTTATTTATACCACTAGTATAAATAAATGCACTGCAATCTCTATGAAAATTCTAATGAATAATAAGCTGGGATTTCTCTATTCATGTACATTATAACTCATTCTCCAAAGTTATTGAAGTATCTAACCTCCACAATGATTTGAGAATGAATTAATATTGTCATTTTTGTAAATATGGAAAATAGGATCAAGGGCATTCAGATATTCATTTAGGATCATAAGTATAAGTATATATCAAATATGCAAAATTTCAAACATAGATATTTGAGCAAGAATTCTACTCCATGTTAATAGAAAATTTTTTAATAATACGGAGACATTTTGGATTTCCACAGTAATGAAGAGAATAAATCACACACCTATTTCCCTAATAACCATCTAGGCACACAGAGACAGAAAAGAGGACTAGATTAAAATACTATTTTGTAACCAAGATAACAAAATTCTAGTTTACAGTCTTACTTAATAGATACCATTTCAGCTTAAAAATAAAACTGACCAAACCATCCAACCATGTAAATATTCTATCCAGGCAGTCTTGAAACACAGTATAAAGATTTTTCCTAAAATTAAAAAAAATAAGCTTTTAAGTTTAGGTTTTGATTTAGCGATCATCATTGTAATTGTTAGGTTTAAATTAATTTTCCTGAGAAAAACCAACCTCTGGAAGCATATACTGAACCTATTAACTCTTCAATTACATGGCAGGGGATTTCTGTTTGAGATTTACATTTTCCTTTAATAATGTGTCCTAAGTGAATTCATGAGAGAAAACAAAAAAATGTAAGAGTCAATACCACAGTTTCCTTACACATAAGACTAGCTGAAATATTTTAACATTTAATATTGTGATTAAGCTTAGTAGAATTACTGATAAATTTAATAAAACATTCTAATAAATATGATCATCCTATAAATAACTACTGAATAAATAATTAAATAGCTCTATAAATGCTATTATCGAATTATACATATTGAGAGGAGCATAAAATTAAAATACAGTGTCTGCTACCAGTGCCAAATATCATAAAAAAACAAAAAATTCTAAACCAAGATATAAATCATGTCTCTACAAGGAGTGTCACAATTCGATTTTTACCTGTCTTTGGTTCCACAGAAAAGTATGGCTGTCCTTGCAGGATGCTGTAGACCACTCGGGCACTGTTCCCGTAGGTAGGATCATCAGCGTCGGTCGCGGTGACTTGTACCACTGAAGTCCCTGCGCACCAATGCAAGAGTCATTGGACTGAGCACTTTCAAATGGCACACGATGTCAGAAATCACAAAATGCTGCAATTTACACTTGGTTTATATGTGATTTTTGCATTTCTCTTGTTTCAAGGTATAGGAAAAATTGAGACATGTTTTTTTTATAAGGCAAACCTGAAAAGATTATACCCACTTACAAAAAAACTTCAGGAGTATTTAGGGAAATGAAAATATGTTGGCCAAAAAATTAGATTGGGCATGTACTTCAGATCTGGATCTACTCAGAATTGAAAGGGATTCAAATTTTAGGCCTCTCATTCATCAGGGTCAAATTAGGTCTTATCAACAGCAGCTCCCATAAGTCTCATCCAGGAGACAGTGTAACAGCACCTTGGACAGCTCAAGTCATTGACTGTATTTCACTACTGTAAGTAAGTAGAGCCAGACAGAAACCAACACTACGTTAATTGTAGTAAGAATATTTGACTGATCCATTTAACTTGACATTAGGTGGCTATCTTGTATTTTTGGTAACATGTTTTATTACTTATTTCAATTAATTCATTTTAAATTTGAAATGAAAAATTTAAACTTTCCCAAAAAGGAGCAGCATGGCAAACTTTAAAAATTGCATTATATTAGGTCAGGGTTTATTCACTATCATAGAATATTGTGTTACATGTGTTTATTTTAATATGCATTCATTTATTCCAAGTGGAAAGCATTTTCTGATCTGTTCTTTCTGTTGTCCATTTGGAACGCAATCTTCAAAATGTTAGAAACTCGTGTTTGCTTACTTTATATATTTAAGTACATATATCATTTACATTCTATATGATAAGGAGGGGAGAATCTCATTGACTAGAGCCCTTTTTTATGTATTCTCTTACAGTCCTAAAGTGCTACCAATAATTTCCTGAAAGTACAAAATTTTGAATTTAATACCTCTTTCAGATATATTCCCACAGACTTTGCCTTTTTTAATGCCTTAAACATTTCATAAGTCATTTTCATTAAAATCCATTCTCTTTTCCATCCTATGATCCCTTACCAAATCTTTTTTTTAAATTGAGTGAAAATTATTAAGTTTTACGTACGGCACCATTTTTAAAATTCTGAACTTTTTTTAATTTGATATACTTAAGTTACTGTCTCCTATGAATGTCTTGTGGGACCAAAATGGTGAAAGATTTATTTTTAAAAAACGTTTTCAATTCAATTTAGATTATTTTCAAGTGTTAGAAAAATGACTGCTAATTCACTATACATAAAGCATAGATTATCTGTACAGAAATATTAATTCTGGTGATGTTTAAGTATTGATTTACACAATTTTAAACAAAATAATCAAAACTACCCTTCGGTAAATTTTGTTCTGTACAGATCCCATGATATATTATTTGAAGTGTTCATCAACTAATTTATATATACATATTTTAGATAACTTTAGAGCTTCCATGCGTTCCACTACTCTTTTGGTAATGAATTACGAGTCCTAATGCCGAACAAATGCATTTTAAATCTAATAACTATTTAGCATTCAATAAAAAGTAGCCTGAATATGAAATGTAAGGAGCATATAAATTATATATATCATACTGCTTTGTAGCTATTATATCTATTTGGTTATAATTAAACACTTTCTTAAAAAAATAAAATAAAATAAAATAAAAAACCACTTTGATAATCTATGACTCAATATGAATCCACATAATATATTTTATGTACACATTTTTCTAAATTCTCATTTTGATTTTAACTCCAGAATGTGCTGAATTAATGTCAATTTAAACCCTGAAGTCCTGTAAGAAACATTTTCTAAAATTTGCTGAACCAATTTGAATTGAACAAACAACTAAAATAACTTACAAGTGAGTATAATAAGTATGACACTGCTTGGTATCAGAGAGGTACCATCAAAATCAAAATCACAGTACATCTTTGAGTCTCTAAAATGAAAAGTTCACATTAACCCAACTTGCACAGATATACTCTACTATTCATAAACCAAAGAAAAACTCTAAGAAGTCAGTGGAGAATGCCCCAAACCCCACTGTATTTATACAGAGCTGCTCAAGCATACTCAAATATTGCTTCTTTATGATGTTCTTTTTAAGTGCATTGCTAATTTCAGCAGGAAAGTGACTTTTCCTTTTCAGAAACTTCCAAAATCTTGTTGCTACTGCTGCTGCTGCCACTGCTTAGGGACAACAGCAGAAGCTGTCTGCAGGCTGGGATGGTAGGAGAAAGTGTGACTAACCCCACCTGGTCAAAGCAGAAATATTTACAAATGTGCTCGCTATTTTGCCGCCATCATGATTCAGCATTTGTCCTAACCACAGGCATTTATTTTTCTGACTCATTTTCAGTTTGAATTTCTTTAGCAGTGAGAGCCATTGCACCCCTAAATAATTTTCCCTCTTCCATCTGCTGGTAATAACAGAAATTTAGTGCCACTAAACTGTCATTCCCTAAAAGGGCACACATAATACATGTTTTTGTAGCCCCATTCCCTGGCATAGTAGAATCATTGAAGGAATGAGTAAAAGAATGAAAAGACCTCTATTTAAATAAATCATATTGACTAAAATTTTCCTTTGTTAATTACAAGATTGGTTATTATTTTCAATAAACTCCCTCCTTCAATACTTAAAAAAACAACAGTAAATAAATATATAAACCAACTGATCTCTATTTCAGGGCCATACTTATTAAATTGCTTTATAAGGCTGTCCTGGTTTAAATTACATTATTGGCTGAAAACTATTCCAGGGGATCTGAAAATAGGGAAATGAAAGAAGAATTTACATTATTTAAGATAGTGTGCATGTCAGTGTTTGTTCTTTATTTAGTAATAGAGCAATGTCAAAGACCTTCGAGTAAAAGAAGCTTCATTATTTTTTTACATGTCACAAACTGAGTATACCATTACCTTATCATAAATTCTCTACAAATTTTCATGCATTTCATTTTATAATTTCCAGAGAAGTTACAAAAAGATGGTGGCATGTGAATGGACTTTGGTCCAAGCACCCTTACTATAAGCGTATTGATCTGAATGTTAGCCTGGCTAGCCAGTTGGTAACCTGGACAGGGCTGCATCTGTTTTTCACCATTTTAGGCATAATTTTAATTTTTTAAGAGCAATTTTAAGTGTTACAGTGAAAAGGAAATGTAAGACATTTTCTTGAAGACACTGAGGCGGCTGCGTACATGGAAGAATTTTCGAATTCTCCATCTAAATGAGATAACATGCTGAATTAATAGGATTTGGGTACTGGCTACTGGCGTATCTCCAACTTTCCTCTCACCCCGACTCTCACTATCCTAACATGATTTTTCAGTCCGTACCTATAATGATTTAACGTTCAACACAAACCGCCCAAACCTGGATACTGATTGCGAGAGCAGAGTGGTCTGCACTTACCGACCGGAGACATCTCGGGAACCCCTGCAGTGTACGGGCCATCCAGAAATTTGGGCTCGTTGTCGTTGATGTCCTGGATCTTGATGACGAACTCCGACTCGGGCTCCACGGGCTTGTTGGTGAGCCTGTCCAGCGCCTGTGCCCGCAGCGTGTAGTAGGCCTGCTCCTCGCGATCCAGCCTCTTGGTCGCGTGAATGTCCCCCGTGTTCTCATCAATAATGAAAATGGAACTTGCCCCTTCGCCTGACAAGATGTATTTGATGGAACCATCTCCTTTATCAACATCAGAGTGAAGCTGGTGAAAAATTCATGTGAGATGAGATTAACTTACAAGAGAGCCAGTGATATGGCGATATGTAAAAATAATTCTTATGTCAGGCAGCAGGACATGAAATTTTATTGTTCTTGGAAAGATAAGCTGAACGCTTATTGTGCACAGCAGAAAGGCTATTAGAATGTGTCAGCTTGCACTTGTGAGCAAGACAATTTCATTTCTTCCTGTAAACAGTCTCAATTCCAAAGGTATTTTACATCCTCCCCAGAGTTAGGAACTTGTTGGAGTGTTATTTTTGATTTGATCTGTTCTTGCAAGTTTTAGCCATCTTCCTTGAACAGAGCAGACATTCAGTAAAAATGTTTAATTGGTTGATTTGATCTTATTCCAAGCAAAGGGACTTGCTATAGAACAGTTGTAAATTTAGACCTAGTGTATCCTTTAATATGCTCAGAAATTCCCACGCTTTAAGGGTGCCCTTCCCTGCCACCTCCCCCCCACTCCCACACCTTTACATGATTAACAAGGATGGATGGATGTCCAGTCACTAAATCAGTGTCCAGATGACGTTCTGTATTTTAAATTTTGAAGCTAGAAAAATTACACCGCATTCTGAAGTAGGAATTTTAAATCAATATGTGCCTGAGACTTCAACGAAAACCTTTCTTGAAATACCACGAACCGCATTAGATTTGCATGATTAACCTCGGCACCAGCAGCAGGGCAGCACTGCCTGATTTGCATTTCATATCTGGAACTGTCCCTGCTGTATGTCAGAACATAATGTTGAACAGTGGAACCTTAGGAAACTCAGAAATAATTACACATTTTCCTGAACTTCATAACCTGGGAAACACACTACTCAATCTGTCATTTCAACAATAGCCCAACCCTCAGTCTGGAAACCCATTAATGTGAATGAAAAAACCCAATTTTCTAAGTAATAAGGGCTTCTTTTCTCACTGCCCTATAGAATGACATTTGCATTCTTTAAAAGACAAGGTACTAAAATATAAAATAGAGAAAACTACACAGGGAAGTGTGCATAGAGCACATTTTCAGACCTCCATGGAAGCTGTGGAAGATGGAGCTTTTTGCACCATGGATTTCTGTAAGTGGTTCTTTCACTGTACTGTAACAGCTGTGTTTATACTCTGCTTCAGGGTATTTAAATTCTTGATTTATCCTTTGGTTTCTATAGTATTCAGTCAGAACAAAATAATACCAAAAATGAATTTCTGGCACAAGATATAATTTAAATGAGTTCAGCGTAGGCTGAGCCAGTGGACCCACATTCCACATGCCTACCCCACATATGGGCAAAGGATGTTCTTGACATATTGTGGGTTATTTCATTTTCTTGTCATTCTCGTGGTTACTATTACACATATATTTTCCTTACTGAAGAAGCAAGAAAGCTGAGAATTATTTAGATTTAATTACCGAGAGCTTCATGGGTGCCAGGCTCACCACACAGTAAGTCTCACAGCTGCCTTGTTCTCCCTATTTACAATGAGGAAACGGAGGCAGAGAAAGGCTAAGTCCCTTGTCTGAGCTCACACAGCCAGCTGTCTGCAGCAGCACTGGGATTCCAAAACCCAGCAGCCTGGTGGAAAAGTCCTAGTGAGCCTCCACTCCCTCCACCACCACCCTGCCTCCAGGAGAGAAGCTGCTAGCACCTGAGGCACGAGGATCCAAAGCTGCAAAGGAGAATGAGGGCAAAGAAGGACACCTGATCACATCCTCAAGGATTAAAGAAACTTGGTACTTCTGGTTTCCATCAAGGCATTTTATGACGTACCAGAAGACTCCTTTCCTGACATATCCACAAAAACCTCTGTCATACTAAACACTACATAGCAACAACGTGAGACCTGAGATAAACACGGATTACAGGTGAGAAAAAAGTTGCTCTTGAGCCACCACTGCTTCAAGCTCTCCCCACAGCTTCTTCTCACCCCGCCCTCCTAAGCCTGCCCTCCCCTCATTGGTGCTCAGTCCCACAGCAACTAGTTGGGCTTTTCTACATGCTAAGGCCAGTTGAAGTCAGAACAGTTAAAGCAGCACCTAGATGACTGTAATATAAGTAAAATTAGGTCTTTGTCTTTAATCCCAGGTTTACTTCATTTCGAGATTGCACTGAGGATCTCCATTTACAGAACCAGTCCTTAAAATTCATTAACTAATTCCTGTCAACTGATTCCTATTTTCATGACGTGGGGATGCAATGTAACTCGGGTATTCCAGGAACTTGAGAGAGGATACAGTATCCCTGAATGTATAAAACCCATTATATCCTAACAGTGACCTTCACCTTGACCTCTGCTGCTGCACCTTATATGATGATGTGTACATGGTTCTCCATTACCTACAGCCTAAAAGCGAAAGAGTAGCAGTTTCATAGTGCTGTTTTTCCAATCACGCAGTGATCAGATTCCTTCTTTTCCACCACGTTCTTCCCCCACTCCCGCCCCTGCCACACACACACACTTGGTTTCTGGCGCCCTGGGCTTTACTGTCCTCTCCATCACTAACAATTTTCTCCCAGCTGGGACCATCAGTAAGCTTGTGATCGCTGCCAAAATTCCCAAGCAGAAAATTGCTTTGAGTCTAAGCTCAGTGTCCTTCCAAGTTTAGTATGAGCAATTGCAGTGAAAAGTGGATGGCCAACTTTGAAATGTTAAGAAAAGATATGTAATTATAGGACGCATTCAGATATTAATCTGTGAGGCTATGTGTACTCTACCAATCTTAATTTGTGGAATGAAAACCAAGCTATCAGTGAAAAATGCTAGCTCTTGGTGCTGAAAAAGAATGCTCAGCAAAGACAAAAAATGTTGCCAAGTGTAGAACTATGAGATGACACTCTTAAGCTGACACATTGGTCTATGCAAGCATTGAAAACATATGTGGACATGTGCATATGTACACACACATATCTCACACATCTTTGTGAAAATTGGTCATTATAAACAGTGGAAAAATACTTTTCATGGTGAAAATCTATCGTTAGGAAAACAAATATTCTATGCTTTCCCAATATGGTAATCAATAAATAATAAATTTAAAACACAACCTCAAATATTTGCATTCTATTTGGGCAAAGCAGCACTCAAGACATTATGTCTATTTCACCTGCAAATACCACAGTATAAAGGTGATTCTATGACTAGTCCAAAGAATAACAAAAATAAAATGTCAATTCATTAATCACCAGACAAAACTCACTTTAACTGTCTGGGTTCCTTCAATGAATTTGTTGTGACTCCAAAGTAAATATTTACAGTAAAGAATAATTTTGCAAATGACAACCAAAACTGAGGTGCACAGGACACTTAGCTGATTCCAGCTCAAATTAAGACAAAAGGTAGGTGCAATCAGGGAGGTGCAATCATTATTGACCTACATGTCATTATGTCAGGACTGTGTATGATGACACTAAGAAATATCAAACTGGACTGGACTCAGGCTAATCTATCCAGGCCAGGAAAGCAAAGCATGCTTTAGACATACTGTGAGAAATGAGAAGTTTCTTAACAGTTCACTCTGGTTTTTCCATTCCTGCTGGGTGAGAGCCCCTCCCATCAATTGTCTCTGACATATCCAACCCATTCTTTCCATTCTCCGATATGATCCTAGTTCTGAATCTTATAATCTTCACTTGAGCACTATTATAAAATTTCCCAATTATTCTGTACTTTTTATAACTCAGGGTTTCTACCTGTCATACTACTCATCAGAAATTAGCTTCCTAAAATATACATTAAATTATGTCACACCCTTCTTGAATATATTTATTTTTGCCTATAAACTAAGGATTTAACCCCAGTTCTAAGCATGGCACTCAGCCTGGACATTTGCTGTCTCCTTAGCCCCACCGGTTCACGTCTCATAGTGCACATCTTGCTCCAGGCTGGATGGACTCATCACTGCTGCCCAGTACAGTGGGCATTTTCATACTTTCAACACGTCCTTTGTCATCATTCTGCCAAGTGGCATCCAACTCAGCTCACTGCACATTCCCTTCCATTGAAGCCTTACCAGTTCTCCTAATTTTATTTCATAGCATGTTGTTTGAATTTCTAAAAGAGAATACATTTCATTCTTTTTTATATTGAAAATCTGGTTTAGTTGTTTTCAAATCCAGCCCCTTTAATTTCCAAGCTCCTTAAGAACTGTGTCATTGTGTCATGACTCTTCTTTATCACCATACTCCACATTCTCAATAAGCAGGCTGTTGGATTAAATTTAGTAAACTTACTGTCTACTCTGTAAAACAGTGGTTGATGCTTTATTTCAATTTCTATCATTTTAAGTTTCAACAGAATTAGGCAAAAATCTAAACAAAGCGAAACCCTTTTTTTAAAAACCCCACGCTGTGTCTTTAGTTTGTCCTCACTTATCCTTACACTGCGTTTAGCAGCCTGGGTACCCCTTTACGTGGTAACACCTGGCATGGTGCTTCGTACTTGCCCATTTGCACAGGCCGCACAACTGTGTTCCGCAGGAGATGGAGCCCTCAGAGGGGCAGACAGGATTGCTTATTCCTGTTTCCCAGTTCTTGTAGAGTGCTTCTCACGCACACCCACCTCCACACCCAAACAAGGGTTTTAGTACACGTCTTTATATGGCAGAATCTCTAAGTCCTTGATAGTTTTTTTAATCCACCATTTTCTTTAACTTAAAGTTTGTAGAGACCAAAACTGAAAACAGATCTATGCACTGGATTCTTACTGTTTCCTATCATCCATTTAACCAGCGATGGTTGATAAGAAACTACTTGCTTTGGCACTTTCAATCCATCTGCTTCAAGATAGTCTGAAAATGGGAAATAGCCCTTACTTTAACAAAGCCTGAGGTAAAAAATCAAATGCATACATTGATCAACTTTTCTTCCCTCTGCGTACCTCTAAACTGAGTTTTGTTATTTGTTTGTACTGATTTTATCTTCACTCTCTCTCTCTCTCTCTCTCGTGGTCTCCTCCTCCCTAAAATGGAGACAAAAATACCCATACTTGGATTTCACTGAACTCTGATGACTACCTCCTGAGATATACAGTAGAATGCTCCAGAAAGGTAAATAGTAGACTATAAGGGGTTGTGCTTTTAATGTTTTGCCTTTAGAACATGCTTAATTTTCATGTCCCACACACACAAAAAGGGAAAGAGATGTTTATCATTACTTTGACACTAAAAGAAACAAAAAACCTGATGGTCTCTGACATTTGTGTGATGAGGATGGAAATAATCATAGTTTCATATTTTCTTGTAATGAATATTTAAATAGGAAAGGATATAAAATGCATTGTTATAGGAGTAAAAACTGTATACTGCTAAACATTTATTATAATACATTTTTTGTTCAAAAATGGAGTGATGGTGGCAGGGTAAAAAAACACGTACTTTTTTAGAAGCACATTAATCAATCTGAGAAAGATTTATATTAAATATTAGCAAAGGAAATGAGATGAATTTTCTACTACTTATTTAGTTTTTATAGATTCCTGATTTTTAATGTTCAAAAATACATTGCAGATGTTTAGGATTCATGTCATTTACTTTTGCTGACTATTTATAAGCTAAAAATTATAAGAGGGTGAATCTAAACAATAATTGGCAGAAATAAAACAGCTTGAATATACACATTACACACAAGTTTTCTTTTATCAT
Organism: Dasypus novemcinctus; assembly: GCF_030445035.2. Classification (NCBI taxonomy): domain Eukaryota; kingdom Metazoa; phylum Chordata; class Mammalia; order Cingulata; family Dasypodidae; genus Dasypus; species Dasypus novemcinctus. Next base: position 82,564,269 of record NC_080688.1, on the reverse strand, counting down.
TATGCTTTTTAATATTTTCTACATGCCACCTAGGTATCCTGTAATTATCAAGCTGTTGAAGAAATATTACAGATGAAAACAAGTGTATGAGTCATTTCTTTCTGGTTGAAGTATTCCTAATTTATAATTATCATTGTGGTCCAGAGTAATGGAATATGATTTCCTTGTGAAGCAACTCTGATGAAGATGCATGGTTTAAGAAGCATAGCTATTAATTAGTATAGAGTAATAAAAGAAAGGGATGCAATTCAGGAAGTGCTTAGGTAAGGTTAAAATTGCCAAGGAAATCTCATTTCATTTTTTCAACCAACAGTAAGTAAAATGAATGGAGGGGCCTTTTCAGATTGCTTTCATTCTCAGAGAAGGCTATGGTAATTCAGTGGTGATAAACATTCATTCACTCAGTAGCTGAGTGGTACAACTGTATGGTCAGTGCAAAAGGTGCTGCAATGTGTAGCTGCTGGATCTCCCCTCTACTTTTTATTGTGTTGCCTCGATTGCTCTTAAATCCCAGTTTATTAGTCTGTAGCATATCAGGATCTGGACTGGTACACTTGGACTTGAAGACTTATAAGAGGGTAAAATGAAGGAATTTGGAAGTTTTGTAAAGTGTAATATTCTATCTTCACATACATTTGCATGTGGTGGTGCAATAGAACTCTCTTCACTACTTAGTGGGAAATAATTAGCTTCTGTGTGAAAGGTGGCACACCTGTGCCGACGGCATGGCTACGCACAGCTTCACATCAGAACCACGGCCATTTCATCAGGGACCAAAGCACTGTCTATTCCACATGGCGACGTGCAGCTCCCTAAGTGAAGTCCACAGCCCTAATCTCACCCTATCTCCCATCACTGACTCCAGGCCAGATCCAAAACTTTAAAATCACCTAGGAAACCTGCCTTGAGTCACGCGATCCGGAACTGAAGCCAAGATCTCATCCTGTCCTACCATAATGGTGAACAGGCCACGGTGTTCACTGGGCTGTAAACTCCACATAGTGGGCCCGAAGCAATTAAAAAGCAAATCCTAGAAAGAGCACGCTTTTTTCTCAGGAAGATACTTCTAATCTTCTTTTTAAATCTAGGCCGATCGAGCTGGAAATGCTTGTGACAGGAAGCTGGGGCAGCAAAACCCAGCACAGCCCAGAACTGGGTGTTACAGATCTGAGTCGAAGTAAGTACAGAACTAGACAAGGAGGACCTAGTAAATTACAAATATGGTAATTTTACAGATTGACTTAATGTCTGTTGAGCTTAATAATGATGAAAAAAATTGGGATTGATTTCCTTTAAGTAATTCATTTTCATGATCTTTTACAAAAGTAGCAGGTCACAAAAGACTGAAAATTAAAAAAAAAAAGCACACAAACACACACCACCACAACAAACAGTCCTTCACCACAGATGGTTTGCAAGCCCTGGGCCAAAGAATAAACCTCAGGTGAAAGCTCTTTTAAGTGCCCAGAGGCAATAATTAGTCTAACTCTCTTTCCTGTGCTAACATGAGGGAAGGATGGGACACAGTGGCCAGAGGCCGAAGGCCCTCAGTAGAGGCCACAATGAAGACATGCACCGATGTTCTGTACTTGCCGCTTTACACAAGGCATTCAGGTACACTTTGCAGAGGGCTACTGTAGAGTGTGTTTGTAAAATATTTCCTGAAGTTTTCTGCATTTGAAAAGAGGAACACCTAAGTTAAAACAATGGAAACATAATTCTGGAGTCTGCATTTGGGGAAGAAAACTTTAACAGTTCTATAATTTAAAGACAGAATTCTCTACATTATCTTCTCAGTTCTGATGCAAGGATCATGGTGACTCAGGTCAGAATGTGGACAAGAAAAAGGGACAAACACAGAAGGCCAGAGATGACAGAGAACTAAGAGAATGAACAAAGAAAAGAAGGTAGCCCAAAAGGAGGACAGACAGCAACGAGGCCACTCAACAACTGCTCTGACCAATCAAACTCTGGTAAGGGGGCCAGATGGTTTACTCCAAATCCACAGAGAATATTCGTGTGTTTGTAATTTGGTGATAGACATTTAATACATTTTGTCTTGGTTGTTCTCTATTGGGTATCTAGTGTTTGTCCTATTAATTCTCTCTGGAATCTTTATTCTTACAAATTAAAAGTGCCCCTTTACCTGTTTTTGAAAGTACCAAGTTAAAAGTACTAGCAACCTGGACTAGACGTATACACTTGTCATTATCCTGGTGCCAAAACTGCATTGACCTGATAGATTAAACAGAATTCAAACCTAGCCTATTTCTGTTTACTTGTGCCATACTTCATCTAGACACTCAACACATACTATTCATCTATTAAATTATGTATGGGATGTATATTCTATGCAGGGTATATGGCGAAGGTGCAAAGGGACAGGGCGGCATAGGAGAGCCCAAAGTGTTGAACCCAACAGACCCATCTCCATGAGCTTACAGGGTGGTAGGCAGTCAGTGCAGAAGGTTAAGCAAACTGCATTTGTGATGACCATGGGAAAGCATCCAATGGGTACCAAGAATTCACAGGGCTGTAAGTCCAAGCCCAGTCCAGGTAGTCAGGCAAGTGCTTTTTGAAGAAATGATATTTACATTAAGACAAGAAGGCTATTACTAAGAGTTGGCCAAATAGTGAACAAAGGGACTTAACTTCCAGGAAGAAACTTGACTAATGATGGAATAAATTGCTTTTAATGGATATTCTAGCAACCAAATAATATGTGGAATCTACTAATTTATAATCGAGAATAATTTTGATCTGTGATTTATAAAGAGGGCTTAGAGCACAGATATAGTATAATCTACATCCTGTAATAATCGGTTTAAATAATTAAGCATTTTTAAAAGACTACAGACTAGTTCACTGACTTTTACTTACTGTTTTGCTGGGTCTTTTTGAAGCTTAATATGTGGGTCTCCTGTATCCAACATATGTTGGATGTTGGTTAAGTGCAAATTCCTGGGCTCAGCCTTAAAGCTATAGAATCAGAATGCCTTTGAATTGGGGCTGGGAATCTATGTTTTCAACCAGCATCCCAGGTTGAAAACTACTGGTCTAACAAATAGCATCATTTGCACACATACCTGTTTGTAGGAATGATGTTACTGCTCAAAACAGTTCATCACTGTTAAGTACACTGTGTTTATAATTTCTTTTTATATAGTTGTTGGAAAAATTTACACTATGTCATGATTTGTTTATACATTTTACTTAAAAGAGAATTGTCCTTTCTCTAACCACAGATGGCACAAGGGAAAAATCTAGAGTAAATATGTGTGTATTCAGTACGTGGTGATGTGTTGATACTTAAAATAATGGCTATACTTAAAGCCTAAGCCACTTTAAAATGACTTTTTCCATGGTGGATGATAGCAAGTTTCCTTTTATTTTTTTTTGTAATAATTATGTTTCAGGAAACTGAAAAAAAAAGTGAGAAGCTAATTTGTGGAGTATAAGGTGGGAGTATGTTTTATAGATGCAAAGTTACAGCCCGTTATTAATATAAACCATATTTTCTGCATAGAAGTTTACATGACTCAGACGCAAGGATGCCCCTTAGGCTCTGAGCAACCTCTTGGGCCAGAAAGATAAAACTAAGAACAACAAAATGCCCTGCTTATATTTACATGATGTTAATAATGGCCAGAGTCACAAACAAAGAGTAAGAACTTTAAATGAGAGTATCTATGATGCTGTTTTGTTGGCATGCTAATTATTTCCCACAGAATTGACTTATGTATGCTCATAAACATTAATTTTTTAATTACTCTGTCTTTATGATAAAAAGTTGGAAATTTAAAGCAAACAAGAACAGATGTGGGTAGTAGAACGAAGTCAATATTTATGACATCAGTTAAACTTCTGTGATTAAACCCTAGTGGAGCCATGCTTATGTCACTGAGAACTGCCATCCCTCTACCTAAGGAATAAAGCACTCATTCTCCCAACTGGTGGGTGTGTTGGAAGCTGTCATCCCTCAAACAATTACCACTTGTATGAAAACTTGCTCTCTGCTGCACAGCCACCTTGTCAATGTCACACAGCTTCTTGGGGTAGGTGGAATACACAATAACTCTAACCAAAGAGTTAAAATGGGACTGTCCCTGCTTAGCTTCACTCTTACTGCTACCCCTTGGGAATGTTGGTTCCCAGTTCTACACCAGGGCTCCCGCCAGCTTCACACTCTATGGCCATCCCTCTTTCCCCATTTTGGACTCCTAGCAGCAAGAGACCAGCAGACAAGGAGAGGAGTCATTGTCCTAGTAGGACTTATAGACCTTGACCACCAGGAGGAGGTGGGGCCCAGTTATGCAGCAGGGCCAGGAAGCATAAGCTTGGCACCTGGACACTTCACTGCTCTTGGGACTCTCTTCTTCCACCTTGATGGTCAAATGGAAGAGCCTTGGGCCAAGGAAGCCTTGGTCAAGAGAAGGAAACAATGAGATGGACTCCTAGCACCTTGAGAACAGCTGCATCACTAACCCTGTAATTTTTACCAGTAAAAGAAACCTAGTTAAGTTTCTGGAGTCATTCTCCCAGAACTTGTTATATGAAGACAGTTAACATGAGCAGGGCAAGGAGAGGACTACAATGCATGTTGTGGCTGCTTCCCAACTCCATACCCTACCCCACCCAGCAAAGCACTCACCTCCCAGCAGCTGGGGGGGGGGATGGACGACACCTCTCAACTAAGACCTTCCCCAAGGGTGTTCCCATCTGAAGATAAGACACTTTGCTTAGGTGATATTCTTTTCTTGGGGTCAGCCCATATCCAATGACAGATATATGTGGGGCTTTAAAGATCTCCACCTGCCCTTCCCCCAATTCAGGACAATCCAGCAAACCTTTCCAGTTCCCCAAAGGATCAGCACTGGCTTTGGGGGCAGGTGTATCTGCAGTTCAGCAACTTCTTCTGCCCAATCTTATTTATCTCATTCCCTCAAGAAGCGCTGATATTCCAAGAACACACTCCAAAAAAAATCCCAACAGGCATCAGAGTTTGTTTCCTGCAAACTCTGACCTGGCACATCCAAGAGTTTCTAACTTAACCAATAAGAGGAGAATGTGGCTGGCTGTTTTCATCTGTCCTCATGCATACCATGCTGATCCCTTCAGAGGCATGGGAGGATGAGAGGGACATCTTTATAAATGCATCCTTGTAGATCAGAAGCAGCATCAGCTGAAGCCAAAGCTGCAGAGCAGCAAAATTCCTAAAAGCTGTAACTGTGGGAGGAGCGCCACTTGTTTCTTTCAGTCCATAACTGGCATACTCGTTTTTTCCATGCTCCCAAATGCTGTGATTTATAGCATCACCATGCTGTGAATGAACCCGTTCCGAGAGTGCGGAGGATTCACTATGGAGTTTCTCACCAGAGAAGAGAAGGGAACAAAAGGGCCTTGGCTCAGCGAGTCCCGGGGCCAAGATGCACGTGCTGGTCCCTACATGGCAGCCCCAGCTTCCGCAGCCCCGGCTGGGCGGCTTCTGTTCATTCCAGTTGTATGATGTCCACACCCCACTGCCGTATTATTCAGCCAGAATCTCTGGCCACATACCCAGGCGTCTTATTTTTAAAAGCTTCCTGGACCATAGCAGTCTACATCCCAGGTAAGAACCATTGGTCTAAAAGGAAGAAAGGCAGTATCAAGGAGAAAGGGGGGAAACATTCCTCCATCTTTTAAACTGACAATATCATTTTTGAAAGCAACAAGAGGAATAGGTCCATTAATTAGAAATAAAAGAGAGAAAATAAGCATGTCTGCAGCTTGGGCAATAATTGAAAAGATACAAATGTTCAAAAGCATACCTCAAAAGAAAATCTGTAGCATAATTTCAATAAACACTAAAGCTTCCTAAATGGGAAACAGACCTGGTTCATACAATAGGACCCTCCGTGGACGCATCTAAAATATGGGATGTATAAGGAATCATTACGCCATGCTGTGGCTCAAGTGACCTACCATTCAGGAATAAATGAGGAAAGCACAGCCCCTCCTGAGCCCTCTTCGCATCCCATCCCTGTACCCACAGTAACTTCAATCTCCTGCCTTCCTACCCACTGGCAATTGTGATTGCAGTATTTAATGCCCTAAGAATAAACATTTTCAGGGACAAATGTAATAACATTAGTAAAGTTATAGAAATAACAACAGAGCAGGGTGCAAGGGGTAGGGACGGCAAGCATGACAGAGCAAAGTCAGTAATTAGGTAAATACATGGATGGGACCTAAGCATTAGGAAGAGTCTGCCTCAAACAGCAATTCTGCTCACACACTCTCGAAAAGTACCCCTGGTGTTGTTTAGAAATGCTGGCCGTTGGCTGGCTGTCTTTCACTACGGGTTGTTCTGGTATCACTTGGAAGACTATAACAGAACCACGGAAAGAGGAGCAGCCACATCATAATGCTGAGTAAAGGCAGGGGAGGATAACACTATTCCTTAATTAAGACAGCGTTTCACAAAATTCTGTTTCACTTTTTAACTGATGATGTTATCTCAGATTTAAAAAATGCAACAGGTTCTCTGATTTTTATTAACAGTCACATTTAAATCATAGTGTGACTTTGTCTCTTCAGATATCAGGAATCTTCAGAAATCAGAGCTCCATTATCCTACCCATTAATTCACAGAATTGGAATTCAAGATGAATAAAACAAGCTCTTCAGCAACCTTAGCATGATCTCTAAAGTGAGTCAGAGTAACACTGGAGCCATTTCAGATCTGTATTAAACAATGGAACATAGGACGAAAGCCAAAAGACCTCGGTTCTATGGGACAACAGCTATGCCCTCATGGTGGACAACCCAAGGCAATTATTATCTTCTCTAGACATTAGTCCACCTAAAAATTAGGTCAGGTTCGGTAGTCTACAGGCCCCTTCCAACCTGAAGCTCTCTATATCCTCTCTCTATAAAAATAGCCAAAATATAATCAAGCGCCCATCCATTCAATAAATGTGCTTAAGTACTGAATGTTGCTGTAGATTCCAGGAAATGAGCAAGGCATTCGGGGCTGAGTTCTAGGTACATGTTAATGCCTTATAGTTTAAACTTGTTCCCACAAATTACTTATTGAAATTGAAATTGTACAGTTTTGCTACCTTGGTAAAGTCAGGAGTATTTTAGAACATATTCAGACTGTCGTATCATCAGTAAATCCCACAGACTTATTTTGTAAAACTCTTTTTCATAATCTCAAATGTCTTTTTTAGTAATTGCTTGTGAAGGAAAGGCATTAAGGCATTTATTTCTGGGCAATTGGGATTTAGGATCTTTTTTGTTTGTGTATACCAGCTTGCAATTTGGTTAAAATAATTCAACAGAAGTAATTAGCAGCTCTTGGTTTCAATCAAGAACATATGCAAAATATTTTTAAAGGGTATGCCAAAATAATATGCTACCTAAACATACAACTGTCAGGGTAAGTGCACTTATTTAAAAGGGCATATCGTTAACGGTACCTATAATTTATCTCAGTTTTGCAGATTCATTTAGTACCACTTACAAATATATACAATAAGAAGATCCATTTGTTCTTTCTCTGAGATTTACAATGTTATACATTTTCTCTGTACTTTTTCCTGTCACATTATAGATACATGGTTCAAATGTCTTACTCTCTATTTCACTCTGAACTAACCCAAACTGCTTGCAGCAGTACTGAGAAGATAAGGATTTCCTGGTAGAAGGCTGCTACCAAGGAATCTTAGAAAAATATATACCTGGAAGGCATTGTTTTGGGTGGGTGTTTGTCCCCTTGTTGTCTATGTTACATCTATCAACTTAAACTTCCTTTGCTGTGGACCAAAGGGGCGGGGAGAGTGACAAGTGAATCTCTTTTATGGACAATAGAAAAAGAATCCCACAATTAAACTGGCACATGTTGTAAACTGTCCAATATAAAACAATCAGTAATCACTCTGCCTAGTTGAACTTGGGCTGCAAGACCATGTGAAATAGGACCTTTTTAATAATAATGATGTCAGAACATTTCCCCACTGATATGATCTGGTCTAACTCAAAATTCCTATCACAACTGAGAAATAATTATTGTCTCTGTTCCTTGCTGGAACCTTGCCGGACTTCTCTCTACTTTGTGTCACCTGTTGCATAGCTCTCCTATTTTAACAGCTAACAGTAAGAACTGATGTTTATTGGGCCAGACACTGGGGCAAGTGCTCCCTTCATTCTTCTAACAAACTTCTGTGGTGGACATTATTGTCCTAATTTGATGCATGAAAAAAAACCACTGTGATTTCGCAGGATTAAGTGCTTTGCCCACAGCACCACAATAATGTCACAGGCTTGAATGTTGGTCTCACAGGCACACTCTGTACTCTTACCCCCAGGCTGCGTTTGCCCACCCCCATCCGTCTCTTCAGTAAGATATGACCTGGAAGATGCTGGATTCCTGAATTCCCCAACCAATGTGAACGATCCAACCACAAGGAAGGCAAAGCATGAAGTTTTGGCTACTGAATACTTCAGTTTTTGTTTCCAAACCATCCCTGCTCTTTGACCCCACTCCCGAGCATGGTCAACGCCTGTCATTGCACCTCCATGGTCCGCCAACTATCTGTCTCCAACTTGCCCATTACCAAATTGAGGACCCCTTTATCTCACACAGAAATTAGCAGCATCACAATTTATACTTTGCAAAGCAATTGCAAACTCTTTACTGGAGTCCCCTCCTTTATCATCTCCCACCCAGTGTTACATATTGCCAGATTCAATGTCCTAAAACACAATGACTTTTATCACTCTCAAAAATCTGTTCAAAATCATGGATGGCTCCCTTCGATTTTCCATATTAAAGTTCAGCTTAGCACCCAATCTCTTCAAAGCTATGAGAGGTATGAGCTCAATCTTCAATGAATTGAAAATTCCATTAACTGCAACGTGTACCATAATCTCAAAATATGTAACGTGTACCACAAAAGGAAAAGAAACCTGGACATTTTAATTTTACATGATTTTAAGATGCCATTAATTGTTACATGCATCCCAATTTCTCAGGCTAAAATGTAAATATACAGAGACACATCTTATAGTTGATAGAATATGGTGTTTTTTGTTCTTATCTCCTACTTCCTACCTCTAATTCTCTATTTTTCTACATTTCCCCTTCTGCTATGGAAAAGAGAGGGGTTTGCAAAGCAAAAACACACTGCCTAGGGCTTTCAATGAAATCCTATCAGATCCTTAAAGTATCCATAGCAAAATTATCTGTATTTTGCATTTATCTGAAATAAAAATCAAAGAAAGCAAATCAAAGTGAAAAGAATACATGAATCAATGACTATTATGGTGCTTCAAAGAAACATGATGACAACAGCTTTCAAAAACGACAGCATTTTGTTTAGTTCTGCCACTGCAGTCTTTTCTCCAGGGTATCTTTTAAGATTATCTTATTCTCATTTTCCTTCCAAAATCAAGTCTCCATTGGAATCACACTGAGTAGATAACTTACAATAGTGAAAAGTATAGTATCCGGAGATGTTGCAAGTAATTTATAGTTGGCATCATTAACAAAAATACTTAACGAATTTTTGACCTCCATAGTATAGACTGGCTTTAATAGTATTGTTTTACAAGCTTTAAAGGAAGCATTAAAGAAATGTTTGTTTTGTAATGAAATGGAAATACGTGCATGCACTGGAATTTCTCATGTTTGTTTATTTAGAAGCAATGGCACATAAACTTTGTGGGTTGGACAGTGGGATACTCCTACTTCCCAAATGTTCAAGTTACAATAGATCATTGCTGAATACCTCAACACAAAGGAGAGAAACCAAAAGCTGGATGCTCCATGGAGGAAGGAGCAAAGATGACAACATTAAACCCTTCAAGGTGGTGTTTCAGAGGTGGGACAGCCCAGAGTAGATGTCAGAGATGAGGGTTTTTCATGGAATGCTGTACTATATGCCCCTTGACCCCAATTATATTTAATACCGATTTTTAAAATGTTGCAAAATGTTTGATGTGAGTGGAGTTCTTATGGAATTAGAAAGAGATGTGTTTCCATATAAACCAGACTCAGCCTGCATGGGTGAAAGGGCTTCTGGAAACTGGTAACAATGGAAAGAGTGGAGAGTCTCTTGTGTGCTATGACTTAGAGGTAAACTCAGCAGCTTTGGGGAGAAAAGGAGCAAGATTTGAAATTCTAGAATACAATATATGATTTGCATGCTTATTTCCTGAGAAAGGAAATACATGTTTTCTTCCATGTGAATCATATGTTTTTAAAAATATAAGGTGAAGGGAAGCGGCTGTGGCTCAATCAGTTGGGCTTCCATCTACCATATGGGAGGCCCTGGGTTCACGTCCTGGGGCCTCCTTGTGAAGGCAGGCTCACCCACATGCCATGGAGAGCCGCCTGTCCGGCAAGCACCGCAGAGAGCCGACTCAGCAAGGTGACCCAATAAATAGAAAGGGAAGGAGAATGCAGAAGAGCGTGCAGCAAATGGACACAGAGAGCAGACAACAAGCAAGCCACAAGTGGGGGGGATAAATTTTTTAAATAAAAAATAAAAAAATAAAATACAGACACAGAAGAACGCACAGCAAATGGACACAGAAAGCAGACAGCAAGCAAAAAAAAAAAAAGCCACGGGGAAAATATATATATATATATATATATATATATATATGTATGTATATATATATATAAGGTGAAAAATATACAACATAAACTGACTAGCACCTAGTCCTTAGGGTGGAATATTGCCTGCTGCTTCACCCACAATCTTCTCTGAGCTGGCTAACAAAGGAGCCTACAGAAATCAGAATCTTTATCTCCCAAATTCTCTTAAAGATATCTTTTCGTAAGTTTTGCCACTCTTAAGAAAAGAATGGCTAGAGTAGCAATTCTGCAGCCCCATGAAGCATGGCTAGAACTTCTAAGAGCTATTTTTAGGACCTAGTTTGTCGGCCTCTGGGGAACTTAAGAAAAATATCTAACATAACACCATAGAATAAATAGTTAAGAGTTTTCAAAACTCAATATCCAAATTAATGTATAGACAAATTATCATAGTAAGCAGAGAAAGGTTACTTAGCCAGATGACATTTAATTAAAAGCCACAGATAACAATTTAAAATGAAGGCCAAAGAGAAAGAGATGAAAGGTTACTTGGATTGGAGAATACGTAAAACTATTAGAGCAGAAGGAATCTGAACCAGTCAAGTTGTATTCACTTTTCCATTAATTGTTTTATTCTAAACAAATTAAACTAGTAACAGGATTTGTTATTGGAAAGAATCCCAGAGTGAATATTAAACTATTATATATATTATGTAACATGGCCCCTAAGAATTCTATAAGCATTTTCTATAGAAAGTAAGTCTTGATGTATGCTTACTACACTGTAAATCTTTTTTTGATTGCTTCATGCATTAAGAGTCCACAGAACATCTGGCATCAATCTAAATAGACAGGGGTCAGCAGTGGAAGAAAAATCTAAGTAGACTGGTCAGTAGGGGAAGGACAGACAGTGTCTAAACAGACAGTGGTGAGCACTGGAAGGAGAATGTGGTCTGCAGTCAGAGGGCACGCGCTTGGGGCCAATGTCTGGTTCTATTAATGTTTATTATATACACAGGTATAGATATACATCCATAAATACTGACACATATATGATATATAAATCATCTGGTGATAGTAACGACTCTCAAATCACAAAGTGTTTCTGTAATATTCAAGTGAAATAATGAAAAAAAAAAAATGGCTTACAAATCACGTAATTCCAAGTGTAAAGGCAGTTTTCATTACACTAGTGCAACTAGATTAAGACCCCACAGAAGTACTGAGTCTCAGACCAAATGATTTTTACTAATTTATATGTATAGGTATATGCAGAGAGCTGAACTAATAAATGTATAATGTTGAAATATATATATACAAATACATATACATACATTCCTAGAGATTTCATATTTGAAATGGAGATGATAAACACATACTAAAAACAAGTACCATCTGTAATATTCAGATGAGATCCTTTTTAAGACATTTTAAAAATTCATGCTAAAATTCTCATAAGCCAGAAAATTAATGAAATCTTCAAACATTTTTTCATACTTGTAAAAGCACTATAATAAATAATTTCTCTTCAAGGTATGTAAATCATGCACTACTACGACATATACACTGACTAATGTTCTACATCGTTTAGTGGGCATATTTTGAACTAATCGATTCCTTTTGTAAATAATCTATAGTAATTTTATTTATGAAACACCACAAAGACTAATGTGGTATTTTTTTATAAAAGTATTTTTATACTTGGGTGGAACAGGAACAGAGAACTGATGGGGGAGAATATAAAAATAAGTGTAATTTAGAGTACTTGCTCTTACCCTTTATTCCCAATGGGCCCTGATTAATGACCCAAGCTTAAAAGTCAACTCTTGCTGTTTGAGAGTCATTATACATGACATACTTTATCACCAATTAGGTTCCATTAGTTGTCTTTCTCACCACCTTCTATGTATATGGATTAGAGTATTTCACACACGCACATCTTCACATGGATATTCCTCAGACAACTTCAAATTCAACTTGGCAAAATCGCAACTTCATCTGTTACTTTCTGTTGTAAACCCAAAGTGCTGGATTTACCTTCATTGCATAGCAACTGCTATGTTGCAGGTATATTTGTCAACACTATAGATTCTACAGTGAACAAAATCTCTATTCCCTCCTCCTGGATCCCTCCCAACACCCTCAACTGCATACTAAATTGTTAAACACCTCACAACCACTCCACTTTCCTAATAGTTTTTGTCCAGCCCATCCTTTTATTGCCATTGCCACCACCCCATTTTATCCCCCACCACTGCTTACCTATAATATTTAACTATCGATGAACTGGTTTTCTGGCTCCAGTCTTGCCTCCTTCAATTTCATAGCCTTTGATCCCTCCAGAGCAGGCTTTTTTAAAGTACAAATGAACTCAAAACCATCCCCTCTCCCCCACCTCTGTCACTTACAAAAAGACAAGCAAAATAAAAGAATAAAAACAATCCCATAGCAGGTACATTTAACTTGCACGATGAGGTTCTTGCTTCACATTCCCCCTCTTCCTCTTCTGTCCTATTCTTTGGTTATCTGAACCACTTACAGACCTCTAAACCAGTTGTATTTTCTCATATCTTTATGCCTGTGCATAAACATTTCCTTTTGGACAATAATATCTTTCCTTGGATCATTCTCTCATCCTTCAAGGAGCAGCTGAAATATCTCCTCTTTGAAGTCTGACCTAATTTCTCCAGGATGATTTGGGTTACCTTACTCTTCCATGAATGAAAACCTCTATCAAACAACACTGGTATTTTTGTAAGTTTCCTTATTTAAGTTGTGACTTAACAGCAGGAAAAGAACATTTTTTTTTTGCATATTTATACACCCAGTACATAGCCATACGATGTACAACTTAGAGACTCCATAAATATTTGTTCAAAGAATTTAACAAATGCAAATATTCCTAACATGGCTTTTACAGGACTATTATAGACCTTGATTTTTTTTTTCTTGTCTTCCTTTAACTCAGAAGTCTGGCTTTCAACCAGGTAAACTGTCTTAACTACAAGTAAAATCTAGACTTAGGTAGGGTAAACTGTGCAAAGTAAATTCTGATTATTGAAAACTGCTTCTCACTAATTGGCTAACAATCTAGGGACTTTTACTTAGGGGAAGCAGGTGTACCCTGCTTGTCTTCCTAGTAAGAACACAAATAAATAGCATTAACTATCTGTTCTCTGAATTGCACAGATGCCTGGTGAGTGGCATCATCAGAAAGGTCTATCTGGACATTGAGGTGGTGATTCCTGGAGGTTATGAACCACTGGAGACTTGAGCACCTGTATTATCTGAGCAGAAAGGCAGATGGCCTAAACTCTAAAATGGAATGTTTATCTATAAACATACTAGCTCATGCTATACCACACCATGGCTTATCGCTACCAAACTAGACTTCACAAATTGCTATAGAAAGGTTTTTGGGCTTGTTTTTTGCCTTTCTTTCTGAAGTTCAGGGGTTTTTTGCATGTTAAGATAAGCAGCTCTGATAGAGCACTCCAAAGCCACCTGTTTTAGTAATGGAACACAATTGCTTTCCTGCGCAAGATTTTTTACCTTTAAACATGTTTGATTATTTGAGCCAGTAATGCAGAATTTTCTATGGGGTCTGGTAGAAATAGCTCAAAGTAAGAAAAACTTCTGCTGGGTACAAGGAATTTGGGGGCAGAGAAACACATGCATCACTGCTGCTTATTAAATGTTTACTGACACGACCACCAATCAGAGTGCCCATTTCAGCCTACAATCTGCTACTAGGCAGCCTGCAACCATGGGTCAGACCCTGAAACTTTAATAAGCTGTTCATTTGATGAACCTGGATGAATTGCTGACTCTACAGGCTTGTTTTCAGAGTGTGTTCAAATAAAGGACAGAGTTCAATAAAACCGTAAAAAAAATCCTTATTTCTTTCTTCTGGTCTAGTATTTTAAGGCAAGTTTCAGTGTTTTATTTTCCTAAGGTCTATCCAGTTAAGAAAGTAAATGTGATTTACTCGTCTCCATTGTTTACTGTTTCTTTTGACTTATATTTTACCACCTTACTCAGGAAATATATTACTGTTCTATCTATTGAGTACATAGTCCTATTTCTCTCAGTCTACTTAAAAACTGTAGTTTCTTAATCATATGCATCTGTGTAATATATTTGAAAAAAATACTACTACCAGACCCTCAGGTGTTGAGAATGCAAAAATGAAAAATGAGTGTCCATCCCCTAAGCACCTTCATTCAAGAGAAGAGCCAGCCCAGGAGCTGGCGAGAGCCTGCAGTTGTATCTTATCATGCTGTTGCCTAGGCCTCTGGAGGTCTGGACATCCAGGCTTTCATGGTGTGGTAGACTGAGTTACGAACACCAGGAAACACCAGGTTCTTGATCTTAACCTTATTCCTGAGTGCGCAAGCCCACTGTAAACAGGGCCTGTTGAAGATGTTCCTTTTAGTTAAGGTGTGGCCAAGCGAATCAGAGTATGTCTTATTCCTAATCCTGGAGGCCCTACCAGGAGAAAGCCATGGGAAGGAGCAAATGAACGGACCCAGAAGAGAAAGGAGAAGACAATGCCACATGGCAGGAAGGCCAAGGAACCCCAAGGCTGGCCAGCAGACGGGCACCCGAAGGCCCAGTCTATAGGGAGAAGGCAAGCCCTATAGCCTCTGAAACTCTGAGACAGTAAATTCCCATTGGTTAAGCCAGTCTATTGAGTGGTTTTTGTCATCACAGCTCAGGCAAGACTAAGCCATAGGGTACAGAATTCAAAACCACAGCAGCTCTAACTTCTTTATTCTTCTGTCTGCACCAAGATTACTTTGCCCAAATCCCTTGACATTTATAGACTCAAGAATGCCTGAAAATATTTGTTTTGGTATTTGGTAACTACCCTCCAAAATCAGGAGTAGGAAAGCTCATCATGACTTGTGGAATGAATGGCAAGCTCTCAATAAGCTCCCTTTAAATTGAATTGAACTAAAGCCAAAACCACCTCTACTGGTGGCTGCGGTGGCAGCAGCAGCGGCAGTAATTCGGTATCTCAGTCAGTACCCTCCACCCCCAAATCAAAGTTTTAGGGATTATTTTGTTTTAGTTTCCTGGGCTGCTCAAGCAAATACCATGAAATGGGTCTGGTTAAACAATGGGAATTTATTTGCTCAGAGTTTGAAGACCAAAAGAAAGTCCAAACCAAGGCATCATCAAGGTGATGCTGTTCTCCATGAAGACTGCAGTCATCTGGGTCTGGCTGCTGGAGGTCTTTGGTCTGTGGCCCTTCTGTCACATTGCAATGCACTTGGGTGCATTTCCTGGTCTCTCTATTCTCTTCAGAGCACACTTCTCACTGCTTACTATGACTCTCTCTCTGAATTTTATTTCACTTACAAAGGACCCCTATAAGAGGATTAAGACCCACCCTAATTGGGCTGGGCCATGCTTTTAACTGACATAACCCCATCAAAAGGTCCTACTTACAATGGGTTCATGCCTACAGGAAAGGATTAAATCTAAGAATATGTTTTTTTGGAGTGCATACAGCTCTGAAAGACCACACCTTCTTAGACCTATGAGCACCTAAAGGAATACTGTCTAATTCAGCTAATCATAAATAATTAAATGAAATGTTTTGGAAAAAAGTTTTCTCTCAACTTATCCATACATATGCATTATCTACAGAAATTTAAAAATACATGTCATGATAAAAATATGTTTGATGCATTACTTTCAACTCATGTATATCAATAAATGCTGCTAAGGATAACGATCCTTAATGTGTTTTGGTAAAAAACACATAAAGATGTGACAGTCTTGTCTCCAGAATAATGAATTTTCATTGATGGGCATGAAACTAAGGAAAGCACCTGACCCAGAAAGTCATCACCCCTGAAATCCACCCTTTAACAACATCATTTTAAACAAGAATCCTATCCCATAATGAACATCATGTTAATGCATTTAATTAAATGAATTCAGTACCAGATTTATGGTTTGCTATGCAGAGAGATCTACTCTGAATCTCAGGCAGCCTAAGTTTTAGGGTCTAGCCTCTCACTTCCAAGACCCTGAGACTGGCTACAAATTAGCAATGTAATCACAGTTTTAGAAAATGTTCAAAAGCTATTTTTGTGTTTTTTCTGATGAAGTTTCAGACCCACACATTTTTTATAAGTGTAATACTCCAAGAAACTTACATCTGTCCCAGGTTATCATGTTTAATGTTATATAGACTCCTGAAATATTAAACATCAGATAAAATGTTTAGTTTGAAAAATGCTTTCTTATTGACCACCATCTAATCAGGTATGTTCACTGTAGAAACACACATATGAATATATGCTAAATGCTGCAAGTAAAAATTTCATTATTACCAATTCAAGTTCAAACTATATTAATGGGGTTGCCTTAACTCAGTGCAATCACCACCATTTACTTTATACCAGATTATACACTCAAGCTTAAGGGAAAAAAGACTCTCTATGCCAAAGTAGAAGACACATTATCGTAGAATGATCACAACAATTACATAGAACACATTTTAAAGTGAATGTTCAGTGTCAGGATAATATGAATCATCAAAAATTTTGGATGCCGTATAAATGATTAGAAATATTATTGCTTATTTTGAGAGGTTTTATTGTAGTCTTTATTTTTTTTTCTTGTGTGGAACATAACTCTTCTTCTAAAGGAAAGCAGCCTAAAATCATTATTTTCATGCTTTTCCTTATTTAGGAAATATCAAAATCAGAATAAAATAAGTACACTCTTCATGATGAATATACTGAATTATTTTAAAATGTTACTAGGAAAATGATACATATTAAGTCCCATAAATGCCATCAGATTTTTTTCATGAAATCTTATAGTTGTTTTCAGAAAGTTAGGTTTCCTCCTACATATATAAAATATACTACCTTGGGTGGGTGTTCCCTTGGGATACTGGCTGTGTCAGTTTGCCAAAGGGCTACCAATGGAAAGAACTAGAAAACTGTTGGTTTCTATAAAGGGGATTTATTTGAGGTAAAAGCTTACAGCTCCAAGGCCATGAAAAGTACAAACGGAGGCACCATCAGAGATGTTTTCTCACCTAAGTCAGCTACTGGTGATCCTGGCTTGCTGCCACATGGTGAAGCACGATAGCTGCCAATCTCTGCCCAGTCCCAGCTTCCCTCTCCCTCCAGGGTCACCCTTTCCTCTTGAGCTGCTCTGCAGGCCAGCCTCTTGGGGCTTCATGCTTAAGCAATCCTGTAGTCCTCTCTCTCCTAGCATAACATTCCTTTCTTTCCAGGCCTCCTCTCTCAGTTTCGGCTGTTCTGCACTATTCCCAAGGCCAGCTGTGATAAGCTATCAGGTAAATAGCTCATCTCTCCCTGCAGCCTCAGCTGTTTGAGTCTCTTCCTTTCTGTCACATGGCAAGATAAAAAATGACAAGGTTCTCTTTTCTTGTGTCTGGGTCCACTTTATCAGACCCAGCAAGGGGGCAGAGACTCAACCTGAGTCACACACCTCACTGATGTAGTCCAACAAAAAGCCCTACAGCAATCCTAATCTTAATCTCAACTGAATTTATGCACTCAAAGGGTAGCTTGCCCAGAAGAATAAGTTAGTTTACAAACATAATCTTTCTCTTTTTGGAATTCATAAAATAATCTCAAACTGCCACACTGGCTAAGAATTTATTGCTAATATATCTTGTACAAATAAGTATTTTGACCAGATGAATGAGATTGGAAAATTACCAGCATTTATCTCAACCATTATACAATGAATGTAATGTTACCGTTTTAACCAAACATATTTTCACTGAGTTGCACTTAACATAGTACATAATCTTTTCTACCATATTGTCAGCATATCCTAATGAAATAATTCCTTTCATATACTGTTTCTTTAGCGAGCTATATATGTTTTATTTGACCTCTTGGCTGATAATTACTCAGGACAAGTACGTCTGTATAATGTGTAA
The DNA here is from genome assembly GCF_030445035.2 of Dasypus novemcinctus. NCBI lineage: Eukaryota > Metazoa > Chordata > Mammalia > Cingulata > Dasypodidae > Dasypus > Dasypus novemcinctus. The sequence goes on along the minus strand of NC_080688.1, from coordinate 82,545,745 downwards.
TATATAGTCGCATGTGTTTGCTTTGTACACATTATGGTTCTAATAATTACCATAAAAATTATGTTAGATACAATATATTGGATTCAGTAAAATCATAAACTGAACATATTGCTTTGCAAGTAGATTGTCACAATAAATTAACCAAACTCTAGTTAAATGAAGATCAACCCAAAGGCCATTAATTGAACTGGAGATGCTGCAAATATTATAAAGAGCATGAGTTCAATATTTTGATTACCTACTTCTTTCTCCATCTACCTTTCCTTGGCATATCTTGTTCTAGAATGGAATTATAATGGCTTACAACCATACTTAAATACAAGATAGCATAAAAGAATAGCAAGGGCAACATTAGAAAAGCAAATGCCGAAAGACCAAAAGAATTTAGGAATATGGAGGAGTCAAAAGATGCTATCAAAACTTCTTAACATGTGCTGGTGGTGATGGGCAACAGATTAAGTTCTAAGCAGTCTAATAAAAAAGTAAATTTAGATACTTAAAAATTTAGCAGTACAGTGATTCCTGGTATTTAAGACTACCAAATATTATTTCCTAAGGAGATCACAAAACCAATATTGCAATGCACCGAACAAGTTCATGGGCAATAATAGCTCTATGGCAGACACAAAAACGCGTTACCTAGGACTTTGCTTCTTTTAACAGTTTTCAATTACAGTCTAATGTTATTACATCAAAGACCGATTCATCAACAGAAATTATACAGGGGGACAAATAATTTAACAGCTAAAGGGTAAGGTGACTCCCCTTAGCTCTCGGCTTTCATCTGCTACTCCAAAACAGCTACCCTGGCCCTTGGGCTCTTCCTCAAACATACCATTCCACTCCCAACTGAGAGTCCCTGCTGGAATTCACTTTACCAGGTGACCACATTGTTCATTCTTACACCTCCTTCTGAACTTAAGGAAAATAACTTTCATGGAGGCCAAGCACCTTTTAAAAATGATAACTTCTCTTCCTATACTCTTCATTTCCATTCTCAGGTTTTTCTCCATAGGATTTATTAGCCTCTAACACACTGTTTGATTTTGCCTATGCACCCTACCTGGCTCTGCTCAGAGCTTTCATCAAATGGGCAACCAACAGCATACCAAAATCGCTTGAGAACACTTTGAATATTCCAAGTCAGTTATTTTCAGGTGTTTTCTTTAGTCTATCCATGATCGTCTTGGTGAGCCATGAGGGGACGAGTCACAATTCCCATAGATTTGCTTTCTTTGTACGACTAAGGTTTAGTTTCAGAATCTGACTAAACTGTGATGCTCATAAACCAAGGATAGGATTGAGTAGCATTTACAGAGAAATCTTACTCAACATTCTTTAAGACATATGGTTGCCCTGAAACTGTGGTGTTTTTGCCAAGCTCCTGCATCACAAATGCTATGCCAAAAACTGAAAAGCCTGCTCTTTTCAGAAAGGATGTTGTATTATCGGTGGTGTCTTGAGCTTTTCAGAATTTTCAACTATAACTAACTTTGCCTGGTAATTATGCTAATTTGTCTTCATTGTTATCATTTCACTTTGTTATGGTTTATTTATTTGGGAGGATAAGTTGTCTAATAACTGAATGTCAAAATGTTCATCCCTTCTGGTCCAAATATGACACATGCAAACCCATTTACTAAAGTAGACATAAGCACAAACACCCATCAAACAGAAGATTCTGTTGCACTCTAACACTTCATTGTTATCCCTAAATTTCACTTTTATCTACAAGTAGAAATCAACCAACAGAGTAGTGGAACAGCAGGGTCTGTCGCTCTGTTTAAGACATTAGCTCTTCCTCTTAAGTGTCAGGCAGGTAATAAAATGTGAGGGAGGAATGGTACGAAAAGAGGGTTAAAAGGAAGAGAGGAAAGGGTGAGTGAGGCAAAGTAAAGAAAGGGTTTGAATTGCATATATTCTGGTCTGCCCTCCATTTGATAATGCTACCTGTTTAAAAATGTCTAAAATGTCAACTAATAAACAAAAAGTATTTTTCCTCACATGAAACAGCTCTATATTGGCACCAAGAATCCACATTCAAGTGTATAAAATGCTTTGGGTAAAAATAGGTAACATATGCACATTTGCATATATTTCCATGTGATTTATGTATATATGGTCAGGCTACTTTAATGCTATTTTAGAGATAAACTGTAAATACTGTTAACCTGATTTCATACTTAAATCAACTTTTCTCACATTAAACAACAACTGTGGTTGACATGACATTCAACATTATGAAATATATAACAAGAGGAAAGCTAAAACAGCCAATCTAAGCAAAGAGCGCTAAGGACTGAATTTTTCTGAGTATTCATGTCAAAGCTCTGATAAATAGGCAATGTGTAGTCATGAAACAGAACTAAACTCAAGTTTGGCCAGATGTTCCTTCTAAAACACTGAAAGACACTGGCAATTCTTCCCATCCCAACCACATCTTGGGCAGTTACTTATTTGTATTTTATAGCTCTATTGACTTTGGAAGTACATTGATGAGGACCATATGTGATTCAAGTGGAGAAGGAACTATAAATAGAGCAAATGAATTTGTGTCAGAGATTTTGGGAGAAAAATCCTCTCCTTTGCTTCCCGGCTAAAAGGTCGGGACTAGAGTGAAGCAAGCCGCAACTAAGGGCATAAAACTTGAGGAGGAATCCACTCTCAGGTTTGGGTAACAGCCAACCCTGCCCTTTTGTTTCACTAAGAGTGAAAGCCTTCTAAAGCAGGAGGCCTGTAGGTCACAGAATTTAAAGAGGTTCTCAGTCTCAGATTCATTCAAGTTCTGATGACAAAACAAAGAAGTGGAATAAAAAGAAATGTGTTGGGTTTTTTTTCCCCACGCATTTTTTTCTACCTTGGTTTTGTGAGCCCAACATGTACTTATAATTCTACATGAGTTAAGAGGGTCACGTGGTGTTTGAATCAGCCTGGCCAGATGTGAGTTAAAAAATTACGATGACACCTAGGTATACCCAGCATTTTGTTGTAGACCAGTATAAACTGAGTACAAAGGTAAACTCATTGACTCCCTGAAAAATAGATTAAAATCACTGAATAGTTTATGACAAGTCTTGATGTGATATGATCAAGCTGAGACAAATGTGCATAAAAAATTTAGCTTCTCTAAGCAGGCATTATTACAAAACCAACAAAAGTGACACTTGTGATTATCACATTCTTACAGGTTTTTTTTTCAAGCTGAATAATATACTTTGGTGTTGTGGAGGATGGCTTATATTCTTATACATATAGAAGGAGGTAGGGAGAAAAGCAGATTACTCCAAGTTATAGTCAATCATTAGTGACTAGTTTATGATGCCTTGATATGCATTCTCTCTACTCAACCAGATGGTTCCATTTGGATGGATAAAACATAAATTTCTCCATTTAAATGGAGAAATTTGCTCCAGGGTTTGGGCTGAAAGAGTTATGGTTTTTACCTGTAGTCTAGCTATACTGCAGAGATCATAATCATAAGTCTACTATGAGCTTTTGGGTAGTTTTAGCATTTATTCTATCAAACAGCCTTGAGCATTTTCATGCTCAAATTTACAGAGTTTGCCCTAAAACTCATAAAGCTTTCATATGGATAGTCATCTGAAATGATTATATTTTGTGCATGAAGAAATATTTATCTTAGCTACAGAGGTATTTTCTTCAGCTTTACATTGTAGAATTGCATTTCAGGAAGTCATAGCCTTTGGATGATTTATTTCAATATCCTTCTTTTCTCTTAATTTATAATAATACCAAAATAATAGCCTCTGACTTTCATGCCCCATTTTTTTCTTTAATTAAATTCTAGAACACCTGTGTAGTCAAACTTGTTCCTTTGCAATCACAATTCCTAAAAGCTTGGCAAAGTTTCCCCTTACGAACTCTGTACATCAGGATTGCAAAATACTGAGTTTCTACATAATGTTTTTCCAATGACACAAAGGAGAGAAAAGCTTGTTTATACAAGTCATCAAATTATATCAAGATGATTATATCTTTTTGTCCCTCAAAATATTAGAATTTCACCATTCCAAAATGTATTAATTTTCAGTCCTTAGATTGGAAAAGTTTAAATGCTATCATTTGAAAAACTGAAATGAATTAGTCAAAATCAGTTTCTAAATTCACTATTTAATGCAGTACAGAATGGATAAACCGTAGGAATAGGTTTGAGCCAAAAGTGATACAAAATAAGTTCTGGCCTAAGATAGGACAGGACAGGGAAAGGAAAGGGAAGAAAATTAACTAAGACTAAACGCCATCTCATTTATCTAGTTCCATTAAGCATCACCTTTCTTCATTGGAATCCTAATGACACTGAAATCTCTTGCCTCTCGGAAACTCTTAAAGATTTCATTAGCTTTATAGATTTTGAAAGTATTTGAGAATAAAACAATCATCATGTGTGTCCATGTGTGTGTTCTAGTCTTTCTTCAGATATGTAGTTTGAAAGCTGTCTAATGTTAAATCTGATTTGATCCTGTATATATAAATTTTTTAAATGGCTGCTGAATCCTGGAAACCTTTCTATGGTAAATAACTTCTACTCATCAATAATTAGCAAAAAAGATTGTATGTGTTGCAAATTCTTTGCTTACCCTAAAATTTTTGAAAGAGAACTAGTAACTGCTCTTCCTGTTAAAATAAATTTAAAGATTAATATTTTATGCATTTCAAAGCACTTAAACATATTACGTGTCTCGGGTCTGACTTTAAATTTGTGGAGTAGGGCGACATGGCATTACTGTCCCTTTGTGATTGATGACAAAACAATCAAATGTAATTTAAAATACTTGTCTAAGGTTGTGAAGCTTGCCAGTGTGATGAATTTTGTTTAGGTTCATTCCTTATTTCTCCCTCGACTACAAGTTGCTTTTTAAATATTTTTGTTTTGTTTTTTAATAAAAACATCTGAATTAGGTGAGTTAAAGAAAGTATAAATTGAACGCAAAGTGAAAACAGTATCATTATTATGAGCAATAACAGAAAACACTGAAAGAAGGCTTCCTACATGTCAAATATGAAGTGCTTTATGCATGTCATCTTATTTAATCCTAACAACAATGCTTTACATAAGACCTACTATTAAACACATTTTACAGAGATTAAGTCAAGAGACGTCAAGCAATTTCAAAATGGCAATGCTGAGATTCACACTCAGAGCTCCCTGATTCATGAACCTGGGTTAAGACTTAACAGCCAACCTGAACTTCCTCTCAATGCACTGGAATAATCTACCAATGTGTTATTAGCTGCACGATCTGTACCAGGTAACATACCCAGAGATTCTTGCAACATCCCTGTAAGAAAACAAAGCCTTGAAAGCCTTCCACCTTCCTTGGCTACAGCTCTGACTTTTCTAGATTTGAGTCCCCATTTCCTTTCCTCTTTCACGTTTTCCTTATCAGGAAACCAATCGAAACCTTCCTGCTACCTTTTGCTTGGAGGGACAAGGACTAGTCAAACACTGAACACTCCAGGCAGGCACAGCACTACCTAGCTCCTTCCCCCACCTGTTTTCCTTTCATTTCTTTCCTTCTGTTTGGTTACAGCAGATTTCAAAACAGAGCCACGGCATTATAGGAAATACAGGATGGTCAAGCACAGAAACCCAGCGATCAGGGTGGTAAAACCAGCGTTTAAATCCAGATCTGTCTTCTGGGCTCCAGATCTCTCCATTAGACTGAGCCATTACCTGGAACCCAGGTGCTCCCAGGAAGTTTGAAAAACAGCAGTAGCTTTGGACACTCCCTCTGGCAGCACTGTTTCATCAGTGCCATAGGCTGCCTCTCTGACTGGTGGCCAGGGCAAAGATTTAGGAAAACGAAAGGCAAATGCTGAAGACTAGGACGGGTAAGAGAAAGCAAACATCAGCAGCCTGTGCAGGAAGTTTTCCAAGTTTGCTATGGACGGAAGATAGGCTGGGCTCCCCATTTAACATTTTTCTGCGAAAAACAATTATTTGGAGAAAGATTTGGGCTATCATGGTAATAGCCAATTTCATTTTAGCTGCTTTATAGCAAATTCAGTGGTTATTTGACCCTAATTTTTTCTTACAATTTTTTCCACAAGAGTTGCCAATGAAATTAATAATAATAGCAAATGCCACCATGGTTTGTGTTAATACAAGAGTAAAATTCATATGAAAGATAATTAAAAATCCTGCTTTTTAAATTTGTTTTGGAACTGACTGGATCACTTCTAGATACATGAGGTTTAATTCCGGTTGTTCTATTTCAAGGCACCAAAAAAAACAAACAAACAAGCACATCTAAGTATGAGGACAGGTCTGGAAATTGTGTACCACATAAAATACTTGAGATCAACAGTCAATCTTCTCAAGCTTGCATTTTAAATTAGAGGGGACAAGCAAAATGGAGAGAAGGTACAAAATAGCTGCTTTCCAATATTTTAAAAGCCAACTTTAACTCAGTCTCCAAAGAAATAAAGTTGCCCCAAAACCCAAGAGTCTCTCACAATGACAACACATGGTGCCACTGAGTCCTCCAGGCATTTTACTTGGATTAGACATGATCCCTTTCCTCACAAAACTAACTTTTGGAAATACACACCCTTTTATACTTCATAAAGTGCTTTCCTATTTATTTTGTCTTTATTTTTATGTTTGTGACAGCCTTGTGGATTTCATGTTGCTCTTCCTATTTTATCACGAATGAAAGGAGAAACAGGCTATTTGCTCTAAATCATGCACCATTAGTAAGTGGCGTGGCCGCCACATGTAACTCCTATATGTGTGTTTCCACAACAGTCTCCTGCTCTAAGAAATGACCCTGAGGCTGCCTTCGCACTCACTGGGGGTAGTCCAGAAAGAATTCCAGAACTCAGAAGGAGACTAGAATACATGAGGGAAAGTCTCAAGCAGTCTAACATTTAAAAACAATAGTAAGACTCTATTATGTTTTATTTTGATGAAAATACTTGATTTTAATACATTTCAATATTAAGGACACATAAAATTTGATAAAAAGCATTAGAAGGGACTAATGTGTATTTCAAGACTGAAATTATCTATGATACTTTAGATTTTTTACTACATTCCAAGAGAAACTTGTTGCTTAGAAAAGCAGTACAAAGAACTCTCATACAACTATTGAAATTCTTTCCTCTTCAAAGATCCCATTTTTCCCACACATTCTCAGCTCTGTGTAGGAAGGTAAATATGAAGTGCTGTGAAAAACTGGACTTCATCAGTGTACACAATTTACAGAAAAACCTAAGATAATGTGAAGAGAGCAACACTGAGAAAATAATATATATTACAAGATACTAATCATTGGAATATTAAATTCTCTATGTTTTTATCATAAATATCCACTGTGAAATTTCATTGGGTCTAAAACAAAAGGTACTTACACCTACCCTAACCCTGAATCACCTACTCACTCCTATATATTTTCCTTCAACAACTGTGTTCACGTTTCCAACAAATGGTCTAATCAATGGGAAAAACAGTCTTGTTTCAGATCATTACACTCCACAACTGCTCTCCCAAATTCAGAGAACACAGCTGTTTTGCCATAGGTAAAAGTCTACCTGCAGGTGTTATAATGATCAACCAAAACGATAATGTATTGTCACTAACAAAATTTGCATTTTTAGCTTCAGTTTCAAGCTTTAAACTATGGTCCCATTATTTGATATTAAGCTTTGTAAAAAGTACTTTTCCCACATTGTGTGCCTGTTCTACAATTTAAATTGCTTTTATTTTAGACATTGTTCCACAGTTCCTTACATACTAGATGTCCAACTTTACCACTGAAAATGAGCTCACACTATCTGCTATAGCAATGTGATAATTTTCATTTCTTTAGTAATAACTTTTAATAGTCAAAGGTTTTGCTTTTCTTACAGTATAATTTAAATTGAATCCAAATGACCAGAGCTCGCCAGTATCTGCTTCTCCAGAATATTCAAAAGATACCAGTTAAACACCTGAACTCAGCCAATATAATTCAGTTGAGAAAATTACATAAGCTGTGGCACAGCTAGAAAGGCCATGAGATACGGAACTGAGTTTTTCAGATATGTTATGGGAAAAGAAGAAGATTTTTATCTTATTTCTTCTTTGTTTCAAAGAGTTAAGTGCAGAATGCGCAATCTTCCACTCTCCACACGTTCTCCTCCAGTGTGGACCCTTAAATGACTCACAATCAGAAAAATCTCATTTTAAGCATGTTTGACTAATTTCACTAGTGATCATCACATCTTTCAAACTCACATCTGTTGAACATTATATATTTGTTGTCCAAATCTTGATTGTGTGTTTTCAGTTAAATACCTTAAAACATGTCAGCATCCTAAGAACTAAGGCGATAAGTAAACACTCTAAAGGAAGCATTCTTATCAGATAATTGCACACTGTGTACACACAAAGCTTGCTGGAGGGATGCTGATCATCTTGGTTCTTATACTTTAATTGGCATTCCCAAACACGGCCCCATCTTGAGAAAGTACCCTTCTGCATTTATATTACAGCGGACTAGGCGGCAAGCCTGCTAGAAATGTGGATGCTCTCACCATACTGCCTTGTTTTGTTTTGCTTTTTTCTTGATCTTGTGAGCTTGGCTGCTTGTGCTGTGGCAGGGCCCAAGATTATTCCATGCCTCTTGGCCTCTTGGCCTAAGAAGGCTGGAGATATAAAATGATTTGAGTCGAAGGCTGCCATTTTCCTCGCCAGTTCTTTCCCTCCAGCTGTTACCTGCCAGAGTGTGTTCTGACCCTCCCTTCTACCTAACGGCTGAGCCATGAGGACCGAAGTAGGACAGAGACCTTGAGCCTGCCCGGTCCAGACCAGCCTCCTAGGGAGTGGTCCACGTCATCCACACCAGGCACCTCTGAATGGGCCAGTCGTCTTCAGTTCAAACTCAATTTTTCTGTGTATGATATAAGGTGTTTACCTTAAGGTTATGAGTTTATATCATACACAGAAAAATTGAGTTTTTAAAGGGTGAGACTTTTTTAAAAATTGAATAAAGTTCTAAATATTTTCTTTCCACATGCCCAATAGTTTGTTCTTTTTGCATGCCCTATTCTTAAAATTTCTGTTCTAGGGTTCATTTCTAGTATTTCTGTGTCCTGCCCAATACCATTTTAATCTCTCCATTTTTTACACCAGTTTCAAATTTGTTAAATTTTACGAAGTAGTCTTCAATGCTTATGCTAGACAATACATTACAAGCTGTTATGATTTCAAAGTCCTGTATTACCTATTCTTCCTTGAATATATATCATTTTAAAGGTCAAAGATTATATAGCAAATGTTAAAAGAGCTTGATAATAACTAAGCCCACTACCACTAATGATGATAGCAATCAAACTTATAATGTTTGTATTTACTTTCTATTACTGCTATAACAAATTACCACCAGCTGAAGCAAGCAAGACACATAAGGACAAATACTGTATGACGTCACTTACAGGACATACCTAAGAGAGCCAATTCACAGAGACAGAAAGATTAAAGGTCACCATAAGAGATGGAAAGAAGGGGAAAGAGGAAGGTTTTTTTTTCTTGGTGAGTAGAGTGTCTGTACATAAAAATTTATAAAAGAAACAAAAAATAACAAATTTATTATCTCAGAATTCTCTAAGTCAGAAGTCAGACGTGGATCTTAATGGCTAAAATGAGTGTGTCAGCAATGGGCATAACAAGAGTTAACATTAAAGGAAGGCTGAGCATGTCCTGAGCGTGCTAGCTTATTTCATTTACTCTTCTCAATAACACGGTGAGGTGGGTATTACCACTATCTCCATTTTATACAAAAAGAAACTCAGCCTCAGTGAGGTTCCTCAATGCTCCTGAGGTCACACATCTAACAACCTGTGGAGGAACACTGTAACAATCCTTTCTAGGACTCATTTAGTAAAAATTTTCAAACCCCAAGTGGAACAATTTTTCCATATAACTTCTTACTATACCTAACTTAAGACTATGTTAGTGACTGTCAAAATTTACTTGATATTCATTTACTTATTTCTTATGAATTAAAATGCCTTTACATATGGAAAGTTTATCTTTCCTCAAAATATGAGTGGTTGGTTTTATGACAAGTTAAGAGTTAATTTTAGGTCCAATTGTTCTAAAATTTTAGGCTTTGTAAAAAGAAAATTCTTTGATACAGGCATACGACTTTCTAACTCTTCTCAATTAAACCTCTAACGGTTGTTTACTTACTCATTTAACTTTCAAATGTATCTGTCACCTCATCTCATCTCATTCTTAGTTCACCAGGATTTTCTGAAGATTTTATCAGTAATGACTATGAAACCACAGAGCACAAACTTGCTAAGTATTTGAAGAAGAAAGGAAAGAGAGAAGGAAGAAATGACTGAAGATCAGGTTTCAAAGCATACAAGAGGATTTGGAGGTACAAAATTAAGCGTATTTCTGCAAACTACTGTTTCTCTCCAGTGATCAGACTAACACATATAATCAACATAAACCATGTGGAAGGATTAGGATGAAATTCTCCCCCATATAGAACTTCTGTATATACGCTTCAAACAAGGAAAGGTCCCGTGAGTGATCTATTGCTTAGCTCATGGTACCATCCTCTTCAGTGAGTCATGGAGACTGATGCAAAGCCTGTTACCCTGTATCAGTGAGTACTCCATATTAAGTGTGTCAAAACAATCATAGTTCGTTTAACATAGAAAGGCTATCATTTTAGTTTATATCTTGTGTTTTGTACTTAAAAATTCAACAACACAAAAACACAATTGGTATAGGCCAAATTTTATTCTTTATTTTGGCTGCCTCACCAAATAGGTGGCAAGGAGAGTATGTATAAATGCAAAAACACATCAAGGAAGACAGCATTTTAAAATTATTTTTATCTACATAATTATAAAATTTAGAGCTCATCGAGACTACCTAAACTGGTTTTAACTATGTAACTGTAACTAACCCCCCCCACCATTTGCTGCGTAATCCCACATAAGGCCTTGATAATTATGACCTTCCTTTCTAAACTAACTTTGAAAATTATTAAATTTAAATTAATGGCGTGCCTCTATATTTTAGTGGCAAAATCTAATGCATTTTATTTTAAATATGGTAAAAAGGATACCATATTTTTGAATTACTGATTTTATGTGAATAAGACACGTTTGATATTTTATAGTTATACTGGAGTATAATAGCTAAAAATAACTGCCAAAAACATATTTCTAAAAATCTGAACTTATTTGCGTCTCACAGAGTTGATCCATGTCCAAATTCCTTTTGAAGTCACCAGGAGGTCCACACTTGTATCAGCAAACTAACAAGGTGAGAACAAGGCCCATCACGAATTAACTCTGATTCTAAAGATGTTATGAAAATTGGTTTTCTATACATACCTAGAGAAAAAAACATATTTGTTTTTTCCTAAGATATGATGAGACTATAAGCAATTTCTATATTTAGAAGGATTATCTCCACCCAAATCTATAAAATGTACATTTTACTCTAATGATTACGCTCCTCCCTAAGCAATACTTGGGATTCATTATTTTCCTTCTGTGTGCCTAACATAAATGTGCCCAGTTAGGGAATCTAGCTTGTAACTCAGTTTTTGAACACAACCTGTTTTAAAGATGAACGTTTCTTTTCTGGAACACTGAACAGATCTTTAGCTATCAGGAGATGGAGTATCCCTGACTGAGAGATACTGCTGAGGTGTAATTAATGCATCGAAAATGCTCGGCAACACTTTCAAGCAAGTTTAAATTTAAAGCAAAGTAAATCCCACACTGCATTTCTATGTATTTGATTTCAAAGGGGGTAATAGGAATAAATTCTCCCCGAATGAGTCAGGGAAGAGAGGGGAGTAGCAGAATCGGCAAGAGTGATGTTCACAGCGAGGCAAGCAGACTGTGGAAGAGGCACGAAGCACACATTTCAATGAAAGTAATGGCCTAGAGCGTGGCAATCGGCTGGCAGACCATTACGGTCAGGAAAGATGAAAAACACTTAATACCTGGAACAGACGCTGGGTGGTTTTGCAGACAGATTTTTTTTTTTTGTCAGATAGTTAAGGGACGTTTAAGTGAGAAATGCCAAGGTGAGGAAAAGACTGGGCTAGACTGTGCGCAGTGATGCGGTGAGATGACTGGAGAATGTTCCTTCCTTACGAACTCCAAAACAGCCTGCTCAGCAGCCATAGGGAGAAGGAAAGGATGCTCCATTGCATTCTCCCTGTAGAAGGACAAGAAAACGGGCATGCCGGGAACGAACGGATTCAGAGATCGAGGGAAAGGCGCGCTGTTATTCTTGACAGCGGAACTCAAGCAGGGTACTGGCTGATGACTCTTCCGTTGACTCTGAACACAGAAGGCAGCAGTCAGTGGGTGGCTCTGCGGGAGCCCAGGCCTTCAGAGTCCACCCAGCTCGGCCGTGTGGCCTGGGGCCTCCGGGTGAGGATTCGTGAAGTGCAGCAGGACCCCCTCAATGCTGTAATACTCTGGTCTTGGGTTATCCTGTGTTAAATGATTTCAGGATATTGGCTAAAATAAGTTCACAAACCATACTGTGACCTCACTTTCCCCCAATGTCTTAGAGACCAAATTTGTTTCACTTTATAGCAGTTGACTCATCTTGTTGGCCACCAGTCATGATTTCAATATGTAAAACAATTTAAACAGATGTTTCTCCGACCTTTGATGTTCCTGTATTTAAAGACTGAATCATTTACTCCCTGACAATATTTTTGTCAAAGTTTCTAAACAAATATGAACATAAAAGACATGCTATATTTCTAAGCACATCCAAACAAAACTATTGCTCTACCTAGTTGTGATATGCATAAATACTATTTAGTACATAAAATAATGTCTGCTTTCATCTGAAAGGTCACACATTTGACACAATACCACAATACAGTGTCCACAACTCATTTAACTTCTAATTAGTGTATAATTACATAGGTAAATATATCTAAACTATTTTGAAAAAAATAAAAAATAAACTAATTGAATGTATTTCCCTATATTTTGATCTTGTTCATTTCATTAACAAATTGTAATTGTAGATACCATAATTCTCATCTTACAGATACAAAAACTAAAATTTAGTAACATTGGGCAACTTACCCAAAGTTAGGCCACTAACAGGGTATGACAAAGTTGGCAATGAAATTGAAGTCAATCTGGAACACACAGTACTCAGCTATTATATGATCAAATTAAGCTCTAAAGTATTTTGAAGTCATTTCTTAAATCTTCCAAATTACCTAAATAGCTAGGTTTTATCAGGAAGACTAAGGGTAGCAATTTAATTGCCATAGGTTAAACAGAGGTCCATGTAAAATAATAAGGTCTTTCTTTTATTTCCATGATTACCTGCCTATTCATTCTTCCACATATATAACTAGTATTTTCAATTTCTTCCATCCTATGAACATTTCAGGCCATAAGCCATCACCTTCTGCAACTCAAAAAAGGAAAAAAAAAAAAGCATATTTATTCTACATACCCAAATGTTCCAAAATGCAGTGAGGTCAAAATTAGTCTTATACCTCTGCTTCTTCAGATGACCTATCTAAAAAGAATCACTCGATCAACTAATAGACAAAAACCTAAAGTACTCAAACTCTCTGCCACCTTGAACTAGGCAAATATGAATTGTTCCTCTAAGGCCCTTCATTTGTCTCTCTTATCTACAAATCTTGAAATATTTTACTGCTCTTTTTCTGTGTTTCAGTCAAGTAAGAGATGTGGGTTCTTTGCATTTTTTTCAACTTGTTTCCATCATGAGCATTTCACTATGAATTGCTGGACTGCACTCCAAAGTGCAGTATGCAAAAGATAGATACAATGTTGCTTTTCTGTCACATAAAATCTGTTAATCTCCTCTGATTAAATGAAAGGGAAGCACAGAATATTTCATGTTAACTAATCAGGAACCACACACCTCTCAAAAAATAACAACAGCATCACTCAATAACTTTAAATACATTTGGAATTTAGGTAACCTGGGGGGGAATGCATTTTCCTAATTCTAAATTGACTTATAGGATTTATTTGGGTTCTGAATTATTATGTGAAGATTATAAACTTATAAGAAGGGTATTTTATAAAACCTCAGTTATGCTGGAGTTTTCAAATGTCAACTTCATCCAAACTGCTCCATTTAACACCAAATGAATGAGAATATTTGGCTGTGGTTAGAAAATTTTACGGTCCCACATAAAAATATGGTTTCAGCTAAAGTCTATTACCTTTTTCTTGAGTAGTGGAATATTGTAGATTTGTCAATTGATAAAAGCTTTCTGATTTTGCTGAATGTCCATTAAAAATGAAAGAAATTAAGAGTTGGAATCTTAGTCAATAACATTGCATTATGACTACTGCTCTCACTGTTGTACAGGACAACAAACAAGTTAAGTGAAAGCGAGAAATTTAGCACATATGTAGTACATATTGTGATGCCACTGATGAAAATAGAAAGGTTAATGAAAAAAAATATGCACAAAAAACCTTGTATTCTTACATAATTCTTTTAAGGACAGGAAAATGCTATAACTTGGCTTATAAAAAATTCCTAATCCACATCCCTAGAAATCTTTAACCTTTTGAAATCCCTCTGTTGACAAGAGAATATCAGTATTTGTAAAATATAGTGCCATTAAAGAGAAATAATAAACAACCTAAAGAAGACCTCAATTTATGTAGGTGACCATCAACAAAAATATTTTTTTCCACCTCAGTTAAGGTATGTTCAAATGAAAAAATGATCCACAGAATAAAGAAAAAATATTCTGCCTCTATCCTTCAAAGCTGAAAATTTCATTCAGAGATAAATTCATCAGTGTTCTGTGCCTCATTTGATCAGGAATGGAAACATAAAAACTGACAACGTAAATAGAAATGTAGAGGTACAGATTTCTAGCCCATGCACTCAACATAGAAAACCTTTACCCATGCTCAACACCAATATGGAAAATTCAGAAAATCTTTACAAATAAGAAAATAAGTGAGCCCACAGTGAACTGGGGACTGGGAACATGCTACGAGGATGGTTAAGGATGGCCTGGCTTCCGTGCTGTGCCCCTCAGTTCAGAAGACACTCAAATGGAAAGTTCCTGCCTGAGTATTCATACAGAAGGAAGCTGTGGAAAAAGAACTATTCAGTTTGGGTACTACTTGGCCATCAAGCAAATACCATGAATTGTCCAACATAAGGCTAAATATTGTCTCCAGTTGACTACAGTTTACATTTGCTTTTATCCAAATGGAAAAAGAAAGCAAAAATAGAAAAACAAGCAAAAAGATCCTTGAAAAAGTAGGTCTGAATTATTCATATTGAACAGCCAACTAGTTGAGAAACACCACTTTGCAGTGTCCTGCAGGGAAGGACATACAAGCATAAAGCTGGTATGGGCATCATTTACATGGTACCCAGTAAAAGGAGGAGCTAAAAAAATCAACTGGCTGAGGAACCTACTACTCTTTTTGCTAATGAATATTCTTGTTACAGTTTTAAGAGTTTTTCCAGTAGGTCAGTCATGGTAATTTAGGCATCTATAGAATCCGCATCTGTTTCAAGGAATAAAGCATAATTCACAAAGTTATAGCTTCACCATACTAGATGTGACACCCAAAATTACAACTGCATGGCGGCTAACTGTACAAATTACGTGAACTAGTTCACAGGAGTGATCGTTTCCAGTTGTCTTCCCCCAAAGAAAAAATTAACAGTTCTCCATCCAACCACAGACATTGACAATAATTGCAACTTTGAAGGCCGAATACCCTACCTTTCCTACATAGAGAGGGTCTGAACCCATGTATTCCTCCAGCACAAAGAACTGATTCCACACCCAGCTGCGCTTGGTCCGGGACCTCCCTGATTGGATATAGGGCTTTGATCTGGACCTTGAGAGTTCTGCTTGACTCAGTCCAGAAAAACACAGGAAAAGAGCTATTAGCTGCAGAAAATGGCAGAACTCCACTTTGCCCAACTTCATCTTTTTTTTTTTCCTCTTTCTTTTTCCTGTGTAAGAAAGAAACCTTGACAAGAGAAAAGGCACAGTTCCAGTTGGCTTAGTGGCTCTTGCCTCCGGCAGGGTGTCAGCTGGGAGTCCAGAGATAATAATTTGTAGAGTGTTCGATTTGAAGAGGTCACCACTGCTGAATAGCCTTCGCCAAAGAATGCTGCAAAAGGCACCTATCAGAACAAAGAGAAGAGCTAGTGTCAGAAACCAAAATACATGACTTTCAGCTTTTGTTTACCAACTTAATATTGATTTGCACAAGATATCATTATATAATCATTAAAATTAAGTATATATTAAGATTGAAAGTTACAAGAAATGTGGTCGTACTTGTAAATTACACAAACACTGCTAATGCAGAATTATCCTCATTCCAAAATGCAGTTTTAAAATTTTGTGTCTTCTAGGGCATTTTACTTGAGCATATGATTTAGCACAAATGTAACATTTTAAAAATCACTATAATGCTAGCCTTTATTTTTTCCTATATTACAGCCAGTTTTATTCACTGGTATTAGAATATGAAAGCAAGGCAGCTCAAAGCACGAATTTAACCAAATGGAAGGACATATGCTGGTTTAAAGCTCTTCTGTGAAACTGTAAAGAGAAATAAAGAAGTATGAGGCGATTCAAAACGGGTTGATTGATTCTGAGTCACAGCACACCAGCTGTTTTGATGTGTTCTGATTTGATTGTGATCAGCTGAAAAGCTCAGTAGTTTCCATTTTCTACCCTTCAAACTTATTATCATGTATGCCATGGAGCATGTTAGGTTATGTTGTTGCCTGACAGTTATTTGCTCTTCCACAAATATTTACTCAATATGTTGCAGTATGCCTTGTGCATAGTAGGTCCTCCATAAACATTTATGGAATTTAATTACATTGATCATTAGAAGGGTGAGAAAACTTGGCTTCATTTGTGAGCCTCACTCACTGTTGGCATGAACCCAGGAGGTGCTTTAGCAGCAGCAAGGAAAAAGCCTTTTATTCTAATGTCTACTTATTTCAGTTACAGAATTCTGATTATGCAAGGGATATAAAATCAGTTACAAAGCAAACTTCCAAACACAAACCAAAACAGAGGAGTGAGAATTTATGATGAAATGTGCACTTAAATCACTTGCTGCACTTTGGCTTATGCATTCATTTTACTACCTATAAATAAATCAACAATAGAATAATTAAGGACAAGGACTGCCACTTGCTTAATCTTTTTTTTTTTTGAGGGAGAATGAAAACAGAGTTTTAAGAAGAGGACACCAAAAATATCTCTAACAAAGCAGAAAATATACACTGTCCTCATATTATAAGCTTTTACAACTTTGTACCTTGTCTCTTCTATAACCCAGATGTCTGTTATTCACTAGACAAAGATTTCTGACAGTCAAATTCATGTGGAAATACCAAATATAGTAGAAGAAATGTGAAAGCAAAATAAAAGATAAAAATGTATTAAATGTGGTAATATAATCCACACAACTAGGAGAAACAGGTTGCACTGATTTTGAGCTCTATTAAAACATGAACATACCTGTTTAAAATAAATTTCTATAAATTTCTGGTATTCCAGAAGGGATTCCAGAATGATCCAACAAATAGCTAACTGATGTGTGCTGAGAACCTACAGAACATTTAAACTATCATTTAGCATATTAATTGTGGCTTGTGCATTGAACACGTTCTCCCATCAATCAGATCTCCCACCCAAGGAATTAAAAATGAATTTATTCCATTTAGAAATCACTCTGGACCGGGTAGTTCTAAGTTTAGAATTTGAAAGAGCTCACTTGGAGCCGTATCTTCTTATTCCAATGCAGATCCCTCAGTCAGGAAAGTTCATCACAGGGAGGTCTGAGCTAGCAACCCACTTAATTGAGAGACAGGGCATCTGGGGTTAAAGAGGCAAATTGGTGCCTAAATTAGGAAATGGTGCACGTGTGTATGGATTAGTCTACTGATGAGCCAGGAATCACCCCTGGCATTTATGAGTGGCCTTTGGTAGGAAGAGCTGTCAGGATGGGGAGGGGCAGAGGCCTCTGGCTTCCCGCTTCCTAGTGGCACCCTAAGTTCCTGGGTTTTGCTTAGAGTCTTGGTGCTGAAAGACTGAGACCAGCATGTGAAACCTGTGGCCCAAGAACATTTCCTGCTCTGCTTTCTCAAGAGAGAATGTATGTTCTCATAAAAACTGACATAAATGCTTTGATCCCTCAGAATTTTTTTTTTTTACAAAATTGTGATACAGCTAACCTATATTATTTAGGCTCCTTTATGGATTAAGCAGATTTGATAACACTGTTTCAATGTGATAATGTATCATAACCCAACTTCCAAAAATTAAATAGCAATTAGGTTTTTGCATTTTATATTTGAGGCGGTTAGCGTAATTATATACTGGTAAAGGCTGTGGGGGTCTGCATCAGATAAAGATTCAAATTCTGGGTCATGTCTTAGCTAGGCTACCTTGGATTCATTATTTAAATTCTAAGAACTTAAGTTTCAGAGATGAAGCCTCAAGCCTCTCACCTATAAAATGAACATGACAAAATTGCACCTACTTTACAGGATTAAATGAGCTAATCACAAAAAGTTATGGTAAAATTAAAGTTAGTTTGTGATATTAACTTTCAGTTTTAATACCATGCATAGTAAAATACTTAATGAACTAATGCACTGCATGAACATGTTCTTAGTTGTAGTTGGGTTCAGATAACTACATGGATTGGGAACCAAAAAAATCTAGATGGAAAAAACAAAGGAACAAACATTCTTTTAAAGGAATGTTATCCTTTCTTTCCTAAAGGCATGTCCTCTGAAATTTTTTAAGTCAAACAGTGGTACCAGATTTGGAGATATGTATTTAATGCAGTAGTTGTGCCCGCTTATTAGAAAAGAAATATAATGCAGATGGGATAAAATCACTAGAGGGGTTTGCCCTAGACCCTCAACTACTTGCTATCTGACCTCAGATGCCTCTAGGAGTTCATTTTTCACATTTGCAAAGTGAAGGAGTTGAAGTAAATCATCTTTATTAAAGTTTTTTTCCCCCAGCTCTTGTATTTGACAATTATATAAAAAATTGATTGTTGTTAGCTTTTTTAAAGCTATGATAAAGTACACAAGGTAAATGAAAGAGTAGAGAGCAATTAAGAAAGCTAAAAAAATGTTAAAAAGTACATATGCCATGTTTATGAACTGTCACATGATCTTAAACAAGCGAGTTTAATTTCCTTTTCTAGCCTCTTGGAAATTATTTCTTCTAATGCAAGATGTGGATTTATCAAATTTGCTGGAACATATAAAATAAGTGAGAACATTTAAAAGAAGTGGGTGTATTTACAGTCACTGAGATACTATTTGTGAAGGAAACATACCTGAGAGTTTAGAACTTTCCAATTTAAATCAGGGGTTTTAAAAGCAGCTAGTAGTAATATAAACTTGATGAAGAGAGTTGTTTATACTCTTTTTACCTACAGTGTCTTGAACTGAGCTATGCACATACTTGACATTCAGAAAATATTTACTGATTGTTTTCATTATGATCAGCCTCATTTTTTTTAATATGGAAAAAGGAATCATATAATAAACCAATACATAAATCCCTTGGTAATTCTACCATTTTAATGAATCACAATCCCTTTGAAAACAATTCCATTCAATTTCTCTGCATTATGTGACATATTTGTCTGTCTCACAAGCCAAGTTTTCTTTACTTTGCCTGAAAACCTACAAGAGTGTACAAGGATACTTTAACTGGCTTAGTGTACATTATTAAATGGTGAAATTCTCCTTTAGGAGGCAGATAATGCCTCTGTAAGACCCTTTGTGGAGTACACTTGTAAAACCAGAAAAACTTATGTGAACACCTGTGATCTGAAGTGGGGACAAGTTCATCAACATTTTTTGCAGTTACCAATTGTGCCAGGATACAGCAGTAGAAAAGGGGTCTGGTCAAAGACCAGGGGTTCCCTTTCTTCATCTCTTTGCAATTCCTTGCCGTCCTTTTCAATCAGAACTTTTCCAAGGCAAAACCCAGTGCAGTAGTTCAACACAATTTATCAAGTCATGAGTTGGGTTATCATGAAAGAAATGAGCGTCCCTGAAGCGTCGAACCTGCAGTCATTTATTTATGGTCATCAAACAGAAATAAGCAAAACTTGAACTTGAGATTTCATCATATTTGGCATAACCTCTCCAAACAGGCTTCCTATCATCCCACAAATAGCATGTATAAACATAGCACAACAACATTAAGCGTCACATGTAAATGAACTTGCACTCAGGAAAATCACAACTGCTGACTTTTTACAGTGACCTAGGGCCAAAATCCTGCATCCTCCCCCTCAGCCTTCTAGGTTCTTTCTCTATTTCCCTTCCTCTTACTCTCCTGAGTTTCATTTACAGACATTAATGGAAAGTCACATCAAAAACAAGCAGAGCCACTGCCCTCCATGCAATGTGGGGTGGCATCCCATCTTCCATGGGAAGGCTGACGAAAGCAAATCCCTGGTTGGCTGGAGAGTTGTCATGTTCACTATAAAGGAGAAAAGCTAGTACAGAAAAAAGACCAGTCTGTATACAGTTTCAGGGACATCACACTCCTGTGTCAGCTTCAGGACAATTACAAATGTGTAGCATTGTAACTGTGAGGGGAAAAACAAACCCAGAAACAAGACACATCTGGGGAGAGAAGAAGTGCTTAAGAACCAACCACAGATGTTTGTAGAGTAGTGGTGATGGCTACTGGTCTAATGACTTTGTTCTGAAATTTTAAAATAGATATAAATATTTATTTGAGTAAGGTTAAATGTGCTTGAGCTGATATTTTTAAGCTAAGACTTGTATTTGTTTTAAATTTACAACATATTTTCTTTCTTTTTTTTTTTTTTTTTGCCAAACTGAGAATACATAAATCACCACAAGCAGGTCTGTGATAAGCACAATACACTTTAATCAAAGGAATACAAAGTAAAAGCCTGCAAAGGAAATTTTAAATGAACCGTAGCAAGAAGGAAAAAGATGGAGAAGGATTAGCCAGGTGTTATTTACTAAGTCATCATCTATTATTTGAGCTGAAATCAATCACATTATCATGGCACCTTTTTGTCCCAATTATTTTTGTTCAACTAAGTAGCAAAGAATAATTTCTAAGTAGAAAGTTTATTATTCCATTTAACCTTAATAGCTAATACTACTTTATCCAAATGAATTCATTATTATAAAATTTTCTTGGATTTTCTGCTCTATTTAACATCTCCATGAAACCACTTTTAAGAAAAATCAGATCAAGTGACTATCAAGCTTTTAATCAAGTGCTTTTTTCATACTTAAAAACAATAACTAAATTCCTTTACTAACAGAAAATGGTTTGTATGTATTCATTAATGCATAAACAAACTGTTATTCAGCAGAAGGGTAACTCTTCCTGCTCCATCTAAATTAAAGTCAACATACTGAAAACATGACAAGGAGTATAAAATATATTCAGCCACTACACATTAACATATAACCACAAGAGTAGTTTTAAAAACATGCCTAATTGCCAATTAATTTATATTTGCTAAGATGCCTTATAAAGAGGCACAGAGGGGAGCAGCTGTAGCTCAAGTGGTTGAGCACCTGCATCCCATGTGTGAGGTTCTGGGTTCAATCCCCAGTGCCTCCTTGAGGTATAATGTATGACCATCGATTATATCAGAAAGAAATAAATTAATATTTCAGGTCTTGTGGCACTTAAGTTACATTGGAATGTGTTTTTATTGCAGTCTAATATACCTAACCAACGGCTTATCTCAGTTAAAGACCTGATATCATCACAATTTCCTAAATTCTAGGCAAGAAGCAGCTACTCAGGCTCAACACTGCCTGGAGCCTGCATCATATGCAGATCTTCCAAGATGGTTTCGAAAACTAGTTAGCATACACTATCCTAATTCAGATTTATTGTCAATAGGTAATACTGACTTAAAGGAGTTATGTTTCTCTTTAGGGCAAAGAAATGTTTCTTACTTAAAACAAAAACAAAAACAAAAAAATGGGTGGAGCTCACCACTGGGTGGAACATTATAGACGGTAAATAAATTTAATCATTTGCATTTTCTAGGAAAACAAGTTTAAGCATGACATTTGAGGACTGTCAGTTCACTTGACAGACTAATCCAGAGAATCAGAGAAATCCATACTGCCTAACATTTCCAGAATTTGATATTCCCTGAGACATACTACTGCTGATTTATAAAGCACAATAGAACAAGAAATTACAGTTCTAACACAACAAAATGGGAAAAAAAATCTTGCTCTTGACCTACTGGGAGAAAACTGTCATTTCTAAGGCTGTTTTAAAATAGAAAAGCATTTTGACAATATATTTTTAATGAATTCTTATGAAGGGTGAACAATAAATTGGTTTAACGTGGAAATACTACCATTTCAAAGCAGTGGCTAGAGGGCACTATGCTAAATCTTATTGCTTTGAGCAACCTTGTATTTACTAATTCTTTTTTATGATCTGGGAAAAGAAGTCTTATTTTTTGGATATTTTGGGGTATTTGATGACATTATTTTAATTGAACAATTATAGGAAAGACCACCTTCTGACCCACCCAAAGTCTTCTTCAAAGACCTTCATTTGCCCTTGCTTTCATCGTGATACAGCCACCTTTTACCCCCACTTCCTCAGTGTGATTTATTTCTGTACACAAAGTTAGAGTGCTCTGCTTTGTATAAAGAATGGTGTCTATTCATCATTTGGTTAGTTTTTGTTTTTGTTTTTTTAAAGTAGATCCCACTTAATACAGTTTTGGGAATGCCAAAGAAGATCTTTTCTAATCTCCCATTCATGAATGAGCAGATGTCAGAAGAGAGCAACGGAGAGTAGTAGTCCAGGACAAGGGGCATTTTCAGAGTGACTGCCACTCTGTGGACCCCATATGGGCCAAGATACTAAGGACAATGTCTATGACGGATAAAGGGTATTTCTCTTCATTTCTGTAGAAGGTAATAATGTGGTTTCTTGAAGGCTCATGCTAGAGGAAAAAAAGTTAAAGATATCCCCAGGGTCTGCTTTTTCTCTTTCAAGATTCCCGAAGGTGCAGAATCACAGGTGAGTAGCATATATGAACTGGAAAAGACATCAAAAATACCTAAGCCAGTCCTTTCTTTCTTTACTAAGAACAAAACTAAAATCTAAAGGGTCCTAGTGAAATGCCCAAGGTCACACAGCTAGTTACTAATGGAACTGGAGATGATTCCATGCAATGGGTACTTGAAAGTGTTTGTTAAAAATGGCTCATTCTGAGTAATGAAGCTCTTCTGAATTTATTATCTTAGTAACTGATCATCTTCCCAAGCACCAAAAAGAAGACTGGATCTTACTCAAATTTTTATGACCATGAGCTTTAATTTTAAAAGGAGAAGGACCTAACGTTCACCATTCCAGGAGGGTCAAGGGGGTTGTGGGGTGGAGAATAAGAGGATACAGGGATTTATTGTTTAAGGATATACTCAAAGGTGTTAGGACAAATGGACAGTGAACATCATCAGATATTAAAATTGCCTTCTCCCTTCTAAACCACCCTGGCAATCAAAAAATAACTTCCTCCTACATTAGGACACCAAGCAACTATTTCCACTGAAATCTGAACTATCACCCATTGAATGTTTTAGAAATAAAGCATCCAACTCAGGAAACTGAGTGTATAAAACTATATGTGTATGGCCAATTAATTTGACAAAATACCTATAACACCAATACTACCCTTTTGATTGTTGCTATATATTCTATAATTGGGGATGACTGCTCATAGAGTAACCATCACAATCGTTCAAGACTTAATTTTTCCATCTTCAGCTTCTACTGTAGCATTCTATAACAATTTAATTTGTTGTAATGCTATATCATTTAAAGTTTAGCTTTAACTTCAGCAAATGTTAGGATAATAAAACCGTCCTCTCCTTTGGACTTAAAAGGTATAATTTTTTTTTTTTTTTTACATTTTAATTAGTGGGGCTGGGGACCCTCTGTGATATGTGACTTCTCAAGTCAAGAAACTGTGATCAAATTCATTAACTCCCTGGGCCAGATCACATTACAACTACAGACCACAACCTCCTACTGCTAACTGGCCTAAATATGCAGGCAGGGGCCCTGAAAATGAATCACACAGCCTGGTGCGTACATCTGGTTCTCAAACACGGAAAGAAAACTTCTCGGAATGGATTATAGTGGCATCCTCAACTGAGTACAAATAAACTCTGTCATGGGTGAAAGGAATGAAGAAGAAATAGAAACAGTATTTGATAATTAACTAGAAGAAGCTTATGTAAAGTAAAAAGAAAAAATGAGAAAGCACAACACTAAGTCATTTATATAATATCAAAACGGCGACTATATTTAAAGAGGTGTTTTTTTTTAATTCATTACTCTTAAAAGAAGCCTTAAACCATTCTTAAATAATTTACTCTTGTATTTACATTGTGCCAAGTGTGATTTATGGGGGACTTCAACTACAGGCATCATGTTTCAATGAACGGCAAAATAGCCAAAAAGAAATACTGCAAGAATGAAAACATACAGCACAACCTGCAATGAATGAAAGTAAGGACAGATGCCTGCATATTCATTTGCCATGGTAGCTGGAGCAGTGAGGAGCCTAACAGAATGATGAGGGGTAATGCTTGCAGGGGTCTCCTTCTGCAGAACCAGCAAATTCCCAGAGGAGGCACTCTTGTATTGCCAGTAACAGCCAGATCCCCTCGGCTTGGCACAGGCTAAGGAGATATTCACACACAGGATCGTAATGACATGCCTTCTTTCCTGTCCTCAGCTCCTTTTTATCACCCCACTAAGCAGCAGATGATTTCTTCATGCCAAGGACAAAAGCTTCCATGACAGTTCCTTTACAATCAACTAATGCCAGAAGTTTCTGAAACTCCCAATTACAACTAAGGTTTCGAAGCCTTCCAATCAAGTTAAAAAAAAATCTTTCTGGAGGTGGGGGTTGGGGGGGGCGGGAAGGGGAGAGAGAACTGTGATTGACACAAGCTACTACAGCCATAAACATAAAACCTTATAAAACCCAGGAAAGGTGGAGTCATGGAGCAATAATGAGTCACAACAAAGAATAAGTTACAGGTTTAGCACTTTATAAAAAGATTTCTGGAAGATCTGACAAAGAAAGGATCTGGCTCAATGCAAAAATGTATTAACTTTCTCAGACCACTATAAATGCTATGAAGTTTTTGTTAGCTTTACCATAAAACAAAACAAAACAAAACACTTAAACGCTGAATATGAGGGAGACAAGCAAAGAAATCGTGCCTGAAGACCCGCAGCTGGTTGGTTTTTCGACCTAGGAAGGCTGAACTGCGGCCAGCTCAGTGTTTCCACAGCCTCTCTTCTTCAGTGGACACTAAATACTAGAGTCAATTCAAGGGTAAATTGCAGTAATATAGATGCTTTACAATTACCCTTTTATAAGAAAGGGTAAAAGCTCTGTGCTATTAAATCAATAAAAGGAGACTTAAGAAGAGTTGTGTGTCTGTCAGCTGATTGTTAACACAATTCTAATAACCCACTGCAGCCTTTAATTACAATAATATCTCACACTGTAAGGGCACAATGCCCTTTATTAACGCTGCAAGCCTTAAGAGCATTTAGCAGGGTGATGGTCTGCGCTACTGATTATTGTTTTCTTTATTTCTTTTTCCACAGGCAGACTGCTTTCCCACAGCTTGCTTTACCAGATGAGACTATCAAGTTGGATGTTGCCCAACTGCTCTGGCCACCCCCCTCCACATTAAGCACCGACAGACCCAAGACTTCCACAAAGTCACCAGTTTAACACCCTGCTTCGATTCTTCTGCAATTTAATTCACAATGTCCCAAGGAGCCCTAAGAATAAGGAAAAAGCTTCTGAGTGGCTTTCCCCTTTACACATAATAAAAACAAAACAGCCTGGATAAGCACACCGTCTAAGCCAGATTTTTAGAAAGGAAGTAATTTTTAGAGAGTTACTGAAAGCTTCCAATGTAATCCCTTTTTTCCTATCCTTATTTTTCCCCTCACAATTTGGTTTTATAAAGACACTTAAAACTATTTAGACTTTGGAGGCAGTGTGTCTATGCAAACTTTCTTTTCAAAAAAAAAAAAAAAAGGCCACCAGTGTTCATAACCTAAAATTGGGTGGGAGTCATCTGGATTTCAAAAACACATACTGCCATTCAGCACGAGCCCTACGTGGTTTTTCACAAGTTACCCACATTCTTCTATGCCCCCCAACACACACAAAGTTGTTTCGCTACTTCTGCACGAAAAATGACCCAAACACCTGCCTGGCTACAGGAATTATGAAGGATGAGTCTTCAAGGATCTTTCACTTAATCAATGTCCTAATAAAGAAAGGCTATTTCTTGCAAAGTAAAAGGTGTTGCAAGTATATTCATGACTCGATCTGCAGCTCTCCAAAAGCCTGGAGACACCCAACCCGTCCTGCCTTCTTCACAGCTGCCCGTTCTGCCACCGCCCGGGTGCACTCCCTGCCCATCTTTACTCACCTGAACTCTGACATCTCAGTGATCCGTAGGGCTAGCCATCTAAAACGTGAGGACAGACAGACAGAAGGTCCTTTCCCATCGATCCACACTGGAAGGTGAACACGAGCCACGAGCCGCGCGCCCCGTGCTCCCGCACAGCAGCCCAGCACCCCTCGCCGGCAGCAGAGCGCCCTTCTCCCGGCGCACATCTAAGGCGGCCCGGGCGGCGGGGGAGCAGGACACGGAGCGAGGCCGAGCCTGCGGAGGCCCGGCACCCGCAGAATACCAATGACCGCGAAGCGCAGCGCGCCCGCGGGTGAGCGCCCGCTGCTCGCAAGGCGAAAGGTGCCCAGCGCGAACCTTTAAAGGGACGCCTGCCCACGCAGGCACACACGCCCCTTCCAATGGCAGAGCGCCGCGGACCCCGGAGGGCCAGCCCCGCGCAGACTCGGCCCCCGGGGCGGCCGAGGCCGGGGTCCGCGGCGCGGGGGCAGAGCGCTGGCCTCGGCTCTTACCCTCAACTACTTGGCGCGTCGCACTCGGGCTCCAGCCGCGCAGCCGCTCCCGGGCGAGCGCCCCGGGCTCGGGCACAAGCCCGTCCTGCCTCGGCAGCCGCGGCTCGCGGCCACGCGCCGCAACTTGGCGCCGCCGGGGCAACTCCGCGCCGCGCCCCCGCCCGCCCTCGGCGCCCGCCTCAGCCCCTGCGCGCGAGCGCCCCGCGAGGGCGCTCACCGCCGCCGGCCCCGGCGCGCCGCGCTCACCTGGGGCCTCGCTGCGCTGCCCGCGGCGTCGGGCGCCCGCCGCCCCCGGAGGGGACCCCCGGGCGGCGGGCGGCGGAGCGCGGAGTGGCGGCGCCCGCCCGCTGCCCCCTCTCCAGTCACCGCTCGCTCCGCGGGGCGCCGGGGAGCTGGCGCCGGCCTCGGGCTGCCCCGGCCCGCCTCGGCCCGCCCCGGAGGACCCCGGCGGCTTCCCGGGCCGGCGGCGGGGCCAGGGCCGGGGCCGGCGAGGGCGCGCGTGCGGCCCGAGGGCGAGGGGCGCGCGGGCGGGGGGCGCCGGCGGGCGAGGTGGGGCGGCGGCCCGCGAGCCGCGGCGACTTCTGTCGCTCCCGGAGACCCGGCGAGGGCTGTTGGACAGGCGGGCGACAGGGAGCGCTCAGCCGGCTCGCGCGCGCGCACGCCCGCGCGGCCCCCGCCGCCCCCTCCCGCACGGCGGGCTGGATGGATTCCTTCGCTGCAAAATAAAGGGGCGCCGGGAGAGTGGGCGGGCCTGCAGCCCATCCATCTCCCCGCCAGGCACTGGCAGCCGAGAGCGCCGAGCGGGAGGAGAGTTTGGAGAATTTTTCCAGCACCCGCCCCCCCCCCCCGCCACCCTTTTAGCCTGTCGTGGAAGCCGTGATCAATTGAGCCCCTGAGGCATGAAGGCAAAGTCATAAAACTAATCAGAACTTACAGTTTTCTTGCTTGATAGTTTTGCCCTTTCAATCTCCTCGGACTGCCCTAGTTCTACTTTCTTTGCTTGCAGAGCATGCTCTCCCCTGCTGAGCTCTCTAATGCAAAACTTGCGAGGTGTATGATTTACTCGCTGGGTGGGACGGAGGACCCTCGCGAGGTGGGAAAGAGGATCTATCTTTTCTTTAGACCGCGCAGCAGCCAGGTGGGTCGAGCACGCTTTGTTTTCCTCTACTCTGGCGCGTGATTTATCCTGGTGACTAGGTGTTATGTCATAGGAGTTTAGGAGGGCGAGTGATTATTTGCAAGAACGTTCATTTTCATTTTTCTCCTGCCAGTGGAACTTGTCTTCCTCCTCGTATCCATCCACTCTTAGCAGGGATTGTGCAGATGCCTCTTACTGGGGCACAGGTTTGTCCGTGTCAGCACCTCTGCTTTCTGGTTCACTCAAGCACACTTGCTCCCCCCCCCACCCCCCACCCCCGCCCAGTCCCTCCTGTCCATCTAGCCTCCCCCCTCCCTGCCGATTTAGTTAGCATTATAACTGAGTTCTATGCTAATAATTCTAACAAGCAATTTGAATACCCATTAAATTCCAGGTACCATGCTAAGCTGTTTACTCAACATGGGTTCATTTTTAAAGTTATATCTCCATCCCCCTCCAGACCCCAGGGGGTGGGTCTGCACCAGTGAGAACCAGAACCTGCTGGCACGTCGGGACCCTGCTCCCGTCCCCAACCTCAAACAGTTGTTAAATGATTAATAAATGAACCAATGAGAATAAAACTTTAAAAAAAAAAAAAAAAAAAGGAAAGAGAGGAACAGTGGGATCTCCAACCCAAAACCTCCCCAAGCTCCATACCTGTTTGGATGGCCATTTTATGGCCCATTTCCACTCCACCATCAGCCACCGACCCAATCTCAGTAGTTTAGACCAGACTGCCCAACTGCTTTTTAAAATCACCTTGCATTTTCCCCAGGAACCTTCTCTGTCAAGAGCAGCCTCATTCCCAGGCACTTGGACATTAATCCTTGGCTTCATCTTTAAGCACTTTGAAGTGATTTTCTGTATTAAAAGCTTCAGTTATTCTGGCAAATATCACACACTCTTGAATTTTAAGTTTTTTCTCATGGCCTTTATAGGTTTATCTTGTGTTCCCTAATGAACTGATTTCTGGGATGGGACTTGTTCTGATGACTGTTCAGGGCTAAAAACTCCAGGAAGGCAGAGACTTGTGTAAAAGATTAGCATCAGGAAGTAGCATGCGTTTGGCACAAAGTGCTCAGTAAAAAACTTTTGAATAAACAAGTCAATGTTTGTATCCTACTCAGCATTTAGCACAGTTTCAAGCATGTCAAGCTTTTTGTGAACTACTCATTGATTGCCTGGGTCTGTCATGTATAGGAAATGATATGGTGATCAGCAAACAGATACTACACAATATTCATTTATGAGCTTGTTTTACTCAAAGGACGTTGTATATAGGAAAGGCAGAGATTTGGAGACCTTTTTTTTTTTTTTTAATAAGTTATTTTGGTTATTCTTTTCTTCAGTTTTTTCATGCTTTTTCCTTTTTTTATCTTATGTCCCTTGTAGAAGTTGATTGCAAATTCAGGTTTCTCTCCTAAACCAGATATTCTGCCTATTCCCATGCTACTTACCTTCCTTTTTAAAAATTGTCTTAAAACATAACCTTTACACAGCCAGGAAAGGTGAAGTGAATTCAGTTAACCAGAATTCCAATTCTGGTCCTGAGACTATCTGCACAACCTAGACTTAAACTTTCTGTTCCTCAGTTTCATCACTTTTTAAACGATAGGTTTGGAACAGCGTGGAGATTTTCAAACTATTTAGGCTTGTTAGAGTTTTAATTTATTAATTGAAGGGGTAAGGAATTGTAGAGTGCTGCTATATGCTAGGAATTAGGATTAGGCAAGGAGGAGAACAGACAATGAACAACTACCAGTGTAAATAATGGTGGTAAATTACAGATGTTCATAAATGCAGTTAAGTGCCTGACTTGGGGATGATACAGGCAGTAACTGAGGGATGCCTCTTTACCTAATCAGGGACGGTCTCTCTCTTTGGTGAGAGCAATTAAGATGAGCTCTGCTGGTGAGAATGAGCCGCCTCCTGAGGACTTGAAAGAATGACCAGGCAGAGTGAACAAGAGTAAATGTGTGCAGACAGCAAGAGCGGAGCATGTCTGAGAAGGCAGGAGCCGCACGAGGGCAACGGTGGAGATGGAGTAGGTTGGCGCAGTGGGCATGGGCAGGACTTGCAGGGCCTTCTCAGTTCCTGTAAGGGGTTTGTGTTTTATTCTCTGGAAAGGCCAGCATCAGGAACTGCAAATCAAAGAAAAGTTTCACAGGTTTAAGTTGTGGTCAAGTCTCAGACCAAGACAGGTTTTATTTGCTCCTTTTTCCTCTCCTCTCCTTTTCCCACAGCTTCTGGTTAATTAGAACACATAGTTTTCTGAGAAACACACATAAAAAATTACTGAACTAGGTACATCCTAAGATGCTGCCAACTGTTTAAGAGTCTATGAACTGTAAATGTAAGAGGTTCTAATATTCCTATTCTTGTATATAATAAATTCCTTCAGTTGATTGATTGTGTCACTATCATATAAGGCAACACATAAATTAGATTTCCTCTTTTCTCTCCCACTTAAAAAAAATCATATTTTCAACTTATCTTCACTCTTTATTAAATTAATAGAATCACCTGTACCAGAAGGATATTTTGGAGGAGGAATCAGAAAAGATATTAGGTTGTTGCAAAAGTAATTGTGTTTTAGCATTGTTGAAATTTGCTGTTTGATATTGGCATATATTCTTAAATAAATGTGGTTATGTTATACATCATTTTAATGTGTATTTCTCACTATGTTTTTTTGCTAATGACTTATTACCTGCTGTTTATTTTATATTTATTTTAGACTATCAAAGTGATGTTAGACAAAAACCAATTTTGAGCGATTTTCTTTGAGTTCAGTTGAGTTCAGTTTGGTTCGTAAAGCAGCAGAGACAACTCACAACATCAACAGCGCATTTGGCCCAGGAACTGGTAACGAATATACAGGGCAGTGGTGGTTCGAGAAGTTTTGCAGAGGAGACGAGAGCCTTGAAGATGAAGAGCTTAGGGGCCAGCCATTGGAAGTTGGCTACAACCAATTGAGAGCAGTCATCAAAGCTGATCCTCTTAAACTACATGAGAAATTGTCAAAGAACTCAATGTCAACCATTCTACAGTTGTTCTGCATTTGAAGCAAATTGGAAAAGTGAAAAAACTCGATAAGTGGGTGCCTCATGAGCTGAAAAAATTTTTAAAAATCATTATTTTGAAGTGTCATCTTCTCTTATTCTATGCAACAACAACAAACCATTTCTCGATTGGATTGTGGCATGTGACAAAAAGTGGATTTTGTATGACCAGAGATGACCAGCTCAGTGGTTGAACTGAGAAGAAGCCCCAAAGCACTCCCCAAAGCCAAACTTGCACCAAAAAAAGGTCATGGTCACTGTTTGGTGGTCTGCTGCCGGTCTGATTGGCTACAGCTTTCTGAATCCTGGCAAAATCATTACATCTGAGAAGTATGCTCAGCAAGTTGATGAGATGCACCGAAAACTGCAACGCCTGCAGCCAGCATTGGTCAACAGAAAGGGCCCGATTCTCCTCCACGACAACACCCAACTGCTCACCGTACAACCAACGCTTCAAAGGTTGACCACATTGGGCTACAAAGTTTTGTCTCATTCACCGTATTCACCTGACCTCTCACCAACCGATTACCACTTCTTCAAGCATCTCGATAACTTTTTGCAGGGAAAACAGTTCCACAACCATCAGGATGCCGAAAATGCTTTCCAAGAGTTTGTCAAATCTCAAAGCACAGATTTTTACACTACAGGAATAAGCAAACTCATTTCTTGTTGGCAAAAATGTGTTGACGGTAATGTTTCCTATTTTGAGTAATAAAGACGAGTTTGAGCCTAGTTTTAATGATTTGCAATTCACAGTCTGAAACCACAATTCCTTTGCACCAACCTAACAGCAGAACTCTATGAGCGATAAAGGATGCAGGATTTGTGTACCTAAGGTTAGCCCCACAGCACCATTCCCCTACAGGCCCTCTCAATTGTGACCATGGCTGTTAATAGTGTACTAGATGGGAAGAAGCCAAAGTCTGCTCTAATACAACTATTTTGCTTGTTAGGATTTCTCAAGGGCTCCTCTTTCAATGTCCAACAATTCAGTCTCTGTACAAAACTATAGTACTTGGAGGGTATGTCACTCAGTTACAAGGGCCTGAAGATATTCACAGAACAAGGGAGCCGCTTAGATAGTGTAGAATCATTTCAAAAATGCAAGGATACTTACGGAGTGTTAAGGAATTCTCACCTTAAAAGTTTCAGGGTGAGGAAGAGGGCAGCAGGCCTTTGAAGAGGCTTCAGTCCTCCAGACTACAGAGCACACAGCACTCAGGAATCTGGGATGAGAGGCGTGTGCATGCTCAGGGAAGCTTAGCCTCTCCTGCCAAAGACGCTGCTGAGATTGCAGGGAGCTTGTTTCTCCTTCTGGCCACTGTGGAAAATTCCATCAGAAATGGGGACAAAATGACACATAGTGGGGTTGGGAAGCAAAGGTGAAGAATCCTCTCTAGCCCAATGTAAGCCAAGAAAGCCTTCCCTGCCATCACCTGCTTTCCTCCAGAGAGTCAGGACTTCTTCCAGGAGCTGGAGACTTTCTGAGTCATTGTGGGCCATTGGTTAACATTTGCAAGTAGAAGTACAATTTTTTGCATAACTCAAATTTCCCAACATTTTCCTTCTGAAGAACAAAATCAAACAGATAAACATTCGATTAGGATTTAGTATTAAATACCAAAGCAAAGGAACCCTTATTTAAATGGCATGTGATACTCCTGGTGTGCCGTTGCATATTTCCTCTGCATTCAGAAATGTTGGAACATAAATTACTTTTTAAAAAAGCAGCTCAGATCAGAATCGTCAAGAATAATCCAGCTAGGTCTGTGCCTTCTCTTGAATTATTGTGGTTCCATGAAAGGCTTCTGAAACCTTCATAGAGCAAAAACCTAATGCAAATTCTGTTAAGCATTGCTCTGTCACTCTGTAATAAGCCATAGAGACCCTTGCAAAAAAAGGGGATTTTTACAATAACACAGTTCATTTTAAAAATATTTGTCAGATACACACTATGCACAGGTTTAATGCTAGGCATTGCAAGAGCTACCAGGAAAAGGCCTATGGGCCAGAGCTGGTCAGGCACACACTTGACTACAAAAAGGGAGAGTCACCTCAACTCGGTAAGAGAATGGCAGGGAGTGAGTTGTGGGATTTGAAGGAGGAAGATAGCAGAGGCAACTGAAAAGTCCTGAAAAGCGTTAACATTTCACTTGGGTCTTGAAACATGAATGGGCTATAGAGGGGAGAAGGGAGAAGATAGCAAAATCGGGACTAATTAGAGAAATGTAAACAATCTCCAGGGAGCAGAAGGATTTAGTAAGGGAAAGCTTTTTTCCTGATAAAATGAGATTCTTGTACATAAGCATGCAATCCCCTGTTACCCTGCTCTTTGGGACACTGTCGTCCTTTCCTGTGCCCACTACATGGCCCTCAGTGACACTTGATTGCTCCCTGTGTGTCAACCCAGAGAGCTGGCTGGCTTGCCCTGGGTTCTGGAGGCTTTATGGCTAGTGCCACTCAATTATATTTAGTGCTCTCATAACACACATAAAATGTGCAAGCATGAATGACCCTACTTTCAGCAGTTGCACGGGCCCAAAACACATCTCCTTGGAGTATGAGGGTTATGGGCTAAACTCATATTCAAAGGGAAACTCCAGAAGGGGAAAATACAAGAGGAAGCTGTATACCTTAGGAAGAAAGATGAGATGAAATGAGCCATCTTCTTCAAAGGTGGAGTTTTAGGAAGGTAAACATGCTTAATAAAATATTGAAGAACCGCCGCCCTAGGTGATACTTATGCTTAAGAAGAGCTGCAGTCTCTCTATGAACTTGAGCAACTTCATGCACAAAGGTGAATTCTTTTTTTTTCCATTTTTTTATTTTTATTTTTTTAAGATACATAGATTGCACAAAAACAAAGGTGAATTCTGAAGCAGTCATTATCTTTTTGAAATGCCAAGGGTTTCCACTTTCCATTCTTAGACCTTATAGATTAAAAAGGTATATAACAAGCATCTCTTCTGTGTTCCATCCCCAACCAGCAGAATGGGCACTCTAAAGCCAAAATTAAGGGAAGTCCCCCTCTCTACAAAAGATTAAGTACAAAATAAATGGATCAAAACTTAAAAATATAGACTAATAGAGTCAGTATAAACAAGCAGACCACATAAGCAAAATAAGATGCAATATTTATTAACCCATTAGTGCATCCGTGTAAGAATAAGTTTTGGTGGAAATAAATAATTACGCCATGGTTATTTAGTTAGGTCTTTTTTTGTTTGTTTCTTTTGTTTTGTTTTGTTTTTGTTTTACATTTAATGCTGACAAAAAAATCTTATAGCTTAAAAAGAAACTTAAGAATTGCCTTCCAAATGTACCTGTGGCTACAATTAATGGTCTGAAAGGGTTAATGAGCCTCATTAAGTGACTAAATTGCCAAGAAGCCACAGTCACTGAGGATAATTGGACTCAATACCTTATGCATGGAATGACCTACATAAAACATCTTTGAAGACACTGAAGCATATTCCCTCATTTTATCAATGATGAAAGCAAAATTCAGAAAGACAAAGGGATTGGTTCAGAATCTCATGACAAATATCAGGTATGGGAATAAAAATCAAAACCCAGGAATGAAAGCAAGCCGGTTCATCCATGTTGTAACTATCCAAAACAGGATTTTTAAAGACCCTGGATATTTAGACATACTTATTTAACATTTTGCATTTCAAACACCAAGAGGAACTTTCATTTACATGTTGTAGCTTTTCTGAGCAATGGAGTAAGAATTTGGCTCTAGCCTTTCTCATTTTGAATTTGATATTTTTTGTAGCTTGCACTATGACAAATTTATAAATGTAAAAATTGAATGTATTTTCATAAATAATTCTACAGACTGGGCTCTTTATCACACCTTAAAATTTTACTTAAATAACAATATATTTTTCAATCTTTAGGAGAATAAGAATTGAATGAGTTCATTGCTTTAGGATAAAATGCATATACTTGGGAAGACCATGATATCAAATGCTGAATAGTTCACTATAAAAAAGACAAATCCTCCTTGATTCATAATTCAATTCCTTTATCTGTGAAATATCAAGTAGTTTCCACTCAAAATTCAAATAATTAAAAGCTAAATTTTATTGAAGACATAATTATGAATAAAAATACTTCTGTTATTTATTAGAAAATTATTGGTTTTTAAATATTTAAATGGTCCCTTAGGGATTAAGACAGTTATAAAATATATCCTTCGTAATCCCTGAGAGACATCTCATTAACTGACCTTACAGATTTGCCTAGTTTGACTCTCATGATTGAGTGAATACAAAAAGGATCAAGACAAATAATGTTTTAGGTGTGTGAGTTTGATTTGGGAGAGTGTGTCAAAAAATAGCTCTGCTAATTATACCCAAACTGCAGGCTCATACAGTGACTTTTGAAAAGATGTGTTTTCCAGTATTTGTTATTGGGAGATTATACATACAAGTCTCTATTTCTGACTTCTCCTAAAGGCACTGAAAACCAGACCACAATTAGCCTGCCTTTGCATATTATCAAGGATGTGCATGTGCACTCTGTTCAACAGTCAACTTATTAATTTAACTGCTGGGCCTCTATGCATATATGTGGATAACAGATACAAGCAGTCAGACTTAAAATTCTAATTTTTTCCCCCTCATTTAGACATTGTACATGACTGAACCTTATCATTCTTGTGTATGGCAGTTATCTTTATAGTTTTTTAAAAAATGATTGGAAATATTTACACTGTTCCATCTACATTATTACAGAACCCTGGAATTTTAGTAACACCTAATGGGACACATCTACCTTATTATTATTATTTATTTTAAAAGAAGCTTTAGATTACATAAATGTTACATAGAAAATATAGGGGGATTCCCAATACCCCACCCCCTATACCTCCTACGTTTTCCCCCATTAACATCTTTCATTAGTCTGGTACATTTGTTACAATCGATGAACACGTATTGAAGCATTGCTCTTCATGTGCCTTATTATATGCAAGTTGAAAATGGCCTTTGACCTTTTTTCCTTTTATTTATGCTATCAAGTTTTTTCACATTTGATTTTAAAGGGATCTTAGCATTTAGCTAAATTTATTGGAAGCAAAATAAAACAATATGTGAATCATCCCATTTCATGAAGACTAGTTATGAAACATTCTCAGGTAATTCTAGCCTCCCCTGTCCTAGCAGGATGGTCTGAATGTTAATTAATACCCAACTTGTAAGGTTTCCTTTCTTTAAAAACACAATTATTTCAATTATTCAAATATGTCTAGCATATTTTTCCATACTTATATGGCACATGAACTATATATTCCTATATACTACTTTCTATACTGAACTTGTTCAATTATTTTTACTTTTGGTTGAAAAGTAGGAAAACTTGGTAATTGCTGGCGAAGAGTCGTTGGAAGCACAAATACAATATTGTATTTTTATACTTTTAATTGTACTTCCATAAATAGCATTATTAGTATAATAATGCATTAACATTTTAATTTCAGAATAAAACACATTATATACATTTTGACTTAAAAGTTTAAAGGATGTTTTAAACCATTCATAAGTACATCATGCTTTAAAATACCATGTTAATATAAGAATCTGAGTATCAAAAAAACATGCATAATCTCAGATATATTTTTATGTTCATATTATAATAGGTCTGGGGTCATAAGAAAAGACTGTACAATTTCCATCATTTTCTTGATAAACATAAATCTATGTCTTTAGATTTTCACTACATATATTTTTCAAAATTATGTAAAGGATTCCAAAATCATATATAAAGTTAATAAGATTATAGATAATTGATTTGGTTTTGTTTTCTTGTTTCTCTCTTTAAAGAAGCGATGCTGCAGGAGATACATGTGCATTAGCTGCATCATCTCTCATTGTTATGAAAGTATGTCATGGTTGGGATAAACAAAATTGGTTGTGAAAAACATTTGGCAAAAAAAGCAGATTACTGTTCCTATGTTAATTATCTAAATTAATACTTGTCACAGCCCAACATTAGTTAATTGGTGTAAGAGGCACATGAACAAATTTAAGAGAAAAAAATCTGAAATATTTGTTTTGACCAAAAATAAATAAATTTTATTAAAAACT
The DNA here is from genome assembly GCF_030445035.2 of Dasypus novemcinctus. Lineage (NCBI taxonomy): Eukaryota > Metazoa > Chordata > Mammalia > Cingulata > Dasypodidae > Dasypus > Dasypus novemcinctus. The sequence goes on along the minus strand of NC_080688.1, from coordinate 82,508,411 downwards.
CCAAACTTTCTGGACTTACTCTTAAAGTTAAAGAAATAAACCTCAAAGAAATATGCATGAAAGAATGCAAAGCATACATTCCTTCACACTTCTGATGACCTGAGCTTAAGATTTAGATTTAGGTATTGAGAGTAAAAGCAAGGAGGGAGACAATGTGACTTTTCTAGCATTCTTTAGGTCCATTAAGCACTACTTGGGACTACATTTTTTTTCAGACAGTTTCATCAGGAAAAAAAGGAGAGAGCAAACTTTCTTCGTCCTCTTTCTGACAGAAGGCACACAAAGGCCCAACTGTGCTTGGGGAAACATGTCCAGGCTGTCTTCACTTGAAAAGTTTTTGTCCTCGCAAAGACCCTTGTGAAAGGCAACAGATGTTGCTAAGATTATACCAGCCCGTCCACTGTCCTGTTTGATTTTTAAAGAAAGGAAAAAAGAATAAGTGAGAGGGGAAAAGAGACCAAGCCTTTCTTTAAATCACTGGACCTTTCTGCACTTCAGCAAATCTGTTTGCACATGCTCTGCTGGCTGGCAGAAAGAGCTGAGCCTTCTCCATTCAGCTGGAGGACAGTCCTGAGGGCATGCTCAGTGGGCCTCTCGTCTTTCCCATGAAGCAGCTGCCTCTGATTGCCAGAACAAATTGAGGTGATTCAAGCCACCAGCAGGGCCTAAGTATAACTTCCATTCACTAGGAAGGGAGGAAAAGGCTCAGAAAAGACCAACTGGGGTTGCCCACAATAAACCATAGGATTAGATTTGATACACTCGATATTAAGGCATGGTCATGTTGAAAAGTAGGCCATCATGCCATGAGAAACTACAAGATAGTTATGGAAGAGACAATCAGAAGAAGCAGTACTAGGGCATTCATTAAGTTACACTTAATTATCAAATGTGCTACAGCCTCTGGGCCTTCCTAACACCTGAGGAATTCTCATTGGTATGTAGATATGTGGCCTACACTTAAGAGGCACATGCCCTTTCAGAAGGGGAGTCTGAAGGCATTTATAAAGGAAAACCATCCATTAAGCAGTAAGTGATTGTCACCAAAGCGGGGGTTAGGCAGGGCTTGCTGGATTTTCTTCTGATTTAAGCTTAGAATGTATGTGTAATTTAAAACTAACGAACAAGATACATACCAAAAACCAATAAAAGAAAATATCAGCAAATTATAACTGAAATAATTTTTAAAAAGGTGACATAAATTGATTTAAATGACACTATCATTTCAATCAAAGCTTTTGATAGGGTTAAACAAAAACGTTTTAAAAGGACATGTATCAAAGATCTCATATTTACTTCTAAAATTAAATATCCCTAATCCACTAATTAGAGATAATAATAGAGATGAGAACACTAGGCAAACATTATTTAAGAATACATGAGGCGGTGGACTTGGCCTAGTGGTTATGACATCCGTCTACCACATGGGAGGTCCGCGGTTCAAACCCCGGGCCTCCTTGACCCGTGTGGAGCTGGCCAATGGGTGGGGCTGATGCGCGCAAGGAGTGCCTTGCCACGCAGGGGTGTCCCTGCGTAGGAGTGTGTCTGTAAAGAGAAAGAAAGTGCAGCCTGCCCAGGAATGGTGCCACCCACATGGAGAGCTGACACAGCAAGAAGATCAACAAAAAGAAACACAGATTCCCAAGCCGCTGACAACAACAGAAGCGGACAAAGAAGATGCAGAGAACAGACAACCAGGGTAAGGGGGGGAGGGGTGAAGAGAAATAAATAAATAAATCTTTAAAAAAAAATACATCAGTTATTTTTCCTCTTTGATGGGATTGTATTCCTTAAATTAATAGCATCTATCCCATATTCCTCAGTCCCCCAAATTTATTATTGTGATAAAGTTTAAGCTAGTCATTACCTGAGACCTGTCCAATTCCAGGACTCCCATTCAAAGGCAGTGATAAAATGTTCATGTGTTAAGACTTTTGCTTCAGAATATTTTTCTTCTCATCCCCACTAGAACTGCTAGTTATTGTGGCTAGATACCATTCTTTGTCCATATTTGTAGAGCTTAGTAGAGAAACTTACAAATCATAGGAACTCAAAGAATAAAATGATGATACTTAAATATTAACTTAAACTTCACTGGTATATAATAACATTGCAAAAAATTAATAAATGCAAATAAATGAAAAATATATACATCCATCTATCATTAAGCATATACCGTTTTTTTCCCTAAAAATTTATTAATTTATTTCTGTCCCCCTTCCCCTCCTCCTGCCCTGCTGTTTTTGCTGTCTGTAGTAGTCTTCTCATTTTCTCTCCTCTAGGATTCACCAGGATTCAATCCTGGAGACCTCTAATGGGGAGAGAGGTTCCCTGTCAATTGTACCACCTCAGTTCCTGGTTTCTGCTGTGCTTCACTTTGACTCTCCCCTTGTCTCTCTCTCTTTTTTTTTAATGACCATTTTTTTTAATTGTATTTTTTTGAAGATACATAGATCATAAAAAATGTTACATTAAAAAATATAAGAGGTTCCCCCATACCCTACGCCCCACCTCCACTCCTCCCACATCAACAACTTCCTTTATCATTGTGGCACATATATTGAATTTGGTGAATACATCTTGAAGCACTGCTGGACTGCATGGATTATAGTTTACATTGTAGTTTACACATGGGATAACTTGGATGAATCTTGAGGACCTTATGTTGAGTGAAGCAAGCCAGGCATTGAAGGACAAACACTACATGACCTTTCTGATATGAAATAAGCAAACCAAGCTGTCTCAGAGAGCTAGAGGCTGGGTGATATCCATGTCTCTCTTTTAATGCACCATCATCTTGCTGCATGACTCACTTGCACAGGGTACTGGCTCACCACACAGGCACTCATGCAGGCACTGGTTCCACGTGGGCATTCGCATGGGCACTGGCTTGCCACACAAGCACACTTTCTCTTCTTTTTCACCAGGAGGTCCCAGGAATTGAACCCAGATCCTCCCATATGGTAGGCGGAAGCTCTATCACTTGAGCCACATCTGCTTCCCATGCATATGGCATATTTATTGACTTGGTTAATCACCTCCTAAATTATGGGGGGGAAATTATTCTGGTGATGAGAACTCATTGGCCTTTGCTTGACTAAAGTCAGTGCTGACATTGAAGTGAATTCCATGGTCATTTATATCAGGAATGGCTCCATTACTTTTGAAATGATGATCTAAATTCTGCATAGTATTTAAATTTGAGACCTTTCTTTCTTGTTGCCTCTATGTTCCTATGCAGAACTCTTTTCATGACTGGCAATTTATATATTCTTTAAATCTTTCATTTCCTAATATACTCAAAACTATTATGTGACAAGAAATTTCTCCCCAAATACCTAGAATTCACATGGACTTTGTAATTGGCCTAATGTTCTGCTTTTTTTTATTTTAAACTTTTTATTTTGAAGTATTTTCATACTTAGAGGACACAAAAATAATATAAGCCACTTACAGAGAACTCCAACATATCCTGCCCCCCATATAACTCAATTTCAACATTTTGCCAGATTTGTTGTATTATCCCATCTATCCATCAATCTGTCGACCCATCTATCTATTTATCAATCCATTTTCTGAATATCTGAGTGTAGGTTGCATGCATCATGTTCCTTGAACACTTAATATCACCATGTTCATTTCTTAAGAGCAAGGATATTCAATTATACATCCACCTTAAGTGCAGTTATCAAGCTCAAGAAATTTAAAATTGATATAAAGCTTACTGTCTGTATTCCAAATGTTTCGTATGACCCAATAATGTCTTTTTGAGCTTTCTCCCCTCCCTTGATAGATCTAGTCCAGGATGTGGATCATCTTTAATTGTCGTTGCTTCTTTAGTAGCTGTTTTTTATTTTTTAATTGTGGGAACATATATGCAACATGCTTTCCCATTTCAACCACTCCCACTACATTGCAGTAACATCACCATCTTCCATAGCTAAATTTTTCCATCTCCTCAAACAGAAACCCTCTATCAATTTTGCATTAATTCCCCAATTCCCTTCCCTCCCACTCCTAGCATATGAGCTTGCATATTTTCCAATATTTTCTTTGTAGTTACAATGGAGCTTAAATTTAACATCCATAATCTATATCAATCTTGCTTGCTTTAATACCAACTTTTAGTTGTACATTTTAAGATTGTGTTCACAAACTATGTTCCCCAACCCCTCCATCCCATGACCTTTATGTAGTTCTTGTCGCAATTTACTTCTTTATACATTATGAATCCAAAACCACTGATTTCTCATTACATTTTACGCCTTTCCTTTTCAATCCCATAGAAGTAAAAAGGATTTATGAACCAAAAATACAGTAGTACTAGCATTTAGATTAACCCTGTTGTTACCCTTACCAGATGTCTGAATTTCTTCAGGTGGCTTCTATCTATTGTCTATTGGCCTTTCTTCTAAAGCCACAGAACTCTTTTTAGCATCCCTTGTAGGGCTGGTCTACTGGTGACAAATTTCCTCAACTTTTGTTTATCTAGGAATGTCTTAACCTCTCCCTAATTTTTGAAAGACGATTTTGCCTGACAGAATTCTTGGTTGGCAATTTTTTGATTTAGGACTTGTGGCAGTTTGATATTATCTATGAATTCCAAAAAGAAATATTGATTATGTTTGTAAACTGGTCTATTTCTCTGGGTGTGATACCCTTTGAATGTATTAGATTCAGCTGAGACATCTGATTAAATTATGTTAAGATCAGGGCTTTCATTCAACCATGTCATTAGAGTACAACCCAGCGTTGAGTCCCAGACCCTTTGAGCTGATAAAACAGATTCTCACATGGAAGTAAACACAGAAAAGGAGAACACAGAGGAAGAGAGACAGCTTCTTAGACCTGGCAGAGGCCCTGGGAAGAGAAATGAGCGTGATAGTCTACAGCTGACCTTGTGAAGAGAACAGAGAAGATGAGCATGGAAAGAAATAAGTGCCAATGAAAGAGAAATGAACTTTATGCCAGCCTACAGATGAGATTGGAAGAAGCTGGGACCATGGAGCCTTAAGAGGAAGAAGGAAGGCTGAACCCTTGCAGATGTCACCCACCATCTTGTGTCAACATGTAGCAAGTCTTTGGGTGAGAAAGTACCTCCATGGTACCTTGAGTAGAATTCTTTAGAGCCTTGTGACTGTAAGCTTCTACCACAAATAAATGCCCTTTATAAAAGCTAACAGAGTTCTGGTACTTTGCATCTGACACCCCCCCTCCCCCCCGCCTTTTGGCTGACTAATACAGGACTTTAAATTAGTCATGTCACTGCCTTCTTGTTTTCTTGGTTTCCAGTGAGAATTTGGCACTAAATCTTATTGAGACTCCATTGTATGTGACACATTGCTTCTCTGTTATAACTTTCAAAATTCTCTTTATCTTCTCTCATTATCTTTGGCATTCAAAAGTTTAATCATAATATGTTACCACATAGGTCTATTTGGTTTTATCATGTTTGCAGTTCATTGAGCATCCTAGATATGTATATTCATGTTAAAATTGGGAAGATTTTTTGCCATTGTTTATTTGAATATTTTTCTGTCCTTTTCTGTTTTTTCTCATTCTAGGGCTCTGCTGTGTGTATTTTGGTACTCTTGACAGTCTCCTATAGGTTCCTCTGGCTCTGCTCACTTTTTTTCCTTGTGTTTCTCAGACTTGGAGATTTCAATTCATAGCTTCAAGTTCATTTACTCTTTCTTCTGCTAGCTTCAATCTGTAATTGAGCTCTGAAGGGGGTTTTTAATTTCTGTTACTGTGGTGGTCAACTCTGTTTGGTTCCTTTGCTTAATTTTCAGCTCTCTAGTGAAATTCCCTTTGTGTTTATCTATGGTTTCTTGATTTCCTACAGTTCTCTTTATCCATGATCCTTTAGCCCTTTGAGCATATTTCAGACCATATGTTTAAATTCTTTGATTGATATGTCCAAAGTCTCGTCCTCTTCATTGATGGTTTCTAATGCTTCAATCTTCTCCTTTGCCTTGGCCATCACTTCCTATTTCTTTTTATGTTTTGTCATCTTTTGTTGAAACTTGGACACACTGATATTTTAATGTGTTATTGTTGGAATTTAGACTGTAAGTCCTCTGTTCCTTAAGCTTGCATCTAGTTGGTATTACGACAGAGATTTCCTTAATTCTAGGGGTCTGAAATAAAATAAATAAACAAAAAGAAAGAAAACCAAAAACGCCTTTCCTAGTCTTCGCAGATTGATTTTGTGAGTGTTCTCTTTCAGAGATTATCCATACAATGAGTTTAGAAACTAACTCCAGGCTGAAGAACGGAGGCCTTTCTGATCTTTCCTGTGCATGTGTCTTATGTTGGGTTTGCACATATGTCCCTAGGAAGTACCCCTTTACATACTTCAAATGTCCCCTCTTCCCTGGAAAATACTTGTCCCACTGCACTGCTGTACAGCCAGCAATCCTGACTCAAGGAGTTTGACAGGCCTGCTCTCCCACCATGTTCTTCGGAAAAGCTTGGTGAACTGGCTTCTACACACAGGGTAAGTTCTGGGATGATGAGTCCCACAGATCACCGCCAGACTGGACTCCCAGTATGTGCATGAGGTTTTTCTCTTCCCTCCAGAACTGGGAGCACAGCCAGCTCTGTGTTGAGCAGGTGAAGGGTCGGGGAATGGCTAGCCAGGCTCCATAAGATCCCACAGCTTTTAATTTGGCTTTCTCATGATTCAGTGCTTGCCCTTTTCCTGAGATCCTTTAACTATTTTCTTAAATTTTGCTTCCAAAGAACAGAGCCCCAATGCATCTCATTCACTCTCTTGATTGGGGTGGGTCATGCGCTCTTTTGATATGTGTTTGATCTAAATAGAATATCTCTTTCATAAGAAGATGAGGAATATCTCTGTTTCTGAAGTTAATTACTGCTCTAACACTGGTCCTAAAAGCTCCATACCCAGTATAAACGCAGTGTACTAATCTGTGGGAGTAGAGTCCAGAGGGTGTCCAGTAAAATCCATGCAATTTACAGTGAAATTAACATTAAGGAATTTAGTTCATGACTATAAGTTGTTATGGAAAATAAACAAAGACATTTGGCATAGAGGAAATGGAGCTGATAATATAGTTTGAGAAAAATTAATTTATATAGTACCTCTAAAAGTACTGGGAGGAATATAAAATATAAACAGAACAGTTTACAGAAAACAAGAACAGGTGACCTGTAGCTAGTAAAACAAGACAAAACAATGTACCAAATATTCATACGTTCCTTTTTTAGGATAACACTCAGGGATTAACAGTATTTTTAACTGATGTAACTCTAGGCAACAGGATGTGAATGAAAGAAAATGATCCTAAAGATAATTAGACATTGATATGAGGAAGAGTAGCATCTGCAGTTACAGTACACTAGCCAGGATACAATTCCACCAGCCAGCAATCTTCTGCTTCAGGGCAGGAGCAGCTTACCAGGTGGGTCATGAAGATACTTCCCTCTATGGTACAATATTATGAAATTAAATATATTATGGAAAGTTCATTCCTTTGTGAAATATCTTGCATGGGCAACCAGACAAGATGTACTTCCGTCTGTTCCAGAATGGTAACTCTTATGTTTTCTCATCAAAGGATACCTTATACCATTTGAAGTCATATGACACTTACATCTATGTCATGACCAACTCTTCATTTCTTCAAAATGTTGAGTTTTAATTGAACTTCTAAAGAGACAGGGTTTACTTGGAAATACTGTCCAATTATTGCTGATTTTTAAAACATTTGTCCTTATTGAATAAATAATAATTAAGGTAAAGAAGGGAAAATTCTCACAGTATCCTTGAGGCCAGGGCTGGTAGCTGTCACCAGTATCAGCCTTTCTCTCCTTCTTGGGTGCCTGCCTAGATCTTTCACAGCCTTCCTTGAGCTAGGTGAGGCTATGAATCTGGGCTCTCCTCGTGGAATGTAATGGGAAGGGATACATGCAACCTCCACCTCACTTTAAGAAGAAATCCCTGCTCCAATCTTCTGCTTTTCCCCATTTCCAGCATGTGCAATCGCGAGGTCCAGAGCAGCCCTGAAAGTTGTGTGATAAATATGGCAGAGCCACCATTGGCACAAGTCCCTAGGTGGTTTTGTTCCTCAGAATCTGCTTATTTTCCCTGGAAACTTATCCAAGCAATAAATAACCTTCCATCTTTTTGGTTCATTGTCTTTTGGGTTCTATCCATTATAGCAGTTTGCTTACTTTCATACAGCAACAATTTTCATTTTCATATGTTCTGTTTCTCCTTCACAGAAATTATGACTATCTAAATAACTGTAAGTAGAGTATAAGTGAAATTCTTCTTTTCATTTTTAAATGACATTTACAAATATATTAAATACATAAGAGTATTAAATTTAAATCCATAAATCTTTTAATGTATCCCTCCAGTAGTCATGGATATTATTTAATGATGCACATTAACACTGATAAACAAAAATTATTTAACCATTTGCCTGATGTTGAATATTTAGCTTGATTCCAAAGGGTGAGTATTGGATTAGAATTCTGATTTTACTACCCACTGACAGTATGACTAAGTCATCTAGCCTCAGTTTACCAATCTTCAAAATGGAGATAATTGTAATATCTATCTTGCTGATTTATTTAAATATTAAATGAAGAAATATGTATATATATACACACATAATATTTAGAAATGTCCTTACTATATTGAAGCACTCAATAAATGTGAAAAATTTGCAGTTACTATTCCAATATTTTGCTGTTAAATGAATCTGGAATAAAAACCTCTATACATAGAAGTTTTGCTCTTTTTAATAATTTCCTTTAAAAATGGCTAATGTTTTCCTGTTGGCCTGAAGGCATTTAACAAATGTTTGGAAGGATAACTTTCCTGCTATGAGAACTGAAATACATTTTCTAACTGACTTCAGTGAGAATGAATTCCCTATACATGGATTTTCTACTCTTTCCAGTCTTCCATTTGAAGTTATTCATTTCTCGCTGCTCTGTCTCTGAAGGTTTCATGCACTTCTCTAATTTCCCTGAACATATTACATGCAAGTGCATCTTAGGACAATTAGCAGTTATTCTATAGTAAAGTAAATTTTTGTCTTCTCCCTAGCTTACTTTTAGTATGTTTTTGTTGTTGTTGTTAGAGAAGCTGTAGGTATACAAAAAAATCATGCAGAAAATAAAGAGTTCCCACATAACCCCCATTACTAACACCTTGCATTAGGTACATTTGTTAAAACTGATGATAGAATATTATTATAGTTGTAGTATTAACTGTAATCCATGGTTTACATTAGGGTTCCCTGTTTGTATTTTACAGTGCTCTGGTGTTTTTATATATATATATATATACACACACACACACATACACATATACAACCTAAAAGTGGTTTAAAGTACCTTATTTTTAAAGTCCTTAGCCTTCTAATTTTCTGCTTCTAGACTGTGGTGCCTAAATCTGATCACTAAACTGCCCAGGATTGGGAATATGTAATATCAGTAAATTTGGAAAGCCATTTATTTCAGAGAAATTGCACTATCTATGTTTGAAGCCAAGATAAAATATAGACAACTTATTTCTTTATTGTGATCTCTATGACTTGCATTGTTAGAGTCTGAACTTCAGCTAAGTGGGCAACTTGTCTGTTTGGGTTAATTCTTAATAATATACTTTATGTAAACATTGATATTGTAACCAATAACAACCTCAAAAATGGAGATTTTAAGCAACAGGAATTTGCTGTTGGGTTTAGAATTGATTTTCTGTATTTATTCACTTACATGTGTATGTTTTAATCTCAATTCATTCCATTTCAGAAATTTCAAATGTATTATTTAATTCCACATGATTTATAGCAGCTGTCTTCTTCTGCAAAGTGTGCTCAAAGGAATTTCTTTCAGAGAATAAAGACTGCACATAGACATCTCACTTTACACACCGTGGGGACTTCAGCATGACTGTTCTCCATGATAAACCTCAACAAAAGATAATCAGGAGATAAAAAGAAATTCAGTATAGACATAACAGTGTAAGCAGCGAAAACCTGAAAGAATGCTATACATGTATCTATGTTACTCTATAAAATAAATTTTCCCTTTATCAAAGCCTTGTGTGTAAGCCCTTTGATACTCAAAATTATTTCTGCTTTCCTAAGAAGCTTAATGGGCAGCTAATAGGGGTTTTTATTACATAAGTACATGAGTCTCTCAGAATTTAAGAAAGGGTAAAATGACTTAATGAAAAAAAAAATAAAAAACTATCATTACAAATCAGAATAATACAATCACAATTCAAATAGTACAGAAACTTATAAATAAAAGATCTCTTCACTCTCACTTGTTTCCCATTCCCTATCCCCAGAGAGGGGAAAATTATATAGTAAAATTCATTTCTTCACCTTATAGAATAGATTTCTCAGTTAAGGCAGCAAAATACAGATTCTCCTGAGCACAGCTGGGGGCACCGTGCCCCAATCCCATTCCTTCTATGCCACCCACAAAAAGGGAAGTCTGGGCTATAGCCTGCCAAGTGCAGGACCCTGCAGCTTCCCAGCATTTCTGAGAGGAGTCTGTACCTGATTGTTAAGAGGGGAAGCTCTATCTTGTAGTACTGGTTCATATTAAAGCCACAAAAAGAACTGTAATGAAAACATCAAGTTTAAATTCTCAAGAGTTGTCCATCACAGCAATCTGAGTCTTAAGTAGGGAGACTATATGCCCTGTTTTTCCTGGGACAGTCCAGTTGACACCTGTTGTCCTGTTCTTGCATCTGGTGAGTTCTCAATGTCACCCTTCAACGTATTGAACTTGGAAATCTATGCTCACCCTGCCTGGATAACATTATGGAGCCAAACATGCTACCTTGTATTTTATCTCACTCTGACTTCCCTCTGCCAGTAGTGACTATTATTTCTGAAATGAACTCAGAAAACATTGCAGTCAACAGGCTCCTGGAAAGGCTTAGGGGAAGGCATTCTATTTGTCTCTGAAGAAGCTTTATAGGGTGGTACCCTCAAATTCATCAAGCTTCAAGGTTGGATCTGAGGCAGGGTAAGATGGCGTCCAAGTTAGTGCACCATCGTCATCTTTCCTGCAAAGGACCAGCTGACTGGTGACAGAATCCTGCAGGACAGGCTGTTTCAGCGCCTACAAAGCAGGAAGTGTCTGGACGTTGATCTGAAGAGGCTGCAACAAAACTGGTGTTTGCTCAAGGTAAAACTGCAGGTTGCTAACACTGAACTCAGAAGCTGTGGGAAGGTAAATCCCTTCCCCCTGGGGCTAAGGGCTGCAGTGCTCCCTGAGAACTGCTGGTCACATGGCAGCGTTCCCAAGCCCCGTGTCCCCAAACATGTGAATCCCAAGCCCATGTTCCCTGAACCCCCGCAACCCACATTTCACAGACCTTCGTACCCTAAGTCCACATTCTCCCAGGCCTCTGTTTCCCGAGCCCAGCACTCTCAGAAATCTGGCATTGCCCTACCCCTCCAGTCCCGGACTAACTCCAAGAGTAGGAGGGTTTAGGTGGGAGGCACAGAGGGGCCCAAGGAGTGCAGTTCAATTTTCTGGTCTCGTCCCCCTTTTATTGAGTTTGGAGGACCTTATCAGCTGACTTGGGGAGAACCTAGGAAGAGAGGAGAGGCGAATCTGCTGAGGGAGCCCAATTTACCTAAACACTCTGGGATAGGAATCTTGGTCTGGGAGAAGGTGGAGTCAGAAAATTAACTAGCCTCCCTGTAACACACCTAAAGGAGAGGGACAGTGGGATGTGCTTTGCAGGCTTCCGATAGCATATTTAGGGTTCCTGGCAAGGAGTGGGTGCTCTCTCTCAAGAAATTAAGAGACACTATTTTCTGAGGTGAGTTGGTAGACCAGGGACCCATTTGAATCTCCTTGGGGAGCCCTCACACAGCCTTCCTGCTGCCCTGGGAGAGAGGGAAGTGAGGAAGAGAGAAAGGGGGAAGGTCAGACTCCTAAGCAGTTTATTCAACCGCAAAGAGGATTCCTTGCCTGAGGCCTTCTCTCATCTTTTTTGTTGGTTTGTTTTCTTGTTTTTCCTTCCTCTTTATCCCCCCATGGCCCTTTTATTTTTTATTTTTTTCCTTTCTCTTTTTCTTGCTTGCTTTTTTTCCCCCTCCCCCCACCCCCCTTTTTTCCTTCTTTTTTCTTTTTTTGTATTAGGTCCTGCAGGCAACATTTCTTATTTGCTGTGCTTCCTCATCCTCAATTTCCTCTTTTCTGTGTGTACTGATTTTGGCTACCAACGTTATCCCTTTCCTTACATTTTTCTATCCTCCATCATTTATTGTTTCTCTTACAGTCCACCTCTCTTTGGTTAGCCTCCAATATATCTGACTTTTTACCTCTAATACCTCTATTTTGTTTTCTATCTTTTATTTACTCTACATATTACTGTCCTTTCTTTTCTCTTTCCCTCTCTCCTGACCACACTGGCCTTTTAATTCACACTATATTCCTCCCCATATTCAGTTTACTATCTCATTATAAGTACTCCACTTTTTTACTGTTGTAACTCTACACAGCTTACATGAGTTCAATATCCATTCTCCTAGATCTCACAAGGTTCTTCTGCTAACATTCACTATCAATACTACTATAATACTTTTCTTTTCTTACCCCTTTTGCTTTCTCTGGCCCTAATATTTTCCTTCAAGGGAACTTAGCCAACAACAAGGAAATAGAATAAGAAGAACAAAGTGACAAAGAAAAGGTTTAACATGCACACAAAAACAACTAATTAAACGCTGAGATGAAGAAGCTAATCAACTGAATAAGCCCAACAAGATAAAATGATGACAGCAACAAAAAACTATAGACCATACCAATAATCAGGAAAACATGGTCCAATCCAATGAACAAACTAAAAACCAGGAAGGGGAGTGGAACACCGAACAGATAATTAAAGCTCTCAAAGCATGTATGATGGGCCAATTTAATGAAGTGAAGGAAGAGATTAAGCATATTAAGAAAACACGTGGAGAGTGTACAGAAGAAATTGTAATCATACACAAAAAGATAATGGATAAGATAGGGATCAATAGCACAATCCAAGAAATCAAAAATACACTCTCAGCAATAACAGCAGATTTGAAGAGGCAGAGGAAAGAATTAATGGTTTGGAAGACAGTACATCTGAAATCAAACAGAGAGTAGAATAGACCAATAAAAAGATAGAAAGAGTCCAGCAAGGACTTAGGGACCTGAGTGACAATGCAAAATGCACAAACATATGCATTATAGGCATCCCAGAAGAGAAGAGCAGGGAAAGGGGACAGAAGGAGTGTTGGAGGAAATAATGGCTGAAAACTTCCCAAACCTATTGAGGGAGATGCATGAACATGTCCAGGAAGCACAACACGCCCTGAACAGCATAAATCCCAACAGGCCTACCCAAGATATATACTTGTCAAACTATCCAATGTGCAAGACAAAAAGAAAAAAAAAGAGCAGCAAAAGAAAAGAGAACCATCACATGCAAGGGAGGCTCCATAAGTTTAAGTGCTGATTTCTCATCTGAAACCATGGAGGCAAGAAGGCAGTGGTATGACATAGTCAAGGAGCTAAAAGAAAAGAATTTCCAACCAAGAATACTCTATCCAGCAAAGCTAGCCTTCAAAAATGATGGAGACGTCAAAATATTCACAGATATATAGAAATTAAGAGAGTATGCCAACAAGAAACCTGCCCTTCAAGAAATACGAAAGGGAGTTCTGCAGGAGGAAAGAAAAAAACAGTAGAGACAGAGGTGGAGGAGAGTATAAGGACAACTAAAATGAAAAAAAAAGAAAAAAAAATCAAATAACATATGACAAACACAAATCCAAAGAATATAGAGCTAATATAAGTAATTCCTTGAAAGTAATAACACTGAATGTCAATGGTTAAACTCACCTGTTAAGAGACACAGATTGGAAGATGAATAAGGAAACATGACTCATCTATATGATGTCTACAAGAAACACATCTTAGACTCAGGGATTCCAGGAGACTGAAAGTGAATGGCTGGAAAACAATCTTACAGGCAAAAAATAATGAAAAAAAGAGCAGGAGTAGCTATATTAATATCTGACAAAATAGACTTTAAATACAAAACTATTGTGAGAGACAAAGAAGGACACTACATATTAGTGAAAGGGATAATCCTTCAAGAAAAGAGAACAATCATAAACATTTATGCCCCTATCAAGGACACTTCCTAATATGTGAGGCAAACACTGGAGAAACTAAGGGAAGGAATAGATGCCTCTACAATTATAGTGGGGGACTTTAACACACCACTATCATCATTGGACAGAACACCTCAAAAGGGAATCAATAAAGAAACAAAGACTTTGAACAATATATTAGAGGATCTGGACCTAAAAGACATATACAGAACATTACACCCAAATACAGTAGGATATACATTCTTCTCAAGTGCGCATGGATCATTCTCCAAGATAGACCACATGCTAGGACACAAAGAAAGACTCAATGATTTCAGAAAGATCGAAATCATACAAAATAATTTCTCTGACCACAGTGAAATGAAGCTGGAATTCTGCAAGGTCCACAGATTTGGCACCAAAATATGGAAGCTAAACAACACACTCTCAGAAAAACATTAGGTCAAGGAGGAAATTTCAACAGAAATCAATAATTACCTTGAAACTAATGAAAATGATAAGACAACATATCAAAATGTATGGGATGAATCAAAAGCTGTACTGAGAGGGAAATCCATAGCCATAAATTCATACATCAAAAAAGAAGAAAGAGCTAAAATTGAAGAGCTAACTGCACAATTGGAGGAATTAGTAAAAAAACAACAAACTAACCCCCAAAAAAGAAGAAATAAAGAAATAACAAAGATCAGAGCAGAGCTAATGAAATAAAAATTAAGAAAGCACTTGAAAAAATAAAACAAAGAGCTGATTCCTTGAGAAGATCAATAAAATTGACAAACAATTAGCTAAACTAACAAAGAAAGAGAGAAGATGAAAATACACAAAATAAGAAATGAGAAAAGGGGATATTACCACCAACCCTACTGAAATAAAGACTATCATAAGAGGATACTTTGAAAAGCCATATTCCAATAAGAAAGTCAATTTAGCAGAAATGGACACATTCCAGAAACACATAAGCAGGCAACATTGACAAAAGAAGAAATCGATGATCTCAACAAACCAATGACAAGTAAAGAGATAGAATCAGTCATTAAAACCTCCTAAATAAGAAGGGTCTTGGGCCAGATGGCTTCACAAGTGAATTCTACCAAACATTCCAGAAAGAACTAACACAAGTCTTGCTTAAACTCTTTCAAAAAACTGAAATAGAAGGAGCATTGCCTAACTCATTTTATGATGCCAACATTACCCTAATACCAAAGCCAAACAAAGACACTACAAGAAAGGAAAATTACAGACCAATCTCTCTAATGAAACTAGATGTGAAAATCCTCAACAAAATACTTGCTAATCATATTCAACAACACATTGAATGAATTATACACCATGACCAAGTGGTTCCATTCCTGATGCACAAGGATGGTTCAACATAAGAAAATCAATTAATGCAATACACCACATAAACAGATTGAAGGAAAAAAATCACATGATCATATCTATAGATGCAGAAAAAGCATTTGACAAAATATAGCACATTTTCTTGATAAAAACACTGCAAAAGAAATGAATAGAAGGGAACTCTCTGAACACAATAAAGGGTATATATGAAAAACCCACAGTTAACATCATTTATAATGGTGAAATGCTAAAATTTTCCCTCTATGATCAGGAACAAGACAAGGATGCCCAGTATCATCTCTTCTGTTTAACATTGTGCTAGAAGTACTTGCTCGAGCACTCAGGTAAGACCCAGATATAAAAGTTATCCAAATAGGAAAGGAAGAAGTCAAAATTTCATTATTTGCAGATGACATGATCCTAGACATAGAAAGCCCTGAGAAGTCTACCACAAAGCTTCTAGAACTGATAAATAAGTTCAATAAAGTTGCAGGTTATAAGATCAATGCACAAAAATCAGTAGCATTTCTGTACACCAATGTTGAGCAATCTGAGGAGGAAATCAAGAACCAAATACCACTTACGATAATAAATTTAAAAAATAAAATACCTAGGAATAAATTTAACTAAATATGTAAAATACTTATACACAGAAAACTACACAAAACTGTTCAAGGAAATCAAAGAAGACCTAAATAAATGGAAGAATATTCCCTGTTCATGGATAGGAAGACTAAATATTATTAAGATGTCTACCCTACCAAAATTGACCCACAAATTCAATGCAATCCCTATAAAAATCA
Source organism: Dasypus novemcinctus (assembly GCF_030445035.2). Classification (NCBI taxonomy): domain Eukaryota; kingdom Metazoa; phylum Chordata; class Mammalia; order Cingulata; family Dasypodidae; genus Dasypus; species Dasypus novemcinctus. The sequence goes on along the minus strand of NC_080688.1, from coordinate 82,492,108 downwards.
ACACAGATTTTTTTAATGAACTAGAAAAACTATGAACTTTTTTGAGAAAGAAAAGAGATCCCGAATAGACAAAGACATATTGAAAAAGAAAAATGAAATTGGAAGAATCACACTACCTGACTTCAAAACATACTACAAAGATACAGTAGTGAAAACAGCATGGTATTGGCACAAGGATAGACAAGCTGACCAATGGAACCATTGAGAGTTCTAATATAGATCCTCATGTATACACTCTTCTGATATTCGACAAGGTCACCAAGCCCACTCAATGGGGAGAGAATGGCTTCTTCAATAAATGGTGCCTAGAGAATTGGATATCCATATGCAAAAGAAGGAAAGAGGATTAACATCTCACACCTTATAGAAAAGTCAACTCAACATGGATCAAAGACCTAAATGTAAAAGCCAAGACCATAAAGACCTTGGAAAACAATGTAGGGAAGCATGTACAGGACCTTGTAATAAGGAATGGTTTCATGAACTTCACACCCAAAGCACGAGCAGCAAAAGAACAAACAGATAAATGGGAATTCCCCAAAATTAAAACCTTTTGCACCTCAAAGGAGTTTGTCTAGAAAGTGAAAAGAGAGCCTACACAATGGGAGAAAATATTTGGTAACCGTACATCTGAGAGGAGACTTATATCCTGCATATATAAAGAACTCCTATATCTCAAAAATAAAAAGACAAACAACCCATTTAAAAAATGGGAAAAAGATTTGAACAGATGTTTCTCCAAAGAAGAAATACAAATGGCTAAAAAGCACATGAAAAAAATGCTCAAAATCACTAGCTATTAAGATAATGCAAATCAAAACTACAATGAGATAACATCTTACTCCCATAAGACTAGCAGTTATCAAAAAAAACAGGAGACTACAAGTGCTGGAGAGGATGTGGAGGAATGGGAACCCTCATCCATTGATTGTGGGAATGCAGAAGGATCCAGTCATTCTGGAGGACAGTATGGCAGTTTCCCAAAAAGTTAGCTATAGATTTGCCATATAACCCAGCAATTCCACTGCTGAATATATAACCAGAAGAACTGGAAATAAGGACACAAATCGATATATGAACACCAATGTTCATAGCAGCATTATTCTCTATTGCCAAAAGTTGTAATCAACCCAAATGCCCATCAACAGATGAATGGATAAATAAAATGTGGTATATACATAAAATGGAAATCTACTCAGCTATAAGAAGGAATACAGTACAAACATACGTGATAACATAGATGTATCTTGAGGACTTTATGTTGAGTGAAGCAAGCCAGACATTGAAGGACAAATACTACATGACCTCTCTGATATGTAGTAAGCAAACCAAGCTGTCTCAGAGAGCTAGAGACTGGAAGATAGGCTTAAAGGAAGGTGGGGCAGGGGAGGAGAGGAAGGTTGCAAGCTGATGCCTACATGGGTGAAGTCTATGATAAGCTGAAGGTAAGGATTTGTACAGGGAAGGGATAAGATGGGGGCATAGGGATAGCTTTGGGTGGGGTTTTGCAGGGTTGAGGGGGCCTAGGGTTGGGAGGATGGGTCAGATAGCCCAAGGAATTGAGGGAAGGGATGGTGAGAACAGTTGAATATGAGAGACTGTTAGGTATATGATTTAAACTATAATGTTGAGAAAACTCTTTAGAAAATATAATAAGGAAGGATTACGAGTTTACGGTCCTTAAGGGGGGCATCTGGTGCAGGGGCAGGTTTCTAGGGAGTGTGTGAATGCTCATTTTGTCTCAGTGTGTAATATCATTGGATGGAGACCCATACAATGAGTTTGAAGGTGTACCCACATCCTGGGGAGATCTGATGTTCTCAAACAGAGGGAATTGTTTCTCTCTAGAGAATGGGGGCTCCCAATTGGTTACGGTAGTCTAGTATGTCAAACCCTCAGCATTGTTGTAAGTATCTGTAAATCTGGTCCTCAAGCAGTGAAGATTGATTGTCACTTCTGGGCCCTGAGGGGAGGGGAGGAGAGGTATAGAATAGATGGAAGCAGGGCAATTGGGGGGCAATGAAATTGTTCCACAAGATCATGTAATGATGGATATAAGACATGTTAACTTACACCAAAAGTGTATAAAAGTCTATAAGCTAAAATGTAAGCCATATTGTAAAACATAAGGAAACTAAACATTTTAAAATGTGTACAGTCTAAAATATAAACCATAATGTAAAGCAAAATGGAACCATGTTTGATAGCTATGTTTCAAAATCTGTACATCAGCTGCAGCAAATATAAAATATAACATGAATATGTAAAAAGATCATTGCTGGGGAAAAGGGAAAAGATTTTGATGTTGGATATATGGGAGTTCCCTATATTGTACATGTGAATTACTGTGATCTAAAACTTTTTTGAAGACAAAATTAAAAATCAGGAAAAAGAAAAAAAGAAAGGATGTAGATACTTAGGAAGAAATGAAAGAAAGTGCCTTGGCACTGTATATATAGGGCAACATCTATTACACTGATAAAAGAAAAACATTAAAAACAAAGCTTTATAATAGTTTTCATTTTTAATACACCAATTTATTTTTATTTTATTTTAGTATTTCTAAATTAGTATGTATTCTATTTCTAAATTTTAAAACCATCATTATATTTCAATTTCCTACGAATTGAATTTGGCAATACATTAGGCTTCATTGTTAAGTAAGTTTTGGACTACAGAGAGGTTCAACTATGGCAGGGGATGAACACTGGTGTGGGGTGTTATTGATGGGGGGCACATGAGTGAGTGGGAGTTCTCCAGGGCATGTATATAGGGGATATAAAAATGTTTTGCTATATGTTGGGTATTTTTATAATAGTTACAGTTACAAACGTCAACTGAGGGAGTGCTGAATTCCTACCCTGGGGAGCTCTGTCACATTCTCCAGTGGAACAGCAATAATCCCCCAAATGCATTGGCAAAGACCAAGAAGGAAGGATGGTCCAGTAATGAGCCTTTGATGCTGATCACTATGCTTATGAGCCTGTGTGCCTGAAACTTGAACTAGGCCTAGAGCTGCAGGGTGTCTAAGAGTTACCTCCTGAGAGCCTCCATGTTGCTCAAATGTGGCCACTTTCTAAGCCAAACTCAGCATGTAAATGCATTACCTTCCCCCCAGTGTGGGACATGACTCCTGAGGATGAGACTCCCTGGCGCTGAGGGATCACTACCAATCTCTAGCTGGTGATGCAACTAGAAAGAGACCTTGAATAAAAGGGTCAGCTGAGACCAGCAGAATATCTCAGCCTACATGGAGGATCATGTGTTAAAAACTGTTTTTTGACCTTGAATAAAAGGGTGAAATAACAAAGACAAATGAGTTTATATGGCTAACAGAAGAAATTGTAGCATTGAGTGGAGAAAGTGGTCACTGTAGTTGCTGAGGGAAGGGAGAGGGAAGAAGAGATGTGATGTGGGGTATTTTGGGGATTTTGAATTTTCCTAAATGATACTATAGGGTCAGATGCTGGACTTTGATATTTCCTGCCATAACCCTCTGAATGTACTGGGGAGAGTGTGAACTACAGGGTAAACTATTATCCTGTAGAGCAGTGCTCCAAAATGTGTTCACCAAGTGAGATGAATGTGCCACAATGATGTGTGGAAGGAGTGGGGTGGGGAGGTGGGGGGTATACGGGAACCTCTTATGTTTTTTAATGCAACATTTTTTTGAGATGTACATATTGTCAAAAAATACAATTTACAAAAATGATGGAGTGGGGAGTGAGGAGTGGGTTATATGGCAACCTCTTAATTTCCTTTTATTTTTAAAATTTATTTCTGTCCCCTTCCCCACCCGGCTGTTGTCTGTTCTCTGTGTCATTTTGCTGTATGTTCTTCTGTGTCCGTTTGCATTCTTTGTCAGGGCACCAGGAATTTGTCTCTTTTTGTTGCAACATCTTGCTGCGTCAGCTCTGTGTGTGTGTGGTACCACTTGTGGGCAGGCTGCGCTTTTTTGTGTGTGGGGCTGCTCTCCTTGCAGGGCACACTCCTTACATGTGGGGCTCCCATATGCAGGAGACACCCCTGCATGGCACTGCACTCCTTGTGCACATCGGCACTCTGCATGGGCCAGCTCACCACATGGGTCAGGAGGCCCTGGGTTTGAACCCTGGATCTCCCATATGAGAGGCAGATGTTCTATCAGTTGAGCCAAATCTGCTTCCCTCTTCTGTTTCTTCAGGTAATGTTCTTTGTGATCTATTAACTTCAATTAAAAAAAGTGTGGGGAAAAAAAAAGTTTGGATCTAAGTCTAGGAGGATGAGAAAGCTGATATATCAACCAGGAGCAGGAATGGTCTCCTGTTAACAAAGCTTAAAAAGAATGATGCCCATCGGTTTATCAATTTATAATGAGCTATCTAATTGGAGAGACAACTAGACACTCCACCTGCAGCCATGCCACATGGGAAGCCACGCTATAATCAGGTTCTTACTCGTGAGCATGAAATCAGAAAAAGGATTGTTAGCTCTGTGATTTAAAAGTGTAAAAGCAACGACTAAAACTCATGCTTGTCTAGTCAAATAGCTTATTATTTACTACTGTTTTTTCGTTTCTGACAAGCTTTGCTTTATTATTAACATTTTGCTTCTCTAGATATGGTAATTAGGTTTTTTTTCTCAACCCCATCTATCTGGGAGCTATTGTCTCCTCTTTAAAATGACTGCACTGATCTCTAATTCAATCCATCAAGTGCCGGGGTGGAGGAGTGGGAGTCTAGTGGGTGAGCAGTTGGCCCAGCTCTGAAGTAATTCCTTCACCACTACCCTCCACCCAGAGTGGTGCCAGAAGCCTGACCAGGAACATTGCCTGGTGGTTGTGAGATAGAGAGATGGCAAACCATATCTTGGGTAAAAGCCCAACAGCCTAGTAACTTGTTTTATAGCCCATTCAAATTAAACTGTTACATGGAAACATCCTTTGCATCTGAGGGAAGAGCACATGGAAATTTTTCATGAAACAACAGCAAAAAGCAAAATATTAGCATTTCGTGAAAGACCTTGTGAAAGATTGCTATACCCAAAGTGTACAAGAGTAAGTGGCTTCTAAAGATGGATTTGGGGAGTGTGCACACACCTGGGGTCCCTCCTAGCATCAGAACTTTTGCTTTATTCTTCTGCCTGCTATCATATCAAGTCACATCAGATGAGATTAAATAGGAGATAAAAAGCTGTGTTTTATTGGCAGCTATGTACACATTTTAAAATTATAGCATTCGTTTAAGAATCGTTTTTGTATCTGCTAATTAATTCCACCTACAGCATTGATGCCTACATAATTCATTTCCCTCTTCTTTAAAACATGATTGGACTTCCTTCATATTTTGAGTGGCTTTTTAAACGAGTCAGTGCTGTGCCATGAAGACAGCTGATATTGACTGGTTATTATCAATATTTTTTGGGTGATGTGCTTTTAACATTTAGATACTGTCTTGACTAAGAGCAGAGTTTAACATTGAGATATCAGCATGTTCCGCATCAAATTCATTATCTTCCCTCGAAACTTCCGGTAAGGTTTTCTCTTTCCCTTACAGGTATCGCCTAGGTGAGGAGCCTTGGCATCTTCGCCTCCTCAGTCTTCCTCATTCTCTACACCTTTTTAACAAATCAAATGTTCTCTCCTGGAAGCTTTCCTCCTTCCAGTTCTCACAGTCTATTCTCAGGGTCAGGCTGCCTCATCTCATCCCTTAAGTATGAGTCATTTCCTCTTTTTCTTCTTTGCCTCTCTGTTCTGTCCTTTACACTGCTGGCAATCATTTTCCTAAAATAGTTTGGATCATGTCAGGACCTTCTCCCAAAACTTGCAGGGTCTTCTTAGCGTCCAACAGGATATGTCAAGATTCCTTAGCTTGGCACTCAAAGTCTGTCACGTGCTCCTTGAAACCCCATCTGCATGCACACCTCTGCGCTCAGGTGGACTACTTAGTATTCCCTGAACACAAATTTTTATGCCAGTTAACTTTGTTCATACTGTTTTCTCTCCTACTGTATCAAAACCCCATTTGAACTTCAAGATGTTATCTTTTTCATTAAAAAAAAACACAACTCCTCTGATCACCCTCGAAAGAATTGTTTCTCCTTCTGTAATTCAACAGCATGTCATTTGTTTCCTAAAACTTGTTAAGTAAAATAAAACGGCAGCATGCATTGAGCATTGGGGGATGGGAGGGATCCACTTTTGAGAAAGCATTTTCCAGAAGACAAAATGATTGATCTGCAGGGCTTTCAGACAAAATGGAACACACCCTACAGTACTGCAGATAAGCAACACCTAATGATAAACCAGGTTTGGTCCAGTAGAGAGAGCTCATCAGAATGACCCACCTTACCATACCATACTAATCAATGCATATTTGCTCCTCACTTTCTGAGGCATTCCTGTCAATGTAAAATGGAAATTTAAAATTAGCCAATCAGAACATTTCCTATTTGCTTCCAAGTTTGTCCTGTATAAGCTTCCTCCACCACCACCACCAACAGAGCTCCCTTATACTTTCTGAATGGAATGCAACCTGATTCCAGAATCACTCAATAAAGCTGTGAGATACTAAATAGCATGAAAAGTTTTTCATGTATCATACAGCACCAACGCCTTCATGCTGTTATGTTTACGGGTGTCTTCCTGCCCTGCCAACTACAAATATGACTTTACTGAGATAATGCCATGTCTTTCATATCTGTATCGTTTGGAAGCTGAGCCTTTCATGATTCATATGTACAATAAATGCTAGCTGACTAGATTATCTTTGGGATTGGACAGGACAGCACTGATTTCTAATTTTTTTCCCCCATGTGCTTCTAAGTAATATACAAACAAATGCAAAATCAGATGACCTAGTCCTGGGCAGTTAAGGTGCTGGTTAATCAAGAATGTTGAAGGAACACTGGAGCTAAGGGAGTCTGGAAAGGAGACTTCTAGTGAATAAAGTTAGTAATTTACACTGGTGATCCAGAGCCATAGAAGAGCCAACGAATTCCTTTCACAACCAGTGCTTTATAATGGACTTTTACCATCCTGAAATAAAATTTTTAGATAACAAGCCCACCTGTACACATAACCAAATGAATAAAATAATATAATGTCCCACCAGAAAAGTAAAGGAGAAGGACAAATGTCAAAAATCCTTACACTGAGAATCACTGATTTAGGTGCATATTGGAAGGGCAGAGGAGTTGCCTTTTTAGGAATCCAGAAAAACTACTTTGGACTTTTCTTCATACATTCAGAACAAAGTTACAACTGGGTCAGTCTCAAAAGATGGTTGCCCTTTCTTTGTTGCCATATTTAAGCACAGAGAGGGAGCTGGTCAGCATTTGAGTGAAAGGAATGGAAGTTTCCGGAAGTTCTGATGACAAAAGAATATGGGAGAGGCCCATCATGTCCAGAAACATGACTCATTATCTAGTCTAGCATTAATAGACTCGATAATTCTCTAGCCAGGCCTTACAAGAAAAAGGGGGTCTTTTGAATCTCTTTTTTTTTTTCTAATTTGATCTATTTGCTCAGAATCTTCCTTTTTCTCCTGAATTAACTGCAAGGAAGACAAATCAGAGCAGAGTAAGCAGGCCGTTCAAGAAAAATCATACCAGACAATGTTAAACAGGCAAGGATGACTTTTATTCAAAGCTATGGCAACAGGGAAGTAAAGAGAGAGCAGAAAGCTATTATGATAGAGAGGGAGAGCAGAAAGCTTTCTCAATAGGGGAGAGAGTGAGGGCTCAAGTGTCCTGCAGCAGAGGACAAGAGAGTTCTGAGAGACTGGGCTGAGCTAGTGGGAAAATATTGGAGGGTGAATTCAAGCAACAGGGTGTGTTGATCCTATGGCTTTATCACCCAAATTTACTGTCGATGTCAGGGGGAATATGTTCTGTCAGGATTCTGTAAGGGCCAATGTGAGGGGGGAGGTCAGCAGCCTACAGACAAGCCTGCCTGAGGTTTAATCAAGCTAGGAGATGTGAAGGCTGCTTTTATCAGTATCACAGAGGGCAGGGAATTTCTTACCTATGCTCAGTTCCAGGATCGCAGGTTCAGGTAAAATTCAGCATTCTCAAGGATAATACTACTGTTGCTGGTCTGAGGTCTAGGGCTAAGTCTGGGTGCCATGATAGCTGGTAGAAGATCTTTGGGGACTTTTTTTGGTAGAGGCCATTGGGTTCCTCCAATATCAGTGATTACTTCCTCATACATTTTGCAACGTAATTAGGGTCTAGGCCCATAAACCTTTAGAGTTGGTAAATCCTCTAGAGATCAGATAGTTCAACCTGCTCATTGTACGTAAGTGGAGAAAATAAGTCCCCAAGAGGTTTCGTGACCCCCAAGTCTTCCATCTGGTTAGTGACCGAACCTGGCCTGGACCTCTTACCACCGGCCTTCAGGCCCCGAGTGCTTGCCATCGTAATTCTCGGCCTCCCTTTACTGCTGGCAGATTTAGTGCTTCCAGGCCTCTGCCCTGCCAGTACACACAGCCTTTGTAAGCCACCTTTATTTCCTCAAATGTTTTTGTCCCCGTGGTTCCCCTCCAGGCACATTTCTTTTAGTAACCTGTAGGACAAGGATAAATAGAAAAAGCTACAAATCCTCATCTGAATTGGACTCTAAGATGTATATCCTTCTCCTCCCTATATATCTATATTCTTTACTTTAGTCAGTTCTCCAGCCCAGCTGGTTTGATTTGATAGAGAGAGCACAGAACTAGTTTTCGACCTGGAGCTCTGCAATTTATTAGGCATGTGATTATTGTTATTTTAAGTACCCATTTATTCATCTGTGCAAGAGGCTAATAATATCTGAATCTCCTAGGGTTCCTGAATGAATCCAATAGTGGTGTAAAAGCACTTTGTAAAGTGTAGGGCACTGAGCAAGTGTCAGATATCTACGTTTCCTTACTCTGGAGTTTACAGTCATAATAAGTGCTCTCTGGTACTTTCTCAGGCATTCACTGTCCCGGGAATCTTGGGCAAGCTTGCTTTCCCACCTACCAAAGGGAATAAACTCCACATGCAGAATTATGAGCATCGGACTTAAAATATTTTTTTAATACAGGGCAGGGCACATAGTTCAATAAATGGAATTTGTATTATTATCATCATTATCATTATAGCTATTATCATAGGTGTTACTCTGAGTCTCATTTAGTTCCTGATTTGTCCTACCTATAGTATTTCGATGATGTATTTGGGTGGGTCATTCTGTTCCTGTTTTAGAAGTGCCTCATCTTGACTCTTGGAGTAGTGACTGAACCATCTTCTGAGATTACCTAGTGGCCACAAATGAAGCAAAGGGAGAAACCCTGTGGAGACGTTACTTTATCTATTCAGTCACACTCGAGTGGTAGAAATGTTGAACACAGCACCTTTGCTGAATGCAATTTTACTTCTATCCCAACACTTTCTGTAAATAAATGAGATTCCTGGGGACATTATGGACATACCTTGTAGCCATCTCTCAGCCCTACTCCACTCCTGTTGTGTGCAAACGCTTCAGTCTGTTCCCATTCTGCAACTCATGGGAGGTCTTACATCTATTGAAAAGGCCTGACCGGACCTTAAACCCAGAAACTGGGAGCTAGTAGCTGCAGCTGCTTATTAGGGCGGGAACTCTGTGAGGCAGGGCCCTGCCTGCCTCGGTTGTACAAACGCCCTGCCTCAGGTAGTACAGCCTCTCTCTCCTCAGACACCAGGCGGGGCAAGTGGAGGTGACCCTACGGAACCGTACCCAAGCACCCAGGCAGTTTGTTGTCTCCGGGGGACTGGCCCCGATGGGACGCTTCCCCTGCTCTTTTTGCCCAGTTGTGCCCTGTCATTTGCTGAAAGTCTCTATTGCTTCTAAGCCTGTGTTCCCATGGTGCACCGCGCAGCAATTCGCCCCACAGAGATGGTGTATGGTAAAGATGAATATCTTATCTGCTGACAGTGCATATTGTTATTGATAAATTACTACACCGTAAAAAAGAGTTTTGAAAAAAGAAAATAAAGGGTCTCTCTTCTGAGATATTTCATCTTAAAAATGACATTCTTAGCACTAAATAAATGAGAGGGAAAATTGAAAAGGAAAAGGTATCATTAAATATTGATTTCTTTTTTTTTTTCCAAATTGGATACTCCCATAGTCCCACCCTTCTCTCCTCACTTTTGAAGAAGAGAGTCTTGCCTCTCTGAGAAAACAAAAGCAAAAGCAAAAAATTAAAACACATAGAATATAAACTAAAGTCTAGAAATATCACTAAATGTTCTACTTTCAATTTAATACTGACATTTGTGGTGTTATCATTTTCAGTTGTTATTTTCTCACTCATAACAAGCTTACCCAGGGAAAAGGAACTTTCTCGTATAGGTGAAAAAAATTTTTTTAAAACAAAATTTTTCACATTGTCTATAAATGACAGAAATTTGAAGGGTTGAAAATTTTCATTATTGTGCTAGATTTTCAGGCATTTAGTCCCTTAAATAGAATGCTATATACTACTACATTCCACCTGAATATAGCTTTTGTATAATGTACTCATTTAAATGCAGCATGGTTACAAATTTTCCCAATCTAAAGAAAATCAGACTAGGCCTAAATCTGCAAGAAATCTGGATGTAGAAAAAGGCTCATCTGTTTTTAAACACTAAATCTCACTCTTTTCCTCTTTAAACACTCCAACCAAGGGCTAATTCACACTCATTCTCTTAAAGTGATTATAGATACTAAACTCCCACAATTATGTTGCTACATATGAATGTGGTGTTTGATGACTGTAACTACAACAATCACAAAGCAACAGAACTAAGGAGAAAAATGCAATAAAGTATCATTTTAAAAATTGCCACAGTGAAGCAAAATTTTAACATACGTATTCAGAATGACAAAAAAATCTGCCCATCAGATAGGATCTATTAGAGAAATACATCAAATGTTAGAAACTATAGCTAGTTGTAATATTTTGCATATTTGTATGACATTGTATTCTCTTTTTGTACGAAAATGCTCTAATATTGATTGAAGTGATGAATGCACAACTCTGTGATTATACCAAATGCCATTGATTGTACACTTTAGATAAATTGTATGGTTTATGAATTTAAAAAATCATAGGGTAGATTGGGGGAAATACATGAAATATCAGTATCATTTTAAAAAATTGCCACTCTGAAGCAAAATTTTATCATACATACTCAGAAAGACAAAATATCTGCCCAACAGATAAGATCTATTAGAGAGAAAATTTTATTACAAATAGCAGTGGTAACATATTATTTTACTGTTAGACAAATTAATAATTGTGTTTAGTTCCTTAGACTTTGCTGTGTGGATATGTGTATGACACATTCTTTTAAACACGAATAAAGATATACACAATCAGTAAAAATATTATACGGTAAATATGCTAGAAAATGAGAATTCAGACCTTTACTTCAAATCTGGATTTGAGCCTTCCAGTTACTTTTAGGAATGCAATTTGAGGAAACAATTTATCTCGTTTATAGTTTTCAATTAGGTCAGTGTCCTCTTACAAAGTATGCACTTTTGCCCCACCCAGTGGCCACCTCATAAATAGCCTCTGCTCCATCAGTAAGAGCAAACCTTCCTGGGGTGGGTTTAGTACTAGAAGCCCACCAGGAGCAGAAGCGGTCCCTATGCCTCCCATTCCATCCGCACGAGAGGTCCTCATTTCCACCCATGATTCTGCCATCTGCTTTGGCTGTGGAGCAATTGCACAAGAGTGCCAGCAGCTTCGAGCCACCACCAGCTGCTTCATCAGGCAAGAAGATCTATGAGGTCTACTGTGCATTCGTCCATAATCTCATAAGGAAGTAGAACCAGTCATGCAGGGTGGTAAGATGGGACTGTGAGAAGATGAGGAAAGGCAAAGCAATGTTGTGAAAAGTGTCCATCTACAGGAATCTTCACTCGAGCCCAACTATACGAATTTGGGGACTTAATTTAACCTGTAACCATATCTTTAAAAATTGGATGATGATATTTTCCTAGCTTCTACATTAATGTGAATGGGGAAATGGGAAAACTTAGGTACAAAAAATTGGGAAAGGGTAAGTCCTATAAAATGATTAGGAAATATTTTAGAAGTTCTGCAAGTCATATGTTATTTTTCTCTCCATGTCTATTACATGCCTGCATCCGTGCACAAACACAAAGACCAATTTTACTGTAAAATCAAAGCCAAAGGAATATTAAAAATAAGTGTGTTGATACAATCACCCAGTTTGGGATTGGAAGTATGTAAAGAGTCTTGCTATAAGAAGTCTAGATGTGTGACTAGAAAAACTTCCTTTGTTATTTTGAGGATACTTGTTTTTCTTCTTGTTTCCACCATATTATCTCAATTTAGGAAATTATTTCTAAATAAAATGGTTGTTATAAAATATTTTTCAGATTCTAAATAGTATGATTAGCATAAATCCAATGCCACCTCTGACACCATTTCAGCAAACTGAAAAAAAGGAAGAAACATGCTTTCTTTTATGTCTTTCAGACAGCAGGTGTCTGAAAGGTGTCAAGTTTTTCTCCTGAGGTTCACTAGCTGTTGTAATTAAATACAAGTTTCTCCCTGTCCTAAAAAATCCTCTCAGAACACTTCTATTAGCTGCTAGATGATGGAATACCTTTCTTAAAATAAAATTTCAAGTAATAGTCTTCATACATTCATTCAGCCATTCATTCTTACATTCTTTAACAAGTGATCCATTGTACTTTCATCTTGTGACAAGATCCTAACCAGTGGAAAGTGGGCATATGCCCTGCCCATAAGAAGATGGCAGAATAAAGAGTTTCAGAAAATAAATAAATATATAACACTGAGCAAGACAAGGTAAGGATTGAGATAAGCCAAGGTTCTGTGGGGGAGCCAAAGAGGAGTACCTCTCCCAGAATAGAGAATAGGTATATTTGGGATTGCTTCCTTACAAATGTTTCATTCTTATTAAGTCTTGGAAAATGGGAATGGCTTTAGCTAGAATTCATCTGTCATACAGGATGAAGTTCTCTTCGGTAATTAGTGTTCCAAATAGTTTTGTGATTCTCAAAGTGAGGCCTAAGGTCCCCTGGGGTCTCAGACCTTTTCAAGGGTCTGCAAAATCTTCCCTTTCCAACCATATATCTGGGTGAGGTTGGATTTTCTTCATATGCTACAAACACAACAACATAGCTCAACAAATTGAATGCAGAAGCGGATATGAGGATCAAGATATCTTAAGTCAGGCATTAAAGAGATGTGCAAAAATATAAATCGATGCCACTTATCTCACTAAATATTGTATTCTCAAAATAGCATTATTATTCTCAGAAATACTTATGTTGGCATGAAATGGGTATCTTTGTTGTTTGCAATTAATGAATACATATTTTTCAAGTTATCATGCAGTGTTAATTTATAATATGGTACCTATCAACAGGTATAACCCACATAAATGGAAGCTGTTTAAGGTCCTCAATAGTTTCTAAAAGTGTAAAATGGTTCCTGTCTTCAGGAGTTCATTACCTAAAATTTGGATTCTTTAGTCAATTCTGCAACTTTATATTTTTAATGCTCTTTGAAGACAATGCAGAAAGGTTGGAATTTAATTCAGAATCTTACATAAGATGAAAGAAATTATTATTTATTACACGTATATTTGGCAACAAATTCAAAGAATTCTAGTGGGTTTTTATCTAATTTTTGGTTAGCAGGTTTTTTGTTTTGTACACTTGGGATTTTTTTATTTTTATATATTTTTAAAGCAAAACAGAGTTTTGGACTCATTTTTGCTTGTTTGATTCATATTTTCCAAACACTCCCTCTTCCCCCTTTACCCTAGTAACCTCTAATTTGTTTTCTGTCTTCATACTTCCCATAGATGCACAAAAGTCTTTAATTTGATGAAATTAAAGTTATCTATTGTTTCTTTTGTTGCTACTGCTTTTGGTATCATATCCAAGAATCCATTGCTAGATGCCAGGTCATGATGATTTGCCGTTATGTTATCGTCTAAGAGTTATTGTTTTTAAATCTGGCATATTGTTTACTTTTATTGGAAGTGGGATGCAATGCCCTATAATTTCCTATAATCTAATTTTTACAACACTGCTGAAATTTTTTAAAAAATCAGGCATTCATGATTACTTACCTTGGGCTAAATCCGTAATACTAATTGCCTTGTCTTTTTTTTACACAACCAGGTTTTACAACTGAATTGGCTGTGAAGTGTTCTCTTCTCAATTTATTATCTATTAAATATAATTTCATGCCCATTTTCAATATCACCTTATTACATACAAGTGAATTAAATTATCAAGCACCATGAAAATCCAAGTTTGATCAAGTAATAGTTTTCCATTTTAGAGAAAGCTACCTTGAGTTTATTTGCTCAAGTGGTCAAATTTATAAAAGACTAAAATGAGAATAGTACTTTCATGAGAAGATTGATAATTATATCACTGACTTTCCCAATGAAGGGAATGTTTTATGCCTCAGTTTCTCCAGATTCAAATTTGTATTATACTGCCTGCCTATTTAAAAGGGAAGATAGCACCATCTCTAGATTAAAATAATGCTTTTATTCTAAATTCACCCAATATATATGTGACATTTTTATGACCTTCAAATACTTTTATTATATTATAATCAATATTCAAATGTAGATTTATAACATAAAAAGTAAGTCTTGTCCAGTATTGTCCTTATATAAATCCTGGTCTTTTTGTGTTTTTTTGCACTAAAGATAAACCCTCAAAGGTTTTAAGGACTAGGCAGTGGCTACGTTAGGTGGCTGTGACCATGAAGGATTTTTCACTTAGGCAGTGCCTATATCTGCCAGCTTCTCCTTCCCAAGTCTTCAGTTTTCCCTGTCCCTCTAGAATTGTCAACAAACCTAGCACTGAGTCACCAGAAGGTTTCTGTTAAAATGCGCATGAATTGATTTGTAGTTCTGGGGAGGTCTCTTCTCATATCCTTTCAGAATGAATGACGACCTTGGCAGCTCTTTGTCATATGCACAGGTGCACGAATGGATCCTGAGTGAACAGTCAAGGTGTGTTGGTGGCACTTACTACCTTAGGTGGGCACCTAATTATAACAGATTTCCACTTCTTTGTGAAATAAATAAATTCACCCACTCATAAAGTCCACCAAAAGAATGAAATTCTGGATGTATTTCTCCTAAATAATCCAGTTATTTTTGCATGCAAAAGTGGTGATAAACCTTTTAAAATAATAAAATTTTATTATTTTTCTAATATTGTTAACAACACTCTCAATAAGAGCCATGAAGGGAAACTCAGCTAGTGAATAATCCAAAGAGCCAGTTCTGCAGAAGGTCCCCGTGTGCGCTCAGCCCACTACAGCAGCAGGGTAAGCCTCAGTCCTGTGCCCGCGACCTTGGCAGAAGCAGCTAAACTCGACCCCGGCCCTCTGGACAGACTCTGACCCTCTCCTAAGAGCCTGCAGTTTGCTTGACCCTTGAAATGGGGAAAGTGGACTGTGTGGCTTCCCTGGTTGCTCTGCATTGAATGTACCTCTCAGCATACCTTTAGAACCAACTTTGCACATCTAATTAATATTTTATTTCAACTCCTACTTTTCAATGCTGAGTGTATGTATTAATCCAAATGTATAGAAACCAGATACAAGGCAGTTCCAAGGACTGTCTCTTTGAACTGAAATATATTTTTAATATTGGCAATAATTTTAAGGGAATAATAACCTCAATTTAGACATGTTTTTAATCCACCTTCCGTGTGAGTGAACCCATTGTAAGTAGGACTTCTTAAGGATATTATTTTTCATTAATGTGTGGTGGGATGGGTCTTAATCTGGAATCCTTAATAAGCAGAAGAAATTCAGACAGAGAAAAAGCCACTGGGAGGAACCAGTAGTCAACAGAACCCAGAAGAGAAAGGTGAGGATATGGCCATGTGATGGGAAAGGCAAGGACCCCAAGGAGTGACAGCCAGCGAGGATGCTACTGACCCAGGAGGAAGCCAACATTTTCTCCTCTGAAACCCTGACACAGTAAATTCCTGTTGTTAGGTCAACCCCTGGTGTGGTATTTGTCTTACTAGTTTGGTAATCAAAGGCAGTCCATAGCCACCAGTAGAGACGTAGAAGGTGCTTATATTAGTTTCCTTGTATTAACTCTATTAGTTTCCTTGTATTAACTCTGTGCTTTTTCTTTTTCAGTTCTTGCTAAAATTAGTCAATTTATTCATTTTTTCAGTCCTAACCCTTAATCAAAATACATTTAAATGTGAAAGTTTAGTGTATTGATCTGTTAAACCTTCCTATAACTCCATTTCAGTTGCTTAGACTCTGACAGTTTCCTTGCTTGTAAATTAGAAGTATTTTTATCTCACTCCCATAATGCCTCCCGTTTTCTTAATCTTTCTTTTTGCATTTAGAATCCTTTATCTGCACTTATGACAGCCATATAATGGGATGCTATGGAACTCTTAAAAAGGGGTGCCTAGCTATCTATCCTCTTCAGGAATATTACCAAGATATAGTCAGTGGAGGAAGTAGAGGGCAACTCTGAGTATGGTAGGACCACGTATGTCAGTGCATCTCCTGAGTATTTGACAGGAGCTTGTTCAAACTGGGATGTGTGCTGTGTTACATACACTGATTTTGCAGCCTTAGTATGACAATATGAAGTATCTCATTAATATGCTTTATGTGGATTTAATGTGGAACATAATGCTTTGGCTATATTGGGTCAGATAAAGTACATTGTTAAAATCATTACTTTTTGTAATGTGGCTACTCAAAATTAAAATTAAGATTGTGGCTTACCATTGTGCTCAAATCAGTTTCCATTGGATAGAGCTGAATTATGGGATAAAAACTGGCCATGTGACTACATATTTTCATTAATACACAAGAAGATCTCAGTGAGGATCTAAGAGAACCTGAAGATCTAGTGGAATTGCAGAGGCAGAAAGAGGAAAGGAATAGTAGGAAACCAGTACCATTCCTCATAATGAGCAATTTGTGCTTTGATTTCAGTTATGGGCTAATTTTTCTATCTTGTTTCCTGAGGACAAGCCTCAAACCTTTCACTTGCAAACCAGTGACTGATTTCCTGGCTTGGCACACATCTCAGTGCCTAGTTGTACATGATGATGCCTTAGTTCTACTTCTTCAGGAGAATGAAGTTCTATGCAGATATGGCACCTCCTTGTTGGTGCTCCTGCTCTCTGAGGCCAGGGTTTGTATCCTTCCACCCATCCAGGGCCTGGGGTTTAGACTGCTCCTACCTCTTGCCTAGTCCACGCCTGTATATCTACAGTCTGAATCACAATTCTCTCTGCTCACGCCTGACCCGTCACCAAGTGTTGGTTAAGGAAGAGAGAAAACACAGATTTTATTTAAAACACAAAGCTGTAGGAGTAGTCATTTTTTTTTTACTTAATAGAAATATATATTTGTTTGGGTTTTCATTTTGTTCAGTGTTAATGAGACTCTACTATCTGCTAGATATTGTGTCATTAGGAATAGCAATCTAGCCTGGTTTTTTCCTTTTAAACATAACTGCTGCTTCTAATAAAATATCTTCCAAACATTTAACTACTGTAGACCATTTAAATTCAGCAGTTTTGGCCAGGGTTTCTCTCCATTTTCTGTTAGGATTTTACACAATTACTGTGTACAAGGTGGTAGATTTTCAGCGTAACTTACTAAATTATTAAAAGTCTCCTGTGTTTCAGAATGAAGCAGTGACACATTAGTAATTGCTTTTCCTTCTTATTTGGCCAGTTCTGGAGTAATATGAAAAGTCTATAAAATCAGTCAAATGGTGGTCAATTCCTTGAAATTAAACAAATATCACAATATATATGAATGAAATGCCATAGCTGTTTCTATGCTACTTTACTTTTTTAAGCTAACATTTTTTAGCTTAGTTGCTCTTAATGAATATTTTCCCTTTAAAAGGTTACCTTTTTTTTTGTTAAATGGTATAACTGACACATGAAACCAACCTAAAGGAGAGATTAACTATGAAGCAATCAAAAGTGTTAAAGTCAAGTTTATAATACTTAGACTATTTATTTCTTAAATAATCTGTAAAAAAATAACAACAACTCATCCTTTTATGGTAGCCCTATTTCTAAATACTTTGTTCCATTTTGAACCTATACTATATTCATTCAATAATATGTCAAATTTTAATAATTTGTTTAACCTTCATATACTATATGAAAACTGTATTTGTAAATCTGTGTAATTGTCACAACAGACAGCTGAATATATATCTTTAAGACATTTCTACAAATTAATATTAACTTATTACATATAAAATATTATAATTCATTTAAAAACTTCTTCCAAAATGCTCTGAACTTATTATCAGAACAAGAATATGTATCTTTAAATAATTTATACAAATTGATATTCACTAACTATATGAAAATAATTGGAATTTATCAAAAAACTCTTCCAAAATACTCTGAACACGTAATCATCAATATTTACATTTATGTGTTTAAAGTCCTATTCTTTATGGATTTAGTCAGTTTAGATAACTAATTCCCTACCATTACATGTAAAATAGCTACATGTTAATTCAGTGAAAGAATAAGTGATTAAGAAGTCAGTCAAACAAATAGTTTAATTGCGTTAACCATTATTTAACCGAACCTCAAAACAGATGAGCCATTGTGAAAACACACAAGGCCTTAGATTCCTTATTGTTGACATGAACACTATGGACTCGTGAAATTCAGTCACCAGATCTGTTAAGCCTCTAGTGTTCTTTCAAGGCTGCTCTTTATTTAGCTGACTTGCTCATATGCCATCAATTGTTCTTATATTCAAAATAAATTTTACCAAAAGGAATGCACTTATTAGCTGAACTGAATGATTAATAAAGGAAATTAAATAAATGAGTAAATGCATTTTACCAGAAAGGCCTACAAAATGAAGTGAATAAAAATAAAGGGGTAAAATGTTAAAAGTAAATGGTTGTCACATCGTACGCATATCTAATTTTAACATTATTTCAGTATAGTGCATTACTGCAAAAAGTCGATGTTTTAAAAGCAGTACACTTGTACATTGACAGATAAATTATAACACGAAATTGAAATATTTTGAAAAATATAAATAATTTGGGAACATAAGAAAAACTAAGACAAACTTTATAGCATATTATGTAGGCTATAGTCCACGTTACTCATTAACTTAGAGTGGTTTTAGATAATTCTACAATATTTAAATTAAAATTTAATAATTTAATCAACTGTGTTCATATTTGGTCTATCATATGCCAAACCATTGGATTTGAGTCATTTCATTCAGGGGCTTGATGTTTTAAAGAAAACTTTTATAGTATTATCATTCACTGTTAATGAAAAAAAGTATGCTTTTATCTTGAAAAAGACATTGATTTGAAAGACTAAATGGTTGGCTTCAGCTCAATCACAAGTATATTTGCTACAGTCTTCTGAATTTAAAAAGGTATCTTTGCTTAAGATCAGGGGATAAACGATAAAACAATTCCCTGAATTCCTACTAAGAGTCACAGGAGGTTTAACTTTGTTTGTTGTTACTAAAACATTTCTGCAGCCATGCCAAAAGACTTTTCAGATTGGTGACCTCCCTTTTAGTGCCATTATACAACAGACAATTAAGCATTTATTCCTTTTGCATTTTGCTGTTTGTTCTCTCAACAATGCTCTACTTTGATTGAGATCTTGAAAAATTCAATATTGTGTATACCCACACATTCCGTTTATGAATATTTACACTTGATTTCATAAATGCCATCTACTTGAAGTCACACAGAAATCCTCCGAAAAATTTTGTAATGCTTACAAACAATTAAGTGATGGGTGAAAATCCATCTTCTTGAAAACAGATGGTACTCCTACTCCTATTTCTAAGGCTTCATTTTTCCCACTCTTTATATGTCACTATTCAATACACCCACAGCCAATTAAAAAGAAAACAGTCTTTATCTGCAATTCAGTCTTTACAGATACGGTATTGTTATGTAGTCTCAGTCTTCTCCATTTTCGAATATGTCAGTATTTATAGTTATGAGTAAGTGATTACAATAAAAATATTACAATACAAATAATCTCATTGGCTAATGAATATGTCAGCAACATGTCTGTAAATGTTTAGTGTCACATATTCCTTAGTTTAGATGAAGAACTGAAGTACAATAATGTTATATAATAATATCAAATACATGTGCATATGCTATGCTTATAAAATTAATAGAATATATAGAAATAAATTTTTAAAATGCAAGTGAAATATATTCAATCAAATAAAATTATATAAAGTGAAATTAAAAAAGAAAACTTTATAGCTACTCTAGTATTTAAATTTTGAAAGTCTAATATATGAATGACTGAGGGACACCAGCTGCCCCATCCAGCTGACTGCATGGTAAAGAAGTCAACTCAGGGCCCCAGAACCCGAATGCAACACATCTGTTACACTTTAGATCATATAACTGCATCAGAAAAAAAAAGTGAGAAACCCAGAACCTGGCCCTTCTCCTTCCCTCATAGTCCCATACAGGATAAATGTTTTAGAGAGAAGACAGCATAAAACAAACAAACAAACAAATAGACAAATAGATCAAAGACTATATTATAGAAATTTGATTATTGCTTATTTTATTAAGTGAATTACTTCTAACACTTAAGTACAAAAAATTACTACAATTTTTATTTTAGTTATTTAAAGTTTATTATATAACCTTGGATAAAATAACTAGTTGCTGCATAATATATATTTTGAGTGTGCATTTGGGTTTCCACAACTTTTCCTGGTTTTGATAAAATTCATTGCAAAGCTTGGATAAAATGTTTTAGAATTTACAGAAGTATCATATTTCTCCTGATGAATAATATAAATATAAATATATATTTTTTATAGCATATGCTGTGTCCAAACCAAGAATGTGCTATAACTAGGCGAGAAACATGAGCCATTCCAGCTATCATCACCTGGACATTAGCGGATGCGAGTGAGTACGGTTTCTATTAGTGGCTTTTCACTTTTGTGCCTCTCTTCGTGAACATATAGATAAATCTATCACTTCCCTCAAATATTGACTCAAAGTCACTTTCTCAATTAGGCCTACTCTGAAAAATTCTCTCCAATTCTAAATCTCCCTCCAGGACTCCCCATCCCTTTAACTGACTTTCATTCCCCCTATATCCCATATCGTTTTCTAACATGCCACTTACTTACTGTAAGAATAGAAGAAAAAGCCGAAAGGAGAGGTTAACGAACACATTTTGCTAAAATTCTGAAGAAAACAGAATAAAATTTCCCTTTATGTTTACAGTGGCTGCAATTCTAGAACTCCCAGGATATTAAAATCTGTAAAAAATTCTGGGGTATCTCTGAAGTAGTTATGTTCAACACTAATTTGAATGACAGAAAGACATTTGAAAGTCACGCCAGAAGAGACAACTTCAACATGCAGGACTTCCCTGCAGATTGCAGAACTTCCTGTTTCTCTGGCATCTACCCAGTAGATGCCAGTAACATCCATCAGTCAGCTCATAGCCATACCCCAAAACATCCAACTGCATTTATTTGTGGTGCATTCCTATTCTGTTTTACTCCTTGGACAAGAAAGCGACTTCCTTTCCTCTACAACAGGAGACCATGAACACTGATAAAAATGCAGGTAATTTTTAAGTGTGGTGATAGAAAGTGGAGTATGATCCCATCTGATGGGCTCTATTTAACTTGTGAAGCAAGATGCTCTACTGAAAGGGAAGGCGAGGCTGGGGTAGGTTTGAAGAGAGTTGAGAAGGTATGATCAAACCACGGTGTGGAATTGAATAGTGGTATAAACGTGGTGAATGGCCCTTCAGTTTAGGCTGGAGACCATAATCTTTGAAAGTGTGTGTGTGTGTGTGTGTGTGTGTTCCCAGTATGGCTCAGCAGACCTGGCATAAGCTTAGAGAAGGCAGATAAAGAGCCTATCCAACTTTCAATTTATTCCAGGTGGCTACAGCTAAAGGAAAACGGGAAAAAATTGCTGGATATATTCACAAGAGTGGAGTTAAGGAAGAGACCCTGGAATCTGTGCTGGATAGGAAATGATAAGCTAAGAGAGGTGAGAGGAAGAAAGAAGAGGAATTCAGTGTTTGGAGGTCTCAATGACGTTGAAAATCATCAGTAATGGTAATTACTGAGCCGTGTAAAAGCAGTGGACATCTGAGTTGATGATTTCAGAGAATTAAACCATCTTAGGATGCAAAGACTTTCCTTGAATCTTAAAGTTATTCCCCCCCCCATCCTTTTTCCTGCACTGTTTTTATTTTATAAGTCTCATGTGGACTTTTTATTTTCTTTATTTTTCCTAGGATGAAAAGTTGTCTAGGTAAATTCACTTTTTCTAGAAGGAAAGGTTTATGGCTCACCCTACCTTTTATCACTGTCCCTTGGGCACATTTCTCAGATAGCATCAGAAATGAATGGCTGGTCTGAAGCCTTTTGCTTTCATATTCAAGCAACACATTGACAGACTTTTGAATGGTTCAAGCCGATGGAGTAAGGAAGGCTATTATAACATAATCCACATTAAAGCATTTGCTTGTTTCCTAAACAGAAAGCTCCGCCTGTGTAGTAAAGAGGGAAGAAACTAGCAAACCTTGGCTTCAAGATTTGTGTACATGTGTTTGATGAATAGAGCTCCTATACCCATTTCCTGGGTTAAAAAATATTTCGGTAGTATAATTTTATTTGGCTGAGATATAATAGTCTCAAAAACCAAACAAAAACAAAACATCTTTCTTGGACACTACACTAAAATAATTCAGGAACGGTAATCACCAGAAGATAACACCAGTGGCACTCCTGTTGATGACCTTGTCCCCAGAATTTAACGTATTAAGGCAATATCTCTGGAATACAATTGATCAATTCCAGACTCTCCTTCCCCATTCTTTTAAAATCAAATATTATATATAATGAGAGATACTGGAGTTCAGCGTAGAGGGAAGCAGGTATATTAAGATTTGCCTGAAAATCTTACATCAGTGCAGTAGGAGAGCAGCTTCCAAGTTTTCTCTTGGCATAGATTCTGGTCTCCTACTAGGGGAGGTTGTGGCAGAGGACCAAAGCGTATCCATACCATCTGCTCTAATTGGCAAAGCTTGTGTCAGCTGCCGATTGTGATTCTCAATTCAGCCCCATAGGTCTTGTACTTCTTTTCAGGTTATTGTAATGCTTTATAACTTTCGATGTGCTTGTGAGATTTGGTATTTACTGAGTCATATTAGGTATTTTCTTTTATCAAGAGTTGGCACAAGCTTAGTACTTTTAAGTTAAAATTTACAGCTATATATGTCATTTAATAATATGTTTCCTCTTAAGTTGCTTTTATTGTTTTCGTATGTGGATGTTGCCAATTTTTTTGGAAAAAAATTAACTTACATAAAATTTGGTTTTCTTCTGCTTTCAAAATTAGAAAATTCTCCCTACCACAAGAACCAATAAATATTCATCAGTATTTTATTGAGTTATTTTGCTTATATTGATATGTTTTATTTTTACTTAATTTTTTATTATATGTCCAAGATTATAAAGCCAAATGATCTTGGCTAAAATTATTTTCCCTGATTTATTGGTTGCGTAACCTTGAATATGTAAGTTGAACTTTTGAAGTACAAGTCTATAGAAGCTCCAGCAGCTCTGAGACTTACGAATTCTAATAGTTATATTTCAATTTTCAGTTTTCCATCTTTTGTAATTTGTTTTTCTGATTCTTGCCCACAAAAGAACATGCAGTCCTGAGAGTTTGTTCTGCATGTGATTTCTACATTCTCTTTCTCTTCTCATTATTAGAGTTTCTCAACGTTCTCTCTTTGTTTCTCTTCTCCCTCTGCTTGTGCTTTCTGGATAATCTTAATTGCTTTGGTGGATTGAACTCCCACATAGGAAGATTCCCAAATGCATATCTCACCTTAAGTTTCTCACAAGCATCTCAACCTTGATATTTTAGAAAATACTATTTTCAATTTCTAATTTCAAATGTAAAGACTGACATGGGAATTGCAGTCCAAGCCCATGGATCCACTAAATGAACCAACCAAATCTGCTTTCCATGACAAGACCTACTTTTGGGATACATTTCTGGGAATAAACTTCAAATTGAGCTATAGAGTACAACAGAGACTATGGTAAGAGAAGTTCCAAATAAAAGTGGAGAAGGGAAATGGAGCCAAAGATTTCCAGAAAGTAAGTTGCAATATTGAACACTATAGGAAAGCAAATAAGGAGAGAATTCTAGAGCCATGAAGTTAAGCAATGAACTTATTTCACATAAAAAAATTGAACATCTGGAAAATTCAAAGTCAAATCCAAACAAAGTTATTGTAACAACAACTACAACAACAAATGAGAGTAAAAAACATCCCTTCTGATAATAAATGCACTGAAAAAAAGACATTTTATCCATGCACAAAAAGATAAAAATGATAATCTATTATTTCAAAGCAGAAAAAAGACATCAAGAAAATGATATAAGAGATGAGAACATCATAACAGAAACTAAGTTTCTGAATCCAAGAAAATATTAAAAGAGATAAAATTTAAAAATAATTTCATAAATTGAAACTAAATTCACAGGAAAAGTCAAGCGAATGACATAAAAAATACTTTAAGATCAATATAAATTGAAAAGGCAAAGAATTTTAAAAATCAAAAATAAATAAGGAGTTAAAAAAGAATTTTAAATAGAGTCAAAGAAGGTCAACACATAATAGGAATTCCCAAAGAAAAACAAGGAAGCAGAAAAAACACTAAAAAAAAAAAATTTAATTGGAGAGACCATTTCCAAAGTAAGAAACAACTGAAATTACTATATACCAAAGAAAGTTTACCAAAAATGATCAATACCAAGATGTACAAAGTAAAATTACTGGACATTACTGGATATTTATGCCTTGTGATATAGGCAAAAAAGATTAAATCTCTCACAACAGAAAGAAATCAAGTTATCACCAGGCAATGATAAGACTAGCAGAGCTTCAGAAAAATTGAATTGTCAGCTCCAGCAGCTCTTCTATATGATGGTAAGATATTTAATAGTGAGGGAATGGAACATGGAAACTTCAGATGAAGACATCTAACTAGATGCTATTGATTTTCATGGACTCACTAGAGAAAATCCTGAAAGAAGCTAGAGGTAAAAACACCTTACCTATAGTAGAATGAGTATAATAATTATAGCAGACTTCTCTTCAGAAACTATTTAAACAAGAAGAGAGTGGGGTGAACCAATAAAATTATGAAAGAAAAATTACCAACCTAGAATTTGGTATCCAGCAAAATTATCTTTCCAATGTGAAGGAGAAATAAAGACTTTCTCAGACAAACAGAAATTAAAGGAATTTGTTGCCAGTAGACCTGCTTTGTAGGAAATGTTAAAAGAAATTCTGAAGACAGAAAGAAAATGATGCAGGTTAGAAACTCAAATCTCATAAAGAAAGGAAGAGTGAAAAAGAGACACTCAGGAGGTAATTCTTAGGCACCCTCTAATACTAGGCTAAGTTTCAATTTCAAAAGTAAAGTTTCATAAGTAGAGTCATCAATTTCAAGGGTCCATCAATGGACCATCCTCTTTCACTAGTCATTGCCCCTATAGTTGGGGGATTCTTTCTGTTCCATTAGAGAGTGTGGCAAAGCTCCTCAGGATGAGAATTCAATATTCTTTCGGTTATTGTGTAAATCTCCATCCACTGTGACAATGCCCCACGAACACTTGAACATATTTATATGTCATTTGTGTATGCCCTAGGTGAGCCTCATCCCATGTATCCCCCATTACTGATACCCTGCACCAATGATCCTCCCCTGCCACAGTTGTAACCCTTCTTTGATCTAAAACTTCTTCAAAAATGAAGCTGACAAAATAACCAAATACAGTTAACAAGAAAATGAAATGATAATGATAGTCTTAAAAATAACAAATAAAATACAAAAAACAAAAAATTGGAATAATAAAAAATATCAAAAAATTTTTAAAAAATGTTTTGACATTATGTCTTTCATCGCTGTAAGATCTGTTGTCTTGTATGACAGTGACATTTGTTTCCAATTATTCCCCCAGTGTCCTACATTTTCATTTTGTCTTCAAAGAAGTTTTAGGGTACAGAAAAGTCACATGCAGAATATAGGGGATTCCCATATACCAACCATTTTTCCCCTTTCCCCTGTTTTCCAATTAATAACATTTTATATGTGGATAGTACAATTGTTATAGCTGATGTACAAATATTGAAACATAGCTACTAACCATTGCCAACGGTTTACATGTGGCCTTAGTCTAAGCCGAACTCAACATATAAATGCATTACCTTCCTCCCAGTGTGGGTTATGACTCCTGGGGATGAGCCTCCCTGGCATTGAGGATTACTACCGAGTACACACTAGCAATGCAACTGGAGAAAGACGTTGACCAAAAGGGGGGAAAGGTAAAGACAAATGAGTTTATATGTCTAAGAGACTTCAGTGTGAGTTGAGAGGTCATTCCAGAGGTTATGCTTATGCATGACTCAGCAGGATCTCATTGACTGCCTAAGTAAATACTACTTCAAATAGCAGGGCTCCTGAGGACTCTGGAGACATCCAGACACTATAGTCAGGGCAGATGTCTCAGGAGTTTGGTGCTTTGCCAGTGGGCCCTACTTTGGAATTTATGCTCCCCAATGTGACAGAGTTGGACTCAGTTGTGCTTTACCTACACACAGCTCTTCTGACCCTACTATTTGAACCTATAATTAGTACTAGAGTTGATAAGTGTATGTTCAAGAGACTTAAATCTTTGGCCTGTCCATGTACTACCTAGGAACTGAATCTCAACAGACTTGCACCACCCATTCTCCAGTTCATTAGACTCACCCAGGACAACTAATAAGAGATGGTGATTGACAACGGCCATCCCAAGGAACTGAGAGAGTCCACAACTACAAGCAAGAGAGTCCCATCCATCTGCCTCATGAGATGTAAGCCTCCTCTCAATTAGAAGTGGAGTGGGTATCACCATCCTAGAATCCTCAGGATTGGGGAATGAACTATGGACTAAAGTAGACTTACTTGTATTCTACTATAGACTTAATGTTAGTCTAGAAATGGAAGAACTTATATCATTCATGTGGAGGCAGTGGCCATTGGACTTTCTGAGTGGAGGGAGAAGGAAAAACAGGTGTAATACGGAGGCATTTTCAGGACTTGGGAATTGTCCTGAATGACATCACAATGGCAGATATAGTCTATTATATATCTTGCCATAATCTACAAAATTGTGTGGGAGAGAATGTAAACTATAATCCCTATTTAGTTGCACTGCTCCAAAATGTGTTCCTCAATTGTAACATATGTACCACACTAACCAAGGATGTTGTTAACATGGGAAAATGTAGGAGGTATAGGGAGCAGGGCATATAGGAATCTTCTCTATTTTTTATGTAACATTTATGTAATCTAGGCATCTTTAAAAAAATTAAAAACAACACATAAAAAAAGAAAGGAAGGGCATTAGAGAAGGAGCAAATGAAGACAAAATCTTAATATAACTTTTGACAGTATATTCAAAATAATAATAACAACAATATATGGGTGATTATAACTTATGGATAATTGAAATGAATAGCAGCAATGTTATAAAGGATGGGAAAGAGAAATTGGAAATATTGTGTGAAACAATATAGTGTTAATTGAAAGTGGACTTAAATTAGTTTTAAATGTATATGCAAACTCTAAAGCAACCACTAAAGTAATTTTAAAAAGAGGTATAATTGATATGCTAGAGAGGCAAGAAAATGAAATCAAGTTCTCAGTTCAGTGAGAGAAGGCAGTACAAGTGTGAAAGGCAAATAAAGGCACAAAAACAAGGGCAATAAATAGAAAATAGTTACCAATATCGTTTTTATTACTACAAATATATCAATAATCACTTTAAATGTGAATGGTAATAAATATACCAACTAAAAGACTGAGACAGAGTAGATTACAAAACAAGACACAGCTATACATTGTCAATAAGAAAATCTCTTTAATATAAAGACACAGATAAGTTAAAAATAAAGGGATGGAGAAAGATATATCATGCTAATACTATCAAAAGAAAATTGGGGAGCTATATTAATTTCAGACAAATCAGATTTCAGAGCAAGGGAAATTATCAGAAATAAACATTATATAATGATAGAGGGTACAATTCTCCAAAAAGACATTCTGATAATAAGTGTTATGCACCTAAGAAATGAGCATCAAAATATGTGAAGCAAAAACTCTTAGGAGGGAGGGCGGGTGCTACACAATGTGGGTGGGGAATATATGGTTGGCCCTCAGGCAATAAACTGAGGCCTCTTGCACAATTTTTAGTAAGGCAACAAATGCAGTAACTACAGGCTGAGAAGAGCATGAAAACCAGAGGCTCAGACCTATCCAGGATGAGAGTCTGGTCACCCCAATAGGCAAAGTGCCTAGAACAGATGAGCCGCTAGGCCAGGGTGAGGGGAATCTTGATGGGTTGTGGAGGAGAGGGAAAGAGTTATCAGTCGCAGATTCAGATTCCCTGCAGCACCAAAGGCTGTTTTTTAATCCCATTAACCCTTCTAAATTTCATAAAAATATCACTAACAAAAGGGGAGCAAAAACTTTAAGAAGCAGGTATATCTGAGCACTGCAAGGGTTGGACTATAAAAGATGCTGTGTTTCTCTACTCATGCCTCCTGTAAGCATAATCATCCTCCAGATGCTGAGAATGTTGTCCTTGGCCACAGGGAACTGCCTGGCCCAAAACTGCACCCCTCCAAGGAATGGCCTGCAGCCAGTAACTAATGCAGGGATATAAATCCAATCTCCTTTTCCTAATTGGAACACCTCTGAAGAGACCAGGCTCCAGAGCTCTCGTTAGGATTGGTAGAAGCTTCAGTGTTAACCACATTTTAGGTTAGTTTCACCTTCTGCTCAATCCTGCTGTCCCCATATTCTTACAGATAGATCTCCTGAAAGCTCTTCCCAATAAATGTTCTGCACACTTAACCCAGAGTCTGTTTCCAAGGGACCCAATCTAAAGACGTCAAAGAGAACTTAGTTTGAGACAAGACTGAAATACCTATAGATGAAATGGCATGTCAGATGCAATTTCATTTAATACATTCCAGAAAATGAAGTTTATGCTTCAAGAATCTCAAGGAATTAAATTTAGAACATATTAGTTGGATAGAATTCCCAAAAAACTGAGGCACTTATCCAAATAAGTAAAAAGCTTCTCCAAATCAATAAGATTTTTTATCTCATCAAAAAGTATATAGGTTTAAAGGAAAATAAGTGTTAGAGAGGATGCAGAGAAAATGGAACCCTTGTGCATTGTTGGTAGGAATCTGAAATGGTGCAACCACTGTGGAAAACAGTATGGAGGCGCCACAAAAAGTTAAACATAGCATTACCATATGATTTGGCAATTCCACTTTTAAGTATATACCCAAAGGAATTGAAAGCAGGGGCTCAAATTAATACTTGTACACCAGTGCTCAAAGCAACATTATTCACAACACTCAAAGGTGGAAGCAATCCAAGGGTCTGTGAACAGATAAATGGATAAACAAATTGTGGTGCTACATAACATATTGGAATATTACTTGGCCATAAAAAGGAATGAAGTTCTGAGACATACTACAACTTGGATGAACCTTGAAAACATGCTGAGTGAGATAAGCAAGACATAAGGACAAGTACTGTGTGATTCCACTTAAATGAAATATCTGGAAATAGCAAATTTGTAGAGACAGAGAGTAGATTAGAGATTACCAGGGGATGGGGGAAGAGGTAGTTGCTGGTTGTTGGGTATAGAGTGTTTGTAATTTTAGAAAATTTGAAATGACAAAAATAGCAACAAGTAAATGTAGAAATATCATATACATGTGAATGGACAGTTTAAAATGTAAGAATTTTAAATTTCTAATTATGCATAGAGGGATATGATGATAGAGGTGATAGACAAAGATAGGAAGAGATGGTTGATAGATGAATATAGATAGATACATAGAAGATAGATTATGAATGGATGAACAGATGAATGGATAGATAAATATGACAGATGGATAGACAGATGGTATATATACATGCAAGTCTCAGTGTATATATATAAATTTTTATCCTCACTAATGGTAATACATGCAAAATAAAGGACGTATGAGATACTTTTTTACTTTCCAAACTAATGAAGACTTAAGTGTGCTAAAATATGTTCTCCACTGCTAGTGTCTGTGTAATTTGTAACATTTTTGGAATGCATTTGCAAGTAGGTATAAACATGGTACATTTTCTATTTTTTGAAAGAGTAATTCCACTTCTGGAAATGTGCCCTAAGAAAAATCAGAGAAGTACCAAAATATTTTATTAAAATTCCTGACAAGTGTTTTTATGGTATTTAAAACTTAAAACCTCTTAAATACACAATGATGGTAAACTAATTATGCAGGCATTAAAATAATATTTCATAAGAAAAAATAAGATGAAAAAAGTTGCCAATATAGTTATTTAAAAATATACAAATATTCATATGTTGGGGCTTGAATCATGTGCCCCCAAAAAGGCATGTTTAAGTCCCAACCTCTGAGGGTGTGACCACATTTGTAAATAAGACACTTTGTGGATGGATGTTATTAGTTAAGGAGCGCCCGAACACTGAGCATTCGTCCAATATGGCTGAAGTGCTTGTAAGCAAAGGAAATTGGACATGAGAGAAGCAGCCATGGGAGCAACAGGAATCTGGAAAGAACCTGGAAGAGAAAGGAGGAGACCCTGCCATGTGGATTACCTTGTGATGGAAATGCCAAGGAACCCTAAAGCTTGCCAGGCAACCAGAAGATATCAACCCTGGGAGGAAGCAAGCCTTCTAGCCTTTGAAAACTTGAACAAATAAATCACTGTCGGCAATCCAACCCTTTGCATGGTATTTGTTTTAGCAGCTAGGGAACTAAAGCAGCATTATTAGCTAGATAATGGCAGTCTGTTAGAATAGTACACATACATAATCAAGCTCTAAACATTCAGGGGAGGGGAGCATATAAGGGCACTAAAGACTGCAAGGTACAAATCTATATGTATGTATCTGTCTATCTATCTATCTATCTATCTATCTATCTATCTATCTATCTATCTATCTATCTATCTATCTTTCCATCAATCCATCCACACATTCACCCACCCATCCATCACCTTACCCTACCCCCCATGGAAGAACCCATGCTAGGTTCCAGAATTAAAATTATTCTTTTCAAACATCTGGATTTTCTAATTTCTCTACATTAGAACATGATTTATTTTTTAACACACACACAAGGACACACACACACATTGCTTTCAAATTTTAAAGGATGAGAAAATATAAGACAATAAGATTCTTGGTTTGGTGATAATAGCAATTTGATGAAATGAAGGTGTGAAGGTCACTAGATTTGATTCTGTCAAGGAACTGTGTTCAGTGTTTTGGAGAATTCATTTATATGGGTGTTAAAATTACCCAGAATAATGGCAGAATTATCTGTGGAAAAGTAACCTTTGAAATCATGTGCCCAACTCTTCTATGAATAAAAGGAATTGAGAGAGGACAAAGAGTCATAGAAGTCTACTGCTAAATCTTATCATAATAGCAAATTGCTGCAAATTAATACATCAGAAAACTGTCTGAAGGTCCAACTTGAAAAAATTATTTTATTTCTATGAATTTTCACCTGACTTTGACAATTAAAAAAATAATTTTTAGTGTTCCATTACTCAAATATATTTCTCTAATCGAGACTATATCTGTGCTCGTTGGTAATTATCATCTCATAAGAAACACATATTAAATAATAAGTATAAATATTATTACTATTACTATGCTGCCAATTATTGATTGGATAACTATGTGCTCTGGATACTTCAAACTAATACGTACGTTGACAGGCATGGGTAGAGCTGTTAATCCTAGGGTATTTTTCCCTAGGGTATCTGTATGAAAAAAATTCCTTAGCTTTGCCCTGTTTTCTCTTCTTTCAAAGAATCTCTTGTTGATATAATATCTAAAGAACCAAACTGAAATGCAGGAGACCACATTGTAAAAACAAAATGGCCTTTAGGATTTGCATGTCACTGGATAACTCATTTCAATTTCTGTGTCCTCATGTATGAATTGAGTTAAATTGTGCAAGGTGCACCACTGCTCTTAAAATTGCCATAAATCTCTATAAGAAAAAATACTTGCATTTCTGAAGAGAATGTTTCCTCTTGTTTCTGCATTTTTTCCTTAACTCTGGTTGCTGCCTTAATATCTTCAGAATAATTACTGTAATAATGTGAGTTATTATAAAGATGATAAGTCTCCTGAAAGCAGGACATATGTGAATTGTATAGTAGATATTTGCCATTAAAAACTGTAAAAATGAAGAGCTAATTGTGTAAAAATGATAAAAAAATGGGTATACAAGAAATTGGATTTCTTTATATGATGATTATTACCAATATTTTGTGAGTGAAACAGTATCTTTAAGGCAGGGTGGAGGAAGGACCAGTGTACATAGTGATAGTCTATTAAAAGTATTGACTAAAAAATCTTACATATCTCACTATCTTAAACCTTAAATGAAAATTAATTTAAAATGCTTTAAGGACTTAAATATAAAAACAAGAACCATAAAACTCCCAGAAGACAATGTAAGAAAACATCTTTAAGATCTTGTGGCAGGTGGTAATTTCTTAGACCTTACACCAAAGCACAAGCAATAAAAGAAAAAATAGATAAATGGGACTTCCTAAAAAATAATTTGTGTTTCAAATGATTTTGTTAAAAAATTGAAAAGACAGCCAACTCCATGGGAAAAAAATCTTTGGAAGTCACATATGTGACAACGGCTTTATTTACATGTTATATGAAGGGATCACACAACTTAATGACAAAATGGCAAGCAACCCAATTTAAAAATGGACAAAAGATTTAAATAGACATTTTTCCAAAGAGAAAATACAACTGGCCATAAGGTATATGAAAAGATGCTCAACATCACTAGCTATTAGGAAAATGCAGGTCAAAACTGAAAACGATAAATCACACCATATAGAATAGCCATTATTTAAAAAACAGAAAACTGCAAGTGCTGAACAGGGCATGGAGAAACAGGAACACCCTTTCACTGTTGGTGGGAGTGTAAACTGTTGCAGCCTCTGTGGAAGATGGGAGGTTCCTCAGGAAGCTAAATATAGAACTGCTATTTGATCTGACAATCCTCCTACTAGGAACATATTCAGAAGAACTGAAAGAAAGGGCACGAACAGTAATTTGAGCACTGATATTCATAGTGGCATTATTCACAATTGCTAAAATAAGGAAACAACCCAAGTGTCTCTCAAGGGATGAATGGATAAACAAGATGTGGTATATACTTACAATGGAATACTATTAAGCTATAAGAAGAAATGAATTGGGGAAGCACATGACAACATGGAGGAACCTTAAGAATATTAAGTTGAATGAAATAAGCCAAACACAAAAGGACAATTATTGTATATGGTCTCAATGATATGAACGAAATATGATAAATATACTTATGGAGCTGGACTACAGAGGAAAGGTCGGTGGGAGACAGAATGTGAGTTGAGAAGGGGATGCTGATGCTGGAGATAGGTAGAATGTTTAATAAGCAATTTTAAATATGTGGTTATGGATGGAATTGATAGTAGCATGTTATAATGAATGTAACATAAACTGATGTTTTATGGATGTGATTGTGGCTGGGAAGGGTTGTCTAGGGAAGTTAATGTTAGTTGGAGGATACTGGAGGATAATACAAGGAATGTACAACAGTGATTTTGGCAGTAGGTAAGGATTGTGGTTAAAATAAATACAGGAGTGCTCTACTACAAGGTGTTAAGAATATGGTACATGGGGAAAATATAACTAATGTAACTGATAGACTGTAACATTAATATTGTAGTACTTTTCAGCAAAAGCAAACAAGGTAGACTATCAATCCTAAAGGTGAAAAAAAAGACTATGGGTTTAGTTTTATGAGATATGACTATGATTAAACATTTTTTCTCTTATTTTAAAAAAGAGATGTTGAAGTTTATAAACTTCTTAAGATATTAGCTGCACAATGTTCATTTTAATGAAAGAATTAATGGCCAAAAAAGAGTGGTTTCAATAGATTTACAATTTTAAATTTCAGGTGCTAGGGCGGGATGGCTAGGAGAGTAAGAGGGAGATGGTAAAATACTTTAAATTTCGCATTATACCTAGGGCATTTGACTCTGAAGATGCCATTCAACAGACAGGCAAAATGGAGAAAGAAGAGCAATGTAATTTTAAAGTCAAATGATAATCTTCGGAATAAAATTTAAAAAAATATTACATATAATAAACTATTCTGTGAGGGCCTGAATTTTTTTGATTGGACCAAAGATAGGATAATTTTAGGGATATAGTTTGGCTGGATCTTTTGCTATAGTATTTTTTAGCAAGAAGTTCTGTGTCTTGCTTGAGAATATAAGTTTTGCTTTTTAATCTAAAGGACTATTGCTTTACACAAATACTTGAACTACACAGTCTTTATTTTAGAATTTCTAACTTTATGGGTTGCTGTGGAGAAATATGATTCTATGGACTTTTCCCTATAACCGTCTTGCCATTTCTTTCTTATGTGCACATATGGCATTTTGTATAAATTTGAAAGTAGGAAACATGGTATCGATGGGGGCACTGAATTGTCTGGGTCCATGAAACCTATCAGTGAATAGAGGAGTGGATAATTTTTTATTCAGGAAAATTTTTGAATAAATATTTGAATATTATTTTTATAGATTTTTGAAATTTCCTTAAACCACTTCACTATGTTTCCCATTTTGAGTGTGGTTCGGTTTACTTTTATTATTCTCCGTGTATTGTGGCTTTAAATTTTATTATTTTTCCTTCTCTTTCTTTCTGAGCTGACTCTACTGTCTATTTATCTCCATCTTTTAAAAAATTTACATAGAATGAAATGCTCAGCCCTTAAGTTTATTTTTCAGTTCTATGAATGCTTATTGTCATTGTTTGAATCGGTACGTACCCCTAAAAGCATGTTCTTAAATTTAACCAATTCCTGTGTGTGTGAAACCTTTGGGAGTTGGACCTTTTGATTAGGTTACCTCAGTTAAGGTATGACCCACGTCAAACAGGATTAGTCTGAATCCTATTACAGAAGTCCTTTTTAAGGAAATGAAGTGCAGGCAAAGAGAGAGAAAGCCACAGAGGAAGCAGCCAGAAGCGAAGATTCAACAGAGCTCAAAAGAGAATGGAGAGATGAGGAGATGCCGGCATGTACCTTGGAGCAAGGATTGACAGCAGCCAACCCAGAATGCCATGGTCTTCCAGGAGAAAACATTGCCTTTATGATATCTTGGTTCAGACATTTTCCCAGCCTCAGAATTTTAAACTGATAAATTCTTAGTACTTAACCTGACCCATTTCATGGTATTTGCTTGAGCAGCCAAGAAAACTAAAATACATGTCAAGTCACAGAATATCCCAGAAATTTATCTTGCACCTTTTCCCATCAATATACTCCTCTCCCTTAAACACATGTGTACACCTGAGATCACCAGTCTTATTTCTATCACTAATGATTCATTTTTCCTATTCTAGAATTTCATATAAATATGATAAGTTTATTCTTTTTTTGCATATGTGTATCCAGCTTCTTTCACTTAGCATGATATTTTTAAAACACTTACCCATGTTTTTGCCCATATGATAGTTTAATCTTTTTTATTACTAGTTTCCATTGTAACCATTCACCTATTGATAGACATGTTCTGTTCCCAGTTTTTGCCAATTATGAATATATTTGCTATAAACATTCTTATACAAAGCATATGCATTAATTTCTCTTTAA
Organism: Dasypus novemcinctus; assembly: GCF_030445035.2. Classification (NCBI taxonomy): domain Eukaryota; kingdom Metazoa; phylum Chordata; class Mammalia; order Cingulata; family Dasypodidae; genus Dasypus; species Dasypus novemcinctus. The sequence goes on along the minus strand of NC_080688.1, from coordinate 82,456,236 downwards.
TAAATAATTTCTCTTTAATAAATATGTAGGAGGGGAATTGGTGGAGCATAGATATATATATGTCCAACTTTGAAAGAAAATTGTAAGAAAGTGTGGGTGCCAATTTGCACTTCCACCTAAACTATGTGGAGCCCAGTTGTGTAACATCATTACTAGTATTTGGTGTTGGTGATCTTTTTCATTTTTGTCATTCTAAGGTGAGTACTGGTAGCTCATTAGGGTGGTAATTTGAACTTCCCTGATGACTAATGGTACTGAATACTATTTTATGAGCTTATTGACAATTGGTATATCTTTTTTCATAAAGAGTCTGTTCAAATCGTTAAGCCAATTTTATTGGGTTGTCAATCATTTATTATTGCTATATAAATAAAACAATAAAACATTCTGTATATAAAGTCTACATACTATAAATATTTTTCAGGTTGTGACTTGCCATTTATTTTCTTGATGAGGAAAATTTTTTCATTCTGATGATGTCATGATATCCAATTTATAACTTTTATCTTCTATGGTACACTCTTTCTTGGTCTTCTCTAAAACTTGTTTACTATAAGGTCATGAAGTATTGTTCCCATGTTTTCTTATAGCAAAACATTTTAGCTTTATATTCAGGTTAAGGTCTATCTCAAGTTTGTGTGTGTGTGTGTGTGTGTGTATGTATGGTGTGAGGTACGGTTTGAAGTGCTTTTTGTTGTTTTGTTTTTAATATGGATATTCAGTTATTCCAGCACCATTTATAATGGAGATTTCCTTTTCCCTGTCAATCATTTTGAGGCCCTTTGAAAAAATCATTTGTCATATATTTTAGGAGTATAGGTGTTAATCTATTCTCTTCCATTAACCTATGTAGCTATGCTTTCAACAATACTGTATTGTCTAGAATTAGTTGTTCAACAGATGTCTTAGTGTCTTGACTTTGAAAATAACTTCAATTTCTTGGGAAAAAAATCTTCTGAGATTGTTATTGGATTGCATTTGAATCTCTAGATCAATTTTTAAGAATTTATACCCTGATAATATTGTGTATTCTAGTCTATAAACATGATACAGAATCTCTTCATATAGCAGATCTTCAGTTTTGGCAATGGTTTGAAGTTCTTGGTGTAAAGGGCTCACTGATATTTAATCTCTAAATTATGATTTTTTAAAAATTTATATTGCAAACCGGATTTATTCAATTTTCTTTTTCCAATTATTTATTGCCGGAATATAGAAATAGAACTGATTTTTTATACTGACCTTATGTTTTACAATATATTAGGTCTAATATATTTCTTATATATTGCTTAGCATTTTTTATGTACATAGTCATTCTATCTGAAAATAAAGATAGTTTTGGTCATTCCTTTCTGTTATTTATATTTTTATTAATTTTCTTGTCTTTGTCACTTGTTAGGCCCTCCATTAAAATGTTTAATAGAAGTAATGAGAGCAAACATCTTACTTATTCCACATCAGGAGAATATTCAACATTTTATTGCTAAGTATGATATTTGATATAGATGCCATTTATCATGTGGAGGAAATTCCTTCCTATTACAAAGCTTTCTGAGTTTTTATCATAAATGCAGGTTGTACTTTGAGAACTATTTTTTGCAGTTATTAAAATCATCGTGTGATTTTCTTCTCTAATCTGTTATTGTGCTGAATTGTATTCATTGAATTACATATATTTTATCAATCATTTAATTCCTAGGATAAACCTAGAAATAAATTTGATCATGGTGTATGTCCTTTGTTACAAATTTGTGAATTTCATTTGCTGATATCTTGTTAAGCACGTTTGCATTTATTTTAATGGGAAATATTGATATTAAATAGTATTTTTTAATAATTTCTTTAGATTTATTTTATTTTTTAAATTTCTCCCCCCCTCCTAGTTGTCTACTCTCTGTGTCCATTTGCTGTCTGTTCTTCTGTGACCACTTCTATCCTTATCAGCGGCACCAGGAATCTGTGTCTCTTTTTGTTGTGTCATCTTGTTGTGTCAGCTCTCCGTGTGTGCGGCGCCATTCCTGGGCAGGCTGCACCCTCTTTCATGCTGGGCAGCTCTCTTACGGGGTGTACTCCTTGCATGTGGGGATCCCCTAAGCAGGGGAAACCCCTGCGTGTCACGGCACTCCTTGCTTGCATCAGGACTGCGCATGGGCCAGCCCCACACGGGTCAAGGAGGCCTGGTGTTTGAACCGCATGCCTCCCATATGGTAGGCGGATGCCCTAGCCCTATCCATTGGGCCAAGTCCACTTCCCTCTTGTAATTTCTTTATCTGGTTATGGTATCAGAGATATAGCAGCTCCATAAAATAAATTGGATAGTGCTGCCTACTCTTTTATTTTTTAAAGGGAATTTGTGTAGTATTGGTATTTTGTATTCCTTAAGTCTTTCGTACAATTCAATGTGAAGCCATCTGACTGGAATTTTTTGTGTGTGTGGGAAGAATTTTAGCAAAAAAGTCAATTGATTCAGTGGAGACAGGGCTATTTAGATTTCTCTTTCTCTTGAGCCAGTTTGGGTAATTTGTAGCTATTTGAAATATCTTTTTAAGTGTTTTATAGATAGATTACTTCATTATTTCTTTGAAATATTTCACGTTTTTTATGTCCAATCACTTTTAAAAGCAGTTTTTATTCTCAAGTACTATGATGATTTTTTTTCCCCTCTGAATGTTAATATATTAATTGAGTTAGCTACCTTCAATATTGGTTAAAATATTGTAATAACTGGATTGGGGGCTATTAGAAAGGTTATTCAGAGTTTTTCCTAAATGCTGCCTTGCATAGCACTGTACATATAGAAACATGAGAATATATTAATGCCTCCATATCAAGACGTGTAGTGGAGGAGAGGGTAATCAGGACAGTATGTAGTCATTATTTGGATCTGTTGTCTTGAATATTCTCCTAAAAATTGAAGTTAGTTTAAATGTCCTTAATGTTAAAGCATCTTGCATTTCCGCATTCACATAGCTAATGCCCAGAGTGTTAGTGATTTGTTCAACTACTCAGTCTTGATAATAGTTCTATCTTCAGTGCCAAGACTTCTGACATTTTGTAAGGTCTAATTAAATTTCTGCAGAAAAACAAAACAACAACAACAAAAAACAGCTCTATCATGACCTTTTCAGGATCTTTGTTTTGTTGTTTTAATCAAAGTCTGGTTGAATATTCCTTTCATGTAGGTGAGACTTATTTTTTAGTGAAATTTCTGTTCTTCTAGGCTTGGGGTAATCTGTATTTTCTCTCACCTTGTTCTCTCCTGTTTCAGATGTCATGCGTGTAATTTAAGTTTGGAGTTTTAGGGTTTTCTTTTTCTATCTTTAGTCCTTTTTTATTTTCTAGTGCTGTCATGGATTAAAAATGTAGCAAATATGTCTCTAATTCAACATTTTAAGTCATGTATCTGTAAATCATTTTTAGCCATGCACCCTTTTACTTTATAAAGAAGTCAAATCAATCAATATTTGTTTCCTTCCAATAATTCTCCTTGTATCACCTTACAGATAAATCTGCTAGGACTGACAAATGATTTATCTATTGTTGACCTCTCCTCAGACTTTGATTCAATGGGCAGATCCCAGCTATAGGTTATGAGAGGAAATGAAGATAAATTTACAACTATGAGTGCTTACATTCAACCTTTGCTTGTGTAACACCACTAGAAGAGCAGGATGATTTTTGACAGGTCAGAATATAATTTTTTAATGAAGAATTATGTAAATCTGTCCGAAGTTTCCTTATTTTGCCTTACATTTTTCTTTTCAACTTTATCAAGAAATAATTTATGTATAATAAGTTGCATATATTTAGGAATACGATTAAATGAGTCTACATTATATTGTAATGAATTAACATAACAGTCTGAGTATGTGTAATACATTAAGTTATGTATATTCCTATTTATTCACTCATTCTCTCATTTATCAAATATAATTATAATGTGATTTTATTATCATAAAGAAGGAATAGCCTTAAAAGAACACTGGTTATTATAGCTAATCATTGCAAGAAAATATAAAATTTATCACTTCATTACATAAGAAATGATATAATCAATTTAGCATGACTTGTACTACTGTTTTATATTTCCTTAATTTGTTAGGAATATCAAATTATTTACTATATTTTGCAACAAATTCATCTTGGGTCAGTGAATAGCATGTTTTATCAGTTAATTGTAAACTAAAGTTGTTGATTCAATGGCAAATTTGTTGCTCAGATCTAAATCCTTCATACTAGTATTTTTATTTCATACTTAATGATGTATAATGAGTGGGAAAACTATCTTGCTATTTTCAAGGCTATAGTCATCTTTGTTTTTTGGTTTTTTTTTTGGAAAAGTAAAACTTTGAGAAATCAGTACATCATTTGTCCACAGAGATAGACCAGAATTTGCTTCTTAGGAAAATTTCCACATTTTGCTGGGTCCTTCAAATAAGATGGCTATCCATCAAAGCTAGAGATTTACATAGGCTCCAGAATATCTTCACCTAATATTAATATTAGATTATTTGATAGTTTAAGATACACCCTTATCAATAAAGCTCCTACAAATTATTACTCTTCCTTGATTTTACCTTTAGGTTAGCACTTGTTACATTATAATTGATCTTTTACTTATGTTGCTCAAGACTGGGAAATTTAAAAGATCAGGTCCCGTCGCATACTTATTTTATATCACCATTCATAGCATAATTACCAGCATACAGTAGGGTTCATCAAATATTCACTGAAAGGAACAATGAATGAATAATTGAAACAATAAGGGAATGAATGAAAAAGTGCATAAACTATTATTTTAAATGTAAGTCCTTTTTCTCTGTCTTATTTTATAACTTTATACTTAAACTTTCTTTTTCATTTTTGAGAAAAAATTTCTGTAAACTATTTGTTCTTCCAAATATGCTTGACGGTTAAAGAAAAATTATTAATGCTAGAATAAAAGGTGATTTATTATCATCATTTGTATTCTTTAATGAATTATTTGCCCAGTAAATTTTTTGAGGGGGAAATTTGAAATGCAGGATAACTGAAGCTATTTGAGAACTGTTAGTAAATTGATAATTATGTATGAAAAGCACTTCCTGTCAGAATTTGAGTTGTGCCAATAGGTGAATCAGTGATCTCTGTCCAAGAAGAAAATATACAGTTACTGCATGTGAGTGGAGTTGAAAGATAAATGGGATTACCGATATATTTGCCACAGTTTCTCAGTACCTGGCCTTAATAAAGCATCACCTGCATTCTTGTTTGGCCTGTATAGTACACTTCTTTATTATTTCCTCAATAAAATAATTAAAGAAATTTAAAAATCAACATTTATGTGAAGCCGAACCGCTGTCAAATGTGAATAGATTTCTAATGCAAATGCCAATCCTGACTTTACAGAAAAAGGAAACAGGGGTCCTTATATACAAAAGTAGTCAGCTTGTGCTCATCTATGTCCTCAGTTGACATCAGTTTTTCCTCCACTAGTGGAGGCAGTGCCTCAGCATCTATGCAACCTCCGCGATTTCACTCACTGTTTAAATGCGGCCTAATTCAGCTTTAAAAAGAGAAGAGCTAGCTCACTCAATTTGAATAAGCCCTGGTTTATTACAGGCAATGAGATGATCAAATAAAAGCCCAGCTGAATTTCTGTAACAGAAGAGATCTATTCACTTATTCTGAGCACTTAAAAGAAAGCTGTGTCAGCGCATGATAATAGTTCAATATCACTAATCATGATAACCCTTTACATATTTTAAACAACTCTGTGTTTCTTTCTCTCAGACAGGCAAGTAGATATTAGTCCATGCCAGACCAGCCAACAACAATGAAACTTTTCTTCCCAAGATTAATAAATCAGTCCTAGTTAGTTTATAATTAAAAGAGAAAATAGCATTATGAAAACTCAAATAAAACAAACACTAATTAGATTATAGGTACCTATAAAGCATCTCTGAATTTCATCTAAGTGCTGGCCAGCAATTTTATACCTATTTGTTGACTGAGAAAGAGATATTGTGTAAGAAGGATAAGATCTTCTATCCATACTTGACTTTCTATGAATGAAATATACTCAATAATGCTCCATTGCAATTTTTGAGGATCAGTGGGTACTCTTTCCTATCTACATTGAGCATTCCCCTCTGACCAAACAGTGGTACCAATTATCCTTCATTTATCACATCCTAATCAGTTCCTGAAAATTGGCTTCATAATTAAATTTCAGATAGTGAGCATCTATAGAGCACTAATTTAAATGAGAAAAATAATAACACATTTCCAATCTATACAAAACCCCCAATTTCTTCACATCTCTTTAAAATAATGTAAAATATCTATATAAAAACCATCAAGGAGTTGTAAAACACAAATTACATAATTAATTACCTATGAATGAACTTTATTTAGTGGGCATGTTTTTGTGGAGAATGTGATACTATACACCATATTAAATACAAACTTATTTTTTTTTCCTAAACTGCAACAAATATCTCCTGTAACTACTATGACCATATTGTTGAAGGTCCAAACTGAATGAGTCTGTGTGGGAATGGTGTGCTAATAACAACTACATCTGGACAACAGGCATCAACTGTGCTGCACAATCACTCAACCCTAATTTATTAGGAAACAAAATAGCACCGTAAGAATGCATAAGGAATGAAAATATTACCAAGCAATGTTGTTACTTAACAATGGACAAGGGGGTTTGGTGACAAGAGAAGGGAGATGGAGGACAGTCACCATGTTGATGGGTGATGAGTGTGAAGGGGCATTAAGAAGGGGGCCAGGAAAATGGCAGCACCTACAGGCTCAACATTTTCTGAATCCAAGAGACAAATGAACTCCAAGACTCCTGATAACATAAGACTGTTGTCATTACAGTTTTTTAAAGTGATGTATCTGCTCATGTCATGATTATGATCACTAACAAGAACATTTTTCCAACATGACCTAAAGTTTCAATTAAATTTTTGGCATCAGTATTCAATATTTCCATGGTTCACTAATGAACCATGGCAGTGTCTTGGCAGTGTCAGCAAAGTCTAGCATGTATTTAATTATTTGGGAGGGAGGTTGTCAAGTTGTTCCTCAATATCTTGGAAATCAGCAAGGTAACTGAAAAACCAGTTTCTTCCATTCTCTTGGGCTTTAGGATCTGAATATTATATAGGTAATACAGATGCCAATATTATTTTAAGAGCCCTGGAGTATTGGAGTGCTGTACCAACAAAGATTTTATGTTCACCTTCTCAATTTCCAGTCCAGAGCAGAGTGAGCTTATCTTTGGACATGAAACATGGCAGAACTTTCATCTCATCTTCTGATATAATCATCGAAGATGCCCTTTAGTTCCCAAAAGCCCTATTTATTCAAATTAGAAACTTTTCCTTGAAGTGTAGCCAACACTGTCCAGGAAAGTCTGATGTAGCCTCACTTTCCACACACGCAGCTTTACCTATGACCTTCTAATTATGCAATCATGGATGATTAAATCTTTCAAACCATACTGAACTTGTTTTGAAAACTCAAACCTTTGAATCATCCCTCTGCCCCATCACTTTGTTTTTTAAATCATCAAAGACTCTCAATACATTCTGCTGTATCAACAATATGCTCAGTGGAATACCATGCTGACAACGGCTTTTTCAATCTTCAACAACAATATTGCTCCAGTGTTAGAGAAATATTGCATAGTGCTCAATTTACCTGGTGAGACTCTGCAGAGCCAGCAAGACTTTCATAAAACTTACGTCTTTTAGGTATGCACCCCTTGCAATAACATGCCTTACCAACTAGGCTAACTATGCTTCTAACCCGTGAGCTTTTCTAGGATTCTTAGGCTCATCTATGTTTTTCTCAGGATTTTATACTTCATGTAAGTTTTTTTTTTTTTTTACCTAAACATGGTAAGACAAAAAAAAAATTATAACACATAATCACAAATATAAGATGCAATCCCAGAAGGAAAGCTGAGATATGAATATAGCATACACTAAATGTCTTGCTTGGACTCACACAACTAATATTTTTCATTGCATGAAAGTGCAGATTTGTTATGGCAGACATTCAATTTGGGATAAATTTCACAGGGAGTTATAGCAACTATCTGGGTAGGGAGAGTTAAGTTAATGAAGGGTTGCTATGTATTTTACTTCAGGGGTTTAGAAGTGAATTATGAAATGAAGGTTAAAAGTATTTAAATTAAATAAATTTGCACCCCCCCAAATTAAGAAAAACTGTTTGTAGCCTAAGCACATGAGAATTAAAAGAGCACTCAAACAGGGCCAACATCTTCATTTCAGTTGCAGCCCCTAGAAGGTTCGTCAGCCAATGGATGGGAAATGATCAGATGATCTGGATTTTTCCTATACTAATTTTTGACCTTTGACAAACCATATAATCTGATAACTTTAACATGTGAGGATGGATCAAACAATAGAAACTCTGACATTTTTCCAATTCTTACAACTTTAGTAGCCTATATGTAATCTTTGGTACCTATTTTTTTGTTTTGTTTTTAAAGATTTATTTTTTATTTCTCTCCCTTCCCCCGCCTGCCCCCCCGCAGTTGTCTGCTCTCTGTGCCCATTCACTGTGTGTTCTTCTGTGACTGCTTCTATCCTTATCAGCGGCACAGAATCTGTATTTCTTTTTGTTGCATCATCTTGTTGTGACAGCTCTCCGGTGTGCGGTGTGCGATGCCATTCTTGGGCAGGCTGCACTTTCTTTCATACTGGGTGGCTCTCCTTAAGGGGCACACTCCTTGCACGTGGGGCTCCCCCACGCAGGGAACTGCGTGGCACAGCACTACTTGTGCACATCAGCACTGCACATGGGCCAGCTTCATAAGGTCAAGGAGGCCCAGGATTTGAACCACGAACCTCCCATGTGGTAAGCGGACACCCTATCCATTGGGCCAGGTCCACTTCACTTTGGTACCTATTAAAGCATGTTCTCATATACTATCCCCTATGTCTTAGCTCCATATAATAGGAAGTTACTATAGAAATAAGGTTTAGGTTTGAAATGCAAGGATTTTTTTCCATATCTGCCACTCATATTCTTATAAATTGAGTATATATTATTTAAAATGCTTTATTTATGGTATTTACTCTCATTTGTCATGATTATATTTGCCTTATTTAATTCTCACATACTTATATATTCTCTCCTGCACAGTTTGTAAACTTTTAGGAATGATAAATTATGTATAATTCTCCTTTCTATATTCATAGCACTTTTCTTATTTCTTAATGATAAAAGCAAACTGCTGTCTTATGTTTGTTTTACATTTGTTAGATATGTTCTACATATTCTGTTAAAGTGATTCACTCTTAGCAGTGTCACTTTGATGCTATGTCACTTTGTCTTCTAGCCATAACAACTACAATTACTTAAATGCATTAGGTATTTTTAAAGTGTTACTGGTACTTTATGAACAACATGGCATAGTTTTGATCATTTGAAAACTGAGGAAAAGAAGTATCATTAGAAAATCTTCATAATTCATTTCAGATTATTTCTATCCAAGCCAATTTTCCATAGGAAGGAAAGCCAAACAATAACACTACTAAATATGATAGGATTCTTTCCAAGCAAGTCTATTCTGGAATGATATTCTAGTTTTTGCAATTGAATATAGCAGACACTGATTGCATTTTTCTTAGTGCCTAAGGTGCAAGAGCTCAGCAATAATTTGCTAAGTTCTGCTGTGGCTCTTAAGAAGGCATTTTATTTAACAACAAATGTGTAAACTTGATGTTATTCTATGCATTTCCTGTAGCTTTAAACCGAGCCAACCGGGAGACAGGGAAATAATAAAAAAACAAAACAAATAAAACTATATGTTTTCAATTGATTTAGATATTGCACATTAAGCGTTATGATCTTGACTTAACCAATGAGGTTTTTTCACCCATAAACTATCCTGATAATGGACTTACTCTCCATATCACACTCCATACACGTTATTATGAATTATGTCATTCTGCATAAAATTAGAGGGAAGTTAAATCAATATTCATGTAATTACAAAGGTTTAAAAAAACCCATGAATGGATGGATGACAGAAAGCCGAGATGGTAGGGGTCGCATATATCTCTAAAATATAATTGCTCTTTGTGGCTGAGGTTGATAGGACATCATTCACAGAGAGAAACTATGAATGTTCAAGTAATTAAATAGAACACAAGGAAAGATGCGGCTAAAATAAGAGTTAACAAATACAGATGGAAACAGAGATGACTATATTATATTAGGAAAAGGAAATAGTCAAATTGAACAGAAAATGAATAGAATTGTATAGGTTCACATGGAAATAAGACTGTACAAGTTTGTAGTCATAGCAAGAATGAGGTGCCGGACATTACAGTCCAAAATATCAGAGAAAAGACCGAGAAAGTACCAAGCAGAGATAAGTTTGGAAATGGTAGAGGTCAGGTCATGCAGGGTTTGAAAAGTTCCAAATTACTTGTACTTAATTTTGCAGGCAACAGGGAAACCTCAGCAATTTGGACAGAATGTTGACCTTCCTTGACCAAGTTTTAAGGAGCATAACTCCACTGGGCACTTTGCACAGAGAGTTATTTAGTAAAGAGGCTACTGATTGGAAATACTTGTCTATGGGAATACTGAATATATGTACAGGTGCCAGTTGGAGAATTTTTCATTTTATTACTTTTTACTGACTTGCAGTTTATTAAAACTTGTTAAATATCAAACATATGAATGGGTCATAATTTTGCCATGTGTTTATTAGTGTCTTGTTCTATTCTGGCTAAGAAAGGAAGAGAGGACATAAACACATTACATTAACAGTGGGTTCCATTTAACCTTGTATGGAGTTTGGATTCTTTGGATAAACGTAATTAGCATAAAGAGATTGAAAAAGAGATGATGATGGTCTGGATTAAAACAAACTTTAGTGTGCATGAGAATCACCTGGATTTACTTGGACAAAACATAAATCAGACTGCTCGCCCCAGCTCCAGACTTTCCGGTTTTAGTTATTTTGTTTTCTTTTGCTTGTGTTTGTTTATTTGCTTGTAAGTCTACTAGGTGCAATGGGATCTCCACTCATTAACTCGAATATTACACAATTTTGTTTTTCCTTTTGTCATTAATCACTCTATAACCTTTCACCTTTGCCACCTAATATTCTTCTCTTTTCAGTTCCCTTCTCTTCCTTATGGAAGCTCTTACTTTCATGTTTCTTATATTCTCCGTTTTTTCAGATTTTTAAAATTCAAAGGCAATGACTCAAAATAACAAGTCTGGTAAATAAGAAATTTTGTGTAAACTCACATTTCTTACTCTGTGTTTCAGAAAAGGATTGTGTTAGGTGTGTTATTCAAATCTGCTATGAAATTATTAAGTGTATTAGTTGGGTTTGGATAAACATCTTTCTTGATGATTACTCTCATTACCTTAAATCATGCATATACCTAGATGTGTTTTTAAGAAATTGGATGTAATTAGAAACACTTTATTCCAATCAAGGGAAATTACGCCATCATGTATTTTAATAATGATACACATTCAATAATTTACTTAAGAGTAATTACTTTGTTCCATTGTACCCTGTGGGTACCTAGAAGTTCACTATTTTTATGAATATGTCAAAAAATTACCAGGTAGTTAGTGTGGTCTAATAATGTGCATGGCATTTGATTAAGTTGATTTTTTGGGGGAGATAACATTAAAATATTCATTTTTGGTTTAAAGCACATTAAATAGGTATGTATTTATAGTAAATTTCTGTCATAAATTTGTAGAAAAAGTCAGCCTAATATTATATAAATTGTCTTCATTTTTTCATTTTTAAAATTACTCTAGTGTTATCTAATTTTACACTGTAAATCAAGATGACCTCCTTTATTAGTCTGCCAAAGGGGTGCTGATACAAAGTACCAGAAATCTGTTGACTTTTATAAGTGTATTCATTTGTGGTAAACACTTACAGTCCCAAGGCTATGGGAAGTCCAACTCAAAGCATCATAAGATGTGCTTCCTCACCAAAGTCAGCTGCCATATGTTGAAGAAAGATCGTGGGCCATCTATGCCTGGTCTCTCCTTCCCCTCTCTGCTTCTCTCTTCCTGAGCTCCGTGGACCCTCCCTCTTGGGGTTTCATGCTCAAGTGATCCTGTACTCCTCTTTCTCGTAGCTGAAGGCTTGTTTCTTTCCAGACCTTCTATATTAGTGTCTGCTGGTCAGCTCTCTTCCCAATTTCAGCTATAAGCTATCAGGCAAAATGGCTCATCTTTCCCTGGGGACTCATCTATTTGAGCCTGCTCCTTTCTGTCACATGGCAGAATCAAAAATGACAGAGCTTCCTGTCTCTGTGAGTGTCCATTTTATCAGACCCAGCAAGGGAGCAGGAAATCAACTTGAGTCACGCCCACCGACATAGTTGAATCAAAAGTCCTAAATCAATCTTAACAGGTAATCTAATCAAAGTTCCCTTAACTAATGCAGAGGAATAGATTAGTTCATGAAAATAATCTCAAACTGCCACCCCTCCCTTCCAAAAGCAGAGTATTATTTGAAGTATAGGCAAGTTAGAGTTTTGTCATAATATTTCTGTCACTTTCTTGCTTAATATATATTACTGCCTAACCCAAGGATAATAGCATTTTTGAGAAAAGGTGGGACCCTTGTAATTCAATTAAGTTCAATTAGTTATAACTTCCCATAAGTTACCTTGAAATAGACTATATAGAAAATTTGATAATTCATCTCTTATGGAAAGACAGAAAGAAATTATAGTAATGTTCTAATGCTTAATACTCAGGAAGTCTGTTCATGTGCTAAAATATTGGTCCATTTGAATTGCTTGCATTACCTTATATCAAACAGTGAGAACACATACTTTATTTTCTTTGTATGCATGCCATTTGTGCTTGAAGAAGTAAATCTGAGTATGAATAGCTCCAGGAGTAGCCAGCTTCAGTTTTTCTTTTTAAACTAACAGATTTATTTAATTGGTAGTTATGAAAAGAGATATGATTAAAGTAAAAAAGCTGTGGTGAACTATTGGCAAATTGGTAAATTGGCATTTAAGCATTTTTCACAAAGGATGTCACATTTTATTGTTTGGAGTTATTCAAATTCAACTTTTTTTTTTTTTTCTACTGATAGCAGATCAGATCAATTTTACCTGATCCATAAACAAATGAATGGAATATCTTTGTCTAGCATGCAAAAGATCTGTGCAGAGATTTAACAGGAATTTACAATTACTACATGATCAATGACAGTCTATATTGAAAAAAACAAAACCCAAACCAATAACCACTGTGGAATAATTTAGAAGATTTAACAATATCTCTGTGCCAAATTAAAGTTAGTTCTTTTTAGGTACAAATATTGTTTCTGGAAAACAAAGGGGTGAGAAATATTAAATTGAACAAATATCTGAGAATAAACTTTATGCCACTGACTTTTACAACTGTGCTAAGGAAAAATAGCAAAAGATACTCCATAGTAACTATATTAAACATTCATGTCTCTGAATCATGAAATTAGTTAGTTAAGTAATTTTGGTGTGATGATTAGCTGTCCATCTCTGTCTAAATTAGTCCAAATTTATAGGGAAAAACTCTGATGTCTGCGTTTCATTTTGTCCAGAGAAGCTTAGTTGATAAACCACTTTCCATAAATTTTATTGTACTAGCAGTTAAGGATCAATACAAAGAGAATAGGAAATATTTCTAAATGAGTGGGCCTGTATATCAAGATTCCAGAATATGTCTTTTTATGTAACCCCACTAACCTGTTGAGCCTTCTGTCCAGAATATGGTACATTTCATCTATTATCTCTATTTTATATTTTTACTTGAACTATCTGTGCTTAGATATCACTTCATTATCACCCAAAAAAGAAAGGTGTTAGGATATTATTTCAAGCATCCTATTATACTGATGAGACAGAAACATGTAACATGTCAAAATTTCAGGCTAACTTCTTACTTTGGTAGGTCATTTGCACTCTGTGCTATATAAAACAATACCATCCACCTACAAATAACCCCCCAAAACTATATGCACATCTGAATCCCCAGACCCTGTGAACATGTTACCTGCCTTAGTGCATTGTTTTCTTAGGGTTGCATAACAAATGACCACAAACTAGGTATCTTAATGCAACAAAAATTTCTTCTCTCATAGTTCCAGAGGCAAGAGGACTGAAATCAAGATGTCTGTAGGGTTGGTTCACTCTGGAGGCTCGGAAGGAGGCCCATTCCATGCCTCTCTCCTAGCTTCTGGTGCCTGCCAGCAATTCTTGACATTCCTTGCCTTGCAAACCATCACTCCAATTCCTGCCTCCTTCTTCACACTACCTCTTCCTCTGTGGCTCTGTTTCTTCTCCTTTTCTGTCTCTTACAAGGACACATCATTACAGTGAGGGTCCACCCTAATCCAGGACGCTCTTGTCTTGAAATCCTTACTTCAATTGCATTTGCAACCCCTGTTCCAAATAGAATCAGTTCTGAGGTTCTGGGTGGGCATAATTTTGGGGGCTACTATTCAACCCACTACACACGGCAAAAGGAAATTTGCAGATGTGATTAAATTAAGCCTCTTGAGATGGGGCGGGGGGGATTATCCTCAATTATCTAGCTGGGCCCCATGTAATCGTAAGGATATTTACAAGAGAAAGAGGAGAGTAAGAGTCAGGGAAAGAGATGGGACAATGGAAACGGAAAAGGGAGGAGGAGAGAGGGAAAGAGAGAGAGAGAGAAAAGTGAGATAAAGAGAGGAAGAGAGAGAGAAAGGAACACAGAGAGAGAGAGAGAGAGTTGAAGATGTTATACTGCAGGATGTGAAGAAGGAGAAAAGGAGTGTGGGTGGCCTCTAGAAGCTGGAAAAGGCCAAGAATTATAATCTCTTCTCCAGCCTCCAAAAGGAACACAGCTCTGAAGACACCTTGAATTTAGGGCTTCTGACCTCCAGAACTGTAAATAATGAATTTGTGTGGTTTAAGTTTGTGGTTATTTGTTGCAGCAGCAATAAGAAATGAATTCATACTATTTTGGAAATTCACACTCAGGAAGCGTCAACAACTGCCTTCTTATAGTAGGAATTCTTTAAAATTATCAAGATTCCAATTTCTAAGCCACAAGATGATATATGTACAAAAATTACAAAGTAGTTAACTACTGAATTTCAAAGTCATCTTTACAATTATTTCTCTAAATTCCTCTTTGTTTTTGACTCAAAATAAATGCAGAGCCATAAAAATTTTTAAGCCTGCTTACAAAGTGCATAGTTCAGGTTAAAAAAATGAACCTGTTTGTATTTTATACTTATTGCAGTAGGTAGAATGGACAAATTCTAGTTGTCTGTGGATGGCAAAAATGTTTCATCAAATTAGGGAGACAACTTAATACTAATTGCTCTATTTAACTCCATGTGGACTTTTCATGTAATGGAGTTATACAATTAGAAAAATTCCATTAACTTTCACATCTGACAGGTTTTTCACCACAAAAATTTCTATTCAATTGAACACTAACATTGCAGCTAGCAACAATTTTAGAAAGTTTAGTGCTAATATAAAAAAAAAAAGAAAGAAAGAAAATACCCTTGCAAAATTTACCACAATTGTTTACTTTCTGAAAATGGGCACTAAACCATTTGCATAACATCTGCACTGCTTGGAGGGTTGAAACACTAAAGCAATTAGCTCTGTATTCTATAATGCATGTTGCAACTCAAGCAACGTTAAAGTTGAGCTAACTTAATATTTAGTTAGACGAGAAAAGACTCTTTATTTGCCCTTCACTATTAGTACTTCCTTAAATTATCTGATCATAGTAATGTGTTAAGAAACTTGTTTTCAAGATGGTCCCAGGAAACATCATTTTAAGAAAAAAACTTCTCAGGGACACTCATAGTCTTTCTAATATGTGTTTGTTTACAACTATGGTATGCACTTGAGTACTACAGAATTTTACAGAGCAGTTATGGTATAGTCTATAAAGTTTCAAGACTACCATAAAAGATTACAGGGAATAAGGTAATGATTATATATCATAGTTACCATGTGCAGTGGTCTGAAGCTATACGCATCCCACAAAAACATGTTCTTAAATTTATCCAATTCCTATGAATGTGAACCCATTGTAAGCAGAGTTTTTTGATGAATTTACCCCAGTTAAGGTATGGTCCAACTCAATTAGGAAGGGTCTCCTATTTCTGGAATCCTTTATATGCAGAATGAAATTCAGAGAGAGAGAGAGAGAACCATGGAAGGAAGAAACTGAAATTCAAGAGAACTCAGAAGAGAAGGGAGAGGGCAGGAGAGGCCAACATGTGCTTAGCCATGTGACAAGATAAGGACCAAAGATCACCAGCAACCTGTCCCAGAATGTCTCAGTCTTCAGAAAGTAAGCATTGTCTTGATGATTCCTTGGTCTGGAATTTTTTTCCTACCTCAAACTGTGAGTGAATAAATTCCCATTGTTTAACCCAACCCATTTCATGATATTTGCTTGAGTAGCGTAGGAAACTAAAATATCATGTTATTTTAGATTAGGTGTACAGACAAAATACTTCGCAAACGCCAGGCTAGTATCTGAATCTACCCTCTTACTTATAAGAAAACGTTGTTGGTAATCATGTGTCATTTTGTTTTGCTTTGTTTTTGAACAAAAATGACATATTTGACAATGAACTATTTTCTGATTTGTGAGTTCATTTAAATTGACAACTTAAAATTTATTATTGTCACACTAAATTTTGTATTAAAATATTATTGTGATTCTGTGTATTAATTTTACCTTAAATCTCAACACTATGTAGTTATATAGATTCTGCAGGCAAACCAAAGCTATGCAAGTAAAATATAAATGAGGATAAAGTTGTTCTGATGCATTGGAATGAGAAGAGTCATCTTGCAGCTGAACAGAGCAACACTGAAACTGTTCTGTAAAAATATCTAGATAAGCTAAATATTATTTTAAAAAGTAATAAAATATATTCTCATACATGGCTACATTTATTAGAAAGAAAGATTAATTACTAGGTACCAGAAATGAAGAGGTTGTCAAGAGCAAAAATGATAGATTTTCAAGATGATGAGGGGATATCCAACTCTGGTTGGGGTGGAGAAGGAGGAAGCAGTGTGGGAAGTGACTGGCTTTCTAAACCCAAATAAGGACTCTAAATTGCTAGGTGGGGAATTGGACCTGAAACCTCTGCAAAAACTATACACTCATTGAAGAACTATACACTCATTGAAGAAGAGTCTAACAAATCCATTGCCTACTAGTCTAGAGGAAAACTAAGAAGTCTTGGCTTAGGCAGTGTTCAAAATAAATAAAATAAAATAAAATAATGTTCACTTGAGATACTGACAACCACAGTCCTGTCCCTGTCAGTTTAAAGTCTGAATTTCCACTCCCCAAGTGGTGAGGGAAAACTGTAACGCTGGATCACTGAGGAAGAAGCCAGACATCCATAGTTCAGGTCACGCTGTTTCTGATTATCAAGCACTTCCTCTGTAATGGGGGTCTTTTGGAGAGCATTCCACAGGACACATATAATGTCACATTTCTGAGTACACTGGAATTCCTCTTCCCCAAGCTTTCTGTCACTAAAAACTTAATCTTGTTTTCATGCCCCTGACCTTCCAGCCCATTTTTAGTCAGTGTCCTTTTCATGTTCCCACCATCTCTCCTCCCAGGCAAAGTGAACTACTGAATGTGCCAGTAAGACTGACCCTGAATTGGGAAGCAATACTGGCATTGTGCTCTTGAAGCCGGTGCAGTCTACGAGAAAGAATCCTCTCCAAAACAGGGTCAAATGTTTTCCACTTCCATCAACTGGTCATAGGGAACTTCCTCAGAAACCCAAAGATGGTTGGATTGAAGCAGAAGGTGGGAGTTCAAGTACAACTTTGATTAGTTTGGGGACTTATTAAAAACTTAGGCTATGTAGTCCATTTCTAAATAACCATGGAGTGTTACTCAGCACTCAAATTTGTATCTAAGTGGATTGAATAACAACCAGGTGATGCTGAGCAGGTTTGGTTGTATTGGCATCTGAAGTTCCATGACTGGTGGTTGTTTTAGGGACCCAATAACAAAGCAAAAAATGTTTTCTCAAATGTAGAATAGTTCTTTGGGAAAGAAGACATGACTTTTCTCCAAAACTCTGTGGTTGTCATATAAGTACCTGACAAAGATTCCATGCCATAGCTTGTCTTCCATTGACAAACAGGACAATGAAATCTATTGGCTTCGTTAGGAGGACCAAATGTTAGAGATGCTCACATACTAGTCCAGATCTAAGGGAGCTTTTATTTTTTCTTGCTCTGAGTTTCAAAAATACATTTTGTTTTGCATCATCTGTAAATCTAATAATAAACAACATCCTTAATTTTTAGGATATGTTTCTTCCCAAATCCCAAGAGTTAATAGGTTTAAGAGTTAACTTTTAAAGTGGTAAGGTGGCATGGAACACATCTTTTCCTATGATATGAAACCAATATCCAGACATGTCCCAGGTTACTCTAGTCCTCCTCCCCACACAGAACCTGTACCAAAGCCCTATGTTTCTGTGGAACTCTATTCGAGGCCCCAATATTTTATGTTCTCCAGTTCCTATCTATATACTGTCATCAATAGAATGATTCAGCTTGATGTTATTTTTAATGATCACAGTTCTCTTTGAACTAAATTGTGGGCAGAGATACGCACAACCATGTCACAGTATGGTGAATGGAGGTACACTGCTGTACTTGCTATGTACAACCTCGTTGTACTTCTAGTTTTATTACTATTATTAAGAAAGTGGAGGGACATTCACCAGATCAGTGGTTGCACACCAAATGCCAAAGGCTCCTTATTTGCTTTAGTGAAAACAGACAGCATCGGGATCACTAGATTCAATTGGAGTCACCAACTAATTAAACTTAGAAAATCCACTGTCACTGTCTACATTCCCTCCATCTTCTGCATCTATAAAAATGTACTAAATGGAATAGGGATAGCACATGTGACTACCTATGAACCATTTTCATCCTCAGTATAGGTCATAAAATATGTAATGCCCATTGGAATATGCTCTTGATTTGCTAGGGGTGGGATCTGAGGAATTCAGGAATGAGGGGAAATAATGGAATGATATTGGAGTCCCAGTAGGACTAGTATTAGTGTATTGGGCCAAAATGCCATTTCATTCTTGGCATGAGTTAGCCTCCATTTTGATAAGTGAAAACGGGGTTATTTTTGGCTGTCCAAATTAATGTTTTTTTTAGACTTAGGACCAATGTCTAATGACGATCTACACATTTCTCTTTTCCCAGTTCCCAGTTACCCTGGTAAATGGCTGTTTGACCACTGAGGAATACTAGGAGGAAGATACAGAGCACTGGTGATTCTTGAGATTTGTGATTTTTACTTATCCTCTCTGCATAGGAGATTTTGAACCACTGATGATACAGAGAAGCAGGGAAGAAGATGTAGGAGAGAGAAAAAGGGGATGAGCAACACACACACAAGGGTAGAATTAATGAATGTGCTAAAGTGTGGAAACATTGGGGCAATGGACAATTTTTTAAAGATAACTATGTAGCTTATATAAACTGATTTAGGAGGAAAAAAAGCTGGAAAAGATTTATAACTATTAAAACATTGAGTAAATCAAATCAATCACTTAAATTACATCAACAAATCAACCCAGCTATTTAGATCTTCAAAGAACTTATAATTACCATTTTACAAACATTGATCCAATGACTATGCATGCATACACACACATATCTGCAATTTACTCTTGTATTAATATAACATGCATATCAAATACAGTAAGAGAAATGAAAATTATATTCCAATCTCCATAAGTTACATTAATTTGACATTAAGAAATATATTTTTTGCTACATTAATGGAAAATATATTTTATCTTAATGGAAGCAAAAGAAGCATAATAAAACCAATTGTTCATGAAAATCACTTATAAATATGGTATTGAAGAAAATTTCTTTAACCTGATAAAAATCTATCATTAAAAAAATATCTAGAGTAAACATCCAACTTAATGCTGAAATATTAGAAACACAGCAGGGCTATGAACCAGTTTCTGCCTCACTATGCAACTCTGGCTTCCCTGATACATGAGCATATGCCATAGCAATAATCCTCACAGCCTGTAATCCTATTTTGGAATTTGAGGAAGCTTTCAAAGTATGTATCTCAGCCTCCTTATTTTACTGTGAGGACAGGTCTGAGTGAGCTTAAGTGATTTGTCTAAATTTATCTACTAGTGACTGGAGGAAACTTGACTTGAAACCAGTGTTATTTGAAAGAAAAAAAAAGTCAGCTAAAAACACGCTTGCTTATGTCTTCTTTCATTAAAACAAAGCAAAATACTTAGATGCATACGAGCAGTTGTAATTAATCTTATTTATTGATTTTTGGCAATTTATTTAACAATGGGTCATAAGCTCAGAAGTAACCTTAGTCATTTTTTTTCCTCAAAGCATAAAAGAGAAATAGAAATTTATGAAACAATGTTCTTTACATTAATAAAATATTTTTAATACCAAACTATGCTGAAGAAAGTGTTTGGTTATATGGGGAAAAAATGTAAAAGAAGGCAAACAATTTTCATTAAAGTTCTGTATTGTATTAGGGTTATCTAATAGTTTATTGATTTTGTTTACAACATATAAAGCTAAGAAGCGATAAGTGCAAGTTACCTAGGAATCACTCTCTCATAATAGTTTTTCAGAAGCCATTTAAAACTCCAACTATTTGACAGAAACGAATATATTATGTGTTCAATAAAGCTCACAAAACAAATGAAAATAAGTTGGAGGTACATCTTTTAATGATGTGTTAACTATTTGATTTACTATTCCCAACTCCCACAGCTCTTGTGCTCACTAAGTTCATCACTGTTTAAACATAAGCCTTTGGGAGTTAGTAGAAGTGTTGTATTTACATACCAATTAGTCCTCTTCACTTGCAGCTGCAGAGTAGGCACAATGTTTACATGACCCTCATCACAGATGTCATTCAACTAGAGCCACTAGCCAAACCGACATTCCAAACCAGATGCCTTGACCAGAAGGATATATTGAAAGGTCAATCTTGTTTAACTATTTTAGGCAACTTAAAACAGTGAAATCTCAGTATTTGATCCTGGCTAAAACAAAATCATACACACAATATTGATTCTATTTTTGTTTTTGTTTTTTAAATGGATTTTGTTTTGTTGTTTTTGTTTTTTAAATGAATTTTGTCTTTTTTCACTTTATTGCTTTGTTTCAATATGTTTATGGACTGCTATGGGACCAAAGCAGATGATCTCATACCAAGTAGAAAATACAAGCCACACATAAAGCATATGCCTTTTTTGATTTCCGTGTCCAATTAGTGAGAGCTTGAAGAGTAGACTGATTCCAATATCTTAAGCGTGGGAAAGTGTAAGGCAGGGAACTCGGACGAAAACCAGGACCTGGGTTTAGTAGAAAGGAGGCATCAGCGAGTGGAATGTGCCAGTGATGACACTACTAGACGTGGTGGGGACTGTGGCATTTCTAACAACCCAATTCCTTCTAAAAGAATGCGGCAGGTTTTCTCCCTCTCCAGTTGATTTCTGTTGTGTAGGAATGACGATATAGGATAAGGACAGGATATACAAATTAAAATGCTAGAAATCTGAAAATTTATGAAAAATTCCCAGATATTTTAATACATGGAGCCAGTAAAATAAAATCCAAGTTTTCATTAAGCTGATTAGATTAGAATGCATTAAGATCCTGCTCATTTATGTACTATTTCCCTTGTAAAATCCCATGGGGAAACTTGCCTTGAGTCTTCCTTGCTTTTGAAATAAAATAAGAGACGAATAAATAAATAAATAAAGTACATGTAGGTGGTACAAAATGATGGAGAAAAATTTTTGTAACTGGTAACCATTATGTAAATGTTGAAATTAAATTACCTTCATCAAGTGTATTGGATGCTTTACATTTCCAGAGCAACTCATTTGACCAAGAAAATGGATATGAATGGAAGACTGCACATTTTGCTTTATTGTAAAACCTTGAGTAATTTCATAAATGAATACACCAGACTCATTCTTACTTTCAGGACTTTAGCTAGGGAAGAAGCATCTTTAAACGCAAACTAGAGGAGGTAGGGACAGAGCTAGAAGGTCCAAAGAGGAAAGGAAAGGAAAAGAAAAAGATTTTGTGAGTTTGACTTGTACTTAACTCTATTACGAGATTCATGTGGCTTCTAAATAGAGAATGTTTCAGAAATGGATATTTTCTTTGAAAATAAATTGGTCAGTCTTTAATTTTACTAGGGTAAAAATTTTCCATGAGAATTTTCAATGGATTCCATTGAAACTAAATTGAGCACCATCCTCCCACAGGTTGCAACATGGTATGTGATGTGGATGTAGAGTCTTAGATGACAACATTAGCAAAGGTATCGTGAAAAATGGACCCTTATTTTCTAGTTTTTACAGTTATTAACCTAAAAAGCCATGGCTCAATAAAATGTTATAGGTAGAATCTTATCCCATGTGATTTTTCATGTACATAAATTCCTCCCATGACCGTTAGGCTTTTTTTTTAAGAGCATTGATGTTTTCATGCCACTCAGGGATTATGCACTGCATTGCCAAATGATGAATTAAGCCCTGGTAGCCTGGAAGTGTTGATGCACTTTCAAAAAGTGCCGTATTTGTTCCATTGGAGAAAACTGGGCATAAGGAGAAAGGAGATGTAAAATTCAGCATTGATTATCTGATTTCAAAGCTGAGCTTCTTTGGTTAACTTGACAACCAGAAGAGTATAGATGCTTTTTAAAATTCAAGTATACTTGTTTGCATACTAAATCAACTCAGTGATTTTATTTCACTTTGTATTTATAGGCTGTCGCATCTTTTGAAGAGTGTATTTTTTAATTAACAAGTTCTTTGGATAAATTATTGTTTCTCAGCTATTTTCTTTTGTTCTTTTTTTTTTCCCCCCTTTCAGGTACTGCTATATATGCAATAGAAGTTTGGTATAGTGTCAGTTTCTATAGAATGAGATTTTAGTAAATGTCATGCAACTAAAAGAAGAGATTTAGTGATTGAAGATTTAATAGGACCTCAAATAAATATCTCCTTTTCTACAGTTATTTCTTGTAAACTTAAATGAAACCATTAGCTCTGAACTGAAAAGTTAGAGTTATTGTTTCTAACTAATCCCAAAGGAAATACTTAGAAATTAATAATACAATAAGATCATTTAATCAGTGAAATATACATCACAACACTGTTGTATATGAGACATTCATATTTTAGCATTTTTTTAATCTGAGGAAGACTTCAAAGTTTCTCATATAATTTTCCTTAGAAAAGAGTGAAATATTAGTCTCAAATCTAAACATTATGTTATCCAATAAAGACCTCCTTGTCAAAATTATACTAGTAACTTCACAACAAAACTTACATTTAGTCGTAAACAAGCAGAGCTACAGCCCTATTTTTCATTAGTTTAGAAGGATTATTGACATTATACCTATTCATATGTGTTCAAATCATATAAAACCAATATACAGTATTTATTTTAAAAGGCAAGGATAAACCAAGTAATAAATAATACTGAAGAGCAATATGAAAAATATTAAGATGAAGAGATTCATTTCATAAGAATAAGCATGTTACAATGACAATACCACACAAATATAATTCTTATATAATGATAAATTAAATTCTTAAAATGTCTTAAAACATTTTTTCAAAACCAACAGTAAGCTGAAGTTATTTAAAATATGTTAGTCTTTTTTCAATGGAAAGACTTTAAGTACAACTTAATTTCAATGGTTTATTAAACACTGAATCTGTCACTTAGATACTATCTTACTATAAATAGTCTTTTTTGACCAGATATATTTTATCACTGTTACATTTGAGGCTCAATCCAATAATAGTCTCTTTTCAAAATAAAAGAATGCAATGGGCTTTCTTAAGAGACTCAGCTTCTAAAAACATTTTCAATAGTCTTGCCAGTTTCACAGTTATAAACAGCTGGTGGTAGAGGGCATTGCTGATACAAAGCAGAGTGTTGTGGGTCATATTTTCAATTTTTTTTTTCAGTTTATTTTCTAAAGAACAGCCTCACTTCTTTTTGGGCTGATCTAATTTCTTTCAGATTATAAATCAGAACATGTTTACCTGACTGATTTTGGAAGCTAGAAAGTAAAAACTGAAGTTATCAAACAGTTCTATAAATTTAAATCAATTTACAAGTGCATTGCTGTGAATCAAAACAGAAGGAACTGACAGAATAATGCAGGGCAACACACTCTGTCAATGGGTAGAAAGTAGAGTGAAGATTATTTCATTATTCCTTGCCTTTAAATTTTTAGTAAAAGTGTTTTTTAAGTGGAAAACATGTTATTTGTTAATTTGGGGTGATCTTTTGATCATTCCTATATTTAAGGATGCAGAATTAACCCTCCTTTCATGTAATCACCACCTTTTGACAATAAATAATGTAGTCCATATTATGCAGATAGTAAAGCAAATACAATTGCTTTGTCTTCTCATTATCTTTCATTCTTCTCATGATCGGATTATCATACTTGTTAGTGCTTAGCTATGTGGATGGATTTTGCCTAGTCACAAAGAATAAGGGCTAGTAATAGGAGAAAATTATGCATACAAATAAACTCACAGCTCTTCCTGGAGCAGAAAGGGCTCTTCTGTCTCCCCGGAGCAGGAGTAGAAATGTCACCTCTCAGCACATGAGCATAAAGACAGACAAATATCAAATGCCATTCCAGGGAGCGACTTGGGGAATGCACTGCAATATGGTTGCAGAAATTGAACAGCATGTCATCCATTTTCCCTAAGAAGTGTTTTAAGTTCTTTATTACTTTTTGCCTTAAACACCTTTAACTCCAGAGAAAATACCCTTGGAAAACATATCATGCATTTACATGTACTAATAGCTCAAATATATATACTTGGGATTTTCTGTGAAGAATAATATACTATTCTTACTTTGCTACTTTGCCTGAATTCACACTGGAGTGATTCTCTACAGGACCACACTTCATTGACTTTTTAAGTGTGTAACTCTGGAAATGATTTGATATAATGAAAATGCTATTCAATGCATTTTTGTTGAACAGCACAATAAACCTCACTTTAATAACCAATGTGTAATCCAGTCATTTGTCTTTCTGGAGAACATTGCACGCCCGGTATCAAAGGTAAAAAAGTTCTGAGCATGCCATTTCTCCCATTTCAATGTTTATACAAATGCTTGTTGTTATCAAACAAGAAGAATGATAATTTATGAGACATACATTGTTAAAACCAAACTCATAGCACTATATTAACACTCTGGGTGTGACGATCCTAAATGGATATAAGCTTAAGAGCATCTTTATTTTACAACTTAACTGTTAGGAATGACATAAAAGGCATGTAAAAGAATGGTGGGAATTTGAAGACACTGAGAAATTATAAATAAAAATGCATAAAATCATAGAGTGGAAAATTTGAGGACAATGTTATTAAACACTGGTAAGACAAGGATCCTATTAAAGAGCTGTTCTTACTTGGGACTCTTCAATTACAAAATAATTTTTTTGCTTCTGTTTAATGCTCCTACATTAATATGCTTGTTGAAAAAACATCACCCTTTTCAGAGCGCTACTCTGATTTGATGATTCCATGGTTAAATGAATATGGAATTTAACACAATACAAAGAAAACTGTTAGAAAAGAACATGCCTTGTTTATTCCATTGTCTCATCTTAATGCCTCACAAAAATGGAGCACATTAGAAAGTAATATTCTCATGTTTTGAATATTGCCATTTAAAAACATTCTCCTTAGAGTTAACAATTCTTCCTTAGCATCACACAACCTCCAATTGTTTCCATTTCAAAAAAAAAAATATATATATATATATAAAATTTCATTCCTATAAAAAGTTATATGTCTTAAACTACCTAGTTTCATTCATGTTTATTGCTCCAATGACCCTATTTTATTACAAATATAGCAATGATTATGTGTGAGTAGGTGTGCTCAAATGTGGGCAACTGAGATCTGTCAACTTCTTCCAGACTTTCTTTCCTTTCCTCCTAGACTTACTATTTAACAGGATTCCTTACTTCAGTGAACACTGTAGCCTACAGGCCTATAGCCTTGACAAGCCAGAAACTACAGTCCCATCTTTGATTTTTTCCAATCTCAAATCTGTAAGCTTCTCTTGTTTGCTTGCTTTCCATTCAGAGCATCACCACATTTAATTTGGATAGCTTGGGAGAAGCCATGAATATAGCTCTTTACCAAGGTCGGGTTTGAGGCACAAGAAGCCATGGTTTGAATTGTCATCATGTCTGGGTTTGCTGAATGCCCTGTGACAGTGGTACTCCACCGTATCTCCACATTGGAACCATCTGGGGCCCTGTAAAAGTAAAGTTCTAAATCTTGTCCCAAGAGATTCTTACTTAATTGGTCTGGTGTTTGAACTGGGTGAAGGGCATTTAAAAATTTCCTCAGGTGATTCTAATATGCAGCCAAGTTTGAGAAGAACTCTTTTTAGGTTACAATTGTCTTGTAGAAAGGGATGTGACTAGTGATTGGATTTTGAGAAGGTGTGAGAGAATAGTCTGACATTTTCTAGAGATAAAAATATTTTTAGAGATTAAAGTGTTACTATAGGAAGAAGTTATTTTTAGGAAAATAAAATAAAACACGATGGAAGGGAATATTAGGTAGATTTTCTGCATTGATGTGTCTTATAGTTTTCTGTTCTCAGATTCAACAGAATCTAAGAAGTGTCAGTTATCCGGGGGATGGCTGTGAATTGTTTGGCACGATGTTCTAGCTCTACAAATCTTCCACCCAAAAGTCAGGAGGGGCCCATCACAGCCTAGTTAGTTGTCAGTCTCCTGCTTTAACTTCAAGCTCTTTGAGATAGAGTTCGTTTTGCCCTCTGTATCTTCAGAACCTTGTAGTTTGCCTGAAAAATAGCTACAAGTCATTAAATGCTTGTTGAGTGAACAGTGAATAATGACCACATTTAGGGAATTGTTTAAGATCATTCATGTACATAGCTCAGTCTTTATTAAGAAAAATTTTAAAAAAAATTGTCCCCACATAAAGACTGATATTTCTAATCTTGATTAGAAGTTTAAAAGTCAAGATTCTTATATAAAGTTTCAGATGTATTTTTTTGAGATCCAGGCCCAAATTGGGGTCTCCTTTATTTACTCCCTTTTTCCTTTATAGAAGCTTCATGCACACTCTGACTGCCAACAACTATTCTTTAAGATGTTACATTCTCTAATCTCACTGAATTTTCCTTTTGACATAATTTAGACTTACCTCCACAACCCACTTAAATCCCACCCTTTCCTCCTTCTGATGCAACTGGCATCATGTTATATCAGTTCAATGATTGTCATATTTTACACTCAATTTTTTCAATACTTTGTCTTTCAATCAGAACTAAATCATTTCTATATTTATCCAGATTTATGTTCAATATGGTAGCCATAGCTCTGTGGTCTGTTGGGCCCATAAAAGATCAATCATTAGTCTGAAGAAATACGCTAGATGTGTGAAATGCATACAAGATTTTGATGACTTAGTATGAAAAAGGAATATAAAATCCCATTAATAATATTTTATATTGATTACATATTGATAATAGTTTGGAAAATTTGGGTTCAAAAGAGTATATTTAGAAAATTAATTTCAATTTTTTCTTTCTACTTATTTGCATGTGGCTACAAAATTTGTGATTTTTGCATCATGTTGTTATTGGACAGTTCTGATTTACCTCAGTCATGCAATGTATGTCCTCAACTGTCAACTCCCGAACAACTGAACTTGATGGGGGAAATCACAAAAAATAGGTTTATTTCTAACCTAATATGTTTCTTTCTAGCCTAACGTAAGCATCATGACTTCTCAGAAGGCCTTTAATTTTTCCACAAGAGCTCCTCCTCTTCACCATATGATTTATTATCAGCATGAACTATTATTCCCAAACCCCCAACTACCCATCACAATTATTTCAACAGATGTGGATTGAGTGCCCACACTGCCAGTCATTGATTCAGGAGCTGAGGATGGAGCTGGGAACAAGAGGTAAAATTCCTGTCTTCCTGGGGAAGTCAGACAATACACAGGGAAAAATTATGAAATTATATAGTGCGCTACATTAATCAAAGTGACTAGAATGAATTGAAAATGTGATTCCTTGAATGGAGATGGACAATATCAAAGGAGGAGCTATGTGGAATTTTTGGATAGAGTGGCCTGGAAAGGCCTCACTGGGAAGTGGCATCTGAAATAAATGGAGAAGCTGTGCCATGCAGATATCTTAGGGAAGCCTTCCAGAAAGAACAGCTAATACAAAATTCTGAGGTGGAGCATGCTTAATGGCTTCCCGAAAGTCCATTGTTGCTGGAAGCTGGAAGCCAGGGAGCTTGAGGCAGGAGGGTTGATTTGGGACCAGAGCACAGGCAGATCAAATAGATCATTTTGTGGATGTGGGCTCTTATGCCAAGTGATATGGAGGGTTTTGTCCAGGCTTAATTTTAACTACTTCACTTAGATGCAATGTTGAGAAAATAGTGAAAGAGAGATGGGGTTAAAATCAAGTAGAATGGTTATGAGGCAATTGCAATAATCCAGGTGAGTGACTTGTTGGCTTGCCCAGGGTGGTAGTGAAAGGGAACAAGTGCCTTCTCTCATAGAAGCCTTAGAAGATCCTTGGTTGAAGTACTTCTCAATGTCAAGACTACAATTTAATTGCACCCTAACTAAAGCTTAACCATTCTTTTTGCATAAGAGCTACCTCATCTCTTATTTAAGGCCAATTCCTTCCCTCATTTTCTGGATCTAGTCCCTACCTGTTTGTCACTTTGTTCTATTAATTGCACCCTTTATTATTTTACTTTTGACTTATCTTTTCTTATTGGCTCAATAACTCTGAACCCTGTTTAGGAATTCCTTGGAGTGGTCCCAGGCACCATGTAATGGAAGATGGAATGGGAAAAGAACAGTTTGAAGAAAGAAAATTGGAAATTTCAATAAAACAGGTAAGAAACTGCAAATTCCTGAACTGATACATGTGAACATTAAATTTACTTAGTAAAGATCTGAGAGAAAACGCAGCTAAAATTAATGGAATGTGAAACAAATGTAATAATAAACAAATAATTTTGAAACTGAGAAATTAATTGTAATGAGGAATCACTTCAGATCACACCAAAAGCAGTAACTTGTGTTATCTCATGTAGAGATAAATTTTGAATACAAGTTATTAATGGGATTTTGTATTGTTTGATTATCCAATTAATGAAGTAGCGTTAACCATACAAACATGTCAGAAAATATTTGTTTCTAGCTAATGTAATATATATTACTGACAGGGACAAGGATAACTGAATAATCATAATATAGCACTTATTCTAGAACGTCAGTGACAAATTGATAAACACAGTTTTCAATTCAGAGTGTTAGAGAAAACTTAAACACAGTACTTGAAATGCTCTGAAACCCCACATCTCATTTGTGAAAGATACTCATAGCAGTTTTCTCAAATTTGAAAATAATTCTTAAATTTACTTAAATTTACAAGTAATAAGGAACTATTTGCAATGATAATACTAATTTTAAAATTGCTAAATTCTTACAGAGGGAAGACTAAATTACCCGTTTATTTTCTGTAAAGAAAGTGTTATTACAAAACTGTTCTCAAACGAAGAGCACACAAAGAAGATTCAGGCAAAAATTTAGGGAAAAAAGTATTATAAAAGTGTGCCAAGTAGTTAATAAAAATATCATATATTTTCTGAACTGTTTGATTTGTTTAATATTTTTAGCTGTTAGATAATTTTAATATGTTGCTATATAACTTTGAACTCTAAATAACTGTTCATTGTATTTCTAATTTTTCATTTGTAATTTTGTATCCTTTTTTTAAAGTGTCCTCAACCCCTGAATTGTTATAAGCCTCAGTGCTCAGAACATTGGATCTGTACTTGCTATTGCCTATTTTTCAGGCTTAGCTGAGCATATTAAAAATGAGAAGAATGCAGTAAGAATATACAGATCTACTAAAGAAAACACTTTTGCTTTAAAATGTGTAAGATATTTTCACAAAGGAGATTTTACAAGCAATATTGACATAACCCAAAACTGATTTACTGATAGCCATTTCTTAAAATCTGTAGGGGATTTTTCTTTTAGAAAGCACTTTAAAAACAGTTAATAGTTGTTTTGTGTGTGTGTGTGTTTTAATATGCTGCAAATCAAGGTTTTAAAAAAATTTTCTAGAATATCTACGCTGTGCTAGGCACTCTTGAGGGCCTTCAAATGCAATGTTGAATGACACCTTTGTGATCCTTTCTCTCTTGGGGCAAAAATAAAGGAATAAACAAATATAATTATTGATTGTCATAATGAAGGAAAGTACATGGTGTTGTGATGAAGCGTAATGAGGGAATATAATACATTTCAGGTAAGGTGGTATGAGAAGACCTCCCGAAGTCTGTGGAATTAGATGTTTTACCTAAATGATAAGAAGGAAACAGTCAGGTGAAAAATCACAGGAGGAAAATGCATGCAATAGCAAAGAACAAGGACAGAGGCCGTCATCATATTTGTGTATATTAGATTTTATGCCTATTTAATATTCTAACCTTTCCCTCCTTAGTTTTAATTTAAAAGATTTCGCAATGTTTCCTCTATCTAATACAGTATTCTTCACCAAAGTGCCTAATGTGTGGAGGAAATACCTAGCACAATTCCATCTTGCTGCTTACCATCTACACTTCTATTAATAAGTCTCAAAAGACCCCCAGAATTCTGCTGAAAATGAGCTTCCATGCAACATGATATTTGTCTTGAATTAATTATGAGGAAACAACACGTGGGGAGACCTGACAACCAACACGATCACTAGCAA
Organism: Dasypus novemcinctus; assembly: GCF_030445035.2. Classification (NCBI taxonomy): domain Eukaryota; kingdom Metazoa; phylum Chordata; class Mammalia; order Cingulata; family Dasypodidae; genus Dasypus; species Dasypus novemcinctus. The sequence continues at coordinate 82,425,292 of NC_080688.1, read as the reverse complement.
AGGATGAGTCCTTGTTAGGGCTATGACGAGACTAATTGTGACCTTAGTGCTTTTTGAAGAAATTTTATACTTGTTGGCCTGCTGAAACAGCTCTTCAAAAAGCAATGCAGCAATTCATCACCTTCAAAATTGATAATATATCCTACAAAATGATTTCATTTAAGGGCGGACAAATAAAGGATATTATTTTGGAAGGATGTAATGAATTTGAAACACCAAAAAAAAAATGTTTGAAATAGCAGACTATGGGGATGATAGTCTGAACAAAGTCTATTAACACAATTTTATGTTGCTCATGGGGTCTGCAGTAGGGTCTCAGGAGTCAGGCTGCTGCCTGAGTTAAAATTCATCTTCTATTTATTAGTTCTTCAACCTTGGGTAATTATTTAAGTTCTATGTGCCTTAGTTTCTCAACAATGCAATGGTATTAATAATATAATTTACCATCTAGGTTTATTATAAATACCTAACATAGATCATAGCAAAAAGAAGCTATTGTTATTGTTTTTTTAAAAAAATTTTTAAAGATTTATTTTATTTATTTCTCTCCCCGCCCCCCCGCTCAGTTGTCTGTTCTCTGTGTCTATTTGCTGCATGTGTTCTTCTTTGTTGTTGTCAGCAGCAGGGGAATCTGTGTTTCCTTTTGTTGCGTCATCTTGCTGTGTCAGCTCTCCGTATGTGCAGCACCATTCCTGGGCAGGCTGCACTTTTTTTCGCGCGCTGGGCGGCTCTCCTTACGGGGCGCACTCCTTGCGCGTGGGGCTCCCCTATGCGGGGGACACCCTGCGTGGCTCGGCACTTCTTGTGCGCTTCAGCGCTGGGCATGAGCCAGCTCCACACGGATCAGGGAGGCCCCGGGTTTGAACCGCGGACCTCCCATGTGGTAGACGGACGCCCTAACCACAGGGCTAAGTCCGCTTCCGGCTATTGTTATTGTTAATTTAACCAATTAAAAATAAATTTTCTAATTAATTTATTTCAGGCAACTCAGATAAGTAAGAAGAAATCACTACTGGTAGTTGAGGAAAACATGTTGCTTTCTTGTGTGTGTGCTTTGTTTTGTTTTTAATGTAAGAATATTTTATTTTTGCCTTAGCAGTTGACATAAAACTATCATGACTTCTAAAACCAACTGTGTTTTTTTCCCCAGCCTTTTCCTTGAATCATGAATTCATATACAGCTAGCAAGTGCTCTAAACCCACCTCCCATCCCCCAAATTGTAAAGAAAACAGGCCTATGTCCCTTCAGAAAAAACAAAGCTAGAAAGTAAAACTCTCAGAGTCTCCACCAACTACCCTGAGAGAAGTGGCTTCACCTGTGATGTCTCAGGAAAGGCCCACTCTTTCCTGCCAAATCACCCCTGTGGAAAAACACGTACTGCTAACCAGCAAGTCCAGAGTTTGGACCAGATGCCCTTTAAGAGGAAGAGGAATGATTATGATTTATTTCCTTTCCTTGGTTGTATTTAAAACTACATCTGAACCATAATCCAATACAAATAATATAAAATATAGTATAGTGATAAAGCCTGCCTTCTCCATTAAGAATGATTTCAGTGAACTCAGCTAACTGAAACTTACCATCTTATTCTAACACTGCTTCTGTGGTTAATTCTTTGTAAATATACATAAATATGACCCTTCCAATATTCTGGGAAATTTCAAGCATTTGACCTCCTCTCCTTTCAATGATTTTATCATCCAACAATATGACAGCCTCTTGAACCCAAGTTATCTCTTAGTCGTCTTTATCAATAACTGCAAGCCAGCTAGAATTCTGTTTTCAAGCATTCCATTCTAATAATCATCTCTTTACCTTCCAGAGCTTTCTCTCTACTTCTAATAAATTGCTAATAAATTCTTAGATCCCACCAGGATTTAGGATTTGTAGACTTGCTTTTTCACTTCCTCTCACACCCTTCGTTTTCTCATTTCTCACAGCGTACAAAGTTCAATTATTACAGCATTTCCTTGCATACAATCTCAACTCTCTTGCTCCTTGCTAGCTTTGTTCTCATGTGGCTAAACCTCAACCCTCATTAAAATCTAACTCCCCTACTCTGCTCCTGTTCCTGAAACCATGCAGCTGAATATGACAAAAGGAAAAAGATGATTAGCTGACTGGTCTTATTAAGTTCAGGGTTCTTCTGATCTTCAATTATGTCTCTAATGTTTTCTGGTAATTACAGTGTTTTACTTGTCCATTCAGACTCATATATGCCTAGACTACTCCATAACCTCTCCTCATCTATCTTCGCTGTCAGCTGATGACTTAGCTTTCTATTTCACTGAGAAAATGGGACAGACTACAACTTCCATAAGTCCCACAACTACGTCTCCCCACTTGCCTAAAATTGTGCTGATATAATACACATTTTGTCCTGATACTATGAATGCACTCATTGTGCTTTCAGCAAAGCCCAAAAGTCTCACATATGTACTTGAATCTATCTCCTTTCAATTACTGTAGGACTAAATTTATTCCAGAAAACTTCCCTCTCTTTCCTAAAGATTAATTTCCCCCTCTACTGGATTTTTTTCCCCCATCACCATAATTATATACACATAATCCTGTTTCTATCATCTTAAAAATCTATGAACTTCTTTTTTTCCTTTCAACTACCACATTCTTTCCTATCCTTCACAGTGAAATGCCGTAAAAATATAAAAGCACTTGCTGTTTGCAATTGCTTTTCTTTTATTCTTTATTCAAACACTCCAACCGGGTTTTCAGATCCATCAAATAGTTCCTGTTATGATCACCAGTCACCTCAAAATTGCTAAATGCAATGCTCACTTCTAAAACTTCTTTTCTCCCTTGACTTTCAGCAGCATTTGCTATCCCCTCTTTTTTAAACTTTTCTTACTTGGTTCTAGGGCATGACCATCTCTTGGTTTTCTTCTTACTTCTCTGACTTTTCCTCCTCTGACTCTTTTACCCGTATCTCCTTTATTTCCTTCATTCCTTTACACGGAACTGATACAGGGCTCCATCCTCAGACACTTCATTTCAATACATCCATACCCCTTTGTCAATCTCTTCCAGTCTAATAGCCTCAGATAATATGATATATAAATGAGTCCCTATTTTATGTTCCAGTTTGGACCTCTCTTCTGAACACCAGACTCATTTATTCAAGTGCACATTCAATATCTCCATTGGATTGTCTAAGAATTATTTCAATTATAAATTGATATTTTCCATATACTTCCTCCTCTTGAAATCTCCTTCTTCAATTAATGGCCACTTCATCCTTTCAGATGTTCAAGTCAAATCCTTGGCTTATCTTTTTCTTTCTCATCTCACATCTAATCCAGCAACAAATCTTATTCATTCTGTCTTCAATACATATTTAAATTCCAATAACTTTTCATTGCACCCACTACTAAGACTTTTTACTGGTCACCAACATTTATCTATAGGGTTATTGCAATATTCTTCTAACTGGTCCCCTGGGTCCTCCTTGAACCCCATACCCATCTGTTCTCATCTCAGCAGCCATACTGATCCTATTATAATATAATAGTATACATGTCCCTCCATTGCTGAGCATTCTACCATGACTTCCTACATCTTCCTTTCTCACTTCAAGTAAAGACAAAAGTTCTTGTAATGGCCCTGTAAGATGTAGACCCCCCTCACCATTATTAAGCTGACCTCATCTCCTACTATTTTCTACTTAGCTAATTCTGCTTTAGCCACATTGATCTCATGGTTTTCCTCAAACAAACAAAACAAAACAACAATAACAACAAAACAACAACACTAAAAGAATTTTAATTTTCTCTCCTCTCTGCTTGGACTAATATCCTCCCACATATTTGCATAGCTAGCCTCTTCTTTGTTATCCACTCTTTCATCTCTCTGGCATTCAGTCTGGATTTTTTTTTTCCATGACATGTCTTCTAGTTTATTAATTTTCTTTCTAGCTATGTTCTGCTGAAGCAATATGGCAAAAATCTTGGTTTCAGTTTATTGCATTATTCAGTTCTAGAATTTTTATTTGTTTATTTTCAAGTTTTCCTCTTTTCTGCCAAATATCTCAATCTTGTCCATTATTTCCTTAAGTTTATTAAGAATAATTAATTTAAATTTTGTGCTTCAGACATTGTATAAGTTAGCCAAATGGGTGCTGATGCAAAATACCAGAAATTGGTAGGTTTTTATAGAGGGTATTTATTTGCAGTAGGAGCTTACAGATACCAGGCCGTAAAGCATAAGTTACTTCCCTCACCAAAGTCTATTCCCTTGTGTTGGAGCAAGATGGCTGCCGACATCTGCCAGGGTTCAGGCTCCCTGGGTTCCTCTGGGCTCAGTTCCTCTGTTTTCTCCACAAGGTAAGATGTAGACTCTGAGCCTTTCTAGACTTTGCCTCTCTCCACAAGGTCAGCTGTAGACTATCAGGTGAATGGCTCTGTCTCTCTCCTTGGGGTTTCTGTCATGTCTAAGGAGCCATCTCTATTCCTCTGTGTTCCTCTCCTACCTCAGGTCCTTTCTTCCCAGGGCTTGCCTCTCTTTCCTCTGTGTGCTTACTTCCTGAGGCTCCAGCTTAAGACATCAGCATCAAACTCCAACATCAAAAATCTTCAACTCTGTCCTTTGCCATGCCATTTCGTTTATCTGTGTGCCCTAATGACATGGCCCAGTCAAAGCCCTATTCATGACTTAATCATGTTCAGGTACAGATCAGATTACAAACATAATCCAATATCTATTTTTGGAATTCATAACCATATCAAACTGCTACAGACATAGGCTCCACTATATGGAGTTCCAGTAGGTCTGTTTCTAAATTGTCTCTTGGTTTTCTTTTAGGTGATTTTGTCTCTTCGCATGCCTAACTAATTTTTTATTTAATGTTGGAAAGATATTACATAGGTAAAAGCTTGAGATAATGTGAAGCCTGTGGCTATGTTATCACCTCCAGATAGAATTTTCAATTTCATTTGGAAAATGGCTACAAGCAATAAAAATCTGGAAAAATCTTAATCCAGTTTCATGGAATGAGGTTATTTGAAGCTGAGATTTGGTTTCTGAAAAGGTTGGGTGTCTTTCAGAGCACTCTTACTTTTAAAATGTATTCCTTTGGGGCTTAAACTAATGCACAAATGGAAATTTAGTATCTATCCTTCCTTGATGACCTGGACTCCAATTTATGTACCTGAATCCCACAAGATTTTTAAAAATGCCACTAAACTCAGATTTTTGTTCTCTTCCAGAACAAGAAAATACTCCTATGGGGAAAAAAAAACCAGCTCTGTTTTAGTTTCCTAGGCTGCTCAAGGCGATGAGTTGGGTTAAACAACAGGAAAATATCCAAATCAAGTCCTCATCAAGGCAAGGTTTTCTTCCCCAAGACTGGCTGGTAGTGATCCTTGGCTCCTCTGTCACATGGCAGGGCATATAGTGGCATCTGCTGGTCTCATCCTCCTTTCTGGGTTTCATTAATTGCAGTTTCTTGATTCTGCTGCTTTTACTCTCTGCTCTGTCTGAATTTCATTATCTTATAAAGGACCCCAGTAATAGGATCAAGACTCAGTCTAATTAAGATGGGACACACCTTTACTGAAGTAACTGCATCAAAAGTCCTCCTTAAAATGGGTTCACACCCACAGGGATGGATTAAATTTAAGAACATGTTTTTCTGGGGGTTCATACAGCTTCAAACCACCACAAGCTCCAAATGCTGAACTCATCTCAGTAGATATCTTATATTTTTCTTTCCAGTTTTTGGACCTGTAATTCTTCAAAGTCTTCTTAGCTCTCCAATGACTTTAATGAGCTTTAAAAACATATTTTAAAACTTTTATAGATATCCTTAGCAAAGATGCTGGTTCAAATTGCTCTGTATATATTTTCTCTTATTTCCTTATTATTTATTTTCTCTTTCCTTCCTCAGTTTTTCTCAAAGTCTCTCAAAGTCCTAGCCACAGATTTTTTTTACATGTCATGGAAATGGAAATGAGGCTGAGTCAACATTTTAGAAATCATATCACTTTGGAGAAAATAATAATTAACCTCTTTCTGAGTTAATAACGAGAAAACAGAAATAGAATGAAAATTTTGAACTCAAATATTTTCGTGCCAAGAATTAAAATATGGAATATTGACTTAAAAAAAAAAACTGCTTTCTCTTACATACTTCATTCTTAGGAAATACCTGCAAACTTTGCTTGCAAAATATAAATTGAAAACATTATAAAGCACTGGTGGGATGAATTACACTAGGAAAAGCTAGACCAGAAAGTCAAGTTGGCCAGTACACAAGATACCATGCCCAAATGTATTTCCAAATACAAGTACCAACAGCTTTTTCTACTGGTCTCTTGGTCACTATTATTCTACTTGCTTCTTTATACTGAATTTTCTGACAGTTCCTCTAACCTGAATAGGGACTGGACAGCATCATTCAGGGCCTACTTTCTAATATGTGAGTATAGGTCCAAGTAGACAGGTACTCAGGTGAAAAATTGGTAGGCCCAGAAACATATTTTGGGAATTCAGTCAAGGAATTGAGAATCAAAGTCTCAGGCCAAATATAAAAAGATAAGGTTTGTTAAGGACAGTATCATCATTGATTATTATCCTAATTTTACGGAAAATAATTGAGCTCACATAAGGTAGACAGTCTATTTTGAATAATTGCTCATATTTCAGCTCATCATTCATGCAAGAAATGTGTATTGATATAATTTGACTTTAGGGTAAACATAGAGAAACTTTCAAAAGCAAAAATAGAATTAAAATAGGAAAAGCAGCATTCTAAAAATCTTTAAAAACAAGCATATCTATAGGAAATAGAAACTATTTTTGTAATGCACTCTTTGTCAAACCAAGATCAAGGTAATGTTTAAGGCTGAATCTCATTCTCTCAGTAATGGAAAAAGCAGAAGCCTAGCTATATGATAATAACAACCGTCAAACAAGGCTTATACACCTGAAAAATTAGCATCATAGACTGAAATTTTATGCATTTCGGTCCTACCTCAAGGGGGAAAAAATCACCATCTGCTTCTCCTTGTTGTTGCATGCCTCTTATGAATATGGAAAATAGAAAACTAGAACACCAAAATTCTCTAGGCGTTGTTTGGCTGTATTTAATAGGTAATTGGGAGAAGATGAGGGTTGGGGTGTGATAGAAGACTGTAGGAGATCTCCTCATATTTTGTCCTCAAATGGTGTGTGTTCACATTTGTATGTGTTTTATTCCTATTGCTCCATAAATGGTATCACTTATATAACACCGATCATGCCAGCCTTCTTCCTTAATAGGCTCTGCCATGTGCAGCCAGTGAGATGAGTTTCTTAAAATGTGAAAAAGTTTGGCTGTCTTGAAAAGAAAACTACCTTTTCTAACACCTGTGTGAAGGATAGCAACACATTAAGGAAACTTTAAGACAGAGTTATAACATTTCTCTTTGTAAGTTCTAAGTACTGTAGATGACATAGTAGAATATAAAGTATTCTGGGGACTTAAAACTCCTTCATTTGCATACCTGGTCAACTATATTGTAAATCCCATCAGATATTTTCTTTTATTAACTCTTCAGTTTTTCAATTTAATCATTAGTGCTAGTTCATAAGTTAATATAATCAAAAGTTTAGAGAATTGATAACTTTTATGAATCTTAAGTTTATCCTGAAAAATGTAAAGAACACTGATTTTTATTAGTTGGGGTGGCTTTTTTTTTTGTCTTTATTTATTTTTTAATATTACATTCAAAAAATATGAGGTCCCCATATACCCCCCAAACCCTCACCCCACTCCTCCCCCCATAACAACAATCTCCCCCATCATCATGAGACATTCATTGCATTTGGTGAATACATCTCTGAGCATCGTTGCACCTCATGGTCAATGGTCCACATCATAGCCCACACTCTACCACAGTCCACCCAGTGGGCCATGGGAGGACATACAATGTCCGGTAACTGTCCCTGCAGCACCACCCAGGACAACTCCAAGTCCCGAAAACTTCCCCACATCTCATCTCTTCCTCCCATTCCCTACCCCCAGCAGCCACCATGGCCACTTTCTCCACACCAATGCCACATTTTCTTCGATTACTAATCACAATAGTTCATGAATAGAATATCAGTAAGTCCATTCTAATCCATACTCTATTCCTCCATCCTGTGGAACTTGGAATGTTTGTGTCCACTCCACATCTATATCAAGAGGGGCCTTAGATTCCACATAGATGCTGGATGCAATCCTCCTGCTTTCAGCTGTAGGCACTCTTTGCTCCCTGGTGTGGTAGTTGACCTTCTTCAACCCCATGTTAGCTGAGTGGGGTATGTCCAGTAAACCAGAGTGTAGGAACTGAAGTCTGTTGAGGTTCAGGGCCTGGCTATCACATGGTCAGTCCAGAGATTCAGGTCCTCTGGGTATATATTAAACCCCAGTGCCAACTACAGTTCCGGTAAAAGTAACAGGAGAGGCTTGCAAACAAAGATCACATCTGCACAGCTCCAACACACAGAAACACCAACTCCAAAGTAGGGTCAACTGACATGGCACTGAACTCCATCTGCCATGGCCATAGAACCTGTGGGTCTCTGTAGCCCTCAGAAGGACCAATACCCCGGGTTGTATCTACTTTACCTGTCTCTGCGACTCTGCTCATGTGTGCATAAGGGCAACTCCTCTGATAACCTCCCGGCTCTTTTCGGAGACTCATAGCCATATAAACTCATTTGTCCTTTCCATTTCCCCCTTTTATTCAGGTCAAAAAGCATTTTTAACTACTGGTATCATATGTAGATTGAGATATTCTGCTGGTCCGAGTTGACCCTTTTATTCAAGGTCATTTTCTAGTTATATTATCAGCTGGTATTTGGTAGTAATCCCTCGGTGCCAGGGAGACTCATCCCCGGGAATCATGTCCCACGCTGGGCAACACTTATTGCAGTGATGGAAGGCAAAACATCAAAAACAAAGCTTTTGCATTTTTAAATTTTTTGATACCCCAATTTATTTTTACCTTAATTTTTCTAAATTAATATGTATTCTATAACCTTTAAATTCATCACTATATTCCATTTTACTATTAATGGAACCTGGCAATATATTGGGCTTCACTTTTCAGGAAGTTTTGGATCACAGAGAGGTTCAACAATGGCAGGGGAGGAATACTGGTATGGGATGTTATTGACAGGGGACACATGGTTGGCAGGGAGTTCTACAGGGCATATATCCAGGGTACATAAAAATGTTTGGATATTTTCATAGTGGATACAATTAAAAACAACAACTGAGGGAGTGTTGAGTTCCTAGCCAGGGGAGCTCTATCACAGTCCCTAAAGGAACAGCAACAATCCCCCAAGTGCAACGGCAAAGACCAAAAAAAGAAGGAAGGTCCAACAATGAGCTCTTGACACTAATGACTATGCTTGTGATCTTGTACACCTGAAATAAGAACAAGGTCTAGAGCTGCAGGGTGCCTAAGAGTTACCTCCTGAGAGCTTCCGTGTTGCTCAAATGTGGTCAGTCTTGAAGCCAAACTCAGCATGTAAATGTGGTAGTTTTTTGATGTGTGTAGGTGGCTAGGCCAATTTATAGTCCCCAGACTTTTAATCAAACACAAATCAAGATGCCAAGTAAAGGGAGGTGTGAAAATGTCATTAGAGTCTCTAGTCACCTGAATTTAAATTAGGGAGATTATCCTGGGTGGACTTACCTAATCAGGTAGGAGGTATAAAAATAGGGCTTAAGCATCTCTTGTAGTCTGAAAGAAAATTCTGCCTCTGCACAACTTTTGCCCATGTCAGTGGGATTCCAGTCTGCTTGGGATCTTTCCTTTCTGTTTTACAGATTTTGAACTTACTGAGCCAGCCCCCACATCTGTGTTAGCCAAGCCTATATAATCTGTATCTCTCTTTCTGTTTCCCTTTGTCCTTTCTCTCTCCTAGTTTTGCTCTCTGGTTGAATCCTGATACATTGGATCAACACTTTTAATAAAAATCATGTGCACTGAAAACACACACCTGAACTTTTACTTAGAGCCTACAGTGGTAGAAAGCAAGAGAGAAGAGAGTTGGGAATAGATAGTTAGGAAACTAACATTGCCAAAACTATTCTTCTGGTGTTCTGTTCCTCTATAACAAACTAACTGAGAATTTAGGGGTTTAAAACAACAATTTTACTTGATTTTTCATTTGGGGGCTTAAAAGTTTATGAAGAGCCTCTCTGTTTAATTTGTCTCTGATCCACATGATATCAGCTAGGGTGGCTGGAAATAGATCAGAAGATAATGACTAAGTGGAGATAAGCCATCAAAACTTCCGGCAATATCGTAATACCACAGAGACAAAACTTTGAGCTTGGGAATGACAAAGAATCCTGAACTTGGCCATCTAAAATTACAGAGAGAATGAAGGTATAGAGAAGTGAGCTTGGCACTTCAGTTTTCCTTGGAGTCATATGCCAATTTTTTAAGCTTCGTAGGACAGAGAGTGAAAGTGATAAACACAAAGCCTCTGAAAGGCAGAGAAGTGTTGTTGTTGTTGTTTTATTCTTTTTTTTAATAAGTCATATAGTGCTAAGGAGACAAAAAGTAGAAATAGAATCTGCCAAAAGGGAAAGTCTCTAGAATACCCACAGCTCTCAGTGGGGAGCCCTGGTAGGCTAAACTGTAGATGTAAGAACTAATTAGAAGGCAAGTCTTAAAAAATTGCACTCAGTTTTAAACTGAGCAGCTTAGTTCCTGCTCTAAATGTACCACAAATAATAGACCAAATACACTATGGAAGAAGATAACATCATCAAAAATCTCAAAAATGTTTTCATATACAATATACACTATCAGTTTATATTACCAGTAATATTAAGAAACTAGACTTATAGAAAAATGAACAGTAGATTCAGGGTAACAAAATTATTACAGTTCTCAGAATAATGATGGAAATACGTTCAAGAAAATATATGTTAATGTAGAAACCTTATAAAAAAGGATCAAGTGGAAAGTCATTATTTTTAAAAAGGCAATAATGAAATAATGATCTAAATAAATGATTTTAACAGCACATTGGAATCAGCTAAAGAGAAAATTAGTGAAATATCAGAAAGATCAGTAGAAAATATTCAGTCTGAAAAATGTAGTGTCAAAGGAATAGAAATGTAGAAAAGGACCTAAGAGGTATATGAGGCATGGAGGAAAGGACTGACAGTTATGTGATTAGAATCCCAGAAAAGGAGGACAGAATGAATCAAAATCAATACTTGGAAAGACAATGGTTAATAATTTTCAAAATCAATGTAAACATGTATTTATACCTTCAGGAAACTCTTTTAACACCAAAAGTGTGAATAATAAGGAAACCACCCTCAATTTTCATATCACAGTCAAATAAATACTAATTTCAAATAGAATATCTTATAAGCAGTCAGAAAACAAAGCTACATTACCTCTAAAGGAACAACAATAAGATGGAAGGCTCTTTTTTCAATGAAAATAATGGAGGGATGTACATTTTTTCAAGGGCACATGATATATTTACCAAATTTGACCACATGCTTGACCATAACAAAAGTCACAACAAATTATCAAGAACTAAAATCATTCCTAAATACCTCCTTTATAACCAATAGAATTTAGCTAAAATTAATGAGAAAATTCCTCAGTGTTTAATTAAATAACACAATTGAAACCAGTCCATAATTCAAAGAACAAATCATGGGGAAAACAAAATATTTTTAATTGAATCATTAAGGAAGGATAACATATCCTCATTTACGGAAAGTTGCCAAAAGAGATTTATATTGAAATCATAGCCCAAATGCACATGTGAGAGAGGAAAACTTAAATAACGTTGCTCTATAAATCTCTCTCAAATACTTAAAGATCAAATTCAAAAAATTAAAAGGAAGGCAATAATGATAAAAGCTGAAATCAGTGAAATAGATAATAAATATACATTAGAGAGTACCAAAAAAACCAAAGATTTATTTTATGGGGAAAGAATAATAAAATTGATAAATTATAGCAATTTTAATCTAACAAAATGAAAATAAAGTATCAGAAATAAAAAAGGAGACAACAGTACAAATTTTATAGATCTTACAAATTTTATAAGATATTATGAAATTTGCCAATAAATATAAAATGTATATTATATGGACAAATTCCTGTAAAACACAATGTAACAGATTTTATCAAGGATAAATAGAAAAATTAAATCATAATATATATATTAAAGATATTTATTCTATCACTAAAAACCTTTCAGTAAAGAAAAACTCAGTCTCAAATTGTTTCAGTTCTGAAATTTTCCAAATATTTAATAAAAGCTAAGAAATGTTTTTAAAAATCTCTTTTGTAAAATTGACAAGTTTCTTCAAAATATACATGGAAATGGAAATGGCCAACAATTGTCAGTCTTGGAGAAGAGCAAAGATGGAGAAGGCATGTTACCAGATAACAAAATTTATTATAAGCTAACTTAATTTATGTGTATGGTACAAGCACAGACAAATCAGCCAATGAAACAAAATATAAAGTTCAGAAATAGACTGACACATATATGGTCACTTTGTGAAAAAAGAGCCCTGAAATGCAGTGAGGGGGAAGAATGTCCTTTTCAATAAATGGTGCTAGGTCAGGATATCATCTTGATTGGCGTAAGAAGAAGCATCTTAATCGCTATTCAGCATCATGCATAAAACTCTATTCCAAATAAATTTAAAATTAAAATGTAAATTAAATATGATGCCTCTAGAAGATAAACTAGCAAATACATTTTGGTCTTTGAATGGACAAAGATTATTTTTTAAATTGGTCTAAACACAGAAGAAAGTAGATCAATTGTACTATATTAAAACAAAGAACTACTGTTCATGAAAAGACCCCCTTATTACAATTATGAAAAAGAAATATGAAAAAAAATTATGAAAAAGAAAGCACAAATTAGGGTAGTTTATTTGCAATATTTATATCTAGCAAAACCCCCCCCACAATATCCAGAAAATAATAGGTAACTTCTACATATTAATAAGAACAAGGTAAACATTTAAATTAAAAAAAAATAGGCAGCATCTTAAATTCCAACTTTACAAAGAGGACATCAAATTGTCAATAAATATGTGAAAAGCTCTCAGCCTTATTATTCGTTAGGCAAATGCAAATTAAAACCACAATGTGATTCTCCCAGCATGAAAACTACCATAACAACTAAATGAAAAAGACTGACAATCAAGATTGAGTAAGTGATGTCAAGGATATAGAATAACTGGAATGCTAAAACGAGGCTGTTTACTTCCTCTGAAACCATCTTGGGAAACTCTTTGGCATATACTGTGATGTAGCAATTTCCACAGCTATGTCAACAACTATCAGAATTGTGAACACAATTTACCAAAAGATATGTATAAGAATGTTCACAGCAGTGCTATTGATAATAAACCAAGAAAATCTGCAGTGAAATTTTCATCAACATTAAAGAGATATTTGGGACATTCATACAATGAAATATCATATAGCAGTGGGAATGAATGAATGATTGCTATGCTCACACATGACTGAATCTTACAAACACAATGTTGAGTGGATGAAGGCAGATGCACATATATATTGCAATGACTCCATTTATTTAAAATGCTGAAACACAGGCAACAAATTTATAGTTACAGAAGTCAAGATAATGGTTATTTTTGGGGTGGCTTAATTACAAGAAAAGGGAATGAGTTGGGATTTCTGAAGCACTGACCATATACTATTTCTAGTTCTGGATTCCCATTACATATTTGATTTCATTTCTTAAAAATCTATCAATTTTGGACACTTTTCTATGTATGTGTTGTATTTCCATAAAAAAGTTGATTTAAAAAAATAAAAACAAAATAATGTTAGTTGGCATCCACAGTGGCCAAGGCACTGTGCTAGGTGAGGAAGGTTGTGGAAGGTAAATCAAATGGGCTTGTGGTTCAAGTGGGCTTGAATTTGAATTATAGTAGTGCGATTTATGGTCCTATGACCTTGGAAAAATTATTTAATATCTCTGAGCAATTTAAACATCTTTAAAAAATCACAATGCTTGTCTGTGGCATAAATTGTTCACAGTTCTCTACTTCTTCCAGATTAAGTAACAGCACTTACACTGTGTGGTGATGCCAATGTGCACATCTTTTAAACAAATAAACCACTCAATAAAAATCTATTTTTATTGTCTATGGCCAGTACCCATCACTGTGTTAAATTGTAGCTGTTCAATTGAATCATTCATGGCTCTGGCTTGTAAGGAACTCACAACTTCTGAGGAAAAACCCAAGAAAACAAACTATATGCCTTGTTGTAAAACGCAAGCTCCAGCACAACAGGGATCATGCTTGTCTTGTTCACTGTCTTAGCTTTGGGGCTATGTATGGAAAAGTTTCTTGCCCCAAGGAACAATAAATACTTACAGAATAAATGAAGAGATGCAGGAATGAAAAGTGCGGTGATTGAAGACTTATTTCCTAGTGGGAGAGTGAAGGATACAGTGGGAACCTTCATCTGGGAGGTCAAGAAGAATCTCTGGATACGATGGAGCATTGTAGAAAAGTTTAAGGGGTGAGTAGATGTTCATAGCATGGCTTGGTGGGAGAGAAAACTGAGCGGGTATAGCAAAGAGGGAAAAAAGCTTTCCAAGCAAAGGAAACACCCTTGAAAGAAAGTTCTGAAGATTTTTCACCTGCTCTACAGAACAGAAAATCGGAGCAAGATAAAAGTAAAAATCATGAAGGAAGCAAAGTGTTTCTTCAATACTTGGTACATTCTCTGTAAGTTCTCCCTACACTCATGATACACATTTGGTGATTATTTTGAATTACCCCCCAAGACCAGGTGACTTCCAGATTTCACAGCTAACTCCTCTTGTTCTTCATTATAATTTCAAATAGTAAAAACAGCTTAACCTTTTAGATTTATGATATACTGTTTCAAAGTAATACAATCTTTTAAAATCCTCACTCAACGGAATGGATAAATTGAGGATGCTGAGCTCTATGAGGGCTTTTTTGGGTTATGCAGGACTCTTTCTAGTATTACTGAGCGTAAGCCTTAGCTTAACTGTCACCTTTGTTAATTCTTGCCTGATACAAGGCACAGACTTTAGTCCTTGATACTGGGGATTCTTCTCTATGTAGCAGCATATACCTTTTATCTTATCTGTACTTAGTCTGCCGCCTCCTGGAGGTCTATGATGGTTAGGCTAACTGTGTCAACTGGCCAGGTAATTGTGCCCATTTGTTTGGTCAAGCAAGCACTGGGTTAATTGTAATACAAGGACATTTACAGACTTTAGTCATCAGTGAGTTTACTGCATAGTTGACTGATTACCTATACATCAGTCAGGGAGATTGCCATCAGCAATGAGTGACACTTTATCCTATCGGTTGAATGCCTTAAAAGAGGAAGTGGTTTCAGTGTTAAGGGACAATTTCCCAGCTCCTGTTTGGAGAGTCAATGTCTCCCAGAAACTCATCAAGGACCTTCACTGGACTTCCATCAGAACCCCTACAGTTTGCAGCCTGCCTGTGGAACCTGGACTTGTATATCCCATGGTCATGTGAGAGATTCTTGTAAAATCACTTACTCCTGACAGATATCTCCTGTTGATTCTGTTTCCCTAGAGAACCCTGCCTAATATAGTTTGGTACTGGAGTAGTTCTTAAGGAACCAGAGTCTTAAACACGGTCTATCTGAAGGGGTTCTGGGAGTTTTGCAATTGGCTCTCTACTCTAATCGGACTTAAGGGTATTATTGGCTCCCTTTCCAATAATGAAGAAGCATTATTGGAAAGGGAGCCAATTGCAAAACACTTATAAGAAGCAAGAATCTGGGTGAGAGTGTTTTTAACACCTTAACAGAGTTTTGTGGAATCAAAAGGTACAATGATGTTAGCTTGCTTGTCCTAGATACTCTGGATACTGTTACAAAAGAAAGAGATGAGTTAAGGGCGCATGAATAATGCAAAAGTTTCCATGTGTGCTCTGAAAGAAAATCTTGTCTCCTGTAGCCACAGGCTCGAAATATCTGAGAACCAAACTCAGACTCTCATTGTACAAGTTGCAGAGTCACAAAGGAAACTAAAATCTCAACCCATCAGGGTTTCTGCAGTTAAAGTGAAGGCATTGATTCAAAAGGAGTGGAACCCAGAGGACTGGGAGACATGGAATGATGATAATATTGGTGGGGACATTGGAACCAAAAATTCTGCCAAGACTTTACCAGATAAGTTTGCAATGGCATGCGCTGTGGAGACCACAGTTTGCCAACCTTGTTTCATCCAGCCTCTAGCCTGCCCCATGGAGTCTGGACCTCCTCCCAGCCCTCAGGCAGGTACCAGCCAAACTCCAGCAGGCACTGCTAAGTCTCCAGTCTTTGCTGAGGAAACTGCCTTCCAACCCCTGCCTGAAGAAATTAATCCTGTCTCGCCAGAAGAAAATGCAAAGGAATGTCCTGAGGTCAGTAGCTTGCAAGGTATTTTCAATCCTTCTCCTTATACACCCCCATCACCCCTCTTGTCTTTGAGACCTAATATTAGAATAAAATCACAAGCCCCCAAAGATGAAATTCAAAGTGTGACCCATGAGGAATTATGGTATACTCTGAAAGAACTGCATGAGCTTTCAACTTATACTGGCAGAAATCAGGGGAATATGTGTGGGAATGTATACTTAGGGTATGGGATAATGGTGGAATGAATATAAAGTTGGATCAGGCTGAATTTATTGATGTGGACCCACTAAGCAGAAATTCTGAATTCAGTGTTATATTTTGAGGGATTAAAAAGGGCTCTAGCAGTTTGTTTGAGTGGCTGACTGAAATACCGGCCAAAAGATAGTCTAGCATGTCTAAGGTTGAGATGCCCAATTGCCCTGGTATCTGTAGAAGAGGAGATTCAAAGACTTAGAGAGATTGGAATGCTAGAATGGATTTACAATTTGAGACCTGCCCACCTACTCCAGGAATGTCCAGGGGACACACCTTTAACCAAAACTGATAGGAATTTGTAAGACTCCATCTTCCCTGAAGAGCTCTGTGGTTGCTCGTCTCCACAGTCCAGATATTAGTGTAGGGAGGGCTGTAGTAGAATTAGAATCCTTAAACATTATGAGAATAATTAGATCTCAGTCCAGTAAAAGTCAAATATCGCCAGTTAATCGCCAAATACAAGGTGGGCATGGCTACTGCAATGAAAGGCAGATCCAAAGCAGCACTGAAAATAGTCGGAGTCACATTGAGTTATGTTTTTGGGTAATATATCATAGGGTACCTAGAAGTGAAATAGATGGGTACTCTACTAAATTTCTTCTGGATCTGTATAGGCAGAAGAGTTCTAGGTTGAGTGAACAAAACCCTAACTCAAATTACAGACACAGAGAATCCTGGCCCCTTAATAAATTCTCAGACTTGAGACAGTTTACAGACCCAGAGCCCCTTAAATAGGGAGAAGGCCAGGCCCCTTGGGGAAGGATCCTGTTAAACTGCCAAAAATTTATACTGTTAATCTTCCTCCCACCTTTCTCCAAGGAGACCTATGGCCTTTCACTAGAGTAACTGTACTTTGAGGAAAAGGAAATGACCAGATATTTCAGGGATTATTAGACACTGTCTCAGAAGTGACATGAATTCCAGGAGACCCAAAACATCACTGTGGTCCACCAGTCAGAGTAGGGTCTTATGGAGGCCAGATGATTAATGGAGTTTTAGCTCAGGTCCATCTCACAGATCTCACAGTTGGTCCAGTGGGTTCCTGGACCCATTCTGTAGTTATTTTCCCAGGTCTAAAGTGCATAATTGAAATAGACATACTCAGTAACTGGCAGAATCCCCACATTGGATCCCTGACTTGTGAGGTGAGGGCTATTATGGTTAGAAAGGCTCAGTGGAAGCCACTAGAACTGGCTATACCTAGCAAATTCATAAATCAAAAGCAGTACCAGATTCCTGGAGGGATTGCAAAGATTAGTGCCACCCTCTAGGACCTGAAGGATGCAGGGGTGGTGATTCCCACCACATCCCCATTCAATTCTCCTATTTGGCCTGTGCAGAAAACAGATGGATCATGGAGGATGACAGTAGATTATCGTAAACTTAACCAGGTGGTGATTCCAATTACAACTGCTGTCCCAGATGTGGTACCATTGCTTGAACAAATCAAACATCCCTTGGTACCTGGTTTGCAGCTGTTGATCTGACAAATGCTTTTTTCTCAATTGCCATTAGTAAGGACCACCAGAAACAGTTTACTTTCAGCTGGCAAGGCCAGCAGTATACCTTCACTATCCTGCCTCAGTCATAATATTGTCATAATATTGTCTGCAGGAATCTTGATCATCTCTCCCTCCCACAAGACAGCACACTTGTCCATTATATTGATAATATCATGTTGATAGGACCTAGTGAGCAAGAGGTAGCAAAGACTCTAGACTTACTGGTAAGGCATTTGCATGAGAGAGGATGGGAAATAAATCCAACTAAAATACAGGGTCCTTCCACCTCAGTGAAATTTCTAAGTGTCCAGTGGTATGGGGTATGTCAAGACATCCCTTCTAAAATGAAGGATAAGCTGTTGCATCTGGTCCCTCCTATGACCAAAAAAGAGGCACAATGCTTAGTTTGTCTTTATGGATTTTTGAGACAACACATTTCTCATTTGGGTGTGCTACTCCAGCCCATTTACCAGGTGACCAGAAAAGCTGTGAGTTTTGATTGGGAACTGGAATAAGAGACGGCTCTGTGACAGGTTCAGGCTGTTGTGCAAGCTGTGTTACCACTTGGGCCATATGATCCAGCAGATCCAATGATGCTGGAAGTTTCAGTGGGACATAGAGATGCTGTCTGGAGCCTTTGGCAGGCCCATATAGGAGAATCACTTTGAAGACCCTTAGGATTTTGGAGTAAAGCCCTGCCATCCTCTGCAGATAACTACTCTCCTTTGGAGAAACAGCTTTTGGCCTGCTATTGGGCCTCAGTAGAGACTGGACACTTAACCATGGGCCATCAAGTTACCATGAGACCTGAGTTGCTGATCTTGAGCTGGTTATTATCTGTCCCACCAAACCATAAAGTTGGGCATGCACAGCAGCAGTCCATAATAAATGAGATAAGGTACATATGAGATAAGGCTCAAGCAGGTCCTGAAGGCACAAATAAGTTACATGAGGAAGTAACCTAAATGCCCATGGTAACCACCCCTACCATGTTACCTTCTCTTTCCCAGCTCACAGCTTTGGCTTCTTGGGGAGTCCCTTATAATCAATTGACTGAAGAAGAGAAAATTCAGGCCTGGTTTACAGATGGTTCTGCATGATATGCAGGTACAACCCAATGTGGACAGCTATAGTACTGCGGCCTCTTCCTGGAATATATCTGAAGGATAGTGATGAGGGCAAATCCTCCCAGTGGGTAGAACTTTCAATAGTGCACCTAATTGTTCATTTTGCTTGGAAGAAGAAATGGCCAGAGTTGTGCTTGTACACTGATTCATGGGCTGTTGCAAATGGTTTGGCTGGATGGTCAGGGAATTGGAAGGAACATGATTGGAAAATTGGTGACAAAAGTGATCTGGGGAAGAGGTATGTGAATAGACCTTTCTGTGAGGGCAAACAACATGAAAATATTTGTGTCCCACATGAATGCTCACCAGAGGGTGACTTCAGCAGAAGAAGATTTTAATAGTCAAGTAGATAAGATGACCCACTCTGTGGTAATGCTCTGCCTCTTTCTGCAGCCACTCCTGTCATTGCCCAATGGGCTCATGAACAAAGTGGTCGTGCAGGTAGGGCTGGAGGTTATGCATGGGCTCAGCAACATGGACTTCCTCTTACCAGAGTTGACTTAGCTACAGCCACTGCTGAGTGCCCAGTCTGCCAGCAGCAGAGACCCACACTCAGCCCTTGAAATGGCTCCATTTCTTGAGGTGACCAGCCTGCCACCTTGGGCAGGTTGACTACACTGGACAACTTCTACCATGGAAGGGGCAGTGATATGTTTTAACTGGACTAGAAACATACTCCAGATATGGATTTGTATTTCCTGCATGCAGTGCTTTTTCCAAAACTACCATCTGTGGACTTACTGAATGTCTTATCTACAACTATGGCATTCCACACAACATTGCTTTTGATCAAGGAACCCATTTCACAGCAAATGATGTGCAGAAATGGGCACATGCTCATGGAGTTCACTGGTCTTACCATGTTCTCCATCACCCTGAAGCAGCTGGATTAATAGAACAGTGAAATGGCATTTTGAAGACCCAATTATGGTACCAACTAGGTGGCAATACCTTGCAGGGCTGAGGCAGTGATCTACAGGGGTCTGTGTGTGTTCTAAATCATTGTTCATGCTAAGGCACTGTTTCTCCCATAACCAGGATCCATGGGTCCAGGAATCAAGGGGTGGAAATGGGAGTGGCACCACTCACTATTACCCCTGGTGACCCACTAGGAATATTTTTGCTTCTTGTCCCTGCAACCTCAAACTCTGCTGGTCTACAGGTTTTAGTTCCAAAAGGAGGACTGCTGTCACTAGGGAACACAATAATGATTCCATTGAACTGGAAGTTAAAACTGCCACCCAGGCACTTTGGGCCCTTCTTATCTCTGAATCAAGAGGCAAAGAATGGAAATACTATACTGACCTGGGTGTTTGATCTTGACTATCAAGGGGAAATAGGCCTGCATCTACATAATGTGGGTAAAGAGGAGTTTTCCTGGAATACAGCAGATCTTCTAGGGTGTCTCTTAGTACTGACATGTCCTATGAATGAAGTCAATGGAACATTGCAAAAACCCAATCCAAGCAGGCCTAACAACAGCCCAGAATCTTCAGGAATGAAAGTTTGGGTCACCCCACCAGGGAAAGAAACACGGTCAGCTGAAGTGCTTGCTGAAGGTAATGGGAACATGGAATGGGTAGTGGAGGAAGTTAGTGATAAATATGAAATTTGACCATGTGACCAGTTACAGAAATGAGGACTGTAATGGTCATGAATCTTTCTTCCTTGTTTTGGTATGATGATGATTGTATGTACACAAAGCAAATTTCTTTGTCTTCTTCCCCAACCTTTCCCTTATCATATGACAAGTTATATCAGTTTCATTCATAATATTTGAAGACGTCAAATTTGAGAGTAAATATTACCCAAGAACTTGCACCCTATTCTGTAAGGAATTAATATATTCCTGGTTGTATGCAGGAAAGTTGAACAGTGTTAGGTGGAAATATATATATATATATATATGTATATGTATATATATATATGTATGTATGTATGTATGTCTGTTATGTTTTTACTTAGAGACTAAGTATGGCTTAAGGTAATGTGTATGGTTGCCGAGTTGACAAGGGGTAAACTGTGGTGGTTAGGCTTATGCATCAACTCGGCCAGGTAATTGTGCCTATGTCATTATGGCATAGATAGCTGATTACATTTATATCAATTAGGGAGATTGCCATCAGCAATGATTGGTGCTTTATCCAATGCCTTAAAAGGGGAAGTGATTTCAGGGAGAATTTCCCAGCTTGTGTTTGGATAGCCAACATCTCCCAGAAACTCATCAAGGACCTTCATTGGACTTTCATCAGAGTCCCTGATTTGTAGCCTGCCTGCAGAATTTGGAGTTTGCATCCCCATAGTCATGTGAGAGATTCTTATAAAATCACTTACTATTGACAGATATCACTTGTTGATTCTGTTTCCCTAGAGAACCTGACTAATATAAGGTCCAGTTCGGTTTTGTTTTTCTTTCCTTGTATTCTTTGTGCCCATTAGAGTCCTTAGTAATCAGAAGTCTCTCCATAAATATTTGTTGAAAATGAATATAAATAAAATAGTGCCTATTTTAAAGGACTTGAACAGGGGACAATGTATGGTTTCTTTAAATACACAGTTTACTTTTAAATGTACATTGAGTTTGTTCTAAAATAGAATTGTGTAACAGAATGGATTTGATTTTCCAATCTGAAATTGTCTTCTAGGCAGGAGATTTAAATTATTCATGATCAATTTCTTAATGATTCCCAAGTCACCATTGAACTTGCCTGTGGCACCAGCTGATCCAATGTGCTGACTCAAGCTCAGGCAGGCAGGGGGTGTCTCTGGGGAATTGAGATACAGATGGAAAGATCTGTGGTATCCTGTCCTTTGTAAATCAATATATTGATAAACTCAAAGACCCTGAGGAATATGGAGAGAGAATGTCCCAAAGGAGAACTTCCTATTTCCCTGAAGCGATCAAGAGGGCAATGATGAGAAATAAACACAGTATGAATGCAATTGCAGTGATCCAGTGTTAACAAAAGGCACTTGCTCCACAATGCATTGTCGCTTGCTTCCTGAAGCCTATTTCACCACTTTCCCTTTATAGAACCCTAATAGTTGGTGAGACTGAGCCTTTCCTCCACTGCAAAAGTGGTCCTGGTTAATATATACCACATAGTATAATCTATTTCACCTTACTTAGTATAGCAGTCAGCCAAAGGGGTGCTGATGCAAAATATCAGAAATTGGTTGGTTTTTATAAAGGGTATTTATTTGGGGTAAGAGCATACAGATACCAGGTCACAAAGTATAAGTTACTTCCACCAAAGTCTATCTTCATGTGTAGGAGCAAGATGACTGCTGCTGTCTGTGAGGGTTCAGGCTTCCTGTGAACTCAGCAGCTCTGTTTTTTCCACAAGGTCAGCTGTAGACTATAAGACTCTCTAAGCTTTGCCTCTCTCCATAAGACCAGCTGAAGACTATCAGGCAAACGGCTCTGTCTCTTTCCCTGGGGCTCCAGTCTTTTATCTGTGAGTCCTCACCAACCAAGGGGTGGGGACTCAACACCCTAATAACATGACCCAATCAAAGCCCTAATCATAACTCAGTCATGTCCAGGTACAGACCAGATAACCAACAAAATCCAATATCTATTTTTGGAATCATAACCATATCAAACTGCTACACCCAGCAATTGACTCAGGGGGGGGCAGACCTTGGGCACTCACCAAATCATGACAAGTCTCTGACCACAGCGATGATACCTGTGATATTATAAAGGGCTTTGTATCATAGAAGCAAAATCAGATTATTTACAGCAGTATGGGCAGATATACCACTTTATTTCTGCCATCAACATAATGATTTTTAAAATACAAATCTAAAACAGTGACCATTTTCTATAGTGAGTAGTGTGTAGTTTACTGAGTGAAACCAATTTTTTTCATTTGAGTGTGATACCCCATGCTGTATATTATACATTCTTCATGGGGGTGACATAGCTCCCTATGGGGTGAAAATTGGTTCTTGAGGGAGTGAAAAGAAACATATTACCATGGCTGTGTGGCTTTCCAAAAGAACACAGTACATAAACAGGTACATAGTATGAATCTATGGTACTAAATATCATGAGAAAGATTATTAGGAAATAAATATAACTAAAAAGGCTCCTATGAGGGGCAATAATGAAAATAAAGGATGAGAAACACTTCTGTAGATTGTTTTTGATAAAATATAAATTCTCTACTAGTTGTGTTAGCATCCCCCCCTTTCTCCTCCCAACTGACTTCTAATTTTTAGGTGATTTTTGGAATCTAATTTTATCAACAGTTCAAGCAAACCTCTACCTGGGAAGTCCAATCCATAGAAAACAAGTTGGAAGACTGCCATGTGTCATCCTCAATTCTGTGATGGGCACGGCAGGCAGAAGCAGTGTCCCTCGAGTGGAAAGTACTAACTGAATTGGCATGTGGATGGGATGCTCCACAAGGATAAAGAGGAAAGAGTGCCTTTATCACAACCCCTTTGCATGGTGTGAGTCACTGTCTGAAACTTCAGAACAGAAGTTGGCAGAGAGCAATGACTCTGGTGCTTTTCCACTGTTCTTTCTCTCAGTGAAAGACACCTGCTCTGACACCAGCCCATTTTTGAATTCTCCACGTCTTCCACCACCAAGTCCTGATGATACCAGACCCTAAACTTTTCTTCTTTTTTCTACCTTTTCCATCATCAACACTACCACTTCTCTAGATTTTTATCCCTTTCCCTCCTGACTGCTATGATGGCCTCCTAATATGCATTTGTTTTCATTCTTGGGGTACCCTTTTTTCATCAGCTCTTTACATTGTAGCTTAAGTTCTCATTTCTTGAACATAAATCTGAATCAGTTACGGATCTGCTTAAAAATCTTTCAGAGGCTTCTTGTTCTTCTTGGTATAAAGTCCCTACCCTTGGTATGTAAGTATTTTGATGAAACATAGGGGCCCAAAATTCAGAGGCTTACAGCCACACATATTTGCATGTTTAGCTTGGCCTCTGGCTCAGGTTCACCAACAAAGCTGCGTTCAAGGTTGTGGCTGGGCTGTCGTCTTCTCTGGGCTCCATGGTGGAAGACCATTTCCCAGATCCACTCATATGGCTACTGGCAGCTCTCAGGGCTTCACTGGCTCTTGGACAAGATCATCAGTTTCTTGCTACATCGCAGCTGGCTTTCTCCAGAATGAGAGAAAGAGAGACAGTGACAGAGTGAGATGGAAATCACTGCTTTTCGGTAACCTAATCTCGGAAGTGACAGATTATCATTTTCGTGTATTTTGTTTATTATAAGTGAGTTACTAAGCCTAAAGCTCAGTGGTACAAATTCTGGGAGGCAGGGATCATTTGGGGCCATCCTATAGGCCACCTACCACAACTAAATTTGTTTCTTTATTTTCTTTTGTAAAAAAATTGAAACTGAAGTATACAGGAAAATAATTTTGCTTGGGAATAACATGGGTGTCTAGAACAAAAAGAAATTCTGTATGGAGTGATTTAAGTTTTAGTTCTGACAGGAATATTGAGTTTAAACAATCCCAGATTGGGGCATGTTAAATCAAAAGGCTCACTGAGCTAGATAAGGCAAATTTGTGAACAGCCCCCCTCCTTTCCAGGCTGAATTGTTTTATTACTGGCTCAATGTAAGGTTAATAATCACTATCAACTGTCACACATACTTAAGGGTCTTGTGAGGGGATGTTAACAACACGCTGATGTTGTAGAGCTTGTGATTTCTATCACGTCAGTTGCCTGGGTAAGAAGCCTATGTGGGGGACTCTGTTATAGAATGTGCAGACAAATGCAGATTTACTGCAGCAGTTTAGACACTATAAATAATGCTTAAAACCTCATAAAATCTGGTAGTTTCTCATAATTTATTCCTCCTAATGGAATTCTGGTGCAGAATAATACTGGTTCATTTTCTTTTTTAATTTTTTGGAACATATGTAGAATATGATCACTCCAAAGTAATCTGCATTGTTTTATAGGTGAATGTAGTTTTGAAGTAGAAATTTCAAGCTGATTAAATAAATAGAGAACTGACATCTCTTAAGAGAACACCTTTGGTTTGATTGACTGGGGAAGGGTCAGCCTTTCTTTTGATATACTCAGGAGAATTTAAACTGCCTGATCCAAGCTGTTAAGAGCTCAATATAACTGCAATTCTCTTTATAGGAACACAGAAGGCATAAAAGCCCATATTTGATTGGAAAATAGATGTTTGGGTGAGAGGAGATGTAAATCACATCATAAAATATCTACCAGATTATTTTTTAATAGATGAAAGTTTTAATTGTGAAACGAATGCTATAAACTCCTAGCTATTTCACATTAGTTCCTTTATTTTTTCCAGTTAAATTTTCAGTTTCTTTTTTAAACATGTATTTTATATCTTTTTTTCTTAAAATATTTGCATTTTAGAAGAAGTTCGAGTTGGCTGCTTCTCAGCCATACACAAAAAAGTGATATTTTTAACATTTACCCCTCTAATTTTATCTCTACACCTCCTCAAATTATTTATTTTCCATATAGCTCCTAGCAGTTAGGAACCATATCTCACTGCCTCCTCCTCCTTGCTTTACCTCTGAATGTTGGGATGCTCTAGAGACAAGGACTCCAAGTTCTTCTATCAACCATGACCTCTCATTGACTCCTGACCCATATAAATTGTATTCACATCTCATTTGACTATCAAAGAGGTATCTCAAATCTATGTTCAGATATCATTCTTGATCCTCGCCCCCTTCACAAAAGGTTGCTGTGTCCCAAATCTTTGATCTTACCATCTGTATAAATTCCTGATCATAAGACCAAGCATTTTCTTAGATTTTTTTTTTTCTTTCTTTCCTTCTCACCCCATATCTAGTCTTTCTAGCAAGTCTTGTCACATCAGTATTGCTCAGTCTTACCACATTGCCAGCTCCAAAGCTAATGTGCTGGTACCTGACTCCATTTTCTGATGCCTGCCTGGACAATTTCGTAAATGGTTGGCTTGCTTACACTTGGCTTTCCTTCAGTCTGTTCTCCACTTAATGACAGCAATTTGTCTATGGGATTCAGAGTTATATCCCCAGAATCTAGACCTATCCCTGGTCTAGATATTTAACAATTGTAAAAATTAATTCATAATGAGGCCAAGGAATCAGCCTATCATAAAAGCACACTGAGTTGGGAAAGCATAAAATGTTAAGCTCTCGCTATGAGGTTATATCAAATATATATCAGAATGTGCTTTAACGTTTTTGACAATTTTGAGGATGGGAAAATTAATAATGGTGGCTTAATGTTACAGTCCCCTCACCTGTATTCACACTGAAACACACTAACTAATACCAGTATTTCAAAATCAACTGCCCTTTTGCTTCAAACCTCAATTATAGGGTCCCAAGGAAAAGTGATGATAATACTAGTCTTGGTACAAATTCGTAGGGAAGAATGAGAATCAAGAAAATCACTGCCCTGTCCCAGGTTTCTTAGAAAGCAGGGCTTGAGGCAAATGCTCATGTGCTGAAACTTTACTGGGAAGTGAGCTGGCAGGAAATAGAAAAGTAACTTGTGAAAAGGTGATGCTCAGTCATACTAGCTATATGCACATGAGGATACTGCATGTCTGAACTACATTTTCAGTGGGGAAAAGGGAGAAGGGTTTGAGGTACTACTGGGACATTCCCATGATCACCAGAAGGACCAGCAGCTGCCCAGAAAATCCTGGTGTGGTGGGTAATTTTATGTATTAACTTGACTAGGTTACAGTGCTTTGGTCAAACATTGGCCTAGATGTTGCCATGAAAATATGTCATTGATGGGATTAGCATCTCCTATCTGTTGACTTTAAAGGAACATGTGCGTGGATCCCATCCAATTAGTTGGTGGTTTTAGGAGTGAAAACTGAGGACTGCAGTAATCAGAAGCAATTCTGCCTCAGTACAACATCCTCCACTCCTTCCTGAGTTTCTAGCTTAAGGAATTCAGGCTTAAAACTTCAACATCACTCTTGCAAGAATTTCCAATTGTTTGACTGCCTTACAGAATTCAGACTTCTCAACTCCTATAATTGAGTGAGCCAGTTCCTTATTGTAAACCATATATGTATTTGGTGCTCTTTCTCTGGATAACTCTGACTGCTACGTCTGGCTTTCTATTGCAACAGCAGTGGCAACAAAAGGTCAGGAATAGTGAATGGTGCAATGTTTCTAGAGCATCCCTAGCTTGAAATCAAGTGATTTTCACAGATCTGCTAATCTGATAAATTCCACATTTGGGCTACACAGATCAGTTTGTACTCTCTTATAATATCTAGATCTTTCCTGAAAAAAATAATCATGTTTTACCTTGAGTGGGAAGATAGGAAAGATTTTTCTGGAGTCCACAAAAGACTCAAACCAGCACACCTTCTATCAATACTTTATGAGACTGTTAAATACCTTTAGATCTGGAAGCTGGGGGAGGGTCAACATTTTGCTTTGTAGTTGTCTGGGAGTTTGTCAACTCTCAATTCTATTGATTTATTTATACAAATTGCGCCACATCCTAGTTGACTGTCTCTCTTGCTGCTAGGAATGCAATGATCTAATAGGGGTTACCAAATTTCTCTACAGATTAAGACAACCTTATTGGCCACATTTGGCTCGATATCCATTAAGGGAATTATATTCACCTTGCTTCTGATAATTAGTGCTGCCACCTGGCCTCTGATATTCCAGCATCTTAGTATCCCCTGATATGAGGCCAATTTCATGGCACCTTCTCCCACTTTCAGTCCAGGTTTACCAAGAACAGTCACCCCTGACCTTCTCAAACATTTTGATAACATCCTTACCAGGGCATTTCATGTGGCCTTAGTGAAAGAATGAAGTCTAGGACTACCCCAAAAACATGGGTATGATCTCAGGTCTTATAAAATAACCTATTAGCATCCTCCCCCACCCATCTGACTCTTTCCTCAAAGCTCCCTCAAGACTGCTCTGACATCTTCACCTCATTAATTGAAGGCCTTCTTCCTCTTCAAGCTCTAAGGCACACTTACACCACACTGTTAGGGCTGGCTCCTGTTGTTTTAGCCAGATGATTTAATCCAGTCCCAGATGAGTTTCCTTTGCCAGTAAATTCACCCTGATTTAGTTTTATATTCCAACCATGCCTGTGGTCCAATTCCATCAATATCCACTTCCACAAGTAATCTCCAATATCCTGCAATTTTTTATATTTGTGAACTAATTCCTCCCAGACTGGAGACTAAATTTCCCCACCAGTGTTGAGCTGTATTGACTTCAGTTATTGGCCTAAAAGTAACATCATTTTCCCTATCCAATTCACTGCTCACTTGTACCTTATCACAGGTGAAAACTGTGGCTATGATGCAATGGATGGTGCCCATATTGACTTCAGACATATATTTTTTCAAACTCCAAAAGTCCATCCTGATCGTATGCCCTCTGGGTTAACTCTTGTTATGAACCTTCTTAGTCAGGGTCCCGTAGGAAACAGAGCTGATGTGAAAGTTTATGTACCACCTTTATTAGGGTGTGAAATCCCAGGGAAGTGGAGATGAGGGAAAAAGGTTTGAGGAAGTTAAGAGAGGAGAAAAAATACAAGAAAGTGTATTTTTCTAAGTTTCATAAAACGATGAAATTTTCAGCCTAGTTAGATGTCTTCAGAGAGGCCAAATAAAGCTGCTGTATCTCCAAACCATATGTTGGGCAAAAGGTGAGCAGAGGAATTTACCCAGTATCTTTTGTCTCCCATTGGTATAGGTTTACTCAGTGAGGACACTGGTTATCTTGAGCCTCAGCTAAAGGATGGGGACCCCAGTTGGGAGGTGAGATGTGGGGGTATGACAGTAATGGAGGCATTTGGGACCTGTCTCAAGGGTGCCAATAACAACACAAGCCTTTGCCATAGCTGCCCCAGGCAGAGCAGAACAAATGCACTGATCTATGGCATGCATAAACTGGAACTCAAGTAGACATACTTGAGGATTTCTTAGTTTTTTTAAAATATAAACTAATGTATGAGTAATATTACATAAAACAAAATGTATGATTGACTACTAGTCATTAATTTAGTGTATTGACCATCAAAGATTGGGAGAAATTTCATTATGGAGACAGAGATTAGCAGAAGAAGAATCACAGGCAGAGAAGTAAGGATTCTCTTTGAGTGAAAATATTCGTAGATAGAAAGTAAAATGAGCAGAGAGACTGTAACATATGTAGGTAAATGACCAAGGGAGATAAAGGTCAGTAATGTAGTCTGCCTTCATTTGTATTAAATCTCAGCAGCATCTATTATTTGTATATTTTGTACTTTGTCTAAAGTGGAAGTTTAGCCATTTTGGAGTGAACATCTAATAGATTGCAATAATTATTTCATGAAATATTATGCAAAATATTATGAAATATACTTGATAATAATTAAAAGAAAGTAGCTGCAGGGTATCATCTCTGACCTCCATCTTAGAAACTAATAAAAAATAACATTTATGGTCTTTATCACATAACACTTTCCTCTTCTTATAACAATAAGTATTGAGGCAGACTATATAAATAATAAGCACCTTTCTTCTGGATGTGCAATTATTATTCTAGATTGTTTACTGAGCACACACTCTGTGATTTTATATAATGGAGAAGGCCTCAAAAAGGATTAAGATGAAGATTTATAAGTAATAGACACATGAAGATGGCTTGAAAGCTCATGCAATACGCCAATGCGTACAAATGATAATGTATTTCTAATCTTAGCAATAGCAATCAGGCCCCAATTAAAACTGTACATGGATAAAATACACATGGCTTTGCACTTTTTATATTCAAAACCAGGATTTGGGTTTTAACATATAATTCTATGCAGTTGTCAGGATAATTTATAGATGGAAACGGTTTCTAGGTCCTTCTAGCCCTTCACATAATGAATATGCTTGAAGTGGGTCTATGATTGTCTTTTAGTATGCTTAGCTAGTATAACCTTGAGACTTCATTTGCTTGTCTTTGTGTGTATGTTTTGGATATGAAGGAAAAGATAAGAGTTTACATCTAAGTTTTTAACTTGAACGCTTTTCCCCCCAGATTTAACACAACTTCTATCAATCACATGCCAAAAGCACTTTATAAGGAGACTAAAGAAAAGAAATTCCTTTCTGAATTATTTGGTCCTTGTCAGTCTAATGCTGACAGTATCGTTATATTCCCCCACATTGTATAATTTGTATATATAGAAGTAACTTTATCCTCAGATATTAGAAGATGATAGGCCGGAAAGAATGTATGCTTCCCACACAACTGTGTTAGGAGCTTGAGCAAAAGAACAGAAGAATGTATTCTATCCTCATTCCTAGGGTTTTATTTGGATATGTTTCACTCTGTCTTTCTCAAGTTACTGAATCTCACCTTAAAACTTCAATGCTTATACAGAGAGTGAACCTCTGAGAAAAAGTCTCCCGGCTGCCATCACCTGTGGTAAGTATTCTATTACGCCTTAGACCAGTAGCTTGTAGCAGCCTGTGAAAAACCTGAGTCTCCAGCTGTCCTGAGTCAGAGTGATTTCCAGGTCCACTGACCGTGCCTGGGCACCCTCCCACTGCCCTGCTCCACAAGAAACTCAGGTTGATAGTGGGTTCAGTTTCCTAAACACTCACCTTAGGTAGAAAATCCCCAGCCTAGAAACACCTGTCTGACAAGGCTGTACAGTACTGTTTAGAAAAATATAAATTGATATTTCAAGAAAGGTTTTATTATAAGTTTTCATTTGTTAATTTTTTCAGTTCCATTATGGCAGGAAAATGAAGGAAATAAAAATCACATGAAAGAAAGATCCGCCGCTTTCATATCAATAAATACTTTCAGCCTCACACAGTTGAACAATCTTAAAGATATTGCCATCTGACATCGATTATTCATCTAGAACCCAAATCCCTCTTAAAAGTTCTTCCCTATTTAGAAAAAAGACTGTTATGATAGAATCGACACATGATTCTTTTCTTACTTGTTAATGGTAGAATGAAGCTCTTCTGTGCAGTAAGAATTAGGTAGAGACCATCTTTCTCTTCAATCTCTCAGTAAAGCTCAACAATCAGAGAGCTCTTATCTTGCTAGGGACACCTCTTTCTCTTTTACAAGCTGTCTGAAGGTTTGATGCCATCAACAACAGAAGTTTTTCCATTGACGTGGTTTAATGCGATAGTCAATAACGAGCTACAAACTCCCATTCCCCATCAAAGTGACAAAACCTGAAACACAGAAAGCCATCTCAAGTTCCCTGGTAGGGAAGGGGAGCCTCGAAGAGCCCCACCTCCAGAGACTCCTTGTCCTTGTATGTCTCTACCCTTAGAAGAGGAGCCTAGGAAGAAAGACGTCTGGAAGCATTACTGGAAAATTGTTAAAGCAGTGAAATGTATTTTAAATCTGCTTGCTTCCTCTTAAAACTTAATAGGGCCCCTTTCTCCTGTGGGAATGAGGAGTTGAGTTATTCATTTTATTTAGGGCACCTAAGAAAGATATTCCACCAATGACAGAGCAGTGAATGAATAAGAAATAAAAGCTAGATTTTTTTTTTTGTCAAGAAAATACATGCTAGAGAGAAATCTGGCATGATTTTCTCTGCTTCTAAGATGGTTATGAACAAAATGGCTATTATTTACAGAAACAGACACCCTAAATTCCCATCAGCCTGGGAGAAAAAAGGTATTTCAGTCTTTGGTCATTTTCAGTTTGTACTTTTCACAGTGTTACATGTTAATGTGCACACTTCCATATCAAATTGAAGAGTTACAAATGGTAAAATAGTTTCAGCACTTGGAAAATTGTTTGCTTGGAAATTTCTTCTAACACTTAACATGTGGATGAGTAGCATAAAAATCAAAGCTTTGTATAATTCAGTAAAGAACCAGAAAGACCAACGTAGCGCTTGGGCATTTTTTAATTAAGTAAAATGTTATTATCTTAATTAGATAAAACTACCATTTCAGCAAAACTTTATTTCTAATTCTTGGAAATGATTTTGCCAATATAATTTTGGAATAACTACCACATCCATTTATTATTCAGCTTTTACTTTCTTGTTTTTGAAATTC
Source organism: Dasypus novemcinctus (assembly GCF_030445035.2). NCBI lineage: Eukaryota > Metazoa > Chordata > Mammalia > Cingulata > Dasypodidae > Dasypus > Dasypus novemcinctus. The sequence continues at coordinate 82,392,938 of NC_080688.1, read as the reverse complement.
AGTTTTACAAAATAAAAATATTAGAATATGGATGTTCTTTATATTACATAATAGGAAATTGTGCAAATTGTAGAGTAAAAATGTGTGTGTCTATGACTAGGTGAGTGTTCCTCTTGAGAGGGTGGGGAGTATGAAATTGAATGAAACCAGTAATGCAATGGAATAGCCTATTTACTCATCTAGAAATCTTTTTAAGATTTCACAGCAGATGTCTCAATTATTAATGAAAAAGATAGAGTTAGCACTGTTAGTTTCCAATAAACCTTTGGTTAGTTGCATTTAAAATATGAGTACATAGTATGTATGAACCCAAGGCTTAAAATAAAGATGACAAACATGCAGTGCCTTGGTGCATTTGCCATGTTCCATGACACATGGTGGTTCATAACAATTAACCCACAAGGCTTAATGTAACTGACACATTTCTTGTGAAAATGCATATACTATTTAGCTAAATGTAGATAGTGAGAAGAAAACAGAATATAGGATGTGGAGGGGAGAAAGCTGATTTGACATTCAGACTATTTGCATTCATGTTGTCAGTATTATCATACACCACTATGGCAAATAAAGTGTGTGCTTCATTGAGACCGGGGAATCACAGTTTCATAAAAATATGCTGCATTTATTTATATACCTCTTTCTTACTAAATTACAAACCTTTTTTAAGTGTAGGGAGTGATTTTTTTTTTCCTCTTGTTTGAATCACCAGTGCCTTACATGATAGGATTTTAATGAATTAGTTTCATAATGCCAAATTGCATTGAATATGGAAGAAAAATATATATGCATGTATATGAAACATATGATAAACTGTGTCATATGAATGGACATGTGAATAGTAAATACTAAGTAGAATTTTTTTCCCCCAGCATTTAGGCATATGGTTCCAGGTTTAAATTATTTTTATAGGCTCCCTACTACATTTATTTATAAAATTGTTGTTTTTATCTCAGCATAAGCTTTTTATTTTTTCTATAAAATAATCTTATGAATACATCCATGTAAGGCTGCTTAAATGAACACTTTAGCATTCTATAATAAAAATCATTCAGTTTGAATTGTTGGGCATTATTCTGTGAGGCTTATCTCATTACGAGTGCTCACTGCCTGTGAATGAGCAAGAGTTCTCTGTTTCTATGATATGTGAAGCATGAACTCACCCTCTCTGTGTCTATAAAAAATAAAAATCATTTCAGTTCCAGGATGCAAGAGCTTGGACACTGTAATTACCATACTTACAAAAAGAAAAAGCAGAATAAAAGGAAAAACCCTACAACTTATCTTGAACCCATCAGAGAATTAACTTCACAGGGCAAACCACAACTCCAATGTCTGAAGAAACAAGAGAATACAGTCACATCTGAGATCTGCTTATCTGGAGCAGAAGCTTCTGGAGCCATAAATAGGTAGGAACGCGTAAGTAGTAATATTATTATATCCCTGGAAGCTAAGCTTGGACTAGTTTGATAGTGTGAAACTCCTGGAAGCTACAGTCTTAAGTAACTCTCATATTTTCATGAGTTTTACCACCAGGTTCTCCTGATAAGAGGCTAAGGAGGAAACTCTGGCAGAGGGAGAAAAAAGTAACCTGGTGAAACAGGGCCAGAATGTTCTCCATAACAAAGGCCCACTCTCCAGGAAGAAAGTCTTTACAATGGTTTTATCTACCCTGGGCAAAGGGCGTTTTCTGGGCTGGGGCCAGTCTTCTTGTTTTCCTGTCTTAGTAAAGGGAATGGGGAAAAGCTAAGAAACACTGGTGAAGTGAAGGGCACAGCCCAGGGGCACAACCACTAACAGACTAATCGGCTTAATCATCAGATTATAAATGCTTTCCCTCCCCCACACCCTACTGCCACACTAACAGGTTCCCATGTAATTACAGCTGAAAGAGCTGCAAAATGCAAACTCTGTCTAAGGAGGTCTTAGGGAATCCCAAGGATAACAAAGGAGACAAAAACAAGGACACTAGAGAAATCTGAAGGCTCTGGTAGCTACAGCTACAGAAACAATAAACAGAGACCAATTCCTAGCCAGATTAATATTAAACCTCACACTGAAGGTCTATTTACCTCAGTTTCTAATATCAGAGATTTTGTTCATGGATTAGAGGACTTAATATTGTTAAGACATCAGTTCTTCCAAACTTGATTTATAGAGTCAGCAATCCCAATTACAGTTCCAGCAAGCTATAATGTAGATACCAACAAACTAAATCTAAAGTCTAAAAGGAAAGGAAAAAGACCTATAATAGCCAATATACCACTAAGACTAATAAAGAAGAACAAAGGTAGAGACTCACACTACCTGGTTTCAAGACTTAATATATAGTTATCTATGCAAATATGGTCAACTGGTCTTTCTCCAAGGAACTAGAGGAATTCAGTGGAGAAAGCATAGATTTTCAACAAACAGTGCTGGTGGAATGAACATAAGAAAAAAAAAAAAAGAAGAAAAATAAAGCTAGACACAGACCTCATATATTTTACAAAACTCAACTTAAAATGGAAAATGGAAAGTGTTAATATTTCTAGAAAAAAAAGGAAAAAAATCCCAAAGACCTTGTGTTTGACCATTTTTTAAAAATATATATTTTTATTATAGAAGTTGTGAACTTAGAAAACAATCATGCACATATGTAGAATTCCCATACAATACCCCCTGACCAACATACCACACCAATGTGGAACATTTGTCACAGATTATGAGATAATTTCATCAGACTATTACCATTGACCATAGCATATATTTGGCATATTTTTTCCATATCCCCCTATTACTAACACAGTACATTGTTGGTATTGATGAAAGAATATTATAGTATTGTTATTAACTATAGCTCATAGGTTATATTAATTGTATTTTTCTCATGCTTCTCTACATTCCTACACCGTGCAATAGTGGCATGCCTCTGTTCTAGTTCACAGGACATTTTCATATTTGTACTATCAACCACAATTCTCATCTACTCTAGGTTCACAGTGCTTAGTCTCTAGATTACTCTCTAGCTTTCAATCTTTTGACTTTTACATCCTTAGACTACCCTTTGCAGCCACAATCTCATTTATAAACCAGCTGTACTCACTATAATGTTACCATCAACTCTATCCATTTCCACTTTTACAGTCAATTAAAACTTTGACATACATTGACCACTACTCCTTCACAGCCCTCCTTTTATTTGTAATAATTTATATTCTAGGTTTTAACTCCATGAGTTAATTCTTTGTATTTAGTTCATATTAGTGAGACCATGCAATGTTGGTCATTTTGTGTCTGGCTTATTTCACTTAAGGTCATTAAGATTCATCCATGTTATCATGTGTCCAAATTTCATTTCTTCTTACTGCAGCATAGGATTCCATCATATGTATACACCATATTTTGTTTATTCATTCATGGGCTGATGGACACTTGGCTTATTTCCAACTTTTGGCAATTGTGGATATCACTGCTATGAACATTGGTGTCCAGATGTCTGTTCCCATCACAGTTTTCAGTTCTTCTGGTTATATTCCTAGTAGAGGAATTGTTGGATCATATGGCAGTTCTATATTTAGCTTTTTGAATAAAGAGGAATATAGAGGCTGTACCATTTTACAACCCCACCAATGGTGAAGTAGTGTTCTGATTTCTCCACATCCTCTCCAGCACTTACATTTTTTTTTTTTTAAATAATGGCCATTCTATGCAGCATGAAGTGATAATGCATTGTTGTTTTGATTTGCTTTTCCCTAATCACTAGTGATATTGAACATTTTTTCATGTGCTTTTTGGCCATTTGTATGTCAATTTTGGAGAAAAGTCTTTTGCCCATTTTTAAATTGGACTGCTTGCTCTTTCATTGTTGAGTTGTATGACCTCTTTATATAGAAAGGAAATCAAGCCCTTATCAGATATATGTTTCCAAATATTTTCTCCTTTTGAGTGGTGTGCCTTTAAATCTTCTAGGCAAAGTCCTTTGAATCACAAATGTATTTAAGTTTGAGGAGGTCCCATTTATCCATTTTTCTTTCATTGCTTGTGCTGACCATGTATTTTTACACACAATACCAAAAGAATGATCTATGAATATATTTTTAAGAAGAACTTATAAAAATGGCAGCTCTGAGAAAAACACTGTAAAAAGAATGAAAGGACAAACTAGAGACTGGGAAAAATATTTGTAAAAAATTGCATGAAATAAACTAAATAACAGCTCAGCATAACTGTATCTCCCTTAAGTAATCACGTATTGAAGGGTTTATTTACCAGCAATATAATCTTTTTCCAATCCAATGAGGCTAAAAGAACGTAAGTCTCTTAAAGCTAGTTTGGAGCTTCCAAAAATCACTGTAAGCTTAACGTTCTACATTAGAAAATCACGATGACTAATAATGTAGGTGAAAAAAAATAAGAGGTGAGGAAACTTCCCAGTACTCTTTCTTGGAAATAAAGAGGAATGAGGAAGAACTGGTATGATCTTACCCTCAGTGCTTTATTACTCTGATGGAGAGAGTGAAATATATAGTGATATAGTAGTAAGTGGAATTATGTAACAGAAAAAAATGTTTTTAAACTTAATACATTCCTATGTGAACCCATTGTAATTAGGACCCTTGAAGAGTACATTTTTATTTAAGGTCTGGCCAATTGAATAAGCTTGGGCTTTAATTTGTATTGTTAGAGTCCTTCATCAGCAGAATGAAATTCAGCCATAGAGATAGAAAGCCATGGGAAGAAGCTGTAAATCAGTAGAATCCAAGGGAAAAGGAGAAGTATCACTATGTGCATTGCCATTTGTTTTAGTTTGCTAAAGGCTGCCAAGGCAATATACTGGAAATAGGTTGGCTTTTACAATGGGAATTTATTAACCTATAAGCTTACAGTTTTGAAGCTGAGAAAAATGTCCAAATCAGGGCATTACGTGAATCTCTCTCCCAAAAGACACAGCTGCCAGCAATCCTGAACTGCTGTCACATGACAAGGCACAATGATGGCCCTCTCTTCCAGGTTCCATTGCCTTCAAATTCTGACTGTTCCATCTCTGGCTTTCTCTCTCTACTGGGTTCCATTGATTTCAGCTTCTTGCTCTCATGGCTTTCTCTTTCAGCTTCTTTAGTTTCCTCTCTGGGTTCCTCGTTCTCTCTTACTTTATATTAGTTCCCCTCTCTGTATTCATCCCCTTTATAAAGAAGTCCAGTGAAAGGATTAAGACCCACACTGGGTTGTGCCCCACTGAAGCAATCTAATCAAAAAGGGCCCCACCTACAATAGGTTCTCATGCACAGTAATGGATTAATTAAATAACATAATTTTCTGGAGCCCATGAAATCCTCAAACTACCACATCATGTGATAGAAAAGCCAAAGACTCAAGGATCACAGGCAACCAGCCCCAGAATGCTACAGTCTTCAGAGAGAGAGCATTGCTATGCTTAAATGTTGATGTTGGCCTTCCCCTAACCTTAAAACCACGAACCAATAAATCATTTGTTTGGTGTTTGTTTTAGCAGCTGGGAAACTAAAACATATATTTATATGTATGTGTGTATATATATGTGTAAATATACACACACACGTGTGTGTGTGTATAAAATTAGCCCCTAAAACTGCAAGCAGTTCTGTTTTTATTGGACTGCTCCATAATTATTCACACTATGAAACATACTTTTTAGCTATTATTGCTTTCAGAAAGACCTAGTTATTCTGTTTTAAAAGTTTTGGCCAGCATTTGCCTCTAATAATAAAAGATGTAAGTAAAATGGTATCTCCTTGGTTCAAATATTTTGAAATTTTTCCTTTGTACTTATATTTCACTTTTTCCTCTTTGACTCACTTTCTTTTACTCAGCTATTTTAACGGTTGCTTATGTGCAACGGAAGTCTGCTTCCAGTCATCCAAGTCCTCCAGACTTGTGGGCACTAGGACCACTAAGATTCTAAACAATTTGAAATGCCCACAGGAAATCTTGTGTCTTTTCACTCTCTCCAAAGATTCATGTTTGGAGTATCTATCTAAATTCTTGCTGACTTATCTCAGTTATGCCTCTCTCATCATTCTGTACATGGAAACTCTATATTGGTCTATTTTAGACTTCCCCTAAATGCTTTTGTGTTCAATATGTGAACAATTTTTGGGGAGAGGATTGGGGAGAAGCAGGTGAACATTGGAGATTGTTAGGTACGTGGTTGAAACTATAATGTTCAGAAAACTCTTCAGAAAATATAATAAGGAAGGGTTACTGGTTTAAGGTGTTTGATGGAGGGCATCTGGCACAGGGTGCACCTGGGACACACTTCCAGGAAATGTGTGAGTGCTCATCTTGTCATAGTGTGTTATATCAATGGGTGAAGACCCATACAATGAGTGGGAAGGTATTGTACCCCCATCCTTGGGAGACCTGATATTCTCAAACAGAGGGAAGTGTGTTTCTTGAGAGTTTGGGTGGCTTCCAATGGGGGCGGACAGACTAGTATGTCAAGCCCCCAACATTGTTGCAAGTATTGATGAATCTTGTCCTTCAAGCAGTGAAGCTTGGTTGTCACTATGGGTCTCCAGCGGAGGGGAAGAGAGGAATAGAATAGATGGAAGAGGGGATAGCTGGGGGGCAATGGAAGTGTTCTGCATGATTGTGCAATGATGTTAAATTTCACCAAAAATTTATAAAAGTGTACAGTCTAAAATGTAAACCATAATGTAAACCATGATGTAACCATGGTTAGTAGTTATATTGTAATATTTGTACATCAGCTGTAGCAAATATAACATCCACTTGTAAAAAGATCATTGCTGGGGAAGGAGGTAAAGGGGGAGGATGTTGAGTATATGGGAGTCCCCTACATTCTATATGTGACTTTACTGCAACCTAAAACTTTGGTGAAGACATAATAAAAAAAAATGATGTAAGATACTGAGGAAGAAATGGAAGAGATTGCCTTGCTACTGTACATACAAGGCAACACCTATTACAGTGCTGAAAGACAAAACATCAAAAAATGTTTTATATTTTTAATTTTTTATACTCCAATTTATTTTTTACTTTGTTTTGATTTTTCTAAATCATTATGTATTTTATTTATAACCTTTAAACCTATCGTTATTACTTCATTTTCCTATAAATTGAATTTGGCAATATATTAGGCTTCATTTTTGAAGAAGTTTTGGATCACAGAGGGGCTCAACTATGGCAGAGGAGGAGCTTTGGTATGGGGTGTCATTGATGGGGGATACATGGGTGGGAGGGAGTTCTCCAGGGCACACATATAGGGTGTATAGATATGTTTGAAAGTTTATTGGGTAGTGATATAGTGGGTAGAGTTTCACAAGACAAATGAGGGAGTGCCGGGTTCCCATCCTGGGGAGCTGTGTCACATTCTCCAATAGATCAGCAACAATCTCCCAAGTGCAAGGCCAAAGACCAGGGAAGAAGGATGGCCCAATGAAGGGCTCTTGATACCGATGACTATGCTGATGAGCCTGTGTGCTTGAAATATCAACTTGGCCTAAAGCTGCAGAGTGTCTAAGAGTTAACTTCTGAGAACCTCCATTTTGCTCAAATGTGGCCACTCTCTAAATCAAGCTCAGCATATAAATGCATTACTTTCCCCCCAGCATGGGACATGATTCCAAGAGACGAGCCTCCCTGGTGCCGAGGGATTACTACCAAGCACTGGCTTGTGATGTAACTAGAAAAAAAAAAAAACTTAAATAAACAGGGGAAATGGTAAAGACAAATGAGTTTATATGGCTAAGAAACTTCAAAATGAGTTGGGAGGTTATCAGAGGGGTCGCTTACGCAAGTCTCAGCAGAATCTCAGAGACAACCAAAGTAGATACAACCCCAGGTAGTGGTGTTCCTGAGGGCTATGGAGACACCCAGGGACTGTGGTCATGGCAGATGGCTCTGGATTTCAGTGCCTTGCCAGTGGACACTACATTGGAATTTGTGCTCCTGAGTATGATGGAGTTGGACTCAGATGTGACTTCTCTACACATGCCTCTTCCACTTTTACTGAAACTGTGGTTGGCACTGGGGTTGGTGTGTGCCCAGGAGACTTAAATCTCTGGACTGCCCATGTGCCAGCAGGGCCCTGAGCCTCAGCAGAGTTTCAACACCTACTGTCCAGTTCATTGGACTTACCCAGGTCAGCTAACAATAAGGTGAGGATGGTCAACCAGCACACCAAGGAACCGAGAGAGTCTACAACTGCAAGCAGGAGAATCCCATCCATCAGCTATGTGGGATCTAAGTCCCTGCTCGATTTAGAGGTGGAGTCGACATCGCCATCCCATGTGAGTAATAAAATATGAATTGGAGTGGACTTACTGGTATTCTACTATAGAAACATTGTGACTCTGGCAATGGAAGAAATCATATCATTGATGTGGAGACAGTGGTTATGGGAGTTGCTAAAGGCAGGGAGAGGGAAAAAGAAAGAAATAAAAAGTGTGATATGTGATATGGGGGCACTTTTGGGACTTGGAGTTCTGAATGATATTGCTGGAACAATTGCAGGACATTATATATCCTGCCATAACACACTGAATGGACTGAGAGAGAGTGTAAACTACTATGTAAACTATAATCCATGCTGTGTAGCTGTGCTCCAAAATGTATTAATCAAATTCAATGAATGTACCACATTAATGAAAGAAGTTGGTGATGTGGGAGGAGTGGAGGGTGTGGGTAGTGGGGTATATGGGAATCTCTTATATACTTTTTTTTTCAAGGAGCTGAAAGGTTGAATACTTGATTATTTACATGTATAAAAAATGTGAGACTATAAATTGAGAATGGAGCAGGGTCAAGATGCCTCTGGCTCAGTCATTGAGATGAGGTCATTCACCCCCCCAGTCTTCATAGCTCTTCTATCTAGGAGGTAGTGGTGAATGATGATGGGAATGTTTTGGGCCTTGAGCTCTTTCATGGCAATGAGCAAGGGATCAGTCTCCCCCTCCAGCTCCACCACCACGGTGGCACACATGATCTGGACCCAGCACATGGGTCCGCTTGTACTTGCATGTACGGTGTAGTGATTCACTTCTGGTTGGCCTGCAGTCGCTCCCCAGAGGGGAGGATCTCAACATTCTCCTGGCCCTCATCCTTGGCATTCTCCAAATCATCTAACCTTTCATCCTCTTCCACATTATCAAAGTCATCACCATCGAAATTGTCCTCATTATCTGACATGGCATCCATGCCACAGCAACCCTGCCTGTGCCCCATACCACACGGAGACCCCAAAAAGTCAACCTCTACCTCACCGGGTGCCATACACACTCTTATTTTTTTAATGTAACATTTTGTGTGATTTATGTATCTTTTTTAAAAAAAATAATAAAATAATAAAAAGAAAAATAAAAAATATAACAAAAAAAGTTGGCTACAGCTTTCAATTCATTTATTTATTTTTTGTTTATTTATTTATTTTAGGAGGTACCAGGGAGTGAACCCAGGACCTTGCATATGTAAAGCAGCTGTTCAATCACTGAACTATATCCATTCCCAGTTGGTTTTTAAAAAAATGTAATTCGTGGGGACCACTTGATTTGGCAAAAAGAAATTTGGATTTCTTTTTGGTCACAATCTTATGAAAAAGCTTATTTTCTTAATTTTAGCCTATTTTTATTTTTTCCACTTCTATTTTTCTGATCTTAGTATATAAATTACATTTTGAATGAACCGAGTAACATGAATTGACATTCAAAAAATGTTGAGGACATAATTATGAGACAATATTCAATGTATTATAGTACAGGATTAAGTCAAGTCTCTGCCCTCATGCAGTTTACATGCTAAAAGTAGAATGTGAAAGTCCATTACCCAACACAGTGCTTATATAACAAATAGTCCACATTAATCACAAAATTAGAAGGCATTTGTTAAATGTCACATGCCAGCTCTGTTATGTTTTGTGCAAAAACACTGAACTCAGAGTTCAGCTGAAGATGACATAAATGATCAAAGAGATTTTAGAAACCATTTATGTATTTAACTTTAGGGAAAAACATATTTCAATGTAGCAGTGCATTTTTCAATTTTTTTTGGTGTTTTTTTTTTCCTAGCTTCTCAAGGAAATTTAGAATAATCTGTTGTTCTCCTCCTCTATTCTGAGAAGATAAGAAGTTCACTAGAAATTTGTGGATTTGTTTTTATCCAACAGGGACAAAAGAACATTGTGCCCCCTGGACTTAGGTTGAAAACTATGCTATACTTCTGTGCCAGCATTTCATCCAGAGGGTCCTTAATTATCCCACCATCCATAAGATATTATGGTGGTCCATCACATTGATGAAATCATGACATTATTTTGATAAAATCTTGTGACTAGGTAGTAATGGGTATTAAAGATAACTTAGAAGATGCATTTCCTAATCATAAGGTGAGAGATGAATACTTTGAAAAAATGAGGACTTCAGTGATTAATTAAGGAAACTTGTAATTCTAACCTAACTCGAGACACTGTCTCTTTCTCCTCCAAATTTTGATGGCATGAAAGTGATAGGGAGAGAGGCTGGTCATAATAGTGAAGGATCTATGTTTACTGTTTCAAGAAATGGATGAAGGGATCCCTTAGATGAAGAACTGAAAAGTGTTTGGGTAGTTTGGGTGAAAGTCCCAAATTTGTAAAATGTCATAAGATATGACAGGAGTTCTGACAAGTAGCACATAAATACTGGAGAACCTGAAGGGTCAATTCCTTGCAGCTATAACAAAATTTATTTATGGGTTGGTTGGCCTGGCAGGAATGGTAATACCCATGTTGCTTGTACCAAGCTGACTGGATTCAATTGTAGGGGTACTTTGTCCATTTTATGGGTAAAATTAAAAGCTTGCAAATTCTTGCAAACTACAGTATCCGGGAATTCATCAACATGTAAATCCCATGCTTCAGGGGTGAGCTGGAAGTTGGAGCCAGATTTAATTTGAGGACCAAAATGTTATCATACTTGTACTCAACTGTTTGGAGCCAAATTTTACAGGCTGCATCAGTTTCTAATTCTTTTAAAACTGAACGGTGTGTTACTGATGTTGCTGTTGTTCATTTAAATGTTTGTTGCTACTATAGATACTTCTCTGTCTCTTGCGCTCTGTTTTTCTGTATCTTTCTTATTCTCCTGAAAACATCTTATAGAAAGAGATAAAATTAGCAAGGATGGGATCCTCCAAATCTTTCAGGTGCTGCCATTCTCATTTGCAGTTACTTGAATGATATTGTTAAGCAAATTCTCCAGAAAATTATATTAAAAGTAGAGATTGAGTCATAACTTGTACATAATTTACTACATTGGAATTTTGAAGTAGAGCATATCTGATTCTTAAACGTTCTTGATTTGAAGGTCTGGACTAGAGACTCGTCTGGGCTCTACCACCCACATCTCCTTCACATTGGACTCATAATATCTCTTGTCCCTTCAAGAACAGGAGCACCCAGTTCAGAAGTTGCTGTCACAATGAATTGAGTATGATGGAAAAAGTAATTTTCTTTATAATTTCTATTTAGATTACTCACCAAAATAGATTCATCATCTTCTCTGATGCCTTTAAGATATCCTTAAAATCTTTACCCTTGACTTAAAATGGTGCTTCTCTTTGAAATAAGGGTATAGCTAAGTACCTAAAAAGGGTAGAAGGAAATGGGAAGTTTCCCTAGAAATTAGAAGAAAAATCATCAACTGCCATTTATGTTAATCATTTTCCCTTCCCATTAATACTGCATGGTTTTAATATTTCATATTATTTTATCAGGAAAATATGATATCCTGAAAAATCCAACCAGTTGTTTTGGTCAATAAATCCTTAAAATTATTTCCAAAGAAGTTATAATAATAATTATTATAAAATAAAATGTTTTAATAAACATTATTTTAGTTACATCTTGGCCCCACAAATTATTAGGCATGTGACTTTGAGTAGGTTATTGACATTTCCAGGTCAGTGTTTCCTCAGCTAGAACATTGGGAGAATAATAGTACCTGCTAAGAGAGTCATTATAAGAGTTAATGGGCTAAAATTGTACTACACTTAACCAGAGCAGAGGTAAGAGTAAGTATTTGATAATTATTTGCCAGTAAAATTATAATTATTTACTGAGTACTCATTCTGACCAGGTATCAATACTTTAAGAAATTTTGACATATAAATTCCTTTAGTCTTAACAAAACGCTTATAGGTGTTATCATCTTACAAAGCCTAAGCAAGGTTAAATAAATTCCCCATGGTTATACCATCTGAGTGGCTCCAACTCCAATCCTTTAATATTATTTTATTTTAACCATTACTTCTTTATTAATATAGTAATTCATTTAGAAAATAGAGCTTCAACTCTGTGTTAAACACTGGTGATATTCTCATCAATAACACAGACAAAAATATATTCCATTATGGAGACAAGGTTTAAACATATTAATACTTAAATAAAAGCAGGGAGGGCAATTACCCTCTTAGGTATGTACCCCCAAAGAATTGAAAGCAGACACTTGTACAACAATATTCATAGCAGCAATAGATGGAAACAACCTAAGGGTCTATCAAACAATGAATGGAGAGAAAATTGCTATAGCCATATAATGGAATAGTATTTAGTCATAAAATGAAATGCAATTCTGATAAATGATGCAACATGAATGAACCGTGAAAACATTATGCTAAGTGAAGTAAGTCAGATACAAAAGACAGTGTATTAGTCAGCCAAAGGGGGGTGCTGATGCACAATACCAGAAATGGATTGGTTTTTATAAAGGGTATTTATTTGGGATAGGAGCTTTCAGATACCAGGCCATAAAGCATAAGTTACTTGCCTCACCAAAGTCTATTTTCTTGTGTTGGAGCAAGATGGTTGCTGATGTCTCTGAGGGTTCAGGCTTCCTGGGTTCCTCCTTTCCAGGGTCTTGCTTCTCTCTGGGTTCAGGGTTCCTCTCTTCCTGGGGTTTGCTTTCCTTTCCTCTGTGTGCTTACTTCCGGGGGCACCAGCTTGAGACTTCAGCATCAAACTCCAACATCAAAATTCCAACATCAAACCCCTCAAACTCTGTCCTTTGCCATGTCTTTTATCTGTGAGTCCCTACCCGACAATGGGTGGGGACTGAATGCCCTACTGGCACAAGAGGTTTACCTGATTACTTAATAAAGTAAACCTCTAAATCCAATATAATCTAATATACCCAGAGGAAAAGATCAGTTTACAAACATTATCCAATGTTTCTTTTTGGAATTCATCAATAATATCAAACTGTTACACTCCATCCTCTGAATTTCAAAAAGACATTACAATATTTTAAAAAAACTTTAAATAAGTTACAGTACAAGTACTAAATCATATCACAATCAATTTAAATAAATACAGTTTGTATTGGGGCAAAGTCCTGTCTGCTATAGACCTCTGAAACTTACAAAACAATTCATCTGCTTCCAATACACAAATGGACTGATAAAAGATAAACATTTTCATTACAATAAGGAGAAATTGGGAGGGAAACATGAGTCATGATTTCTCTACAGTTCAGTAGACCTGCAGGGAATCCTCTGTTTGATTTCAAAGTCTGGGAGTCATTCTTAAGAAGATGGTTTCTTCTTCTTGGGTCCATATGGGGACACACCATTTCCACCAGCTATTTTCTTGGTTCCACCCTCATCAGGCATCTGGATGTTGACCAAGCTCCAGACGCCTCCCTCCAAGAATGCTGGGGCGATTGCCACATCTTACCCAATTTTTGGTTAGAGTCTTAACCCGCCTAGCACAATGATGTGAAGACATCATTCCCCCTAACCTTTGGCATACAGGTTCAACACTCTCAAAGAAATGAGTTGATCACCTGGCCTTCTCTAACCTTTGGGGTACAGGTCTACTCCTCTCAGGCCTAATCCTTGGGGAATGTGTTCCACCCTCTCAATACCCTGGGGCAGCAAAACACTCCCAGAACATGGGACAGGAACATCCACCCTCTTCAACTGCTGGGGCAAATTCATCTTTTCTGTACACTTGGGAGGGGTTCCTCTCTTGGCCCAAGGTAATGTCCTAATTCCATATTTCAGCTTCCATGATTTTCCTCTTAAAGCTATTTCTCCTTCAATCTCTCCTTTCTATGTCCTCATTATTCCAGACTGACAGTGGTTTTGTTCATACAGCTCTCTCAAAAACCTTGTTGGTTTAGCATGCAAGAAGCAGAGGTCCAAGCCATCAGATAGTAAGACTTTCCACAAGTCTTTCCTAGATAACTGCATCTTCAATCTTGATTTACCAGTTCCAAGTTTAGTGCTCCAATGGGGCACTTTAATCTGGGAGCTTGATTTCCAATAGCTTGGAATTTCCAGAATCAGTTTCTGTTTTCTTTGTGTCTGACAGTTCAGTCCTCAGTGTATATCTCTCCTCTAGCATTTTGCCATAAGCTGCAAGCAGAAGTCAAGCTGCCCTCTCCAGGTTTATTTTGGAAATTTCTTCAGCTAAATGCTCAGTCTCACCATTTTCAGATTCAGCCTTCCATGAAACACCAGGAGTTAATCATGCTAAGTTCTCTGTAACTTTAAAACATGGATTGCCTTTCCTCCAGTTACCAATAATAGTTTCATCATTTACTTCTAAGGCATCATAAAAAATCTCTTTAGCATCCATACACTATCCATAGTCTATTCAAAGCATTTTAGGTCTTTTCTTCCAAGCATCTCACAACTCCTCCTAAAAATACCCCTTACCCATTTATAAAACATTCCAACATTTTGTTAATTGTAAAAGCATTACCCCACTCCTGGTACCAAATTCTGTATTAGTCAGCTAAAGGGGTGCTGATGCAAACCCCTTGGTGTGTGGGGACTGAATGCCCTATTGGCATGAGAGGTTTACCTGATTACTTAATCAAGTAAACCTTTGAATCCAATATAATCTAATATGCCCAGAGAAAAAGATCAGTTTACAAACATAATCCAATATTTCTATTGGAATTCATCAATAATATCAAATTGCTATAGACAGGTATGCATGATGCCACGTATATAACATACCTAGAATGAGAAAATTCAGAGAGACACAAAGTATGTTAGAAGTTACCAGGGACTAGGGGAAAGGGGGAATCAGGAGCTATTGCTTAAGGGGTACAGAGTTTCTGTTCAGGGTGATGTAGCACACCATTATAAAGGTGATTAATGCCACTGAACTGTTGACTTAAAAATGATTAAAATGGCAAATTTATGTTTAAATTATGTGATTATGGCAAATGATAAATGTAACCATGACTTTTAAAAAGCAAGGAAGGAGATAAAGTATGGGGAGGCAAGTGAGGCAGTCTAAATTAAAGTATCTGACAAAGTCTGATAAGGGAAGGTGTTAGTCTGGAAAAGACCTGAGAAGTTGATGGCTGGAGGAGACCAAGTGGATATTAAGGGGGGAAAGAATATCCCTGGCAGAAGAAAAAGCTCAGAGGACATTCCTGAGTTCACCTGACCCCCCTCTCTCATTAATTCCATCTTAATAGTGGCTGCTGTTTCTTGAGTCCTTTATGTGCTGGGTGAAAAATGCCAGCCACTTCATACTTATTATCACATTTAATTGGGGCGATCATCTTGAATGGGAGATATTATTACTCCTAAGCTGAAAAGGAAAGTGAGTCTCAAGTTACCTAAGGATCTCACCTTAGTCTACTATGAATCAGAATTAACTGTAAGGACCTAGAGTTCAATAGGGTTTCCTGCCATCACAGCTCCAGCTCCAGGTCCTTCTGTTCTATCAGCAGGATTTTCCTTTCTTAAATTGGTATCACCAATATTTGCTGTATATATTTGCTTTTTCACTCCCAGGCGCCCTGCCATTTATGTTAAGAGCAGTATTTGAATTAAAGCAGATTAGTTAGTAAAACACTAGCAAGAAGTCCAGAAAACAGACTTTATCAGAGATTTAGGTGCTGCCAACTTGCTGAGCAACATGAGAGTGCCAGGCAGTGAGTGCTGAATAGCCATTACTACTCTTTCTCTTTCTCTACCTAATCTCAAACTGTGAGACTATAATTAGCGGACATTGCAGCGTATCATAGAAGGCTGGGCCAGGGGTTTGTTACCTTTGACCAAATATCCTTTATTATAAGAATTATTTAACACAAAATATTTTAAATTTGATCTTTATTATAAATTAAAGAGATTATAACAGAATAAAGTTTGAGTTTGCACTATATTACCATTGGCAAAGATCCTTGAAAATTGCCAGTGAACATCCATAACTCATCTATATGCTTCTTTAAACTACCTTATCTGAATTGTACTGAGGGCAAGAATATTGTCAGGAAATTAAGAATAACTGTAATTCAGATAAGAAAAAGGTAAACTCTGCTGAACCCATGATTTATTAGTTACAATAGAAGATCAGTCAACTGATGATGATGCTTATATTTTATATTCAAACTATAATTTAAAAAATTATATATATATATATATATATATATATATAACATTGTTAAGTGATCACTACTGAAGTAACTGTGGAAAGATTTTATTCTTCTTGTGGCAATTTTATTGAGAAATATTCATATACCATATAATCCATCAAAAGTGTGTGTTCAATGGATTTTGGTATAATCACAGAGTTGTGCATTCATAACCATGATTAATATTAGTACATTTTCATTACTCCAAAAAGAGTTACCTCTCAATCCCTTTATCCCTCTCCTGTCATAGATATTTGTTAATCTAATTCCATCTTTATAAATGTATTTTTCTTTTCCATTTACATAAATGGAGTAAAATTATGCAGTACTTTGTATCTCGTTTCTGGCACTGGAGATAATTATCTCTTTTTTTTACAACTGATGAAAAATATCAATATATTACTATTCACTGTAGTCCGTAGTTTGCTTTAGGTGCATTTTAGGTCAGATACAATCCTATTATTAACCTCTTGTAATATTAACATACATTTGTTCTGATTCATGGGAGAACATTCTATTTGTACTATTAACTACACTCATCGTCTGCAACAGGGTTCACTGTACTACACAGTCCCCTGTTTCATCTTTTAGCTTTTTTTCTAGTGACATACACTACCCTAAACTTTCCCTTTCAAGCAGAATCATATCCCCACATTGGCACTACTAATAATCAGGTATTTGTATACTGTCCATTTCTATTGAAAACTTTAAATAAAAACTGACATAGAACCAAAAAGAAGTTATTCTTTTTTTCAAGTTTGTGTCCTCACACTTTTAATTGTTAAAGCTTGTAACTATTCACAGTACCATGTCTGCTAAATTAAGTAAAAATTTTATATGATTTGACAGATGAACGGATATATTCTTGAAAACTTCATGTATGGCCATTAAACAACGTTTTGCTTGTTAAAATAGAATATCTTTCATAGATCACAGATATTCCTTTTGGAGATTTAATTTTTGTTTTAACCAGATCATCTCTACTTATATATTTTCAACATGACAAAATTAAACTTACCTAGTAGCTAAAATCCTATATGGGTTGCCCTTAGATTATTTAATATTCAGGATGATCCAGTTCCCTACTTCCAGGAAATAAAGTGTTCAATTACTCTCTGGGGTAGATTTAATCTTTTCTCAATATGTGGGTATTATTCTTATTATATCACAATATATATACTTTATCTGTTGGTGGAAATTGTTTCTGCATAGCATAATTAATTATCATAAATATAAAGCTATAGAATAAACAATTTCCATTTTTGGTGCTATTTAAACATAACTTATGGTTAAGGGGGCATTTGATGTGTTTCTTAGCTTTCAACCTATCTGAAATGGTAACATGTGTTATGTAAGCATGTATAATGTAAATACCATATGTACATATATATACACATATATATCTAAAATGCTGCAGCATCTAAAAAATGCTAGATAAGAAATAACTATAATGCAGGTTTTTTCCTAATTGAGTTTCCTGTCTGGTCCTTTTTAAGACATTGATTTGTGTGAAAAATGACATGACGCAGGGTTTAATGATCTGTTATTGGAGCATGCTATAATCCACAGATGAAAGAGAAAAAAAGTTTGGTCAAGGTTACATGAGGATTAACTCTGTCTCTTTAAAACAGTGCTAGGGAATGCTTAATATCCACAGCAGACAGGACCCTAGTTTTATGGTCTAACCTGAAAGACCCTCACATACTATACTCTATAATTAATTTACCTCAGAAAGGATGAAGGTTAATACATCTGGGATTTGAAAGGAAGTTTTAAATTCTTCAATTGTACACTTAGGAGAACTCAGTAGGTTGTAGTTTATACTCATTTAGAAGTCATAATTCTTAACCTAATCAAAGTGATGACAAATTAAATTAGAAGTTGAGTTCACCAGTTTCTTTTCTTCTTTCTTCCTTTCCTCTCATCCCCCCCTTCCTCCCTACCACCTTCTTTTTCTTTCATTATTCGATTGGAAATAAATGAAAATATAGGTTAACATATTTTGGAGCCAAAGCTATACCTGTCAGGATTCAAATAAGGAGTAATGATTAACTCTTAATATGTTTTAAAGATAGCTTCCAGAATTAAGCTGGGCATGGGAAAACACAATATTTATTAGCTCTTTGAGGACAGTACTAAACCAAAATATCCATTTTCTGGGGTGAAGGCAAAGTTAAATTCATTAGAGAGTGTCTCAAAACCCCTTGTGAATTCTGGTACTCTTAAACTCTGTTAGAATAAACTGTTACATATCAAAAAGTATAATAATTAAAAATGGGATACTGGTTCTCGGTGCTTCCTTCCAAGCTAGTTTGTATAATATTTTGGACACTCACTAATTTCTGTATAGTATAATTTTATGAGAAAGTGCTTAAAGTTTTAAGTTTTGTTCCGACTTTTTAGCAATCTTAATTTGAGTCATGTTCACAGTACCATCTTCACCACCAAGCCCTGCACATCAAACGCACCAAACACGCAGTTCTGCAAAGTGGAAAAAGCATTATCATGACATGAGGTTCATGGTGACCATCTCAGTGGAGAAAGTGTTGCATATAAGATGGTCCTCTTGCATGTCCACAATCAAAATACAAACACGGTCAAATGATCTCTGCAGATGTCTGTGAATTATTTTCAATATTTCCTTTGATTAGGCAAGTTCCACTTTTTCCCCTGAAATCACAGAATATAGCACTGAGACTATGCTTATGCAAAACTTCCAGAGAAAGTGGGAATATGTGCCATTTTCTGAATGTGAGGTTTACATGAAGGCAGATCCTCAGATGATTCGCCCCATCTCTAATATCAGATTGTTCCTGCACAGTTGAAAATTTGTGCATATTGTTAGATAAGTCAATTTTTGCCAGAACCCACTATCCTGATGACTAAATTGTTTTACATTTTTTATTACAAATAACATTACACGTCTGTTCTTCCAGCTCTAAAGCGTGAGATTCTGTACTATGCATTAAATGTGAGAAAATATCACAAATCTATTTTTCTGATGTACCACAACCATAAATAAATTTAAATCCAAAAACCAAGGCCTCCTCAGAGAATTTGACACAGTTATCATTTAAAAATAAATAAAAATAGAAGATTACAAAACCATCATTGAGCTTCTGCTCTTCTAAGCAACACACTAGTGCTTTATATATTTATTGCTTCATTTAATCCTTCCATTTACAATGCAAATCAAATTTTATTGATCTCCACTTTCTAAAAGTGTAGGCTTAAGCTTGTGAAGGACAAAAATGAAGCATCTACAGACTTTCCTTGAGTTATTGGTAGACCTTGAGAGCAGGTATATCTATATTTGTAGTTTTTTTTCATTGATATATCTGAAGTCCCTAGAGGAGTGCCTGGCTAATAATCAGCTCTGAATTAATATGTCCTATGGGAAAAATAATTTTGCTGCTCAATTCAACTTTATTTTGATTGCTTCTTTTCTTTGTTGGTAATAGCAATAATCCAATAATATACAGTACATGAAAAGAACTACTATATTTTCCAATTATTTTTGAGTCATATCTATTTCCTTGCAGTAAGATAAGGAATTGGGGAAGAGGGGGACAGAATTGTTCATTAGACTGAATTTGTGGTAATATGGAGGCTGTTATATACTGAACTTAGCTGATATTAATTTAAGGCAGAAAAATTCAAGTCATACAACTTCAACTATGATGAAAGAAATGAGTGCCCCAATAAGCAAGCCTGTTATCAGGGAATAAGCCACATGGAAGAGAGTATTAGCATACTAGAATGTCTGTTCATGGGCAACAGAATATGGACAAAGACTACAGGTTCGAAAGAGGCCAACTAACCAAAATTAAGTCATATTCTAAGAATAGAGATTAGAGAGGAAACTAGTATAAAAAAATAGTAAACCTAAATACAGACTATAGAAAAAGGAAACAAACAAAAATAAATGAGCGAAGGCTTATAAGTTCCTGAATGAAGTTATTGATAAAATGCTGAAGGCTTTAAGTCAAGATACATCTTACAACTGGGAGAAGGCTGACTTTAACAAACTGAAACTTACTGGGTTCACTGAAAATAACCAAGTGGGTGTTGTCAGAAATAAATCTTAGTTATGATGGCTATGCAGAGTGTATATTTTATTCTTAGCCTAGGGAAATCCTACTTGTTCTTAGGACTCAATTTAGTTCTCTCAGGTCTATGGAACTACATAGAATACAAAATATGTGTTGTCTGAGGTCTCAGAAAGCTTATAGCCTTATGTGAGAGACAGATATTAATAGCAGTGTCATAATTATGAATGTAATTAATGTATTACAGAGGACCTACAGTCAGAGACAAGTGCCTGAAGGAAAGCAACATGATTATGAGTACATGCAACAAAGATACATGACTGATGCTGGGGAATTGGGAAAGCGTTCCCAAAAACCAGCACTTAAGTTAACATTGAATCCATGGATCACCACATTGCTTAGAAAGAGTAGATTGTAAAGAGAAAAGAACCAAGCTGAACCTTGAGAAACTCCAGGACTTCATTTCTCTTAGAAAACAAAGAAAGAGCAGGAAGGCAGATAGGTAGAAAATAAGCGGGGGTGAGTCCATTGAAGCCAAGGGAAAAGAGAGTTTCCAGAAATTATCCTTCTGTGAACTTTCTACTAGAGTGGTCACTCTTAACTGTGAGGAGAGCAGTTTGGTCCCCCAGGTAAATTTGGCAATATCTGGAAACATTTACAGTTGTTATTTCTGAGGAGGTTGCTACTAGCATCTAATGAAGAAAAGCAAGGGATACTGATAAACATCCCACAATGCGATGCACAGGACAGCATCTACCACAAAGAATTATCCACCCCCCAAATGTTAATTATACTGAGGCTGAGAAATGAGCACTAGCATGAGGGCGAAAAAAGTGAGGTGCCCACAGTTGGACTGAGGTGAGAAGACCCAGTGAATCTATGAACATGGTCTGAGCACTCCTGGGAGTTATGGATGCCAAGAGCTGCTAAGAAGAGGTGACTTGCTAAGGAAAGGAGACATAACAGTAGTTAGAATAAGAGCTGCTACTGCTGTCCATAATCTCAGGAAGTGGACTACCATTCCTTAGCATTTTATTGTTTTTAAAAATTGTTGACTAGGACATGTATTTTGATTTTCTTTTATGTTCCACTCAGCTTTTTACATTTTGTGCCTTGGATACAGCATTCAGTTGAAACTCCTCTGGAAATATTGGTAGAGTCAATGGCTTTGAGCATTTCTCAGTAACTACATAGTGTTGTTGTGGTGAGTATATAATTGAGTAGGTGAGCTAGGAGATTAGCATGATATATTTGCATTTGGAATGAAGTTATTGGTAATATCAAGATCTAGAACAAACCCATGGGGAGTAGGCAATTGAAGAAGGGAAAGAAAAGGTGACTGTTTGAAGATTTTTGTGGACCCCAGGAGCTATTATGCTCTTGAAGCTAATCCATTCCTGAGGGTTTGGAGCACTTTGATTGGACTGGACTCAGTAGGGGGACCATTGACTGGATTACTTCCATGAGGTATGATCTAGGATATGTCTTGGCCCTCTTGTTGGAGTCCTATATAAACAGTAGACTGAAAGCAGAGACACACAGTAAAAGGCAACAGAGACAGAGAAATGCTGAGAAGGATGAGAGCAAGGTCCTGGAGGCCAGAGGGTGGCAGCAGTGGAACTAAGAGTCTCAGCCTGAAAGGCTGAGAAGAGGCCTGGAGAAGAGAGGAGAGATGAGCAATATGCCTGATCACCCACAGCTGAACTCTGCATGTGTGTGGGAGCTTGACTTGATGCCTTAATTTGGGTAGAACAGTCATTACGCCCTGCCTGATTGCCTGTAGGTAACCTTTGGTGAGGATGATGCCTTGATGTGGACATTTCACAGCCTTGGAAGTATAAGCTTTCAGCTAATGAATTCGCATTGTAAAAGCCAACCCATTTCTGGTATATTGCTCCCAGCAGCTTTTAGCAAACTAAAACAGAAAAAATATATTAGAGAAGAGGAGGAAAATTGCCACATGTAAGTTTAGAATGGATCAGACATGCTATGTTGAAGTTATAAGGAGTGATTGCAGAAGTGGTAGAAGGGAATTAAGTCATTCCACAAATGAGGGGAAGTAACCAGTTGATTGGTAGCTAAAAGGAATAAATGAAAGTAGCAGATGGTATAATCTAAGGTTATGAGCTTCAAAAAAGATACAGTATTTGGAGAATGGAGAAGGAGAAATGTTTAAGAGATACATTCTAATTCATGTTTACTAATTCTGATTCTTGCTCAATTTGTTGATACTGATGCATCATTAAAATCCTTATGTACGTAGTTCCTTTAAAAGTGATTTTTTCAATGAATATTGGGAGAGAGCGATTTTAAGAGATTCACCACTGAGAATAGCCTACTTAGAACATTTTGAAGCAGAATAGGGTATTTTGGTAAAAATATTACTTTTGAGTTCCTACTGCCTCATACAACTGTGTAGACTTCTTGCTATGTTACAAATGCTTTCATCATTTTTCAGAGCAAATGAATTGACAGCTTACTGAGTTTTGAAGTGTCTGGAATTGTTCTGGAAATTTATCTCTAAGGCTAAATAGTATGGTACCATAATTATTGAGTTTAGCTGAAGGAAGGCAACAAGGACACCCTGGAATAAATGAAATGTCAAACCAGGGTTGAAGGCAATATTCATGCCTGGCATGGAAGAAATTCTTAATGACACTTTTTACGTAGTTCAAAAAAATCATTGCAATTCCCTTTAACTGACACTAAGAAGAATAATCTGTCAGCAAGAACACTTAAGGCTATCCAACTAAATTGGTCTGAGGCATCCTGAAGGAAACCAAATCTAATATAATCAATAATACTGACACACCAAAGGGATGTATGTATGAGCAATTTAAAAATGAAGAATAATATAAATCTTTTAATGTATCAGAATATTTTTCCTTTTAAAGCTCCTGATAATTACTAAATCTTAAATAAATATTTATGGAGTTTCATGTTCTGATTGGTTACATCACATAAATTATTATTTTTTATTGTTAATATTGAGCAGACAATTTTACCCTAATAAATAAGAGAATCTCACTATGGATATGTTTTTCCCTTAATGTTTAATTCCAGATTAAGGTTTTGGTTAGTCAGAACTCCAGAAAAAACTAAGTGTGGAAAATAGTTCCTGTCTTTTATTAACTCAGCTACCTTTCGGCTCCCTTTATATCAAACTTGCAAATGCCTTTAATTGGGTTATTTGCCCAACTTTTTTACATTTCAATATTATTATTGACCTTGAAGAAATTGTTCTGAGATTCCACCAATACTAGTAATTATAGCTCCATTATGCCCCTTACTTAACTCAGGATAGTTAGACTTTGATCAATGTATTCATTACACTTATTGATTGATAATTATAATGCATTACTTGCTGACTTTCCTGCCTCACTCATTAATTGTCTTCCTACAGTCCAGAAATATAGTTGCAAGCTCCTTGACATGCATTTTCCAGAACATATCACTCTATTTTTACGTTTACTTGCTGGTTAATCATTCACTTCCACTATTAAATCCTCAGCTTATTATTTCTTGTAGTTTTCTGGCCCTATTTATAAGGCACTTGCTATTTCACAATTTATAAATAATCCTAAATTATGGTCTAGGGCAAGACAGATCAGCCTAAATGTGTTTGTGAACTAAAATATTAATAATAATGTTTGTTCATTCTACCCAATGGGTAGGCATTGTAACCCTTTACAGGCATTTCAAATCATGCTTTTTTTTTTTTCCACATGAAGGATATTGTTAATGTTTGTTACTTTCTTCATCTATTAATTTACTGAATCATGCTACCTAATAGATTAATCATAACCATTCTTATGATTACATGCTTTCTAGGATATTCCAAGTATAATTTCTTTCTTCCTGTAGAATTTAGACTTCTTCACATATTTTATTCCTGTTGTCAATATGGCCAGCAGATGCTGGATTTCCCTATTCCCAGTCCTTAGCATATAGGAGAATTTGCAATAAATGTTATTAAAAGTACATAAAATACATAATGACGTAAGGGAAAAGTTGACAAAAAACTTTTACTCTTATAAACTGCATGTAAATCAAGGAAGAGATGAACCAAGAATTGAAGATGATTTATCGGCATAAGAAATGTGGATAAGTGCAATTGATAGGCTATTCTGTTATTTAATCAAAATGCTTCCTTAACTGATCAACAATGTTGCGTTATTTTTTCCATTTTATCTTATCTGATTTTAATATTTTTCTCAAATACAGGTGTCTTCTAAAATTCAATCACATTGCTGACTAAGAAAGTAGTGGATCCATTTTACTCTACATACACTTTCCTCTTTTTTCTCACAGTTTCTTCAAATGAGCTCTCACATAGCACCTTCTTTGCATGAATGTTGGCTTTTTATATTGCCAACCTTCCAATTAGAGTTTTAAAATAAGGAGTTAGTTGGCAGACAAAAGCAGAGTAGAGATAAAATTTTACAGCTAAAACTGAATACTACTTACTGATATACATTCTATATTTTTTACTAGTTTCTTTTTAATCTATTTTTATCATAAAGGTAATATAGTGCTAAATAGTATTTTAACCACCCCCCCCACCCCTTTGTGGATTTTTGCTTGCTGTCTGCTCTCTGTGTCCATTCACTGTGCATTCTTCTGTGTCTGTATTTATTTATTTTTATTTCCCCTCTCCCCTTGCAGCTTGCTTGCTGTCTGCTCTTTGTGTTCATTTGCTGCATGCTCTTCTGTGTTTTATTTTGCTTGTCTCCCTTTTTCTGTTGTTGTTGTGTCACTTTGCTGAGTTGGCTCCCTGAACTGCCTGTGGGCTGGGCAGCTCTCCTCAGCATGCAGGCAAGCCTGCCTTCACAAGGAGACCCCCAGATGTGAACCCAGGGCCTCCCGTATGGTAGACAGGAGCCCAACTGATTGAGCCACAGCCGCTTCCCCCTAAATGGCAGTTTTAAAATAGAAACAACAAATTATTGTATATAGCAGTGAACGTGTGTCATCGAGGACTATTATTTTATATTTAAAAATAAAAATAGTAGTCTATAATACTTTAAATCATGATTAAAAGTGAAAATGTGGATTTCACAATTTATTTTATACTGTATAGAAGTATATTTGTCTTAACCTTACCGAATTGGAGTCAGAGAATTGGAGAGCTATAAAATGGAGAGATTTTTTTCAGTGCCATCAAATTGATAAGAATAATAGGTAAATAATGTATAAAAAAAACCTTGATATTTTACAGTTACATCACAAAAACCTATCCCTCTCAAGCCACACATTTCCAAACAGTTTAGGAAATCAAATCCCATCTAGCAGGCTTCTCATCCTTGTCCAACTGGAAGGCTGGCGAATTATTTTTACACAAAACTGTGGAGTGTCTTTAGGAGTTGGGAGGTAGGGAGGAGAGGAGAAAAAAATGTTGTCGCTATTTAAATTAATTTTAAAAATAAGTTATTTAAAAGTCTGCTCACACACAAGCTGTCCCACACAACCCTGGGGGCTGTTTTCTTATTCACATGTATTATCAGAGTTTATTTACCGTGTAAAAGCTTCACTAGTGTGATTGAAGTTAAATAATTTGTATCAAAATAATTCATGATTTACCAGTGAAAATAAATGCAGTGCTTCAATTGTCCTTCCATCTGGACTGCTGTTAAGTTCTACTATGTTGAAAACAATTTAGTATTCTACCCTGCTTTACTATTCTATTTCATACCATCTCTCAAAACATGTTTCATCTTAGATTTCCAGATTAATCTCTTGGTTTGCATAATGTGTTCCTTTTTATTGATTGCTAAATAGACTAAAATTTTAAAGAATTTGGAGTTAAAGGCTAACACTAAAACTATATTGCTGCACAGTAGTTATTGGACTTATGTTTACTTGATATAAAGTTCATGCTCAGCTGTAAAATTACTTCATAATGGCAAACTTGGAATGAAAGTTGACTGTTCTTACTCACTACAACATTGAACATTTCATGGTATCTCCTATTCTTTTTTTCAGGGTACATATGCTGAGTTAAGAGAGGACTTCATTTTTCTATTAGCACTGTGGAGGGTTTTTAAAAAAAAAATTTCTGCCTCGCACAAATTAGGTATTTGATTTATTGGATGATTCTGACAGATACATCATTTATCATTATTCAATAAAATGAAAAATAACCCAGTAAGCATTTCTAAATCAAGGATAAATTTCAGCCATTGGTAATAAAGTTAGAAGTTTATACTTAGCTACTAATAAAAATATAGCAGCATTTTTTACTCTATAAATTTTTATGGCTGTTTTTATTGCTTCTTTCTATTTTTGTCATAAAAATAATATAAGACTAAGGAACACATTATAAATAGAAAAGTTATTATTTGCAGATATTAATATTTTTGAAAGAGTTATTTTCTCTGGCTTTATCCACTTGCATTTTTTCACACATTTTCAGTCACAGTATAATATAAGTTTGCATTCTGCTTTCATTAGCATATGGTTTTATGACTGCTTGATAGGGAGAATTTTGGCTTCTTGGACCTTTGTCACCTGATGTTACACCCATGAATATGTTCTGTTACCTGTCAAAAGGGAATCTGCAGGGAGAATTAAGGGTGTTAATTAGTTGACTTTAAGAGAGAGAGATTATCCTAGATTTCTGGGTGGGTCCACTGTTATTACATGAGCACCTAAAAAAGCAGAAGAGGAATGCAGAGATTTGAATTAGGAGAAAGATTGGATGTGCTTGAAGATGGAGAAGGGCACGTGCAAAGCATGAAAAGGAAATGAATTCTACCAAAAAACAGTGAACTTGGTTGAGGACCCAGAGCACCAGATGAGAATTTCAGTTTAGGTTAATACCTTGATTTAGCTCAGTGAGACAGTGCTGGAGTTCTCTCACAGGAACTGTGAAGTAATAAAAATGATATAAGGATATGCCATTAAGTTTGTGACAATTTGTTACTCAGCACTAGGGAACTAATACATAGGCCTTGTTCCTGGTCTTCATAACTATTCAATATTCAACTTCTTAAGTAGATATATAATGTGGGCACTAATTTACTTAATGCCAAATAAATGAAGGACATGGTTTCTTACAATTTAACCAGAAAACCAAACTGCCATGAAAGAAATAAAAATATTTGTATGATTTGCCACAGACAGGGAGAAGACTTGAGGAGGAGTCACAGCAGCGAACTTGAACTAAGGGAATGGCAACCTGAACTAAGGGAATGGCAATGAGTCAAGCTTCTAAATATTAGGAAGAAGAGGTATTTTATCAAAACATATGTGAGACGTAGGAGAGACGACCTCATGATTTTAGCTTTGTATATAATAAAGTTATTAATTGAGCAAGATTTTACTGGAGGAGAAGGAAGAAGTTGAGAGGGGATCTGATGCTACCATTTTGGGACACATTGAGTATAACCTTCATGAAAGAAATACAAGTGAGATAGTAATTTTAGTTAGCAGTTAAAAGGTAGATCTGGGGCTTAGAAAACAATTTCATTATATATTTGAATACTGAAGACACGGGACAGGTTGATATTGAGTAGGAAGGATATTATTTCAGAACCAAAGAATAGAGAGACCATAATGAGAAAGGAGAAAGATGAATCAGTGGAAAAGATAAAGGAAGGATAATTATATTTGCTTGACAAAAATTAGCATTTTCTGACTATTTCTGTGATAAACATTACATAAATCATGTTTTCATTTGTTATGACAATAATACTTTTAGGATCTTCCTAACAAATAAAATGAACCTCAGAATTGTTAAATAATTTGCACGAGATTATCACTATAGGACCTGGCTTTGGAACCCAGGTCTGCCTGAACTCAGATTTAGTTCTCTTCCTACAACACCATGAGGCATCTAGGAAATAACTTCAGAGCAAAACATACTTTCAGGTCAAATATATAATATCAACCTGGGGATTCCAAGGCAACTGGATATAAAAGAGTTTATGGGTGAGTTTTCTGCTAATGGTTTCCCTCTATTCACTCTGCAAGTCTATTAGAGAAACGATTATACTTTTTGCTTTCCTGGTTTTCCTAATCACCTACAGAGTCCCTGCTCTGTTTCCTCTTACTCTTTGTTATAAGACATTCTTTTTTCTGTTTCTCTATCTACAGAAAGAAGCAGAATGTAAAAGGTCTCCACTATGTTATGTGTCTGCTCATCAGCAGAACAAATTCCCATGGCTCTCTATTTCTAATCAGAAGAAAGTAATTTTCCCTTCTCACCTGGCTGATTCTCCAACTTGGCTCTCAGTGCTGACTGCTCTCCAGCCCCTCTCAAAAGGTACTTAGTTGGAATTTTCAGTGAGTGTGAAAGTTTGCTCATTAAACATTTCACCACTGACTCAAGCTATTTTTACCTGTCTTCTAACTCACTCAAAATCATACCACTAATTTAACTATATCTGAGTTAAAAATCAAGCTAATCAATATACAATCATTAAATGATTTTAAGATTTATCTTATATTTGAGAAGATATTAAATTCCAGCTGACATAAACATAAAAATTATCACCATCACCATCATCATCATCTCATCATCCCTGCAACCATTTATTGCTATGTGCCAGACAGGGCTATTTGCTTACTTCACAGGCATTGTTAGGTTTAGTTTGTAGCCACACAAACACATACACATACAACATACATGTTTCATTTGTT
This sequence comes from Dasypus novemcinctus, assembly GCF_030445035.2. NCBI lineage: Eukaryota > Metazoa > Chordata > Mammalia > Cingulata > Dasypodidae > Dasypus > Dasypus novemcinctus. The sequence continues at coordinate 82,363,858 of NC_080688.1, read as the reverse complement.
TATGAGGTTTAGTAATATCATTTAATAGTTTGTGAGGTTCAGTACATGGAGGTTCACATGTATTAATCCAGTTTATTAAATCCTTGTGGCTAGGTGCTATTATAACTTTCCAGATAATGAAATAGAGTTTCAAAGTTGTAAAGCTTCTCCAGGAAGAGCCAGTTTTAAATTTGTGTAAAGGTTTGAATCTGGTGCTATTTTAAATAACTGTACATGCAGGCTTTAGGGATGTATAACAAAACTTTTTTTTTTTTTCAATAGGTGTAGGTGAATCTAGACTGTTGTCTACCTGAAAAGTGTTTGAGCTTGTACTAGTCAGCCAAAGGGGTTCTGATACAAAGTACCATAAATCTGTTGGGTTTTATAAAGGGTATTTATTTGGGTTAGAAGGTTACAGTCACAAGGCCATAAACAGTAAACTACTTCCCTCACCAAGGTCTGTTGCCTCATGTTGGAGCAAGATGGCTGTGGTCTCTATGAGGGTTCAACCTTCCTCTTCAGACTCCACAGTCCCAGCTTCTTCTTGTTTCAGCTGTAGGCTTGTAATAAGGCTTGTCACTCTCCTGGGGCTCATTTCTTCCCAGGCTCAGCTGCTCTAGTTCCTCCACAAGGTCAGCTATAGACTATCTTGTTCTCTCTCTTCCCAGGGCCTCTGCCAGGTCTATGGAGCCATCTCTATGTCTCTGTTTTCTTCTCCTGTGTGTTTACTTCCTGGAGCTCCAGCATCAAAAATGTAAACTATCTCCACTGCCATGTCATTTTCTCTGTGAGTTCCCATCAACTGTAGTTGGGGACTCTACTGATCTGGCCCAGGCAAAACCATAATCATAATTTAATCAAGTAAAAGTGAATCCTCTGAAGTTAATACATCGAATATGCCCAGAGAAACAGACCAGTTTATAAACATAATCCAATATCTATATTTGGAATTCATAAACACTATCAAACTGTTACAAAGCTCTAAAGACCCAAGTGATCTTGAACCACCAAATATATTCAATATCCTTATGTCTGTATCTTTTTTTAACAATTAGATAAATTTCAAACATATACAAATATGAAACAGACATAGATATGTAAATTAATGAGTTTCAATTCCCTAAAAATGAAGGTAAAGACAAAACACTTATGAAGAGATACACTTTTGTTTGAATGATTATGGCTCAAATCACATCTTCTACACTTATTTTATTAGTCTCTAAATGACTTGCCATGAATCTCAATTCATATATTAGACTGAAAATATATCCTCTTTTTCCAAATGAATGCTCAACTTGTAAAAGCAGACACAAGAGCAGAAAGAGTCTAAAAACTACAACTCAGTAGTGATGGAAATATATTTTGTTTAAGCTAAGCATCTGATACTAAAAATGTGCCTTTGAACAGTTGCTGAAAGTGAGTCAGCCCCACAAATCACCTTGTCGGTGCTCTGACAGGAAAACTGACGTTTAAAGGTGAGCTCCAACTGTTTCCTTAATTTACAGTGTAAGAATTCTGTAGCCACCTGTCCAAGAAGCAACCATCCAGGGTTTATTGGTCCCTGAGCACATTTGCCACCAGTCTCGTTAGACCTCCTGTACCAATCACCACTTTAGGAAGAATCTATGCTGTTTTAATCACCTATTTTTCCTTTCACCTTCTTTGATTCAAATGATTTTTTATAAATCTAGAGAGAAAAAATAACCCTGGTAACTGAAAAGCCAGTATTTCTGGCTTAGCCGATCTTCAAATTATTACCATATGGCAAAAATTCACCCAATTATGGTTTTAAAGACTATCAGCAGAAAAAACTTATTTGTAGGTTTTATGTAACATCTTTATGGTCTTAGCAATTATGTTTTGGAGTGCTGCTAATAAATTAGACATCACAGGCCCTGACTACTGTAATCTTGCTCTGTTCCCATCAATTAGTGTTAATATTTATTAGAGATACTTCTGCTTGGAGTCCCATTGATGTTTTCCAGAAACAAGCTATGTCAACAAGGTCCAGACTCAACAAGTTCCTATTAGACTCAATCTAAGCATTAGGAAAATAGGCCCAATCATACTTCCCATGGTCATTTGGGAAAATTAAAACTGATTAAATGGAAAACCTCATATACTAGTACCTGGCATATAGTAAGTTCTTTAAAAATGTTATTTTATTCTTTCTCTTCATCTTTACTTCTCCCGTTCACTAATAAAGATATCATAACTCTCAGGGGTGACTAATAAGACTAAACAATTAAACCTCATTCATTCATTTCTATTTCTCAGGTTAATCATTTTTTATTTCACCTTATCATTTCTCATTCTAGCAGTTGGAAAGATTTCTGCTCTTTCTCAGTTTTAAGAGTCTTGGAGTTAGGCTCAGAGCAGTATTCTTTATGAATATAAGCAGTATTACCTTAGATGCTTGGCATTTTTTTCTCTTTGTTCTGTTGTTCACTTGCTTTATCTTGTTTTTGAAAGAAAATACTGCAAAGTAAGTAGGAAAAATATAGAGAAGAAATGCTGAATTTTGTGATCTGGGAGATATAGAGAAGGAATATATTTCAATGTTCCTGAGTTATTGAAGATAAACCTTTTTTCTCATCTAAAATGTCTTTAACTTACATGGTACACACTTTCATCTTCTAATATTTAAAGTGTTCATGGTAAGATTTGATGGAAGGGCGTAGAGAAAGTCATCAATCATACTTCTCTTTAACCTGAATCCTTTTAATCTACTCTATTTTACTCTTTCAAAGTGTGGGAGAAATAGTTTGTTACATAGCCAAGTGGGACAGCTTTCCACAAAGGCTTCAAAATAGTGAAAGAAATATATATAAAAGTTAAATATTTCTCATTCATCTGGAATCTCAATGCCTTTGACATGAAAAACTTTTTAGCAGTACTCATGGATAGGTTAGCTGAAGTCAAAGATATTCGATACTCTGTTTAAGGCAGCAGAGATTAAAGAGTCCTCCTGTGAATATTCGATAGCAATCTTATATTACAACAGCTTGGGTGAGTGCCTACTTAGTGTTAGAGAAGTGAACAAAGGGGAAAGAGTAACATGAATGACTCACATCTTGATTGACTGACTGAATACCTGGACAGCTCATGAAACTTTGGCTTCTCCATTGATAAATTGAGACAAATTATGCCTGACTATCAAAACATTCATTCTGAAGACCAAGTTTGTTTTTACTAATGTATAATACATGGATATTTTTGAGTTAAACTGTTTTTGAAAATCACTTTTCTTCTCTTCTTAAGAAGCCATAATCTTTTAGCAGGGAAAAGTTCAATATACCTCCTGAATTTAGTGGTTAAGTGAATGACATTTGGACCAATTCTCAACTGTCTCTTGAGTTGCATAAATCATTTTTAATTGATTACTTCTATGAATTAAGATATATTGCAGATACCTAAAAATGTCATATTATAATACCTTAAAAACTGGTACAACAAAGGGGTTTAATAAGTGTGCATTAAAGCCAGTGTTCTCTAGGAAACCCAAAACCACAAAAGGAATATAAAGGGGAAAGGAGAGAAGAGAAATCTCTTTTAATTAGTTGCCAGTTCATGTCTAAGGACTATGCTGGATATCCCACATATTTCTAACTCACTGAACTACTTTACATGTTATCACATTTAGCCATTTTACTGTTTCGGCAAACTAAGGCTTATATAATTTAATAGTTTTTCAAGGAACCACAACTATAGGACAGAGCTAGGAATGCAAGCTGGTGCTCATATACTCTAGTTAGGATTTATTGCTCTACTTTATGTTACCTCAAACTCTCTTCCAGAAGGATGGCTGATGCTCCAGGAAGGATCTACTCTATTGCTTCAGGTTCTTACTGATAAGACAACTGAACCTTCAAATTCAATATAAGAACATTTTTTAAGTGCCTAATTTGTATTTGGGAGTTTGGGTGACATCAGTGACAGAGCAGGCAAACCTCTCCTCCCTTATGGAACTTTCCTTGTAATAGGGAGCTACAGAAAAACAAACAATAATTGCACTCAATGATTAAAAGGAAGATATTAAGCCCTAAGAAAACTCATTAAAGAGTGCAGAGAGAAGGGATGAGAAGTGCTGGGAATGGGACAGCAATTTTAAGTAGGGTATTCAGAAATAGGCAGGTCTCACTCTTGAGGTGAATTATGAGCAACCACTTGAAGAAAGTTAGCCACGAAGATAGCCTAGAGAGCCAGAGAAAAAGTATTCTAGGCAGAGGGAACAGCCAGTGCAAAATACCTGGGCAGGACACTCTCTGCTATACTCAAAACCAGCAAGGAGCCAGAGGTCAATAGAATGAAATTAGCCAGGGGGATAGTATCAGAGGGCAAGTCAGAGAGAGGTAATGGAGGAAGTTGGGCAAGAGTGATGGATTAAATTGTGTACCCCAGTTTAAACATATTCTTCATCTCAATCTTCATTTTGGGGGATGTGACCTCACTATAAATAGGATCTCTTGAAGATGTTATTTTTAGTCAAGGTGTGGTCCAACTGAATCAAGTTGGGTCTGACAACACTGTTTTCCTTTCTCTTGACCAAGCTGGCAGCCTTGCTTCTTGTGTGCCCACCTGTTCCCTGCCAGTGATCTAACCACTTTGACACTGACCTTGCAGCTGTGGGACTGCAGAGGAAAACAGCTCAGACTGTGGGGTGAGAGGGAAAAAAGGAAAAAAAGGATAACTTCAGACCATAACTATTCTAAATATTAGTTTCACCCCTGTCCTCCCTCTCCCCTCTTCCAATCCCCTCTTCCTTGCCCCTGAGAGGTAACTAATTAGGTACTTTCTTATCTCCCTCCTTCTTTCCAACCTTTCTGTGCTCCAGGCAGGAAAATTACCACCAAGGAAACATTCTGTACTGAGTGGCCCTAATTGCAACCTCATTAAATTCCTCACCCTTCTTGGTAGAACCAAATCATCCTAATTGCAACCTCAATAAATCACGCACACAGCCTAGCAATCATCACCCCTAACAATATTCCAGGGTTTTCCCTCCAGCCTACTCCCAGCCCTTCAAAGTTGGCTCTCCTTTGGTTTGATGGAGTTGAGTTCTACTGTCTCTCCCCTGAATAAAGTCATCTTTGCTTGATTCACATTGTCTGGTGCAGTTTTCCTTTGGCAGATCTTAGTCCAAATTACTGCAGTCCTTTTTAGGCAGAAAAAATTCAGGCAAAGTCAGAGAAAGCCAGGAGGAGGAGCTGGAAGGCAGAAGTTGCAGGAACAGGAAAGGAAAGGCAGGGCTTTGCCACGTGATGTGAGGCTGGGGAGGCGTGGACCCTATCTGAGGAATTCCAAGGGTTGATTCCCAGTCCCAGCACAGGAAGGCTGCCAACCCTGGGAGAAAACGTCATCCTGCCAGTGTACACCTTGATTTGGACTTCTTTAGCCTCAAAACCATGAGTCAATAAAGTTGTTGTTTACAGCATCCCACTGTGTGGTATTTGTGATAGCATCTCAGGAAAACTCAGAGTGTTTATCCCTTAAGGCTGTGTGGTCATTGTAAGGACTTCTTTTACTCTCTGTTAAATGGGAAAGCCCTGCAGAATTTTAAGCCAACTTGTTTTTAGATGATTACTCTAATGGCTGGGAATAGACTATAGGGAGGTAGTGATATAACCTGGGAAACTAATGACAATGACATGAATCCAAGTAAGAAATAATGGTGGCTCATAACAGGGAGGCAGCCATGGCAATAGTGGAATTGGTCAGATTCTAGATATGTTTTAGAATTCAAGACAACAGGACTTAGGGACATAGTCTGAGAACCAAGGAAGAATGAAGCATGAGTCCATGTTTTTTGGTGTGAACAACTAGAAGATTGAAGTTGCCATCAACCAAGGTGTGTAAAACTGAAGATGGAAATGACTTTTGTAGGGAAGAACAGGAGTTTGGTTTTGAAATGTAGATGTGTGTTATACACTGAGCAATCAAGAGGAGAAATAAAGTAGATGGCTGAATATATAGGAGACTGGGTTAGAGATGGAACTTCTGGTGTTGTCAGGATTTGGATGATATTTAAAATCATGAGCCTGGATGAGGCTACCAAGAGCAAAGAAAATATAAGACAGGGCTTGGGTGCCTACATTAAGAAGTCTTTAGGAAGAAGAGGAAAAAGCAAATGAGAGAGGAGTATGTTGGAAAGTAAGTAGAAAACCAGGAGGGTGTGGGAAACAGAGAAAAATAAATATATCAGACTGGCATTGATCAAATAAGTTGAGAGTTGAGACTTGACCATTGGATTTAGAAACACAGAGGCATCATTGACTTTGTTGGAACAGTTTTGGTGGAGTTGAGTTTGAGGAAGGCAAAAGCCTGATTGGAGCATGTATGTAGATAATAGGGAGAAGGGAATCTGAGTAATTTTACCAAAACTTTTAAGGAATTTTACCAAATCTTTCCAAAGCAGAGCAGATAGACAAACAAATGTGAAAGATAAAGTCAATTCTAGATTTTAGATGGTTTCAATGAAAAAATGTCCTTTTAAAGGTTTGAATATTTTCTTGATTATTCAATTTTATGCACACGTCTATACACTAGAAATCTTACATATAAATGGTGATTTATTTTAGCTTATTTATATTTTAAAAATTACATCATACCAGACCTATTATCTTAAATGTAAAATTGTTTTGCTTTCATGGTCATATGTGAAGCACATAAAAATATTGGTACAATTAATAAGCAAAAGGGAATAAAATATATAGAAATATATATGTTGTATATGCTATTAATTACGTTTAGAAAACTGCTTAGGACATTAAGTATGGCTTTTTTACTCCAATGAACATATTTCCTAGGCATATATTTGCTTCAGATTCTAATTACAGCCCCTTATTTCCACTGGCAAGTGATTTAAGGTCTTTGCCAGGACACCTGTGTATGAGGAACAGACTTTAAAACTGGGCAGTCTCACAGTAAACAAATTGACCCAGCCATGTGGTTCTTATGTGAGATCAACTAAATAGCACGGCTCTGGATACCTAGTGATGGTAGAGGACAGCTGCTGAGAGTTGCAGTGGGGGCTTACTACACCAGTGAAACAACTGAGGTTGCTGGGATGTGAGGGATGTGAGTCATGTCTATTGAGGGAGAGGAGGACTTTTGTCAATGTTCCGCAGGATGCCCATGAATCCCACGTACTCATAACTATGTAGGGATGAATCTTTTAAGGTATGTGTTTAAATCTTGCTTCTGGCCAGAGGATAACTGGTGGAAATGAAGTGTCTGTTGACTCAGGTCATAGGCATAAGATAATGGAAAAGCCTCAATTAAAAAAAAAATTGATGGACAATTTACACATAGAACATATATTAAGGGAAAATGATCTCTATCATTTCTTAAAGACAAAATAATATATCATGGTGCCCAATGTATTGATTTTGCTTTCATTTTACACCGTTTAAATTAATAGTATGGAATATAAAAATATAATGCCAAACATTTTTGGGCATTTAAAGACAATTCACTCTATCACTTGTAAGGGGAAAGAACTTTTTTTGTTGTTGTTCTTATGTTTCCCCTCCAAATAATAGCAATTTAAAAATATTTTATCTCTACCTAAACTCGGAAAGAATGGATAAAACTGTGACAAAATATATGCATAAGAATATAAATTTGCTGTAAAATGAAAACGACTCTCTTCATTTATATATCAGAAAGAATATTTGCAGTCGCGAAATCCAGGGGGCATGTGGAATAAATAGGTACCATATCATCCCACAACCAAATAGACAGGACTCTCTGAAGGAAACTTGTAAATTGAGCACACATAGCTGGGAAGATTTTGTTTAGGGCCACATCATTATCTGGGCTCCCTGTAGCTTTTCCACTATAGATGTAGGAAACATTTCAATCTCAATATTGTGTCTTCATATTTTTACTTTGTTAAAAAATAAAAGAAAAGCTGAGACTTAATACCCTTTGTATTATATTTGAGCTTGTAAAGGTAAAGCAATGAAGCTGCCAGTGGCTTCCTTTGCCTTGACCTCATCAAGTCTATGCCGTGAATCAGGAAAGATTTAGAGCACTTAATAGAAGCACAGCCCTCTGCCCCAAGGGAGCAGAGATTGCTGTGTTCTCCTTTCATAAATTCTCCCATTAGTGTTGTCACATAAGCTTTTGGTAAATGGAAGATTTCTATTTTCTTCATTGTTAAACAGAACTCAGGATAGAGTTTATGTAAAAAGGTAAATTCATTTATTTGTTAGAAGTGCTTTTAATCATGTTTAATCATTTTCATGTAAATCAGCAAGAAAGGGTTATAGAAATTACAGGTGAAAGTCATGTTCTTTGTAACAAAGATTTTTCTCTCAAGAGAATATGACAACTGTTAAGTTTTTGGAGAATGTTGTCTACTAATGAAATGGGAGATGGTAAATCTCTCTGGTATTATATAAGTTTTGAAAGACAGGGTGACAAATTCTAATTTCCATGCCTGTAAGTTCCATTAAAAAAAGATGAATAAAAGAGGCTCTCAAAGTATTAACTGCCCAGAGAATCCTATCTATTTTATTTTTGTATTTTTTTTCTTTAGGTTCTATTTTTTGTCATTTCCTATTTTTCCCCTACTAATTAGAATGGGTTGGATAGGTTAAAAGTAAATTAAAAAAAATCGTTACAAAAATATACAACAATTCTTTACAAGTACACACTGATTTTTACAGTGACTAAATTCATTGGAATCTAAAATTTTTGTAGCTTTATTGAGGTATAGTTGACACATGATAAACTATACATATTTAAGTATATGATTTGGTAAATTTTGACAAAGTTTGTGCCCATGAAAGCATCAAAAATCATGATAATGAACATATTAATTTCCCTTAAATGCCTTTTACTTTTTTTTTTTTTTTTTTAAAGATTTATTTATTTATTTAATTCCCCCCCCTCCCCTGGTTGTCTGTTCTTGGTGTCTATTTGCTGCGTCTTGTTTCTTTGTCCGCTTCTGTTGTCGTCAGTGGCACGGGAAGTGTGGGCGGCGCCATTCCTGGGCAGGCTGCTCTTTCTTTTCACGCTGGGCGGCTTTCCTCACGGGCGCACTCCTTGCGCGTGGGGCTCCCCCACGCGGGGACACCCTTCGTGGCACGGCACTCCTTGCGCGCATCAGCACTGCGCATGGCCAGCTCCACACGGGTCAAGGAGGCCCGGGGTTTGAACCGCGGACCTCCCATGTGGTAGACGGGCGCCCTAACCACTGGGCCAAAGTCTGTTTCCCGCCTTTTACTTTTGAATGATCCCTCCCTACCATACACTCCCATACCCATAAGTGAAGCCCAAAGCAACCACTGATCTACTTTCTGTAACTATATATCAGCTTGTAATATCTAGAATCTTAAACAAATGGAAATATATAATTGAACTCCTTTTCAATCTTGCTTTTTTTATCCACTCAGTATAATTATTTTGAGATTCATCCACTCTGCAGGCATATTGGTAGCTTATTTCTTTTTATTGGTGAATAGAATTCCATTTAGGTACACCATAATTGACCCATTTCTATGTTGATGGACACTAAGTGTTGTTACAAGTTTCATTATTATTACAACTAAAGCTGCTGTGAATATTTATGAACCATGTTTGTATGGACATTTTCTTTCATTTCTCTTGACTAAAATCTCCAGTTAAAATTGCATGTGTCTATGTGTATTTTAATTTCTCTTTGTAGTTCTATCCAGTTTTGCCTGGTATATTCTGAAGCTCTATTATTAAGATGTTAATGGTTATGATTTTTATGTTCTCTTATTGAGGAGACCCTTAATTCTTTGGACTGATCCTCTTTATCCCTTATGATACCTTTCTCTGAAATCTACATTGTCTAATATATTAGCTTTCTAAAGCTGTATAACAGATTACCCTAGATTCAGTGGCTTAGAAGAATACGCATTTATTATGTCACAGTGTCATTGGGTTAGAGTCTGGGTGTAGCTTAACTGTGTCCTTCAGTGTCTCAGAAGACTGCAATCAAGGTGTCGGCTGGGCTGCATTTTCACATGGAGGCTTGACTGCATGAAAATCTGCTGCAGTGGCATTTAAGTTGTTGGCAGAATTCCTTTCCTTGTAGTAATATGACTGAAGTCTGGCATTTTGTTTGCTGTCAGAAGGAGGCCATCCTTCAGTCCCAGAGTGCCCCTCCAGCTCCTAGAGGCTGCTTGTGATTCGTTTTCATTTATGCTTCCCCAACATGACCACTTAGTTCAGCAAGTTCTCAAGGAGAGACTGTCCTTGGGTGTGCCTGTTCTCTTTACTAAGGGCCTAATTGAGTCAGCCTCTGACCAAGCCAGACCAACCCAGGTACATCCCCTTTTTGCTTAGCTTAAAATCAATTTATTGCATCTTGATGACTAATTACAGTTGCAAAATCCCTTTGTCTTTGTCAAATTCTATTTGCTGAAGTAGGTCATAGGGCCTGTCCACACTCGGCAGGAAGGTATTATAAAATGTGTAAATACCCGTGCATGTGAACCAGAGTTGCTCCACCTTTTATTTAACCTGTATGTGCCCTAATATTTAAAGAGACTTTTGCTTTTGTTTTTGTTTGCTTGTTTGTTTTAAAGTAATATGTAGTTGAGGATTGCTTTTTCTTCTGATCTGATCATTTTTTATTTTTAATTGAGTCATAAAAGCCATTTATATTTAATGTGGTTATTGATAGGATTGGGTTTAAATTTACTGTTTTGATATTTATAGTCTAATTATTCTTCCTTTTTTTTGTTCCTTCTTTCTTTATTCTTCCTTTTTTATTTAGTGGAGTTTCATTATTCTATTTTATCCCCTTTATGGTTAGTTATGTTAATTACCTATGACACTTTACTTTGTATTTTTCATTTTTGCTTTGAGGATTATATTATCCATCTATAATTGACCATGTTCTACCATCAAGTAACATTGTACCATTTCACATATAGTATAAACATCTTACAATAGCATACTTCAATATCTCCTCTCCCATAAAAATATGCTATTTTTCACATATTTTAATTTTATGTATTTTATAAACTTCATACTACAGCCGTTATAATATTCTTTCTACAAAAGGAATTCCTTATACCACTTCTTGTAGAGCATGTCTCTGGATCATGTACTTTTCAGATTTTTGTATCTGATAAATGCTTTATTTCCCCTCTGTTTTAAAAGATAATTTTGTCAGATAAAACTTTTTAGGTTGAAATTTGTTCCTTTTGTCAGTTAAAGATATTTCTTAATTTTTTCTTCATTGCATTGTTTCCATTAAGAAGTCTGCTTCACTTTTTTGTTTCTATACACATAATGTTCTTCCATCTTTCAGCCTTCATCCAGTTACTTTTACGGTTACTTGTAAGATAATCCTTTCATCACTGTTTATAAGCAAATTGGTTATGTGCCTTGGTGTAAATTTACTAAGTAATTGATTTCATTTTGGAGGGTTGGGAGCTTTTGCCATCATAGATCTGTTGAATTGTATAATAGTTTCTATAAAAATTTGGAAAATTTTCCTTCATTATTTCTTAAAATGTTTTTGCCCCTTCTCCCTTTTGGAAACTCCAATTACACATAAAGTTAGACTACTTGAGGTTAACCCACAACTATATGACACTATCTGTGATGGTTATGCTATTGTGTCAACTCGACCAGCTAATTGTGCCCAGTTGTTTGGTCAAGCAAGAAGTGGGCTAACTGTAATACAAGGGCATTTATGGACTTTAGTCACCATTGACTTTAATGAAGTGGTAAATCATAGATAGCTGATTACATTACATCACTCAGTGAGATTGCCATCAGCAGTGAGTGATACTTTATCCAATCAGTTGAATGCCTTAAAGGAGGACGTGATTCCAGCATTGAGGGAGAATTTTCCAGCTTGTCTTTGGACAGACAATGTCTCCCAGAATTTGTCAAGAACCTTCACTGGACTTTCATTGGAGCCCCTGCCTGCAGAACCTGGACTTGTGCATTCCCACGGTCACGTGAGAGACTCTTACAAAATCGCATACTATTGACAGATGTCTCTCGTTGATTCTGTTTCCCTAGAGAACCCTAATACAGCTAATACTGGGAGTGGTTCTTTGGGAACAGTCTTAAACATGGAGTGTCTGAGGTGTTTCTGGGAGTTTTGAAATTGACTTTCTACTCTAATTGGACAAAAGGGTACTGATGACTTCCTTTCCAATAATGAAGAGGCTGTTGACAGTCCATGCTGTGAGTTGGTCATAAAGATGCTCAAAATACCATCACTGGATTCCCTTACTTCCAAGCTTATAAGAAGCAAGGGTCTGGGTAAGAGTGTTTTCAACACCTTAACAGAGTTTTGTGGAGTCAAATGGTATAATGATGTTGGCTGGCTCCTCCTAGATACTCTGGACACTGTTACGAAAGAAAGAGATGAGTTAAAGGCTTCAAATTTGATATTTAAACACCACATGAATTATGCAAAAGTTTCTATGTGTGCTCTGAAAGAAAATCTTGTCTCCTGTATCCAAAGGCTTGAAATATCTGAGAACCAAAATCAGACTCTCATTGTATGAATAGTGGAGTTATAAAGGAAACTAAAATCTAAGCCCCACAGGGCTTCTCCAGTTAAAGTGAAGGCATTGATTGGAAAACCATGGAATCCAGAGAATTGGGATGGAGACACATGGGATGATGATGATATTGATGGAGACATTGGAACCCTCAATTCTGCTGAGACTTTAACAGACAAGCCTGCAATGACCTGTCCTGTCCAGACCACACCTTGTCAACCTTGTATCATACAGCCTCCAGCCTGTCCCAGGTAGTCTGAAACAACTTCCAGCCCTGAGGTGGGTACCAACCAAACTGAAGCCTGCCCTGCCCAGCCTCCAGCCTCTCCAGGGAATCTGGACCCATCTCCCAGCCCTGAGGCAAGTACCAGCCAAACTCCAGTTTGGAGTACAATTTTGGTACTGCCAAGTCTCCAGTCTGCCCTGAGGAAATTGCCCTCCACCCACTGCCTGAAGAGATTAATCCTGTCTCACCAGAAGAAAATGCAAGGGAATGCCCTGAAATCAGTAGCTTGCAAGGCATTTCTACCCTTCTCCTTACCCACCCCCACCACCTCTCTTGTCTTCGAGAACTATTACTAGACTAAAATCACAACAAACCCCAAAAGGTGAGATACAAAGTGTGACCCATAAAGAAATAAGGTATACTCTGAAAGAACTGCATGAGTGTTCCAACGTATATAGACAGAAATCAGGAAATATGTGTGAGAATGGATACTAAGGGTATGGAATAATGGTGGGAGGAGTATAAAGTTGGATCAGGCAGAATTTATTGATATGGGCCTGCTAAGCAGAAATTCTGGATTCAGCATTGTAGGTTGAAGGATTAGAAAGGGCTGTTAAAATTTTAAAAGTTTGGCTGGCTGACTGAAAAGATGGCCTAGCATGTCTGAGGTTGAGATGCCCAATTTTCCCTGGTATACAGTAAAAGAGGGAAATCAAAGACTTACAGAAACTGGAATGCTAGAATGGACTTACCATTTGAGAGCTGCCCATGCACCCCAAGAATGTCCAGCGGACACATTTTTAACCAGGACTATGAGGAATAGATTTTTAGACTTACAAATTTGTAGACTTACAAATTTCTACTTAATATACTCCATGTTCGACTTTCTTGAACATATAGGAGAGAGTTATAATAAGTGTTTTAATAACCTTGTTTACTATTTTTATTATTTGTATAATTTATTGGCTGTATCTAATTTATTTATATTTATGCTTATTATGCTTCATTTATCTACCTTTTAGTATGCAGGCAATTTCTTTTTGGGTGCCAAACATTGTGAATTTTGCCTTTTTGGGTGATGCATAATTTTGTTTTTCTACAAATATTCTTGTGTTCATTCCATGATGAAGTTAACTTGCTTGGAAATAGTTTAATCCTTCCAAGTCTTGTTTTTAGACTTTGTTTATAGGATCAGGGCAAATTTTATTCTAGGGCTAATTTTTACTTATTTCTTAGGGAATACCCTTCTCAGAACCTTATGTGACACCTTGTGAATTCCAAGGTTTTTCACTTTGGTTGGTGGGAAAATGAACTTTCTCCTGGCCCCTATGTGCACCTTGGGATTGTTCTCACTTGACTCTCAGTTATTTCTTTTCTAAGCTCAAGAGTTTTTCTAATACCCTTTTGTTGATTACTGGTCAGCTTAAAAAGGGTGGATGACCCTCTGCCTATTTTAAGAAGTCTCTCTCTGTGATTCTCTCTCCTCTTTAGCACGTTTTTTGATTTGCTCTTTTGTGAGTTATAGACACATTGACCTCTCCATTTTCCTGGGTCCAGGGATTCAACTCAGGGAGATTGCCAGGCTTAGACTTGATATCCCCTTTCTACATTCAACCTGGAACTCTATCCAGGCAATAACCTGGTATAATCATAGGGACTAAGATATTTGTTTCTCGTTTTTCAGGGATCTTTCTTCTACCTTACCTGATGTCTACTGTATGAAAAACATTGTTTCATATAATTTTTTCTGTCCTTTTTATCTGTTTTAGAGGGTAGGCCAAATCTGACTTATTACCCCATCTTGGATAAAATAAAAAGTCCCCATTTAAATTTTAAAATGTCTTTCTTTCCCCATGAATTCTAAGTACGAGTTAAAATAAAGATATTGCACATGCTTTGGAGTTATACAAATCTCATGATATTTTAGTTATCATTTATAGATTTGCAATGCTTTGCCTTGCATAATTTTTGTAAATTCTGATGGAGTTTATGAAATTTGACAGAATATTTTAGGTATTTATTTATTTATTTATTTATAATTTATTGATTGTACTAAAACACACTTTGACTGCTTTCAAACTTAGATGACTTTCTTTGACAGAAAGTATGCTTAAACTTTGCAGATGCTAAATTTTTAAAACTTAAATGAATTTTTTTAAATGGGCAAATATGAAGAGGTGAAACAAAAATTTTCCTTTGTTCATTGCCCATTTTGGATAGATGTATCATGGAGATCAACATTTAATAAATTTGGATTGTGTTTGGTAGTTATAATCACTGCCATTGTATTTATTTTGGAACTGTGTACATTTAGCTTAACGTCTTCACAGCTCAGTTGAATCAGACTCTCTGTTTGTCTCTGTCTGTCTCTATTCATGTTCCTTTTGATTTCTTTTATTATGTCCTAATGGTTTTCTTTCTACTAGTTGTTCATATTTCAGGTATTATTAAAAGTTTACATTATGACACTGTGACAGATGAGAAATAGCAGGCCAGATGCAGGGTGACACACTAACTGAATGTCAACACACTAGTGACCCTAATGAAGGAGAACAAATAAGACAAAAGATAAACATATAAGGAATCAGAACAAAATTATAAAGGACATCATATGATCAATGATGACTGGGGGAATACTAAAACAAGGGAAACTGAAAGAATGATAGATATCAGAGATGACAGGTGGCAACAGACGTTTGCCTCTGGCAAAATGAGAAAGAAAATCAGAGGTGGAATTTCTGTCTCTGACCATTTATGAGCCACTAAACCTACCTATTAGCTAAATTACCAAAAAAGAATTTGCTTCAAATCATGGTATATAGAGAAATGTAATTCTATGACTTTTTTAATGTAAAGAGACAAATATGCAAAAAATGAATGACATGATTTAGAATTTTTAGAGTTAGAGGAAAAATAAAAGGGTTTTATTTAATTATTATCAAAAACTTTATTGTACATAAATGTTGATTTATAGAGTGAATATTCTGAATTTAGTGTTTTAATAATTTGGGGAAGCAAATAGATAAATAAAACTCTGGTTTCAGACTATTTTATTTCAAATTTTGGCTCCATCACTTTCCATCTGTGTAACCTTGGGAAATTAATTTTCCTTTGGTTGAATTTCTTTACTTTGTAAATGGGGTCAAAATTATATTTTCTTTAGAGAGCTGTTATCCAGATTGTGTTAATACAAATAAAGCTCTTATAGCAAGGCTTGACATAATAGAAATATTTAATAAATATTAGATAAAAACATTGATATTTCTATTTAATTATGTATGCCAGTTATTCATTGTTTTGTTCTAATGTATCTTGCTCTAGCAATGTGTTTATTCCTGCCTATATTGCCATACCTCCATCAGACCAGATTTTGAGCCCTATGTAAATTTTGTGTAATCATTTGACTAAGCAGAAAAGAAAAACTTGTTCTTGTCTCACAAATGGATTTCATGATATATTGGCCTCAATTATAAATGTATTGTTTTGTTATTACAGCTCCATTTGCAGGTGGGCCTTGTGGTCATCAGAGTAGAGAAATTATCTTAGTGAGAATTTCAAGCAGGACATCTTACTGTATTCTTTTCCTACCAGGGCTTGCTTAAAGATTCCTTATTACTTCTTAAATTTCCATAGAGATCTGGAGCATTTTGAGACTTCTTTGCTCTCTGGGCCACAGTAATATATATCCTTTTTCACCAGCTTAACAGAGTTGGAAGTCCTGTCTTATTTCATAGCTATAGCCTTTTGGATCAACTGATAAATGGATATGTTCAGCACAGCCAAATGGTGTTTATATTGTCTTCAAACTCCAAACACTCACCATTACCTTGTGATTTTTTTTCTTAATGGCAAGAGGGTGTGAGATGTCCTTGGAAGAGGTCACCCTATATAAGTTCAACCACCGGCATAAAACAAAACAACAACTTTATTGTGGGAGTAAGTCCATCTTTATTGCTGGGATTTGCTTCCTTTTCTTATGAAATCAAATAGGGCAGGAATTGGCAAATCCCATGAAGGATCAGATGGGAAATATTTTAGCCTTTGGGGGCCATGTCACAACTACTTATCTCTGGCTTTTGTAGCACATAAGCAGCCATAGACAATGTGAAAATGAATGGTCATGATTGTTTCCCAGGAAAACTTTATTCACAAAAAAGACCAAGAGTTGGATTTTTCCATGGGCCATTCATTGCAGACCCTGGGAGAATTCACTGTTTCCCACTCTCCAGGTTTATTTTCTTGATTTTATAAATATAGTTGCATGTTGCCCTCCTTTGGACCCAATAAACTAAAGGCTAGACAGTGACGTAGCACACTGCCAGGTGAAAGCAAACCTACTTTGGTGTTTTAGGTTTAGTAGCGCAGACAGGTGATATAATTATTCCCTAGACAATAGATGCATACCAAATTAGAAGTATACCGAACTTGTTTCCTTGGAATCATCCCTGAAATAGCAATTCGTATTGGAATGACCTCTGGCTTAAGCTGATGGTCCACTGATTTTAACTGAATCACAACTTTCTTTTACACCAATAAGGAAGATAATAGGTTTACTATAGCAATAAATACCAAAGAAAATACTCTGGAAAGCTTTTTGAAAAAAAATTATTTTCCTAATATGGCCCTTCCTATTATAATAGACCACATTCTATGGGTCAGCAACCAATACAAGGAATCAGCCAATTTCTAAAGGAATCTATTCCAATTATCCAATCAAGAATTGATGATACTACCAAGTGTTATTACTGGGATTTCTGAAGGCAAACTAGGGACAAACCTCTATTTATTCCTTGACTTTCATAAGAACTCATCTGGCCAGCAGATATAAGTAGAATTCTGAATGTTCAGAAATAAATATTATTTCAGAGCCAGAGTCACATATTTGAATTACAATAAATATACTTATTTCTGGATGTATTTGGATTTTTTTGTCTGTTTCACCAAGGAATTCTGGCAATTTGACTTTATTTATTATGGGCCACTCCTCAGTTCATGGTTCCATTAAACAGAAGAGTAAACTAAGAGAATAAGTAACTGGTCAGCCTAGCATAATAAACCTGTGATTTCTGCTAAACACACATGAATATAAAAATATAGCCAAATATGAAATTATGATCTCCCCTCTTCTTTGGCAAATGTTCTCAGAATCAATTTCTTCACAGGTTGTCTAGTTTTTTTGATGATATAAATTCTAAAAGCTTGTGATTGCTTTAGGTAACCATCCTACTGTCCATGAATTTGAATTTTTAGTTGTGCCCTAGAGTGTGTGCAGAGATCTAGCACTAATTAAAGATTTGGAGAAAATAAAAGGTTAGGGAAGTGGGAGCAAGGGAGTGGCTTCAAAGTGGGAGGAACAACCTTCTCAGACATGGAGGAAAGGGCTACTTTTCTGGCTAGAAAGCGGGGAGGAATGGAAGATTTGGATGATCATAATCCTTTATATCCCTCTAAATGTCTCTGATTCTGACTGCTGGGGTCTCATTTCCCCTCAATGGATGGAAAGACTTTCACAAATAAATTGGGAAGTCCATGGCATCAATTAATGTTGAAAGTTGGATAACCACATCAAATGTCAAATTTTACATCTTGTCTTTTGCTAAATCATCTGTGTGCCTGCAAGAAATAAGTGACTATTTTAACATTGTCTTAGTAATTCCCTGATTTTCATATATGCTTAGGCATTAGATTTTATGGATTTAGGTTTATTTTGTTCTTTCTTAGATTTTCTGTGCCAGAGAAGCAGCCATAACAATCTGCAATCCTTAAATTTTTTATGGCATATGTATTTCTATAGGCCACAGATTAAATGGTACCTTAAAGTCTTGAGAACAGTAGATTAAGCCAGAGCCTAGATTCACACCAAAATTTAATCTGGAGAACAACAGAGTATTGCTGGCTTCTTGGAGTGGTTGATTGGAGATAATTTTGCCTGATTGAATCCCAGAGGGTGTTAGTTCTACTATTAGTGGATAAATGAATCTGAAACCTAGTGTGAATTAGCATGAGCTACTGGAGAAGCAAAAAGAATAGGGCTTGAAAAGATGAGTTACCTTGGAAGGTAAATGTTTGTATTGGAAACATAACAAAGCATATAAAAGAAAAAAATTAAAATAATCTTAAAGAGAAAAACTAGAATCTAAAAGAATCCAGGGCATTGTCACTTATAAGAGATGCCTAGAAATAGGGAAATTTTCAGAGATAGAATGTAGTTTAGAGGATACCTGGAGCTAGGGGAAGGGGGTAAAGGGAGTGTCGGTTTGGTGGATATGGAGTGTGCGTAAATAAAATTAATTTAAAAAGAAAAATATTCAGATGTGCTTGAATAAATGGTGGACTCCTGCTCTGGTGCAGGAGCAGTAAAGGTGAGCCTGGATCATCTTGTATTAGAAAGCAGGGAATCTTAGACTATGGGTGCATGTTGAAATGACACAGGTTGCAACTTGAAGTGACTCCCATGGGTTAATTTTGGGTCAAACTGAATATCAAAAAAATGTCAGTGTTGAATAAATAAAATCTATGAGTCCAAAGTGATACGAATGCATTGAAAGAAAGAGGAGGACAGAGAGTAGGCAGAGGAGGGAGGAGGAGAAGAGAAAGAGGAAGACTCATTTGCTACCAATGGAAGTGATTATTACAGCAATTCATTCTGAAAATTGGCTGTTAATGAGAACACATTAACCATTTACTTTTTCCAGGAGGAACAGTATTTCAATGACAATTGAATGGAAATTTT
This sequence comes from Dasypus novemcinctus, assembly GCF_030445035.2. Lineage (NCBI taxonomy): Eukaryota > Metazoa > Chordata > Mammalia > Cingulata > Dasypodidae > Dasypus > Dasypus novemcinctus. The sequence continues at coordinate 82,344,414 of NC_080688.1, read as the reverse complement.
TTTCTTTAAAGAGGAATGGGTGTCAGCTATAAAGGCAGATGGTATAAAAAATTAATAATTACTTCTCTGCAGCTCTAGTGGAATAATTGGTTAGGCAAGGATCTTTAATAAACACTATAATTCTTGGGTGGAATTCGATGAGGATCATAATGTTCACATAGTGCTGAAGTATTAACCAAGAACTTAATAACTAAGCTCCAGTGGAAAAACATATCTTGACCTGAAAAGTGTTGGTGTTGACCATCTTGATCAGTTTTCAAATGTAGTATTACAAATGGTGTGACCGGATGAAATTATGTCTCCTGATGTGAGGCAGTCTAAAGTTTCAGCACCCTTTGTCAAAAATGTCTGATCTGAATCTAATCAAGTATTCAGATTTAACATACAGTTTTAAGGAAATAAAGGAGAGAACATGTTTTATGACATGACAAGGGAAACCATTAGACAAATCCAGAATGTGGAACCTTCCTTAAGGTACTGGACAGAAGCATAGTGAAACGTGATTACCTCTAGAGGGCAGGGCTGGCTCCTTAGTAGAGTGAGGAAGGGGGATTGTACTGTTCAATTTCTTTAACAACATGCATGGATAGCTTTTATTATAATTTTAAATGAATTCAGAAAAACATTCGAGGATAAATCAATGTTTTAAAAAGATGAGTAATTAGAAGCAAATGCCTCTAAGGAAATATTGGTTGGAAGTGTTTTTTAGAAACAACGAAAAAATGATACCATGCTAATTTTGCTTTTTAAGCCTTGGAAAACTATGCATATCAATTCATGATTCCATTCTGTATCGACTCTATCATTCTAAATGTCAAGCCAGAGATGATGATTTTTCTGGAAACTAATGTGTTCTTTTCCCTGAAGCATGTGTAGAAGTGTGTACGTCCCTGTAGTTTATTAAAAGTTACTATTCAGAATATATTATTTAAGATTTTCCTCAAAAAGAAACATAATGAAAAGCATTTTAGCTAAGCACCACAATGTGGCATTTGGAAAACTAGCTTTTCTCATGACAAGACAGAAGTACAGAAGGGATGATTTGCTCAAGGGGTTTGGAATCCTAGGCTCAGTACAGGTACAGAGTCTCTCCAGCCATGTTACACTGGCCAAAGCAATTTTTAACAAAGCTCATTCAATGGGGAGAAAAGAGCCTCCACCCCTTCTTGAGAGGAGCTGCACAGTCACATTTCAAAGGACATGGGTCATGTGGTGGGGAAGGCATTTTTTAATCAATTGACCATGGCACCAAAAATTAAGGTGGGTTAATAAGGGATTGTGGGAAATAGTATTGGAGGTGAATTTTGTCTTCGGCGTTTTCGGGACTTGGAGTTGTCCTGGATGGTGCTAGGGACAGTTACTGGACATTGTATGTCCTCCCATGGCCCACTGGGTGGACTGTGGGAGAGTGTGGGCTATGGTGTGGAACATTGACCATGAGGTGCAGCAGTGCTCAGAGATGTATTCACCAAGTGCAATGAATGTCTCATGATGATGGAGGAGGTTGTTGTTATGGGGGAAGCAGTGGGGTGAGGGGAGTGGGGGGTGTATGGGGACCTCATTTTTTTTTAATGTAACATTAAAAAAATAAATAAAGACAAAAAAAATTGAAGAAATGCTAAAAAGAAATCTTATAGTAAGTATAACTTTACTATGGTTAGGCTCCAGGCTTAAAAATATAGAACACTCACTTCCGTCCCCCCGCCCCGCCCCCACCACTTCTAATGTTTTTGATGACTGGAAACTTAGAAGCAACTTTATAATAACTTCTGTAATTGAATAATGTCCCTTATACCACAGTAAATTTATTTTAAATATGATAAAAGAATGGGAGAGAGGGACAGAGGGAAATGGAAAAGGAATTGTTTTTACTAAAGGCTTTTATAAGAATACCAAACCTAAATTTAAAAATTAATATAATTTAGTATTTTATTTTATTCTGTAGTTTTTCTTCGATAAATGTTTAATTTGGCAAGTATTTTCTCACATTTTCAGTTAAGAGTATGTTCTCAAAGAACTAACTTCTTAATCATGTATATTTTAGGACTTTAGTTCTTTAGAAAAAGCTTATTGCTTTCATTATTTACAACCATTGCTAAATGTGTACCTTTTGTCATTTATTAACAAACTGATAACTTATTTCTATCACAATTTTCTTTGTGCTTTTGATTAATGAGTAAATGATTCTTATTCTCTTAAACTCATTTCTATTTTTGCCATTTTTATTCTATTTTGCTTGAATTACTGAGTGTTTAAGAAACAAAGTAAGGTGAGAACTTGATTGATGTATCTCTTTACACTCATAATTGTAATGACTACCAGCAAAATGACTTCAAAAGGATATAGTGTGGCAAAAATATTTTAACACCTTGGAAACTATTTATTTATTTATATTATTATAGATGGAATATATATTTCCTATGAGTAATTTCTATAAAGTTCAAGAAATTACAAAAAGATTATGAAACAATAAAACTTATTGCTGGATAATAAAATGTGGCTCAGAAAATCATATCTGTAATGATAAGAAGCCATTTTAGGTATGATTCTTTAAATTTAAATATATGTACACACATATACACATACAAATACAGATGGAATTTTTAGATGTAAGTTAACAAAAATGTTTATGAAGATTTCGAATACTGTCTAACATTCTAAGTGAATTTATGCCTGGAAGGGCCATTACAATCCATAACAGGTGACATTATTGTGAAGAGTCTTTCATTCCTATCTTTCCTTTCTTTCTTCTATTCAAATTTGACAAATTTGAATTGAGAAAGAACTGGAATGAAGATATTTTTAGTGGCTTTCTATAATATCTCCTTAAAGTTGATAGTCATCTAATAGTTAATGGAGAAAATATTACAATTGTTTTGCTACTTATAAAAACTTTTGTCCAAACATTAAAAACTTCCCCATTTCTGGTTATAAAATGTATAGGGAAATGAAAAAATAAACAGCAAAATTGATGTGTATTCAGTTTTCTCTATAATTTAAAACATGAGAAACATTGAGATTAAAGTGTTTTATTTTTTTGCAAACATTTTACCAAGAGTAATAAGAACTCTTGTTGCCTAAATTAAAATATGGAGCAAGCATCTTTTCTACACCCAGGGAAATTGTCTCACTTCTTTTTAAGATTGGATCAGCTTCCAACATTTTATTATTTGCACTTTCAATGTCATGAAATGTCTCCAAGAGTGCTTTTACTGTAAAGATTTTGACAGTGCCACTTTCTCTGGTACACATACATCCTTTTTATTTTTTTTTTTGCCACAACTGCTCTCCTAATTTATAGAAGGAAGTTCACCTTCACTAAGTCCCTCTGGCTGCCTCTCTAGAGTTTTGCCAACAAACCTACAGTCAGGGTCAGCTTTCTTCTGTAACTCCTTTTACTTCCAATTAGACTTTCATTTCAAACCTTATCACTTTTAATTTCTTTACTGCACTTTCATTTTTGTTGACCAGTTCCCTCTTTTGAGGATCCATTTTTGTAAAATGTCATTTGGGTTTAGTACTGGGAAAAATGGAAACAGCACAACTCCATGCTGTGTAACTGGAATTCGGATGGAGTTCTTGGAAGATTTGTGTTAATTTAATTCAACTTTGGTCATTGAAATCTGTGCATATCAGAACTATGCAAAGCAAGGACTGCCTGTACGTATACATGTGGTGTATGCATGTGTGCACACATAGGTAAACCCATGTGTGTGTAAATACATAAGAATGTTTATGGTTAAAATATTTCAATTTAATGGATAATGATAGCCTGGGGAAGGGTAACATAGTACTGAAAAAGGTCTCTTGGAATGGAAGAAACAGTTTCTTAGAGGAATTTTTTTAACAATTATCTAAAGTTAAACATATTAAAATAACTTAGGAATCAAGAAGTTGATGAGGGGGTGGAAGAAGGAAAGGGGCAGTAAAATTATCCTGCATCACTTCAGATGGAGGATGGGGAAAAAGAGAAAAGCAGAGTGAGAAGAGATGAACTTATTCTAAAAATGTTCATTTTCTTCAGTGAAAGGATTAAGGGGGGAAACTGTAGGAAATATTTCCTGTTGTTGAAGGAATTAGTTGTCATAATGTTTTCAAATATGTGTAGAGAAAAATGTGTCAGAAAATCCTTGTTCTCCCTCTCTCTACATAATCATTAATGGAATGAAATAGTAGAATAGAATTTTCCAATTTTTATGGAGAATAATGGAATGAAAACATCCTGATCAAAGCAGAAAATCTAAGGGAAAAACAACAATGGAAACTGCATGCTAAAACAGTAAATAAATGAAAATAAAATAAATCCTAAAGAGATCAAGACAATTATTATATTAAATGCACATAGGCTGAATTTTCTCATGAAAAGACAAGATGATGGAGAATAAGGCTTAAATATGATAAAATCCAGCTATATTTTGCCTCTAATATATACACAGAACAAAAATGATAAAGTTTGAAAATAACAAGTTTGGTTAAAAATTGTCAGCCAAAATTAAACACAAAGAAATTGTTTGGGCAATATTAATATCAGACAAAGTGAAATTTAAAGTTAAAACCCTAAACAGGATAAAGAGGCAACTGTATTATAAAAATAAAAGTATATGAGGAAAATATAATATACCTAAATACACCAACAAAAAATAGCAGTTAAAACTATTTGATTTGAAAAGAGAACTTGATACCAATTTGATTTATTCTTTATACTTCAAATGCTTTTCTTTCTAAGATTCCTAGAACTTCATTCTTGAACTTCACTACCCAGCTACTCAGTCCTTACCCCAATCTAGAAATGGTTGTTTTCTTCCAAATACTTTTTTTTTGTTTCTTTTTATTCATTAAAAAAAATATGAGGTCCCCATGCACCCCCCAACCCTCCACCCCACTCTCCCCAGAGCAAAACTCTCCTCCATCATTATGGCACATCCATTGCATTTGGTGAATAAATCTCTGGGCATCGCTGCACCTCATGGTCAATGGTCCACATCATAGCCCACACTCTCCCACATTCCATCCAGTGGGCCATGGGAGGATCTACAATGTCTGATAATTGTCCCTGCAGCACCACCCAGGACAACTCCAAGTCCCAAAAACACCTCCACATCTCATCTCTTCCTCCTATTCCCCATACCCAGCAGCCACCATGGCCACTTTTTCCACACCAATGTCACATTTTCTTCGATTACTAACCACAATAGTTCATGAATAGAATATCAGTAAGTCCACTCTAATCCTTACTCTATTCCTCCATCCTGTGGGCCTTGGATTGGTTGTGTCCATTCCACATCTATGTCAAGAGGGGGGTTAGATTCCACATGGATGCTGGATGCAATCCTCCTGCTTTCAGTTGTAGGCACTCTAGGCCCCACGGTGTGGTGGTTGACATTCTTCAACTCCATGTTAGCTGAGTGGGGTAAGTCCAATAAACCAGAGTGTAGGAGCTGAAGTCTGTTGAGGCTCAGGGCCTGGCTATCATATGGTCAGTCCAGAGATTCAGATCCCTTAGATATATCTTAAAAGCCCAGCACCAAGTACAATTCTGGTAAAGTAACAGGAAAGGCTTGTAAAAAGAGATCACATCTGAGTCCAGCTCCATCACGCAGAAACACCAGCTCCAAAGAAGGGCCAACTGACATGGCAGTGAACACCATCTGCCATGACCATAAAACCTGTGGGTCTCTGTAGCCCTCAGAAGAACCAATACCTGGGGTTGTATCTACTTTATCTCTCTCTGCGACTCTACTCAGGTGTGCATAAGGGCAGCCCCTCTGATAACCTCCAGACTCTTTTTTAGAGACTCATAGCCATATGAACTCATTTGTCCTTTCCGTTTCCCCCTTGATTTAGGTAAAAAAGCATTTTAAACTCCTGTTATTATATGTAGACAGGGATATTCTGCTGGTCCGAGTTGATCCTTTAATTCAAGGTCATTTTCTAGTTACGTCATCAGCTGGTACTTGGTAGTGATCCCTCAGCGCCAGGGAGGCTCATCCCCGGGAGTCATGTCCCACACTGGGGGGAAGGCAGTGCATTTACATACTGAGTTTGACTTCAAGACTGGCCACATTTGAGCAACACAGAGGCTCTCAGGAGGGAACTCTTAGGCACACTGCTGCTCTAGACCTTATTCTTATTTCAGGTGCACAGGCTCACAAGCATAGTCATTAGTACCAGGGGCTCACTGTTGGACCCTCATCCCTTCCTGGTCCTTGTCGTTGCACCCGGGGGACTGCTGCTGCTCCCCTAGGGTCCACAACAGAGGCCCCCCAGCCAGGAACCTAGCACCCCCCCCCCAGCTGTTGTTTTTAATTGTTTCCAGTATGAATATATCCAAACATTTCCATGCACCCCAGACACATGCCCTGTATAACTCCATGTCAACCATATATCTCCCGTCAATAACATCCCACACCAGTATTCCTCTGCTGCCATTGTTGAACCATTCTGTGATCCAAAACTTCCTGAAAAGTGAAGTCCGGGAAACGGACTTTGGCCCAGTGGTTAGGGCGTCCGTCTACCACATGGGAGGTCCGCGGTTCAAGCCCCAGGCCTCCTTGACCCGTGTGGAGCTGGCCCGTGCGCAGTGCTGATGCGTGCAAGGAGTGCCGTGCTACACAGGGGTGTCCCCCGCGTAGGGGAGCCCCATGTGCAAGGAGTGCACCCATAAGGAGAGCCGCCCAGCGTGAAGGAGAATGCAGCCTGCCGAGGAATGGTGCTGCCCACACTTCCCGTGCCGCTGACGACAACAGAAGCGGACAAAGAAACAAGACGCAGCAAAAAGACACAGAAAACAGACAACCGGGGGAGGGGAGGGGAATTAAATAAATAAAAATAAATCTTAAAAAAAAAAAAGTGAAGTCCAATATAATGCCAGGTTCCCTTAATATTAAAATGGACTATAGCAATGAGTTTAAAGGTTAGATATAGAATACATATTAATTTGGAAGAATTCTACATCCTATCTTTTTTTTTTCTTTTTTCTAATTATTAAGCTTATCTTCACAAGAGTTTTAGATCACAGTAATACATATATACCATATACAGTATTCCCACATATCCAATATAAAACCTTTTCCCTTCTACAGCAATAATCTTTTAACATATTCATACCATATTTACTGAAACTGATGTACAGATATTGAGACAATAGCTTTCAAACAAGGTAATATTTGTGTTTATATTATGGTTTATACTTTAGGCTATACAATTTTCTAAATTTTTAGTTATCCTATGTTTTACATTATGATTTACATTATTAGCCTATCGGCCCCTATATATTTTTGGTGTAATATTACATGTTTTATATCCATCCTTGCGTACTCTTGTGAAACACTTCTATTGCCCTCACAGTTACGTTGGTTCCATCTATTCAATACCTATTTCCCCCTCCCCTTAGGGCCAACGGTGACAGTCAATCTTCATTTCTTGAAGAGCCATGTTCAGAGATACTTGCAACAGTGTTGAGGGCTTGATATGCTCAACTGCCCTAATGCCCTGGGAGCCATCATTTCTCTTGAGAGATACATTTCCCTCTATTTGATGGCATCAGTCCTCCCCAAGATGTGGATATAACTTCATTCTCATTATATGGGTCTCTACCCAGTGATATAACCCACTCTGGTGAAATGAGCATTCACATATTCCCCAGGAGTCTGTCCTACATCAGATTATCCCCTTTAAGTATCTTAAACAGGTAACTTTCCTTATTATATTTTGAAATGGTTTTCTCAGCATTATACTCTCAACGAGCACCTGACATTCTCCTATGTTCGTATGTTGCCCCACCCTCCCCCCAAATTCTTGGGCCATATTACCCATCCTCCCATCCCTAGCCCCCCTCAAAGCCCCACCCAAAGGTAACTGTATGCCCCCATTTTATCCCTTCCTTGTACATATACTTACCTCCAGCTTATCATAGATTTCACCCATGTAGATGTCAGCTTACATCCTTCCTCTACCTGTCAATTTCCTGTAAGCCTATCATCCAGTCTCTAGCTCTCTGAGGCAGCTTGGCTTACTTATTTCATATCATTGAGGTCATGTAGTATTTGTCCTTCAATGCCTGGGTTGCTTCACTCAACATAAGGTTCTCAAGATTCATCCATGTTATCACGTGTGTTTGTAGTGTATTTGTTCTTAAAGCTGAGTAGTATTCCATTGTATGTATATACCACATTTTATTTATCCATTCATCTGTTGATGGGCATTTGGGTTGATTCCAACTTTCGGCGATAGTGAACAATGCTGCTATGAACATTGGTGTGCATATTTCGGTTTGTGTCCTTGTTTTCAGTTCTGCTGGGTATATATCTGGCAGTAGAATTGCTCAGTCATATGGCAAATCTATGGTTAGTTTTTTGAGAAACTGCCAAACTGTCCTCCAGAATAGTTGGATCCTTCTTAATTCCCACCAGCAGTGGATGAGGGTTCCCATTTCTCCAGATCCTCTCCAGCATTTCTATTCTTCTGTTTTTTTCATAGCTGCCAATCTTATGGGAGTAAGATGGTATCTCATTGTAGTTTTGATTTGCATTTCCCTGATAGCTAGAGATTTGGAGCATTTTTTCATGTGCTTTTTAGCCATTGTATTTCTTCTTTGGAGAAATGTCTGTTTAAATCTTTTTCCCATTTTTTAAATGGGATGTTTATCTTTTTATTTTCAAGATATAGAAGTTATTTATATATGCAAGATATAAGTCTCCTGTCCAATATATGTTTATCAAATATTTTCTCCCATTGCGTAGGCTTCCTTTTTACTTTCTTGACAAACTCCTTTGAAGTGCAGAAGGCTTTAATTTTGAGGAAGTCCCATTTATCTATTTGTTCTTTTGCTGCTCGTGCTTTTGGTGTGAAGTTCATGAAGCCATTTCCTATTACAAGTTCTTGTATATGCTTCCCTACACTGCTTTCCAAAGTCTTTACGGTCTTGACTCTTATATTTAGGTCTTTGATCTGTCTTAAGTTGATCTTTGTATAAGGTGTGAGATGGTAATCCTCTTTCATTCTTTTATATATGAATATCCAGTTCTCCAGGCACCATTTGTTGAATAGGGCATTCTCTCCCAGTTGAGAGGGTTTGGTGGCTTTATCGAATATTATGTGGCTATATATATGAGGATCTATATCAGAACTCTCAACTCGGTTCCATTGGTCTGTGTGTCTCTCCTCATGCTAATACCATGCTGTTTTCACTACTGTAGGTTTGTAGTATGTTTTGAAGTCAGGTAGTGTGATTCCTCCAATTTCATTTTTCTTTTTCAATATGTCTTTGGCTATTCGGGGCCTCTTTCCTTTCCAAATAAATTTCATAGTTAGTTTTTCTAGTTCCTTAAAGAATGCTGTGCTGATCTTTATTGGGATTTATTAGATCAGTTTTGTTAGGATAGACATCTTAATAATATTTAGTCTTCCTATCCATGAACAGGGAATATTCTTCCATTTATTTAGGTCTTTGATTTTCTAGAACAGTATTGTGTAGTTCTCTGTGTATAAGTTTTTACATCTTTAGTTAAATTTATTCCTAGGTATTTGATTTTTTATTGGCAATTGTAAATGGCATTTGTTTCTTGATTTCCTCCTGAGCTTGCTCATTATTGGTGTACAGAAATGCTACTGATTTTTGCGCATTGATCTTATAACCTGTGACTTTACTAAACTCATTTATGAGTTATAGAATCTTTGTTGCAGACCACTCAGGGTTTTCTATGTATAGGATCATGTCATCTGCAAATAATGAAATTTTGACTTCTTCCTTTCCAATCTGAATGCCTTTTATATCTGGTTCTTGCCTCAGTGCTCAAGCAAGTACTTCTAAGACAATATTAAATAGAAGGGGAGAGAGTGGGCATCCTTGTCTTGTTCCTGATCTTAGAGGGAAGGATTTTAGGATTTCACCATTGTAAACAATGTTGGCTGTGGGTTTTTCATATATACTCTTTATCATGTTCAAAAAATTTCCCTGTATTCCAGTCTTTTGCAGGGTTTTTATCAAGAAAGGGTGCTGTATTTTGTCAAATGCTTTTTCTGCATCTATAGATATAATCATGTGATTTTTTTCCTTCAACCTGTTTATATGATATATTACATTGATTGATTTTCTTATGTTGAACTATCCTTGCATACCTGGAATGAATCCCACTTGGTCGTGATGTATAATTTGTTTGATGTGCTGTTGAATATGGTTAGCAAGTATTTTATTAAGTATTTTTGCGTCTAGGTTCATTAGAGAAATTGGTCTGTAATTTTCCTTTCTTGTGGTGTCTTTGTTTGGCTTTGGTACTAGCGTAATGTTGGCATCATAGAATGAGTTTGGTAATGTTCCTTCTGTTTCAATTTTTTGGAAGAGTTTCAGCAGGATTGGTGTTATTTCTTTCTGGAATGTTCTGTAGAATTCACCTGTGAAGCCATCTGGCCCTGGGCTCTTCTTATTTGGGAGGTTTTTAATGACTGATCCTATCTCTTTACTTGTAATTTGTTTGTTGAGATCATTAATTTCTTCTTTTGTCAATATAGGCTGCTTATGTGTTTCTAGGAATTTGTCCATTTCCTCTGAATTGTTATTTTTGTTGGAATATAGTTTTTCAAAGTATCCTCTTATGATAGTCTTTATTTCTGTGGGGTCAGTGGTGATATCTCCTTTCTCATTTCTTATTTTGTGTATTTGCATCTTCTCTCTTTTTTTCTTTGTTAGTCTCACTAAAGGTTTATTAATTTTATTGATCTTTTCAAAAAACCAGCTGTTGGTCTTATCTATCTTTTCAAGTGCTTTCTTATTTTCTATTTCATTTAGTTCTGCTCTTATCTTTGTTATTTCTTTCTTTTTTCTTCCTGTGGACTACTTTGTTGTTTTTTTACTAATTCCTCCAAATGTGCAGTTCTTCAATTTTTGCTCTTTCTTCTTTTTTGATGTATGTATTTATGGCTATAAATTTCCCTCTAAGTACTGCTTTTGCTGCATCCCATATGTTTTGGTATGTTGTGTTATCATTATCATTTGTTTCAAGGTATTTATTGATTTCTTTTGAGATTTCCTCTTTGACCCACTGTTTTTCTAAGAGTGTGCTGTTTAATCTCCATATCTTGGTGTGAAATCTGGGCTTCCGACCCTTGCAGATTTCCAGCTTCACTCCACTGTGGTCAGAGATATTATCTTGTATGACTTCGATCTTTCTGAGTTTGTTAAGCCTCTTTTTTTGTGGCCTAACATATGGTCTATCTTGGAGAATGATCCATGTGCACTTGAGAAAAATGTATATCCTGCTGTATAAGGGTGTAATGATCTGTATATGTCAATTAGATCCATCTCCTCTAATATACTGTTCAAATATTTCGTTACTTTTGAGATGTTCTGTCCAAAGCTGATAGTGGTGTATTAAAATCTCCCACTATAATTATAGAGGCATCTATTCTTTCACTTAGTTTTTCCAGTGTTTGCCTCACATATTTGGAGGCGCCCTTGTTAGGAGCATAAATTTTTATGATTGTTCATTCTTCTTGAGAGATTGTCCCTTTCACTAATATGTAGTATCCTTCTTTATCTCTCACAATTGTTTCACATTTAAAGTCTATTTTGTCTGATATTAATATAGCTACTCCTGCCTTTTTTTGGTTATTGTTTGCTTGTAAGATTGTTTTCCAACCATTCACTTTCAGCCTCCATGAATCTCTGGGTCTAAGATGTGTTTCTTGTAGACAGCATGTAGATGAGTCATATTTCCTTATCCAGTGTCCCAGTCTGAATCTTTTGATATGTGAGTTTAATCCATTGACTTTCAGTGTTATTACTTTCAAGGAATTATTTATGTTAGCCATATTTTGATTGGACTTGTGTTTGTCATATTTTGTTTGTTTGTTTGTTTTTCTTCTCTTTTTGTCTTTTTTGTTGCTCTTACACTCTCCTCCAACTCTGCCTCTCCTGTTTTTTCCTTTCTTCCTGCAGAACTCCCTTTAGTATTTCTTGAAGGACAGGGTTTTGTTGGCATACTCTTTCAATTTCTGTTTATCTGTGAATATTTTGTACTCTCCATCATTTTGGAAAGCTAGATTAGCTGGGTAGAGTATTCTTGGTTGGAAATTTTTTTCTTTTAGTACCTTGATTATATCATACCACTGCCTTCTTGCCTCCATGGTTTCAGATGAGAAATCAGCACTTAATCTTATGGAGCCTCCCTTGTATGTGATGGTTTTCTTTTCTCTTGCTGCTTTTAGAATTTTCCCTTTGTCTTGAGCATTGGATAATTGGACAAGTATATGTCTTGGGGTGGGCCTGTTGGGGTTTATGCTGTTTGGGGTGCATTGTGCTTCCTGGATATGTACATCTGTCTCTCTCAGTAGATTTGGAAAGTTTTCAGCCATTATTTCCTGCAACACTCCTTCTGACCCCTTTCCCTTCTCTTCTCCTTCTGGGATGCCTATAATACGTATGTGTGTTCATTTTGCATTTTCATTGAGGTCCCTTAGTCCTAGGTGGATTTTTTACTATCTTTTTATCGATCAATTCTACTATCTGTTTGATTTCCAATGTACTGTCTTCCACATCACTAATTCTCTCCTCTGCCTCTTCTAATCTGCTGCTATTTGCTGTGAGTGTTTTTTTTTTATTTCTTGAACTGTGGTGTTCATTCCCATCATATCTGTTATCTTTTTGCGTATGTCTGCAATTTCCTCTCCAAGTGTTTTCTTCATATTGTTAAACTCTTCCTTTACTTCATTAAGTTGTTTTCTAATATATGTTCTGAGATCTTTTATTACTTGTCCAATGTTCTGCTCCCCTTCCTGGTTTTTAGTTTGTTCATTGGGTTCAGCCATATTTTCCTGATTACTGGTTTGGTTTGTAGTTTTTTGTTGCTGTCTGGTCATCATTTTATCTTGACAGGTTTAATCAGTTACGTAGCTTCTTTGTCTAGTCTTGGGGATTAATTAGCTGTTGTTCTTGTGTAAGTGTTATGTCTTCTTTTTGTCACTTTGTTCTTATTTTAATTTCTTGTTGCTGGTTGAGTTCACTTTGAAGGAAAATATTAGGGCCAGGGAAAGGCAATTGTGTAAAAAAGGAAAATGTGTAAAGTAGTATTGGTAATAAATGTTAACAGAGTAACAGTATGAGATATGGGAGAATGGATATTAAATTCATGTAAGTTGTGTAGGGTTATAGCAGTAAGTGAAGTATCTATAATGAGATAGTCAAATTTTACATGAATCTTTTCTGTCACCGTCCCACCAAATCAATGTCCAGGCACCTCCTGCCTTGCAAAACCCTGAAACAGCCTGGTCCAGAAAAATTTCCAACACTGGTCAGCCACTTCTTTGCAGGAGAGACTATAAGGTGCACTCACTCAGACACTATCTTCCCCACCTCCCTCTTCCAAATACTTTTAATACAGTTTACATTGTTTAATCTTGGCCATGTTGTAATAATTTACCTATATGTGGTGTATGTTTAGAGTATAGCTTACTTAATCAAAATCATGGTCTTTTAGTAATCTTTTTAAACCACAAAATTCTAGCAGTTGGTCACACAAATCCTGTGACCATAAATGTTATGGTAATTGAATCGAATCCTTGTCTGCTGCCCCTTTATTCATATACCAATAATCTTTCATTTTCCATTAATTTTAGCTAAACAAGTTATTCATAAACAGTCTGCTTATATAACATTAAAAACCATACATATTAGTCAATATTTGCTTTTTTTTTAAACCAACCCACCAACTCAGTCCCTGTCTGCTTCCCCTCCCCCTAAAAGCAGCCCTGTTTTCAATAAAGTGTGTCCTATGATCTTGTTCTATATATCTGTAGTCATAGTAATAAGGCTATAGAAATTATGTGGTACATTGGTATATTAGTCAGGGTTGTTAATGTTTGCTGCCATAGTAGATAAACCATAAACTTTCAGTGGCTTAAAAAACAAAGATTAATTCTTCTTCTTTTTTCTTTTTCATTTGGTGTTTAGATTCTTAGTATCCACCTCTGGTTTTCAGAAGTTTCTGTTGGGTCTCTCAAGGAAACAGATTCATAGAGGTTTATTCTCTTGAAACAATCCCACAGGAAAACGTAGTCCAAGATTGTTGCAGAAGGAGAAAAACTGGAAGGGAGAGACACATTGATTTTTTTCAATGCAGGTAGTGATTTATTTTTTTAAATATTTCTTTTTATTCCTTTTTATTTGTCCCTCTGCCCCCCTAGAGGGCTCCCTTGTCTGTCTGCTCGTTTTCTGCTCATCTTCTTTAGGAGCACACTGGTAACTGAACCCAGGACCTCCCATGTGGGAGGCAGTCGCGCAATTGCTTGAGCCACAACCTCTCCCCACATTGATTTTTAACCACATTGGCCTGGAAGTGACCCATGTCATTTCCAAATATTATGTATGGGCTCAAACTTGTTACCTTCCTGCGTATTAGGGTAGGAGATTTGGGAGATCTCATGCAATATTGGGTGAGCACTCTCTGCTACAAGTGGGATTACAAAATTTGTATCAGTCTATATCTTAGCTTTCTCAACTTAATTTGTTGGAGATATTCTATTTTAAAATATTTAACCTGTATATTTTTAATTGCTGCACAGTATTTCATAGCATGTATTTACTATAGTTAATTTAGATACTGTCCTGTTGATAGACACACTGGTAGCATTTAAACAATGGCCATTACAAACAAAGCTGCAATGAATATTCTTAAACAGAATGGTCGCCTTGTGCACAAATGCTGTGTTTTTCTTTAGCTTATATCTGTTGAATTTGATTTTTTTAAGTGATAACTAAAACTGAATTTTAAGGTTACAGTCAAAGAGGGCCTAGGAAGTACCCACTTACTTGTCAACTTACTTCCTCTGTGCTTGGTACTCTGAATTTTTCTAAGTATTTCTGCATTATCTCATATAAATCATTCAGCATCTCCATGCATCAGGAACTGTTATTATCCTGATTTTTTGGGTGAGGAAACTGAGGCACAGAGATGCTAAGTAACTTCCCAATGTCACAGCATGGGAAAGGACCTGGTTCATGTAAGGCAGTTTGACCCTATGGTGGGGCTCCACTGGCTGCACATGAAAATTCTCCATAATTATAAAATGTCAACACCTGGGTCCCACCTCAGAATCTTAAAATTTCTGGAATTGGATCTAAGTAACAGTGTGCTTTACAAGTACCTCAGAAGAGTCAAATAGGCAGCCATAGTTGCTAATCACTGCTTTGGAGCTTCCACGTATAACCAGTAAACAATAACAGCATTGCAAAGGAAAAAAGGCCCTCCAGTCAGTGATGGTTGATGTAACTGGTGTTAACATAATAGGAAACAAATAAGGTTCGATCTCAGTCTCACACCATTCCTTTCTAAAATTCCACATGCTTGATGACTTAATTTAAGAATTATCACTGTGTAGTACAAATATAAAATGTAAAAGAATAGGCTTATGCTCATGGTTAGGTAGGGAAGAAACAGAGTACGAGACCAGGAAAAAAAAAATCAACCGCAATAGTAAAAAGTTGCCTGCAAAATAAAACTCAAACAATTGAACAGACACTATTTTTTATCAGTGATGATCATTACATATGTAAAATTTCAGTCTTTGTCTTCGGAGGCCTTATCAAACTACACTCTAGGTAAAACATGACTTTAACGTCAGTCTTCTTGGGATTAATTTCACCTGGCCAATATCATACCACATTGCATCACACCAGATGGGGTTTTAGCACACTGGAAACAGTTGAGTCAATGTTTGATTGTTGAAAGTTCTGCAATTTGACAGTCTATGAAAAGAAACTCTATTTTTTCTTCATTCTAAGAAAACATAAATGTCATCAATTTTTGTATAAATAGGATTTTGTTCTGTACTATTCTTTGAAAAATTTTGACTTTGTTCAACATTTAAAAATTTTTTACTAATGTTTATTCTTGACAAATGATGACTTTGCCAGCATTTCCAGAAGAAATCTGTACAAATAATGAAGAACATGCTCAATGCAGTTATAGTAAATGAGAGGTTGGGACCTTGTTTTGTGGAAAAACTACTCAATAATTAGTTGGTTATACATATTTGATATAAATATGTATGCATGCTCTCATCAGATATAACAGAAAATATGAAATTTATTGTCCACATCTTTACATTACAATGTGTTATATAATTAGACTATATCTGGAAGTAACAAGCAGGTAGACACCTTTTATTCCCAATTTCAGACAATACTGTGAGGAGGGAAAATATTACAAGTAAGCTCTTCTCTAGTACTAAAGACAATTTTTGATTTAAAGAAATTATTTTGAGAATTACCAAGTTTAATATAAAAGCAATATTTTACTTTGATTCAATAATATTTTGATTATCTACTCTCTACCAAATACTGCATTATTTGCTTTAGACAGATTCAAAATATTTGTCTATTTCAGCACACCTGCTGGATGCTAATTGCATGAGGGCACACTCCAGCAGACAGACCAAGACTTATTTTTAAAGGCTGCAGAGGAGATAAACCATGCTAAAATCCAATGACTTCTTCCTCCTTGGCATCTAAGAAACAAATCTTTAGGAAACATATGGTTGAGCAAAGAAGATAACCTGTTCTCAAGGAACATATGAACTATTTCACAGTGCCTCCCAGGTGACTGCTGAAAGTATTGACCCTTGGAAAATGTCCTACAGTCAAATGCTTTCTGTTGGGAAATTTGCTAACACTAAGGAGATGTCTAAACTGCAATATTTATCAACTTAAAGATACAATGAGTGAACTGGTGATGAAAACTACATATTAAATCAAGCATCATAGGATCATAGACTTACAGGCTCAAAAACAATTCAAAGTATCAAAACATTCACCCCTTTACTTTACAAATAAGGAAACCAATGAATAGAGAGGCCAAATGATTTGCCCAAGGACAGATAAATAGTGGCAGTGATAGGGTCCAAACCAGTCTCGTCCATTCAAGCATTCTTGACGTTTGCGTTTCTTAATCTTAACTCCAAACAACACTGTGAACACATCATCAACACTGTCAGTCATGCTACCTTAGTATCTGCAACCAAGACCATACTGTAGTTGTGTAAGGCAAAGCAGAGCTCTACAATCTAGTTTACTACAGAAGGTTTCTACTTTGTAGAGGTACCTTACATTTCTTCCTACGTTACTTTTGATCAGATGTAAGATGAACCAGTTCCCATACACTTAACTGCATGTCAGATAATAACTGACATTTACTGAAAGTTAACTGTGATCCAGACACCATTCTAAACCTATTACAGACTATATCTCACTTAATACCACCCTCTAGGAATGACTTTAAGAAGAAATGTGTAGAACCTAAGAAAGGAGGGCTGCAAAATGTAAAGAAAATAAACATTTCCAAATTCATCTAAACATTTAAGGACATAATACTAATCAAAATCCAGAAAAATCTCAAGTTTAAATGAATAATTAAACAAATTACAGTAATCATATTTTAACTGAATGTTTATTTTGAAATTATTTATAGATTCCCATCCGGTTATAGGAAATAATACAGAGTGGTACTCTGTACTCTTTACCAAGTTTCTTTCAATTGTAACAATTTGCTAAGCTATAATACAATATCACAATCGTGATATCGACGTTGATGCAATCCAGATACAGAACATTTCTCTCACTCTAAGGATTGCTCATGTTGCCCTTTTATAGTCACACCTACTTCTCTCCCACTCACTTCCTTCTTAATGCTGTCCTCCATTTCTACAGTTTTGTCATTATAAGGATGTTGTATAAATGTAAATCATATAGTAGGTAATATGTGGGGATTTTTTTTTAACTCCTTAATCCCTGGATTCATCTACATTGTTTGCGTGCATCCGTAGTTTGTTCCCAAGGAGTATTCCATGGTGAGGACGTAGGACAGTTTCTTTAAATATTACCCATTGACTGACAACTGGATTGCTTCTAGTTTTTAGCTATATGAATAAAGCTGCTATAAATATTTATGTACAGATTTTTGTGTGAACTTAAATCTTCAACTGTGGGATAAATGACAAGGAGTCCAGTTGCTGGGTCATATGGTACTTGCAGGTTTAGTTATTTTTTCTGAGGAAATGCTCAATTATTTTCCAGCATAACTGAGCCATTTTAAATTCCTATTGGCAATGCATGAGTGATCCAGTGGCTCCACATCTTCACTGGTATTTGGTGTTGTAACATTATCTTATCCATTCTGAGATGTATATGGTGAAATCTTATTGTGGTTTTAATTTGCATTTCCCTAATAGCTAAGCTAATGATATTGAACATATATTTGCATGCTCCTTTACTATCTATCAACTTTGGTGAAGTGTCTATGTCTTCTGCCTTCTGCTCTTGTTCTAATGGGATTGTTTGCTTCTTTACACCTGAGTTTGAGACTTCTTCTCATGTTCTAGATACTAGTTCTTTGTCATATATGTGGTTGTAAATATTTTCTGCCAGTGTGTAGCTTATCTTTTCATCTGCTTACAGAGATCTTTTGTAAAGCAGAAGTTAATTTTGATGAACTTCAGTTTGTTAAGATTTTCCTCCACTAATTGTGCAATTGGTATCAAAACTAAGAACTCTTCAGCTAGTCTGAGATTCCGAAGATTTTCTCCTATTCTTTCTTTAAATGTCTTATAGATTCATGGTTTAAATTTAAGTCTGAGAGCCATTTTGAGTTACTTTTACATGAGGTGTGAGATTTAGGTCCTGCTCCTTTTATTGCCTATGTATGCCCAATTGCTACAGCACCATTTGATGGAAAGGCTATCTTTCCTCCATTGAATATCTACTGAGTTGCTTCCTTTTTTCTCTTCTTTTTTACACATTTGACAAAAATAGATCTATTTTTGCATTCTCTAATCTGTTACACTGATTTCTGAGTCTACTTCTCCACTAATATTACCCTGTCATGATTTGTATAGCTAAATAATCTTGAAATCAGGTAGATGGATAATGTCTATTTTATTTTATTTTTTCAAAAAAATATAGCTGTTCTAATTCCTTTGTCTTTCCATATAGATATTAGAATAATCTTGTCAATATCTAAAATAAAATCTTCCAGGGATTTTGATATAAATTGTGTTAAGACTGCATACAGGGGAATGGGTGTAGCTCTGTAGTTGAGCGCCTGCTTCCCATGTATGAGGTCCTGAATTCAATCCCTGGTACCTCCTTAAAAAAACAACTATATATCAGTTATGTTGGTTCTTCTAATAAATGAACATATTATGTCTCTGCATTTATTTGGATCATATTCTTTTTAAAAATTACTAACTTACTAAACTGTAGTTTTAAGCATACTACTTGTCATGTATGTTTTGTTAGATTTAGACGTATTACATTTTCTTAGGCTATTTTTAAATGGCATTGCACTTTCAATTTCAATGCCCGCACGTTCATGGCTAATAGTAGAGGTTAGAAGTCCAGGTTCCTCACTTGTCACCTGCTGACACTAAAGGGGTATGGTTTCTCCTTACTGCTGGGTGGGGGTGGCAGTTCCAGCTCCCCTCTAAGCTTCCACTGATGCATCCCTGCCTAGGAGAGGTAGGAATACATTGTTACTGGAGCGGGAGGAGGGGACGTCTCTTTACCACCTGGGGGGTAAAAGTACTCTCCCTAATTGGTCTTCTCTGACACACCAGCACAATGTGAGGGGGCTTGGCGGTACCTCGTGACAACCTGGTAAGGGTGGAAGCCTTGCTTCCTCACTTGGTCTTTGCTGGAATGTGTGGGGTCATACTTTTTAGTGATGTTTGGCTGGAGTAGTGTGGCTATATTCAAAATGTGTTCTGCCTTTTAGGCTGCCCATTTCTTTGCTCTTTGCCTATGGAAAATAGGCTTATTTTGGGGGGAGTGGGCGCTATTTTGTCTGTACCCCTTGACATGTTCAGGTGCCAACTTTCTCAACTCTATATCAAGTGATACATAGGACAGAAAGAAAACCCTAGGACCACACCTCTGTGTCCTTTTTTTGCAGTCTTGAGGTACCCTTCTGTCTTTTTTTCCACTTTGCATAGTCTTCTTATACTTGTTGCATTTATGATGTCCAGGGTTTTCACTTGTACTAATGAGAGGAATAGAGGAAAGTAGGTCTACTCCATCTTCCAGGAAGCAGAAATCCAGCAAAACATTGTTGAAAATGTAATGTGATGCTTGCTCAATCAGATCAATATAATGCTATTATCATGTTATGGAACAATATATTAAACACACAGATTTATGTGTTGCAAAAGAAATATCAAATTCACTTAGAAAATAATGGATAATTTAATAAGTGGTCTTTGATTTTAATCCAATAAATCATGGTAACTGATAGCCTATAAATTTAAACTATCCTTAAAAATCATGTTTCTGGAAGGTCTTATTCATAATAGAATACCTGAAACATTTATAGCTATTTCTTCGATGACTGTCATGATATCTGACAGTCAATTTTTAAAAATTTCAAAGTATTATAAAAAATGTTATATAAGAGTAAAAATGCAAAATTCTATACTAAAATATTTTTCAATATCTACAGTATAACTATAGCTATATAAATTGTCTGGTTTTAAAAAATATTTCTTACATACCTACTCTTTATCAGCCCTATTGCCATTCACATTATTTTCCATAATTTTCACTAAAAAGCTGTAAGATAGTCATTATTTCATTATCCCAGTTTACATATGAGAGAACTGAGTCCTGAGGATGTCAAAAAATTCCTGTGAAATCACATGGATAATTAGTACTGAAAGAAGGTTTTTTCTCCACATCATCAGATTCCAAACTCGGGCAAAGTTTTTTCTAAAACAGAGGTAGAGATTTAAATATATGTATGTGTTCTGCTGGGGAACTATTGTGATTAGTAAGGGAAGAAATTGTAATAGTGATGTGGAGAGGGTGGCCACGGTGGCTGCTGATGACAAGGAGATGGAAGAAGAGATATGGTTTGGGGGCATTTTCAGGATTTGGAGTTGTCCTGGGTGGTGCTGCAGGGATGGATGCTGGACATTGTGTATCCTGCCATGGTCCACTGGATGGACTGGGGGAGATGTGGACTGCAATGTGGACCACTGTCCATGTGGTGAAGAGGTGCTTCAGAATGTATTTGCCAGGTGCAGTGGATGTGCCACGATAACGGATGAGGTTGTTGATGTGGGAGGGGTAGGGTGGGTGGGGTGGGGGGTATATGGGGACCTCATTTTTTAAAATGTAACATTTAAAAGGAAATAAAGAAGAAAAAATAAACATATCTATAAAGAGAATATGGACAAATTTAATTTTTCTCTGGTTTTCTAATCTCTATTGTACTGGCTGGCATTGGGAGGGAAGAGACTCTCTCATTCAAAGTTTGTCTTGCAATGGCATAATGGACACTGCAGGAAGGACTCATCTTTTAAGTCGTGAGAGTTGGGTTACTGTTATCGTGGTGGTTGTTATATTAATTTTGAAAAGGCACTGTTCAGAAACTATTGGAAAAAAACAAAACTCTTTTTCTGTGATTACTACTATGACCTATTCCCACTGATATTTTTCATTTTATAGTTGTAATGGAAACTGAAGTCATATTTAACCAGTAGCATAGCATTAAAGATTTTTAGAAGGGGATTATTATGTTTAATGATAGAAATAGAAACAAATTACCTGAGAACTTGATATTGACACTTTTATGAATTGAGATGCAATGTAAAAATTAACCAGTTGACAATGATTTAGATTCAGTTATTCCTGTTCCTTTCTAGGGTGATTGCAATGGTGCTGTTTTTTCTGTTTAAAAATCAAATATTTCCTTCTCTTTTGTTATATTAATATAGAAAATAATATTTGTTATAAAATAACACATATATTAATATAACATACATCATAATGCATGGTTAGCTGAAAGAAATGCATGCTTTATAATAACATTATATAAGTAATGTTATAACTTTATATATATATAACATACATCATTTATAACTTTATCCTTTACAGACTATATTTGAAAAGAATTGGTTAATTTTAAATAAAATTTGCATTTTGCTAAAATGATCAAAATGAATTGAAATAGTGTTTTATTCTGCTCCCTTAAAATAAAATAACTTTTTTAATTTTTGTATTTTTTTGTTTCTCTCCCCTTCCTCCTTGCCCCAGTTGTCTGTTCTCTGTGTCTATTTGCTGCGTGTTCTTCTTTTTGTTCGCTTCTGTTGTTGTTAGTGGCACCGGGAATCTGTGTTTCTTTTTGTTGCTTCATCTTGTTGTGTAAGTTCTCCGTGTGGGCGGCACCATTCCTGGGCAGGCTGAACTTTCTTTCTCATTGGGCGGCTCTCCTTACCGGGCACACTCCTTATGTGTGTGGCTCCACTACGTGGGGGACACCCCTGCGTGGCAGGGCACTCCTTGCATGCATCAGCACTGCACATGGGCCAACTCCACAGGGGTCAAGGAGGCCTGGGGTTTGAACCATGGACCTCTCATATGGTAGACAGATGCCCTAACCACTGGGCCAAGTCCACTTCCCAATAACTGTTTTTTTATGCTCATACATTTTGTAATATTACAGACTTTCAAATATATTTATATACACATTTCACAGAATTAGGAATTTGTAGAAATGTGAGTTCTTTATTCTTCATTCATCATGTATTACCATGCTATTAGTATTTTTCCATTAAGTGAAAAGTAAAGTAACTTAACCTAATTCTATTAATTTTTTTATTAGAGAAGTTGTGAGCATACAAAATAATCATGCATAATGTGCTGCATTCCCATACATCATCCCCCCACCAAAGCCTTACATTGTTGTGGAATATTTGTTAGATTATGAAAGAACATGATCAGACTATTAACACTAACTATGGTCTGTAGCGTACACATGTATATTTTTTCCATACACCCCCTATTATTAACAGTATATATTAGTATTGTACATTTATAATAGCTCATGAGAGAACACTCTTATATTTGTACTGTTAACCACAGTCCGTCTTCCACCACATGGTTCACTGTGCTATACAGTCCCATACCTTGTACAAAATATCCATCCAAAGTATACAGTCAGTGTATACTCAGTTTTATCACAGTTTTACTGTCATTGCCTCATTTTTAGAATGTTTTCCTCACTCCAGTAGAAAAACTCCCCCTACTATTGACTCTTAGTATTGATATAGTACCTTCTTTGACACTGACGCAAGAATGTTACAATATTGCTCTTAACTATAGTCCATAACTTTTATTAATTGATTTTTTCCTATGAATCACTATATTATCACCCTATAATAGTGACATACATTTGTTCTAGTTCTGGTTTTATCTAGATCGCATTGAATCTGCACACCAGTTTGGGGAGAATTAACATCCTAATCATATTTAGTCTTTCCATCCATGAACATGGAATGTTCTTCCATTTATTTAGGTTTTCTGTTATTTGTTTTAGCAATGAGTTGTAGTTTTATGAGTACAAGTGCTTTACATCCTCAGTTAAGTTTGTTCCTAAATATTTGATTCTTTTTGTAACTACTGTAAATGGAATCTTTTTCCTGACTACTTCCTCAGATTGCTCTTTACTAGTGCATAGAAGCACTATTGCTTTTTGCCTATTAATCTTGTATTCTGTAATTCTGTAGAATTTATTAATTCTGTAGAATTTGTTTATTAACACTAGTAGCTTTGTTGTAGTTTTTTTTTTTTTTTTTTGGATTTTCTAAGTATAGGATCATATCATCTGTGAACAGTGGAATTTTTACTTTTTCCTTAACAATTTGGACACATTTTATTTCTTTTTCTTGTCTGATTGGTCTAGCTAGAACCACTAGCACTATATTAAACAACAGTGGTGAGAGTGGGTATCCTTGTCTTTTTCCTGTTTTCAGTCTTTCACCATTGATTACAATGTTAGCTGTGGGTTTTTCATATATATCCTCTATTATTGTGTTCAGAAACTTTCCTCTGATTTTATCTTTTGGGGTGTTTTTATTTTTATCAAGAAAAGATGCTGGATTTTGTCAAATACCTTTTCTGTATCAATCGAGATGATCATGTGATTTTTCTTCTTTGGTGTATTAATTTTGTGTATTATACTGATTGATTTTCTTCTGATGAACCAACCTTGCATGCCTGGGATAAAACCCACTTGATTATGATGAATAACTCTTTTGATATTTTGTTGGATTCAATTAACAAGTATTAATTATTTGTTGAGGATTTTGCATCTGTATTCATTAGGGAAATTGATCTGTAATTTTCTTTTTTTCTTTTTCTTTATCTGGCTTTGGTATTATGGTGATATTGGCTTCATAGAATGAGTTTGGTAGTGTTCTTCCTGTTCAGTTTTTTTGGAAGAGTTTGCGTAAATTGGTATTAAATCTTTGAATGCTTTGTAGAATTCACCTGTGATGCCTTCTGGTCCTGGGCTTTTCATTTTGGGATATATTTGATGACTGTTTCACTATCTTTACATGTGATTGGTTTGTTGAGTTCTTCTATTTCTTCAGGAGAAATTCCTGTTTTCTTAGGTATTTTTCCACTTCATCTACATTGATTAGTTTTTTGGTGTACAGTTGCTCATAGTATCCTCTTATGATCTCTTTTATTCTATGGGGTCAGTAGTAATGTCCCTATTTTCATTACTGATGTTATTTATTTGCATTTTCTCTCCTTTTTCTTTGTCATTTTAGCTAAAGTTTTATAAATTTTGTTGATTTTCTCAAAGAAACAACTTTTGGTTTTGTTAATTCTCTCTATTCTTTTTTGTACTCAATTTCATTTATTTCTGTTCTGATCTTTGTTATCTCATTCCTTCTACTTGCTTTGGGCATAGTTTACTGTTCTTTTTCTAGTTCCTACTCCCATGGAGTTAGGTTGTTGATTTTAGCTCTTTCTTCTTTTTTAATATGAGCATTGAGGTCTATGAATTTCCCTCTCAGCAGTGTTTTCATTGCATCCCATAAGCTTTGAATTGCTGTATTCTCATTTTCATTTGTCTCAAGATATTTATTGATATCACTTGTAATTTCTTTTTTGACCCACTAATTATTTAATAGAGTGTTGGTAAACCTCCATATATTTGTGAATTTTCCCTTTTTTCTGCCTGTTGTTGGTTTCCAACTTCATTCCTCTGGGATCAGATAAAGTGTTTTGTATAACTTTGATCTTTTAAATTTACTGAAATCTCTTTCGTGACTCAACGTATAGTCTATCCTGGAGAAAGTTTCATGACCACTTGAGAAGAATGTATATACTGCTGTTTTGGGGTGCATTGTTATGTATGTCAATTAGGATTAGTTTGTTTATCCTATTATTCAAGCTCATTGTTATGATTCCTATACTGAGATGATACAGCAAATGATGAGAGTAGTGTATTGGAAAGTCTCCAACTATTATTGTAAAGACATCTATTTCTCCTTTCAGTTTTGGCAGTGTTTACTTCATATAATTTGGGGCCTCCTGTTTAGATGCATATACATTTATGATTGTTATTTCCTCCTGGTGAAATTCCCCCTTTTTAGTATATAATGACCTTCCTTTTCTCTAGTAACAGCTTTGCTTTTAAAGTCTATTTCATCTGATATAATTGCAGCTACTCCAGCTTTTTTGTGGTTACCACATGCATAGGATATCTTTTTCCAGCCTTTCATGTTCACTCTATATGTATCCTTGGGTCAAATGGCAGTCTCTTGTAGATAGCATATAGATTACTCATATTTTCTTATCCATTCTGCCAGTCTGTGTCATTTGATTACAGAGTTTAATCCATTAGCATTCAATGTTATTACTGCAAAGGCAGGACTTATTTCACCCATTTTGATATTTGGTTTTCATCTGTCATATCTTGTTTTCACCACTCT
Organism: Dasypus novemcinctus; assembly: GCF_030445035.2. NCBI lineage: Eukaryota > Metazoa > Chordata > Mammalia > Cingulata > Dasypodidae > Dasypus > Dasypus novemcinctus. The sequence continues at coordinate 82,318,647 of NC_080688.1, read as the reverse complement.
TTTTCCACTTCTAGCTACTTTCATTGATATAATCTTCATTTTTAGACACTCTTCTAAGCCTCTCTCTCCTGTCTTTTCAGGCTGTAACACTCCCTTTAGCATTTCCTGCAAAGCCAGTCTTTCAGTTACAAAATCTCTGTTTCTGTTTATCTCTGAATGTTCTCAATTCACTCTCATTTTTGAAAGATACTCTTGACAGTTAAAAGATTCTTGGTTGGCATTTTTTTTTTCTCTTCAAGTATCTTAAATATATCATATCACTGTCTTCTTGCCTCCCTCGTTTCTGATGAGAAATTAGCACTTAGTCTTATTGGGCATCCCTTGTATGTGATGAATCACTTTTCTCTTAATGCTCTCAGGATTCTTTTTATCTTTGGAATTTGACATTCTGATTAGCATGTGTCTAGGTATAGGTCTATTCATATTTATTTGATTGGAATTTTGTTGTACTTCTTGGACATGGGTCCTTCAGTTGGATTGGGAAATTTCCTGCCTTTATTTCCTCAAATATTCCTTCTGCTCTTTCTCCCTTCTGTTCTCATTCTGGGATACCCATAACACATATGTTTGCACATCACTTGCCATCATTTAGTTCTCTGAGACACTGTTCAATTTTTTTCCATTCTTTTCTTTATCTGTTCTTTTCTAAGTTCACTTTCAGAGGCCCTGTCTTCAAACTCACTGATTCTTTTTTCTGCCTCTTCAAATTTGCTCTTACATGCCTAGAATGTATTTTTAATTTCATTTATTGTGCCTTTCATTCTCCTAAGGGCTGCTATTTTTCTATATATGCCTTCAAATTCTTTTTTGTGCTCACCAGGTGTCTTCTTGATGCCCTTAATATCTTTATCCATCTGTGATAGTTTGAGATTATAAATTCTGAAAAGAAAGATTATGTTTGTGAATGGTCTGTTCCTTTGGGTGTGTGAACCCTTTGATTTTATTAGATCCAGCTGAGATGTCTCATTACATTATGTTAAGATTAGGGCTCACAAGGAAGTAGAGACACAGAGAAGCAGAAACATGAGGAAAGAGAGAAGACTTTATTAGACACAGCAGAGGCCCCAAGAAGAGAGATGAGCCTATAGACATTGTGAAGAGAGTTGAGCAGCTGAGCCTGGAAATAAACAAGCCCTGGGGAAAGAGATGAGCCTTATGCAAGCCTACCACTGAGATCAGAAGCTGGGACCATGGAGCTGTAAGGGAAGTCTGAACCATCATAGACATTGCCTGCCATCTTGCTTCAATATGTAGCAAATGACTTTGGGTGGGCAAGTACCTCTTATGGTACCTTCAGTTGAACTCTTTAGTTTTAGTAACTGTGAGTTTCTACCCCTAAATAAATACCCTTTATAAAAGCCAACACATTTTTGGTAGATTGCATCAGCACCCTTTGAACTGTCTAATACACCATCTTATTGAATTTATTAAGATTTGTTTGAACATCTATGATTAGTTGTCTCAACTCCTTTATGTCATCTGACAGCTTAGCTTGTTCCTTTGGGCCAGATCTTCCTGTTTCTTGGTATGGATTATAATTTTTTGTTGGTATCTCAGCATCTGATTTAGTAGATATATTTATTCTGGTCTCAGTTTCTCTCTTTAGTCTAGGGCTTTCTATTTGATTGGCTTTGTGCTACAGGCTCTATTTGATACTTGGTTCAACTGAATTTGAAACTTTATAGTGGTTCATGTTTGGTCAAACTGAATTTTTTTTCAGATCTTTTTGTTCTGTTTCTTGTTCTTTCTCACTTGCGGGCAGTGAAATAGCTGCTGAGGATGTGACCGGTACTGTAAGATGTGGAGGGAGGCTGCCCATGTTGCCCCATGAACCAATCAAGCTTCTCCCACCTTTCTCTTCTGCCAAGGGTAGAGACAGAGCTGCATCTGTGTGCAGTAATTCAAGCCGTGTAGGCCAAGACTGTCCGTAGTTGCTTGGAGAGACTTATGAAGCCCCATGCCCCTTCCTTCCCTGCCTGGAGCAGGTATGGAGCTGCAAGTATGGGAAGAAAACTAAGCCATGCAAGTCCAAACTGACTGCAAGTTACCTAGGTAGACTGATGAAGTACCAGGCCCCCTCCTCTCCTAAATGTATCCTCTGGTGTGCCCAGTGATCTAGTCTGTGAAGCTGCAGTTGCCCTGAGAGGGCAAGGGAGCACTCTTCCTCTTGCTGCCCTGTTAGGGACAGGGATGGAGCCACAGATGTGCCCCATGATCTAGTGTGTGCAGCCTAAAAGAAACGGCAGTTGCCCTGAGAGAGTAAAGGAATGTTGTCCCTCCTGCTTTGTTAGGGGGTGTGGATGGAGTCACAGATACATCCAATGATCTTGTTTGTGTGGGCTGAAAGTGTCTGTGGTTGCCCAGAAAGGTTGAGAAAACACCCCCCTCCCCTCCTAGAGACAGAGAAGTAACCACAGGTTTGCCCACCAGTCTAATCTGCAGGCTAAAAGTGACTGTAGTTGCCCAGAGAGGTTGAGAGCACACGTCCATCTTCCTGCCCTGGCAGGGATGGAGCCAGAGATGTGTCCAACAATCTGGTTTGTGTGGACTGAAAACAGATGCAGTTGTCCAGAGAGGCTGAAAGAGTACTGCCCCTTCTGCCCTGTCAGGGGTGGGAATGGATCCACAGTAGTGTCTAATATTCTAGGTGCCGGCTGTAACCACTTTCAGTGGCCAGGAAACACTGAGGAAACACAGCTCCCCTCCTATCCTATTGGGGGTGGTGATGTGCCCACATATTTGGCCCCAGTCTAGTCCGTGTGGACTGAAAGTGCCTGCAGTTCCTGGGAGAGGCTGCTGCAGGTCCCCTCAGCTTGCTCCCTGCAGGAGGTGGGAGTGTAGCCTACACTGGGTGTAAAGAAGCCAGTCCCTACCTTCACTGTGATTTTCAATCAGCCCTGCTTCCCCTCATGCAGGGGTTGGAGTTAAAAGGGAGGCTACTGGCCTCTTTGGAACTTGAACAGTTTTCAAACTTTAGGTTCTTAGAATTGCACTTTAGCCAGCTGAATTTTCTAATCAATATCTGAAATCAATGCTTGACCATCTTTTCCTCCCTGTTTTTGGGAAATGGAGCTTCCATCTCCAGCCAGGGAATAACTCCTGAGGCGGCTTGTGCCACCAGCAGAGATGAGTACTAGCTTCTGTGGCATGGAGCACCCTACTCATGAACCTTCTCTGCAGATGAGAAGTCTCCTCCTTCCATTCCTTCAAGGATGTTACAGGACGCTCTTCTGGTCTTCTGGGGCCCTGAAACAGGTTGTATACTCTGGCTGATTACTAACTGCCCCATAGGATGACCTGACTCTTGGAGTTCCTTACTCTGCCACCTTCCTCTAACTCCACTAATTTTAATTTTATAATGACAATAATGTTGCTATGCAAATTTTCCTTAAAGGTACATACACCTCAGATTATATCTGTTGTGTACTGGAAGATCTCTATTACACAAAATAAACACTAAAAAATTATTTCAGCATCAGGCTTGGTTAAAATCACTTCATCTTCTTATGAACATTATTGTTGGTGAATGTCTAAAACTGAATTCATGACAATATTCACACATCATTGTCTGGAACAGTTATTGGGATTTACCACCACGTAGCTGCTATATCATGTTGGTCCACATTTGAGGGATGCAGTCAGTGAGTTAGTTAGGTAGACATGTAGGCAATTATCCAGTGCACCATCTATGTTGTGGCTCATAGTACAGGCTCTGCAGCCACATGGCCTGGGTGGGAATTTCAGTTCTACTGCTTGCTAACAGTATTAACTGTGTTAGGAAAGTTAATCAAGCTTACTATGTTTTAGTTTTCTCATCTATAAAACCAGCTTAACCATATTTCCTATCATCAGAGGATTTTTGTAGTAAATGAGTTGTATCTGTTAAACAGTTAGGAGAATGGCCCCACATAGAAAATATTCCACAAATGTTCCTAGCATTTTCTATTAATGTAATACACACACATTTGAAGAAAATTATCCTATTTTATTATTTTATATTGGATCCATAATAGTTAATCATTTTTATTGGCTTTTGAGATTTTCCTGGGTATAATAGCCCTATGGGGGAAAAAATATAAACACTCCCAAAATCATGAAATATGCAACATGACCTGCCCAAGGAAAGCTTTGCCAATTCCTTGCCTGTAGGAGAAATACTTCTATATATAATTATAGGTTTAATAGGTATTTCACCTATTTAACTAAAACAATTATCTAAAATTGTACAACACTATTTGGTCATCCCTGTCAGAAACCCTCCTTGAAGGATAGCGGAGGAAATGTGAGTTGGAAATAAGAATATTTTTATTTCATTTTAAAGTATTCATATTTCTTTTTATCTTAGAAGTTGTTCTTAATGAGAAAAGAAGTCTATATTTAATTAAAAATGGTCTGTAAGGCATTTTTCAGAAATTTGTGTAAGTGTAGGTGCCGTTCTGAAAGGAGTCCTTTGTGGTAATTATATTCTTCATGAGTGCTGATTGAACTAATTAAAAATGGCAAGTCCTATCAAGATTATTTATTGAGATCCATTTGGCAGCTTTCATTACTTAACATAGCTCAGTAGCTTATTCTTTTATACTCATTTGAGTATGGTGGCAGTAATTCAAGTAAAGAAAGTTGTGAAATATTCGATAGACAGATAAGTCTATATTTGATCTTTTGTACCTCAGAAAATGACTCAGTGGTTAAATCGACAAAGTATAAAACAGCCTTTTAAATCACTTAGTAATTTAATTTGTGTTTTGCTTTGTTATCTGGAAATACGCATTAGGTAACAACTACTCAACTACTTATTCTAATTCCTTCTCATCAGATTAGTGTGAAGGTAAAACCAAAGCTAATTTATGATTAAAATAGTGGTGGCCAAGAGAGATCCATTAGGGAACTGTATATTGCTCTTCCAGAAATAGTTGTACTTAAACCAGGCCCTACATCAATCGACTATGAGTAAATGCTTTGTATTCTCTTCCCAACAGTGTACCTTCCAATTTTCTCATATGCCACTGTTAGCTCAAGGCATAGAAAATCACCCAGGCAAATATGATCAAAGAATCAACAGAGTGAAGAAGAGATGCACTTGAGCAGAGTGGGATTAGCTTTTCAGCTCTGCTGTTCACTAGTTCTGTGAATGTGAGCAAGAAAATCAGTATTTCTAAACTTTAGCAACTCATTTGCAAAATGGAGTAATAAAACACATCTTGCAAAATTATTGCAATAATACATGTCAAGTGCATGGAACAGTGCCTGGGCGTGCAAAACTCAACTCAGTATCAAAGATCTATCTCTCAGTAGAGCTGTTAGAAAAAATACCTTGGCCTTTCTCTTGTGTATGATCACTTATTGGTATTATTGTACAAGGATCTACACTTTGGGAAGAGGGCTGAGTTGGATGGCTTTAGGGATCCTCCAGCATTGATATTCAATTATGGCCAGTGTGAAACAGGAAATTTTCCCAATTATTAATATCTGTCGTGGGCATTTGGGTAAGTGTCATAGTTTGTTGCTTAAATTATTTATTTTTCCACTTCCGGTGACTAAACTAACCAGAAAATTAGACGTCTCCCCTTTCTTTGATGTAATAGTGCCATTTTTATTCTTACGCAAACATTAAAAACGACGATTCTAGGGAGGAAATTGACAAATTAAGGCAGAGATGGTTAATTGCTCAAGTGGTAAGTCACAAGGTAAAACAGCAAGTAAGTAGACTGGCTTGTGTTCATACTATAATATATGTAAATAGTTTTCAAAAATCATTACAGCTGCAAAAAACAAAAACAAAAACAATTGGTGCCTTGAAATTTGTATTGACTTTCAGGTCACTAGTGTCATTACATCTATTAATTAAATATGCCTACTCTTTCCCCGAATACTTGCTAACTGGAAAAAAATGGAAAAAAATTGAATTAAGAAGTGCAGATTTTCATAAAACTCAACTCAAAATGTGCTAGAAACAGGTTTAGGTCTGTTTCAAATTCTGTGCATGCTGTTTGCACAATGGTGAAGACTCACCTAGTAGTTTACCCTAGAGGCTTGTCAAACAACAGTCATATGTAAATCCCCAGTGAATGAATGACTTAGTAGGAGGCTCATTTCCAGGAAAAAAACAAACACTTCAGAATAAATTTCTGAATTTAAACAAAATAAGCCAGTGGGAAATTGTGAAAACTCTGTCATTAATCTGTGCTACACTGAGTGGGAGAAACGCGATATCTGGAAGAAGTTATCCCATGGCTTTCCAATTTCTGAAGAAAGTATTTCTTTAAGAAAAGTGGTGAAAACTTAAGATTCTTCTACACATAATAACCTATTGGTAAAAGTTACTCTATTGGGTTTAGTGGGAAGAGTATTTCAAAAATCACTTAAAAATATTTTCTTTTCACTCTTAGGCCATAGCTTTCTCTTCCATCCCTACATACCACCTCCACCTAAGGGATAACTTTTAGCTCTTAAGTGTGGGTCTAAATAATGAAATTTATTTTCCAAAGAAAGAGGATGGAGGATGTCACCTTAAACAATTACTTGAGCTTGATCATCAAGTTAGAGAGTTTTCTTAAGTCCACAGTAACATAATGGCCTGAAAGCAGATATTTCTGCTCTGCAAAAGCCATTTTGTTTTGATTGAGGAAAAAGAGATTTTATGCTCTCTAACAGGGTAAAGCCTAAATTGTAGATCACAGTTCAAAAGCAAATGAAAAAGAAAATTTTCTAAACTCGTGAAGAGGTGGTATGGAGCAGAACTTAGTTGTCTGATGAATTAACAGCCTCTTTTGGGAAAAAGATTTGAGCAATTTTCTGGAGGACACATGAGATTAAGATTCCCTCTTGTGAGTTGAGTTTACCCAGAACACTGAATTTCAATCTTATGAGGAACCTTGAAACCTTTAGCCAGACATTCCTTTTCTTGTATCTCATCAAGAAATGTTATTGAGTTATCTTTTTTTTTCTGCAAAAACTCCTGAAGGAAATATCTGTATCTAAATTCTTAGAAGTCTTTCTTGCTTGCAGAGAGCCTGAAACAAAGCTTTGGCACATGCACACAATCAGTTTGATGTTTCATAGGAGGCAGAAGGAATCAAAACAGCTTCCTCCAACTCTTATATGAAAGTACCTTTCACGCAGGAGATGGAGAGAATCAGATGAGTTCAGATCCAGTTTTAAGGTAGTGATTGGTTCCTAAAAAGGACTCAACACCATTCAATACTGGGAGATGGTTGGAATTTCAGATAGGTTTAGAGGGAAACAAAGCAGAAGGAATTGACTCCTTTTTTTCAATTTGGAACTCTGAGGAGAATTCCACTCAGTTTGCTATGTGCTAAAATGGGGACAATAGTATAGTAGACAAAGTATTGTGGTCATCTATGAAGACCACCCATATAAGAACAAATAGAGGCTATTCATTCAGAACTTGCTCTAGTAAGGAAGTCATCCACCTTCATGTTTATGCTTAAAGGGTAGGAGAGTGGAGAAACTTTACAGCTTTATAACTGGAAGGTATCAGGTATGCTCAGTTTAGAGACTGTTGCCCTGGGGAAGCCAACTAGAAAAGGGTATCCTATGAGTATGGTTTGGGGAGCATATTTAGCTTTCTCTGGTTGATTCTGAGTAAGAAGCAGGGGGCAAGGGTAGTGAAAACATAAAGAAGCTATCAATCATTGATCAAGTCCTGACCATTTTTTGACAATTGTCACAGAGGTTGTTGTGGATCAAGGTTCTATTGTAATATACGGTTTGGCCTTTGTCCATTTGTACATTCAGTCTCTCAGTATCAAGACATGGCTAGGCTGTAGAGCGACTAAAATCTCCACTAGTTCCTGGGCTATCTATAAATATGAAAACAATCCAAAGTGCATGGATATTTCCCTATTGGTAGTGCGAGAGAGAGTTGTGCAATGTTTTAATGTCTGCACCATTGGAGCAGAGAAACTTTGCTTGTTGGGATGAGGAGAATGAGAGACAAGGAAATTGAGCACCACAGACAGGGCCATGGCCCACAGTCATGCCCAGAAGATGCTGGTCCACAGTCAAGTCTTGGGTGAGAAATATTCTATCTCTGGCAGACAACAGGAGTATCTTGGAAGGTAACATAGTATGGTGCACCTAGATTTCCCCTAAAGTGGGAGGAAGAAAAGAGGAAGACAACGATATTAAATCAGGAAGACTTGAAATTGACTTAATTAGTATAAACACGTATTTCAGCTATCAACAGGGAAAAAAAAAAGACCCAAGAACAAGAAATTGCCAGTTATAAGAAATAGTTAACTCTTTTTGCCACATCAGAGTTATAGTCTGATTTCTTTACTACCTCCCCATGCACACTGAGTTGAAGTTATGTATGTGTGTTTAAGTAATAACTACATAATATCACAAATTGACAGCTCTAACATAGCAGATAGAATGACAAATACACAAATCCCAGGTGTTATTATACCATAAATAAGCTTAGAATGAAATTTAACATAAGTGGCTGAGTTTCTGCACAGTGAACAAAAGCTCCATTCTTATTTTTTCCCAAAGATCAAAAGTAGTCACGGGGCAGAGTCAAGAAATTTCAGATAGTTACCCTCAGCCTGCCACATCTGAAAAGTTTGAAGTCTTGTAAGCCATGTAGTTCACTTTACTTCAGGGAGAAACTAACTACTTTCCTATGACCATCATCTCCAAGAACCGCCCAACCATTTTCTGTGACATGAACAGGAAATGGTTTTATATTGTATTAAGCCACTAGGGTAATGGAATATTGGAAAGTAAATTTTTTATGTTGTGAGATATTTCAGCCTAATAAAATCTAATTAGCTGGTATGTGATTATTACTTTATGTGAGCATTTATGTTTTTATGGCTGTCCATTTGTTGCCAGAAACTTCCAACTTTTTTAAAAAGAAGTTGAAAATCTGGACTTTTATAATAGAGCTCTTTATTTTCTAAAATCTGCCACTCATCCTTAACTTTGTGATGGCCAAAAATTAAAAAGAAAAGAAGCAAAAATGTGTCTGCATGAGACTACCAAGTTTCTAAAGTTGTGACTACAGATCTCATTTTAGGGTGAAATAATATATTGTATTTTGGGTTGTTAACAAAATATTTAAAATTAATTTTTAAAAATTTAATAGACTAAAATATGTTTCCTTATTTAAATTTTGGGGCAGTTAAATCAATATGTAACATCTATTGCCAATCAATTTCTATCTTGCAAATAAACCTAACCTATCTAACTGGAGTTATTTGAGACTTCCTATTTCTTGAAACACATATAATGAATGCTAAGACTAATTATTTACTTAACGGGTTAGTCTAATATTTAAAACTCATCTGAAAATATTAACAGAATTGTATATTCTAGTGCTTTTTAACTTGCCTCCTACTTCTTAATATAAAAATAACTTCAAAATTTAATCATTGAGTATAAAAGCATGCAGTTTGTAAAGCTGAAATATACACACAAAACCTAAACGAATAATTGATTATTGAATTTTTCAAATTTTATGCAAAATGTGAGCTGTGTATGTAGTTTTCTCAAAAGAAAATACTGGGTTAGGCAAATCATTTTTTGGTAATCTGTTTTACCTTATATTGAAATCAGTGCTTTGAAAAAAAGAATGAAAATGTAGGTGTATAAAGAAGAGCATGGAATCTGCCCAAATGATAGTCAATATAGTAAGAATTTCTAATCTCTACATATTTAATACAACCCAATTAAAATTTCAAATATATATGTGTATATTACATGGTATCTGTGATGGTTAGTTTCATGTGTCAATTTGGCCAGGTCACGGTGTCCAGTTGTTTGCTTAAGCAGCGCTGGCCTGATTATTGCTCTGAGGGCATTTCATGGAATTAAATCATCAGTAAGTTGATTGCATTTATGGCCTATTACATCTACAATCAACTGAGGAATTTGTCTCATTCAGTTAGCTGAAGGCTTTAAAAGGAGAAGTGATGATTTTGGCAGTCAGAAGAGAGAATTTCCAACTCACTTCAGCCAGCCAGCTTCTCCTGCAGAATTCATCAAGGACCTTCACTGGAGTTCCCAACTTGCAGCCTCCCTTGTGAATTGAGACTTGTGCGTCCCCACAGTCACGTGAGGCAATTTTGAAAAACAAAGTCTCATAATATTTACAGATATCTCCTTTCAGTTTTATTTCCCTAAAGAAGCCTAGCTAATACAGTATCTAATTTATTGGGATTAAAAAAAAATCATTTATCAGGTTGAAGATTACCATTGAAGACTGCAAAAAAAAAAGCTTGAATGTCTCTTGTTTTATTTTCTTATCAGTCACAGTGAAAATTCAATAGTATTTTAAAAATGAACCTTCACTAGCAGATTCTACAGTTCATCTCAAGAGTAATTGATGAGAAGAGAGAAGAAAATTCTGAAAATGAAGAAAGAAAAAAATACTCTGGGTTACTTATAATACCAGATATAAACACTAATATTAAGTTACATGAATTAAAAATAAAATAACATAAGAAAGGAAAAAACAAACACAATAACTTACTCTATCAGTGAACCAGATTTAGAGTAACAGATTGACAGAGAAGCAAGTGTCCAGAAACAGCCATGTATATACAGGTATTTAGAAAATGATGAAGTGTGGAGCACAGAATATGCAAAAAATGACTTAAGTGGTAATTGGCTAGCAATTTAGAAAACAAAATCCACAAAAAATAAGCATGCAACATAATACTAAAATTACTTTCTGATGCCAGAAATACAAATAAATTCTTGGAGGTAATATAAAACCTTAGCACAATGTTAGAGAAATAGTGACATTGAAATGTCATTTTCAGAAAAAGGTCAACTTACAACTGTCATAAAGACATAAAAATGAACATGTTTTGAAGATTTTATTTAACTCATTCAATGGTAGAACAAGGCAAACATTATAACCAGTTCAAAAGGGAATTAAAAAATTTACCTATGCAGAGTTATAAAATAGATCAAAAGTAATGATGGTCTTGTGTCTCTAGATAATTGCATAGATTTTAATTGAAACAATTTATTTATTTTTAATAAATTTTTCTTTATTTTAAAGGGAGCGTTAGATTATATATATGGCACATCAAAAATACAGAGGATTCCCATATGCCTCCCACAATTTCCCCTATTAGCAACATCTTTCATTAGTGTGGCACACTTCTTACAATTGATGAGCATATATTGAAACATTGATACTAAGCATGGTCTACAGTTTACATTATGGTTTACACTTTCCAGTGCACAATTTTATAGGTTTTGACAAATGTATAATGGCTGGTATTTGTCCTTGTAATATCATGCAGAATGATTCCAATGTCTCATAAATGCCCCATGTTATATCTATTGTTTCTCTCCCTCTGCTCAAAGTCTCTGGTAATCACTGTCTTTATATCAATATTACAAGCTTTCTGTTACTAAAATAATAATAAGTCTACTTTAGTCCACAGTTGCATTCCCCCGTTATGTTTGTTCGTTCCTCTATCTTGAGGATTTGGGGATGGTGATGCCTACTCTGCTTCCAATTAAGAGGGGGCTTAGACCCCATGGGGCAGATGGATGGAACTGTCTTGCATGCCATTGAGGATACTGTTTCTTGGGTTGGGATGTTGTCCATTATCATCCTTTTGTTAGTTGTTCTGGGTGAGTCCGATGAACTGGAGAGTAGGTGTTGGCTGCAACTCTGCTGAGATTCATGGCTCACCTGATATATGAACAGCTGGAAGATTTAAATCTCTGGAATATATATTTAATTTAATAATTTATTTTTAAGGTCTCCTCCAGTCTATCAAAAATACTTTCAAGGAAAAATTATTTGCCACATAAACCTTATTAGATCTTGCCTGGCTACACAGGTGGAGCAAGAGTATAAGAGTCTATGTGGGAAAAAAAAGAATCTATGTGGACTTTCTTAAATTAGTTTTGCTGGAAGTTCTCATATGGAATCTCAGGTCGGGCCTTTTAAAATCTTTGTAACTAGCTGTCCTATGTGTGGGATCCTAAGCTAAGACAATATCTCTACTAGATGTCACCTATGGTACCTATAAATATGGATGAATTCTCAAGGTCCCCAAATATCCTGAGGTTCTTGGGCCTGCCAGGAAGTGACCTTCCTTAATCACCATCTGTAAGGTTGGGAACCCTCTAAGCCAGTACCAGGCCATTTTTCCCAGGAGGACTTTGTAAACCTTGTTCTACGAAGTCAGTGTCAGTTCCAGAAAAGTGTTTGGTGTTTGCCCATGACTAATTAAATAAGCGTCATTTTCAAATATGACATTCCAGGCAACATCTTGGTACAAAATCAGTTTTTTCAATTATATGCTGGTAAAAAGGGAAATGATTTCTTAATGAACCTATGAAAATGATGTTATTGCTATGAAAAGTAAGAAGACACAATAAGAGTGTCTGAATTCTGCAGGGGAGAGTCAGGCAGGGAGAATAAGTCATTTAAAACTGTTCCAATGCGACTTACAAAAGCAGAGTGTACCAAATTGTAATGGGTTATAGGGAGCTTAAAAAGAAAGACAAAGTACTTCCTAATATTTCTAGAATATAGAATATTAAAAACAAAACAAATACCACAATTGTCTTTCTTCCAGTCCATTTCTTCCTATGTAATTAAACCTTGTTATGCTGGATCTTGGGTTAGCAGTTTCATAAATCCATCTTCTCAGCAAGAGTTTTGGAAATTCTGACTCAGTACATTGGTAGTTTTTTCAAGTTAAGTGATGTCATCCGAAGCCCAGAGTCTAATTCTTGAAGGGCCAATTGTTATTAGTAGGCCAGTCATTTATTAAAGAAGTGAGAGAAGATAATAAAAATGGGAGAAAATAATAGATTACGGGTTCCCAGGTATACTTGCAGGTTGGCCCAAGTGAAGAAGCGATAAAAAGTTTGATTTAACTTTTCACTTGCTTTTTAAACCATTAATTATTCTCCCCACTTGCTAATATTCAGGAGAGGGGTCCCATTTATTTGCTCTTTTGATTGATCACCCTACCTGTCAATTCCCTGGGAGGCCTCAACGATAAGGTCCTTTGAGAGTATTTGGGGCTTTTCCTAGATCCCTGACAATCAAGGAAAATTCTCGCAGGTTCTTCCCACAGTGTTTTGGTTAGGGTTTTTCTCTCAGAGGATTTCCAGGTGGAATTCCATGGCCACATGTTTCACAGTCATGGTTTTCTGCCAAGTCTCAGATTCATCTTATTCCTTAAACTAGCCTGCTTCACCTGTGGCTGGAAACAGCATAAAATCTTGACATATAAATGTAATGATATGTAATATACCAAGTTTATATTAGGAAGAAACCTCAAAATATATCAGAACTATCAAGTAAAGTGATTCAGTAAGTCTGAAGGAGGTCCTAAACATAAAGCATTTTTAGAAAGTTACGTAAGTAAGTCTGATGTGAATTTCCAGTTCTGGTACGATATGGAGTCTCTGCTATTTCGACAGAATACATACAAGGTAAAGAATTACCTTTTGCAACTCCCTATTAAGAGCAGACCAATGCTCTAAGAAAAAGGTATCATTTTAACAGAGAAATAAAGCACGAATTCTAATTTTGCATCACTATAATATTTGATTCTAAAGGAACCACAACCCCTTTTTGAAAATCTTATGAATAAGGCCATCATAATGAATAAACTGAGCAAGTTTTGGTAAGGTTTTAATACAACTTATTGCTTCTTTTTAGAAACATTATTTGTACGTACTATATAATTAAAGGTAAGAAAAATCCCCTTTTCACAAATCTACAATATTCTATACCATTCAGTTTTTGTCCATCACTGTCCTCTTTCTCATTCTGGAACTACCAGTTATTTTACTTTAGGATAATATTACATTTTTTCTATTAATAAACAATGATCTGTCACATTATCTTTCATTCAAACTTGTAGTCTCTGCCACGTTGCTCCTAATGGTTTCAATTCATGCATATTAACCATAATAACTTCTATTTAACAATGAAAACTATATGGTAGATAGTCATGAACCCTCTGTCATACACACGTATTTTAAGAGTAGTACCATTCATGAATACACATAACACAAGTTTCTCTACCTACAAATATTCCTTAAATAACCAAATAGCAAAATAAACATGTGCTTTAACAGACCCAAAGGTAGGACTATTCGGTAACAAATAAAATTAAGATGCAAACACATATAAACATGAAATATTGCTTTGTAATCAGTTTCAGCATCTTATCTTAGAAATGACTGAGGTATCCAGTGAACATGCATTAATTAACCCAAAGTATTATTACCAAATGTCTTGGAAATTTTCTTCAAGATGACATTCGACAAGCTTAATTATGGTTGGATAATGTTTGTCAGAATAATGTCTCAATTTGGTTAACACAATTTATATATTTTTCACAACCTTAAACATTAGGGAGAAGACTGTTTATATACATAAAACACAAAATTAGTAGAAAGGAAAATAAAGTTAGAATAACAGAGACAGTGAAGTTCTATTGCTGCTTTGGTTTCACCTCTGCAGAGAGTCAAGAAAAGATATTCCTGGGCTTAAGTGCAAATCTCTGGCAAGGAGATTTACTAGGTTTTTTTACTTGAATCCACTGGCACACCTCAAGAGGAGCTTCAAAGCGGTGAAAAGATATTTCAGAAAAAAGGTAAAAATCATAGAATACAAAAATTAACACGTTAAAGATTTTACTTAAATCTTTCAAAGAGGGAACCAGGAAGATATCACAACTAGTTCAAAGGATAAATTCAAAGAACATACAAATTTATAAAATTGCATAATAGCTCAAAGAAAAATAAATAAATAAATGAAACAGATAACCCAAAAGGGAATGCGCTATGTAGACAATGTATTGTTGAAAAATAGTTCAAATGTCATGACAGGCTCGAATCAGATGACCTGGATGGTTGTCTCTAAGCACTGCATAGGTTCCTATTGCAAGCATTTTTTTTTTTTTTACATAAGAAGACTCTTTTTAAATTTATTGAAGTATATCACTCAAAAATAAACATACATAAACACTACATGTATAGTGAGAGTTGTGAAGTTACAAAACAAACATATATAACATCAAAAAGGGGTCCCATATCTTAACCTACTACTAATACCTTGCATTGTTAAACATTTTTAACTAATGATTAAAGAGTATCATCAAAAAATTACTACTAACCAAAGTATTTTCTCCCAACCCAACCCATTATTATTACCATTATTACATTTTTATCATTTATATATGAACATACATAAAAAATAAGTGTATAGTAAAAGTTGTGAATGTACAAAGCAAAAATGCATAACATCATACATGGGTCCCATACATCAACCCTCCACCAACACATTGCAATGTCATGAGGCATTTGTTATAATTATGAAAGAATATTGTCAAAATCTTACTACTAATTATAGTCCTTATCTTATTTCCCCCAACCCACCTTATAATTTTTTAAATATATTTTTATGACAAATTTGTAAACATTTGTTCTAGCTCACAAAGGACACTCTTGCATCTGTACCATCAACCACAATTCTCATCTGCCTCTTGGTTTACTGTGCTATTCAGTTCCCAGATTATTCTCTAGCATACTGTCAACTGGTACTTACATCCCTGGACTACCATTTTCAGCCACATCCCCACTTATAAACTAGCTGTTACTATAATTATTACCATCCACTTTATACATTTACACACTTTTACAGTAAAGCTGATTAAAACTTCTACATACATTAAACATCAGTAGTCTATCTCAGTCTTCCTCTTATCTCCTTTAAGAATCATCCACTTACCACCAGGTCTTGAAGATATTTTCCTACATTTTCTTCTAGAAGCTTTATGGTTCTTGCTTTTATATTTGTATTTTAGATCCATTTTGAGTTAATTTTTGGATAAGGTGTGAGGTAGGGGTTCTCTTTCCTTCTTTTGGCTATGTATATCTGGTTCTCTCAGCACGATTTGTTGAATGGACTGTTCTGCCTGAGCTGGGTGGGTTTGACAGGCTAGTCAAAAATCACTTGACCATACAAGTGAGTGTCTGTTTCTGAACCATCAGTTTGGTTAGATTGGTCTAAGTATCTGTCTTTATGCCAGTACCATACTGTTTTTACCAGTGTAGCTAGGTAAATATGATTTAAAATCTGGAGATGAGAGTCCTCCAATTTCACTTTTTCTTTTTAAAATGTTTCTACCTATTCAGGACCCCTTACCTTTCCAAATAAATTTGATAATTGTATTTTCAATTTATTTAAAAAGTGCTGGTTGACTTTTTATTGGGATTGCATTGAATCTGTATATCAATTTGAGTAGAATTGACATCTTTTTATTTATTTAATTTTTATTGTTGTCTTTTAAAAAAGATAAATAGATCACACAAAACATTATGTTAAAAAACATAAGAGGTTCCCATATACCCCTCTCCTTTCTCCCCCACATCCCCCCTACTCCACCCACATCAACATCCCTTTTCATCATTAAAGCACATTCATTGCATTTGGTAAATATACCTTGGAGCACTGCCGCACTGCATGGACCATCATTTACATTGTAGTTCATACTCTTCCTCCAATCCATTCAGTGGGTTATGGCAGGATATACAGTGTCCTGCGTCTGTCCCTGCAGTATCATTCAGGACAACTCCAAGTCGTGAAAATGCCCCATATCACAGCTCTTCCTCCCACTTGCTGCCCTCAGCTACTCTCATGGCCACTGTCTCCACATCAATGATAGAATTACTTCCATTGTTTGAGTCACAACAGTTCTATAGTAGAATACCAGCAAGTCCACTCCAATCCATATTATAGTCCTCCATCCTGTGGACCCTGGTGATGTTCATTCCACCTCTAAATCGAGAGGGGGCTTGGATCCCACATGGCTGATGGATGCAATTCTCCTGCTTGCTGTTGTAGACACTTTTGGTTCCCTCGTGTGGTTGTTGGCCTGCAATGCATTTTTAATTTCTATTTTCCTAATATGCACAAGACTCATTGTCAGATAATTCAGAAATTATAAAGAAATTATAGTAAAACTATCTATTAAAATAATACCAGAATAACCAAAGGCAATATAAAGGCATTGAAAGATTAAATATAAGTAAAGAAAATACATATAGGGCGTTGATTGTCAAAGAAGATTGCACCAAACAATATTAAATGGGTAAGGATGACTCTGAGGGCTACTGCAATAGAGAAATAAGTCCAGAACTAAAACTGAACTCAACTCCATGGACACAAAGGGTGCAGGGTTTTAAGGACTGTGGTGGACTAGTGGAAAAGTACTGGAGACTGTTAGGGGGATTGGTCAGTGGGTGACTGAATGATTTCCTGAGGTTGCGATTTAGGGCCACTTAGCCCTGAATGCTTTCTTTTGCTGTAATTATGCCACCTGGATCCTGTAAGACTGGGGGAAAGGGAGTGGGACATAAGGCAATCCCTGGTTAGGTGAACAGATAAGCTAAGGTTTGGGGTGAGAAGGGAGGCCAGGGATCTGGAGTCAGGAAGAAGCCTGTTTAAAGTTTAGCTAATCTAAGGGGAACAGTAAAGCTATTTTGGTCAATATAAATAATCATAACATTCATTATGAAAAAATATTCATATTATAAATCTTCTACAAATATCTTATTAAAATAATCCAAAAGAAAAATGAGCACAAGCTGTGAAAAGGAAAATTTGAAAGGCTGCATAATCTCACAAATCATCATGACAAGGAAAATTAAAGCACACACACACCAAGATTGCTTTTTTTCCCCAGGATTGAAAATCATAAAATAAAAATAAAATAATAAAATAGTCCACATGCATTATTGAAGTGATTCTTGTACTTACAGGGAAGAATGTGGCATGTCTGTTCACCTGTAAAATGTGCATGCACAACTGCAAAAGCAAATTTGCTGCTGGGATATTTTACTCCATAGAAACTAAAATATAAAAGTTAAATATTGGCCTTTATTAATTTTTATTTTTGAATTATCTTATTTGCAAAAAATAGCAAGTATATATATTCATTTAGATGTGAAAAATACTAATAGAATGATAAGGGCACATGGATTACCAGCGTTAGGTGAAATCACCTCTAAGGATGCAGCTTTATAAGTGCAAGCCTTATTTTTGCACTCTTCTGTTATCCTTATCTGGAGCACAACTTGTGTCATTGTGACTATAACTTGAATTTATGAAGAGGAGGACTGTAGTAGTTAACTTTTCTTACTTGGTTTTTTTTAGATAAAATCTAATTAACTTTTTCAAAATTTTATTTATAATAGGAATTTATTTGACTGTACTCCCTTTCTTTTTCATTCTGATGGATAATTGAGAGTTACCTGTGTAATCTTAAAAACAAAGGTGAAAATGCCTGGAGAAAAAAAAATCATGGTGCTATATTATAGGAATATCTGAAATATACACCCTAAGGTAAATTCTTTTCTCAGAATTTAAGAATTCAAGTTTTAGAAAATCCTTATTCATTATGAGGCATTTCATTTATTTCAGTCATGCCAGTAGCAATGTACTGTTTTCTTAGCACAGTAGGACACATATTTTTTCTGCTTGAACATCCTCTTAAAAGCAAAATATGACCTTGGCCAGGTTGTGAAAGTTGAGCCTTGCAGGAACAGGCCAGGACAATATAGGGGTATCTAGAACAAGAGTGACGGTCAGGAGGTGAAGCAGTCCTACAGGCTCTCTTCAAAATATTCACAGATTGATTCCCAAAGGACCTCATGAAGATCTGGCTTCCATCTCAAGGCCCTCTGAGATGGGCAGTTATCAAGAAGGAGGCTCATCAAGTGGAAGTTTAGGAGCATGGTTTTGGTAAAACGTGTTTCTTTCAAATGTGCTTCTTGCATATCAATAAAGGGAGTCACAAATTCAGTCTATATAAAAGTGCTATGTAAAAACGTCCTGTTTTTTGAAGGACATTTGTGTTCTCTTGCTGCTAGATAAAATTCAGTTATTTCTTACTACTCCTGGAAAACCTGACTTTTTTTTTTAGAATATGAAGGAAAGCTACCTTTATTGAGACTTCCAACTACAATATACGGAAGTTATCCCTAAGGAAAACTCTTTAATTTCAGAAGAAGCCTACTATTGAAATGCCATCCTTTTTGCAATAATCTATTGACAGCAGCTGCTTTGATTAAAAATGACATTCAAGGAATAATTCTGGAAAAAAGACTTTGGTTGGTTTTAACATAGAATCATTTTAGTAAGGTAATCAGAAGCTTTAAAACCACGATATTACAATATAAAGCTTTAATTATGTGGAGATATAAAATAAAAGCCCAGCTTATCTGTTAAGTAGCACTGGGCAATAGTAACAGTCTTCATTTGACAGAGTGATGGATACTCAGGAAAATGAATAAAACTATTGTAGCTTATTGGGTGGGTGAAAGCAAAGTGCTTCCAGGGGGGATAAATAAGAAAGTTATCTGAAATATGTTCACTACAAGAAATTCTTACCCTTCAAAATGGAGCATTTTATATGATAAATCAGCATAATTTATCTCCCAACCCGCATAATCTCCCAACTATTACTGAAGCTCAGTTTTACTTTGTACATGGGACATTTTCACAATACAAAACCAAAAACAAAATTTCAAAATGCTGGTTTTGAGTATTAAATAACTCTAAAATCTCGCTAATAAAAAGAATCTTTCCAACAAAAACCACCTAATATGTTCCCTCACTGGCTTTCTCTCTTTCTTGGTTTTACCCACAGTTGGGAATCAATTCTAATTATTAATCGTGGGTATTACACTTCTTGTTTGTCCAGAAATCTTTTTTTTTTTTTCCCAGTCAGCAAGTCTCATTCAGAAATCAAAAGGTTTATATCTTAAACAAATCTTCCTGTGTTTTTCCCCAATACATTTTGACAATTTTATTATCTTTTTTCTTATCCAATATAAAAGTCTGTCCCCCACAACTGCTGTTGTGTACAGCGCCTTTGGTGACTCATACCTGATGAAAATGGTTTTCAAGGGTCAATCCAGAAAAATTAAGGTAGCATTACTTATTCAGGAAGTAAAACAGAGTAAGGCTGTCAATATCACTCTTTCTGTGATTACCTAACATCTGTAATGTAATGTTTTCTTCCGTCAGTATTCTGTTCACATTTAGCAGATCAAACCAACATGTTTTAGAAAAAGAAAAACTAGTAACCAATATGATTTGAAGAAGGAAGCATTGAACAGGTAAGAAGTAAGATTAAAATAAATCTTTTTTTGTACCATGTATTTGTGTTTATTTATGTATATGTGTATTCAAATGTGTAAGCCTATGGTTATTTTTCAGGTAATGGTAGCTAAATATAATTTGAGGAATTTTTTCCCTTCAGAAAATTTCTGTTGCTAAATACAAATTCATCTTAGTGTAGTCTGATTTCTCCCCTTCAATTAATTTCAGCTGTCCCATTTTGAACAAGGTATTTATTGTTTCCCCAAATTTCCTAGCTACTTTGCGTATAGTTGGGGACATGTGACTTGTTCTATCCAATGGACTTGGAGCTTAGGTGATCTGTGTCACATTTGCATCTTTGCATTTAAGATTGTTGGGCACCAGTTCCTTTCTCTTTCTCTGCCTGCTGAACACTGGAAGAGCTCTATCCCAGATCATGCAGGCACCTTGTCTCTAACTGTCTAGGTCCCTGAGATATATGTGTATCAAATATCCCACCAATCTACATTGTACATGGAAGATAAGCATGAAATAAAAACCCAATTTGGGTATTGAATTTACTACTCTATGATCCAACATATTCTGGCTAATCTACTACTCAAGGCCAATAGATTTAAGACATTTATAGTCAAAATTATACCTGCATACAATCTCTACTCCTTTGTCTCCTTTTTTTAAAATTTGTTTCTCTCCCCTTCCCCCCTAACCCCCAGTTGTCCATTCTCTGTGTATATTTGCTGTGTGTTCTTCTTTGTCCGCTTCTGTTGTTGTCAGTGGCATGGGAATCTGTGTTTCTTTTTGTTGCATCATCTTGTTGTGTCAGCTCTGTTTGTGTGTGGTGCCATTCCTGGGCAGGCTGAACTTTCTTTCGTGCTGGGCAGCTCTCCTTATGGGGCACACTCCTTGTGTGTGGGGCTCCCCTATGCAGGAGACACCCCTGCGTGGCAGGGCACTCCTTGCGCACATGAGCACTGCTCGTGGGCCAGCTCCACACGGGTCAAGGAGGCCCAGGGTTTGAACCATGGACCTCCCATGTGGTAGACGGATACCCTAACCACTGGGCCAAGTTCACTTCCCTTTTGTCTCCTAAGAACCCTTTCCATTTCATCTTCATATAAAAACTGCTCACCTCTTTAATACCTACTGTTCTGATTTTATTTTAATTTTCTGATCAGAGGGAATTCTTCTCATTCTTTGATGACATTGTGTCCTCATTCTCAGTATTTTTTCCATTCTATTCATTAATAGTTTTCTTTAATATGCACTAGATACCTTTTATTACTTTAGCATCCACATTTCTAATGATTTTCATCTGTATTATACTTTAGCCATTTACTACTCTGCATACTAACACATCACCTGAGATACCTTTACCTCCAAAACTCTTACTATGTCCACTCTCTTATTATACCTCCAAATTTTCTACTGCTCTTATCTCATTTCTGTAGAATGTTTCTTTGAGACTATCCAAATATTCTGTCCTTATAGTTCTATCATTTTCTCCCACTAGCAAATTCATCCTGCTTTCACTTATTTACTCCTCAGCTTAGATAACATGGTCAATCACATCAGCTAGTTTTCAGCTAATATCTTCAGCGTGCTTACCTACTTGGCCTGCCTGGATGCTTGCGTGTATGTGCATGCACACACAGACATATATACACATAAAGTTAATGCCCAGTTCTAGATCAAATGTTTTGACTCCTATACTCTTAAAACCAGACTACTGATTGTCCCTGAAGTAAGTTCACACAATTATGTAGATGGTATAGCTGGAAATTTATATTACTCAAAGTTTACCTAGAAAGATCTGCTTCTAGTTTTCTATACAGGCTACTTTTTAATGACTTTATTTAAAATTCAAAAAAAATTAAATAACAGACAAAAGCAGCTCAAAATGTTATGGAAGCATTACACCTAATATTTCTGTCTACGCAACTAGAGCTCATCTAATTCCAACTACTAATGCAACTACTAGTGTTCTGAAAGATACACAGATGAACACAGATTAGTTAAATGACATAGTCAAGGTCTCCTTATGAAAAAATTTTGCTTCATGAAAAAATAGGAAGAGAAAAAATGCTTTATCATATTTATATCTCACAAAGCCAAACCCCATATTCTTTTTTTATAGGATATATGGAGGAAGATAACCCTTTTATAAAGTTAAAATTTAAAAAAATGGACACTGTCAATGCATTCAACTCTTATATGAATATCCATTATGTAGTAAGGCACAGGAAGTCTGCTTTTGAAGACGTTGCTAGAATGCTTTCACTGAAAAAAAAAAAATGAATAGAACATCATGCCCTTAAGCATGATATAGTGAATCAAATTCAGTTTGAAGCTACTCAATTTTATGAAATGACTGGACTGAGAACTGGAAATACTTTGCATAGACTGAGTCAGAAGAAACTTTGGAGACCACTGAATTCAGTTATTTTTGACAATTTGTATTCTTTGCAAGCTTCAGAAATCTTTTGACCAACTCCATTATAGAGGATCAAAGCTCTGTGTGTCCTCACCATGAGGGGCCCCCCGGATTGCCACTCCAAATCTTTTAGAGCTCTTGCAGAGCACAGATGAAAAACCACAGGTCTATTGTCGCTGTCATTTCCAGATGGTAAAACGGAGGCTCGTAAAGACTGAATTATTTGCCAAAACTAGTGGAATAGCTTGAATTGTGTTGGAGACAGGTGTAGAAGTCAGGTAGTTTGCCCCTAGTTCTTTTATTTTATTCAATCTTATTTCAAATTCAGAAATAAAATAGATGACGGGCAGATTTACAAGTTATAGAAGCATTACTCCAAAACATTTCTGTCAAGGCACTTTTATCTCATTTAACCCTAAAATCAAAACTCAGTTTTTCCTCCAGTGTTCAGAAAGATACAAAGATGACATAGATTGATTAAATGACAGAATCAAGGTCTCCTTGTTAATAAAGAAAATGAAAAAGAGAAAAAATGCTTAATCATATTCATAGCTTATAAAACCAAACCCCAAATTCTTCTTTTGACAATAAGTATTAATAATATTGTTTTCCCCATGTATCATCACATACAGTGGTTATTGATTAACTTCTCTACTTTCCCTAAATACAAGAGAACACCACCTCCACATACCTCATTTTGCTTGAATATTGCAATTTCTTCCTCAATGAGAAAAGAGAAGGTGTCATATAGGACTAAAACAAAAATCACTCCCCCACTTCCAGTCCTAATTTTTAAAGTTCATTCCTTGAGTCTTCATCTCTGTCACAATGGATAGGTGATTCTCCTCTGGCACAAAGAAAATCATTCCACGACGTCTGTGCTTTTAATTCCATCCCTTCACTCTCCTTTGCAATTCCCTCTATCAATTGTATCTTCTCTCTTTTTTTCAAGTTTTATCCATATCTAGTGATACCTTATTTCACCACTAAGCTTATTGAACACCAATAAATAAATATTAATAAAATATTGATTAATACCTGAGGATATTAATTGCCTTTATTTCTGCTCCTATTTGGTTCAGTTTTTTAAAATTTAGAGTTTTCTCTTTTGAGTCATTGGTTGTCATTAGCTGTCTGAGGATTCTTGGTTGTCCATTTATACACATGAATGAACTATTAAGTTGGATGGGATAGATGATGGCTGTCTTTCCTCCATCTTTGTATAAAGTTCAGCAACTGTCCTACCTAAACGAGAGGAGGGGAAAGAATCTACATATATGCAAGTGGAAATTAAGTTCAGCAATTTCAGACCCAATTCTGCCTTTTTTCTCTTAATACCAGCATAACATAACCTTACATTCAAAGGGATCTCTAGTTATTGCCATGTAGATTATTAAAATTATTGAGATAAGAGATCTATGCCTTCATTCTGGGGCTTGGGGCTCTAAGGAGATAGATAATAGTTCAGTCCCACCCTTTGGAATGCAATCCCAATTACCATGACTACTAATGCATAGCCAGTCAAGTATGCCAGCCCTTTTTGCTCTAAGCTCAGAGGCCAACTAAGGCTCTTTCCAGAATGAAAGAATTCTGTCTCGGCTTCAGCTTTCACAGCCTGTTTTCTCCTTTCTGCCTTGTCTTTCAATAGTTTCTGTCCCTTTTTAATTTTCCCAACTGTTTTACAAAGTCTATCTCAAGAATGTGGCTCCATTACCACCTTTAAATCATATACATAAATGTGAAAATAAGCATTAGTTACACTGGTAAGCTTAGAACACATAGAAAGAACCAAGATGTGGTGAGTAGAAGTTGGGTCCAGATCATTTCACCTGGAGGTAAGTTTTAAGAGATAAATGTTTGGGTTTCTGTATCCACATATGAAACTCCTTCCAGAATCAAATTACGGTGCACAAAAGGCATTAAGAATTAGTTAATTGAAGGAAGATGAAAGGTTCAGAGTTTGTGCCTTGGAGCTTGGGAATCATCCCCCACCAGCCCTGGTTACAGCCTGCCATGAGCTAAGGCTGTGCTGTGGATGAGGGAAAATTTGAGAATTCTAAACCACTGGGCAGCAGATTCTCATGTCCATGACTCCAGGGTCCATGACTCCATGCAGGGTCCATGAAGACAAAAACTGGCAAGTAAACTATGTGAATTGGCAACCCTGACAAAGCAACTGAAGTCAAATTCTATTTTCTCTTTGAGATGCTTTGATGACCTGGAACATCAGGATCCACAAAAACCTAAACTACTGAAGATGACCTCATAAGTAGTACTGATAATTATGCAATAGGAAGGTCAGCAAATATATTAAGTGAAAGACTTGTAAGACTTGTATAATAAACAGTGGAAATTATAAGATAAACTAAAGAAGAATATAAAACGAAGTGTCTAAAATGTGCAGAGTTGGCAAAGAAATGCAAACAACAATGCAAATCAAGGCAGTATGAAAAAAGGCATCTTTGAAAAGGAATCAAATAGCAATTCTACAAATGATATACAAAAATCAAATAAAATCAACCAGAAAAAAATTGAACAGTCGAATAGACAAATCTAAAAAAGGTAATTAGTGAATTCACTAATTAGAGAATTAGATAAATTTAGTCATTCACTAAAAAAATATAATTTTGAATACCTACTGTGGGACTCGATTGTTACAACTCTGTCCTCATGGTGATTACTCTCCAGTGGGAGGAGCCAGGAAATAAGTAAATACATATATAATGCTAAGTATTGATAAGGAATATGAAGAAAAATAAATAAGTTTCTAGGAAAGAGACATGAAAAGAGAAATATTCAATTTAGAGTGGTATTAGGAAATCTTTCACTTTGACAAAGCAGCATTTAAGTAGAAACAAATGAGGTTATGGATAAAGCAATGTGAAGGTCTGGGGAAAGAATATTCCAAGTGGAAAAAGCAGTAAGAGCAAAAGTCCCTAAGTAGAGATATATATGGCATGTTAGAGCAAAAAAAGCCAAGGAGGATGGGATCGAGTGGGTAAAAGAAAGAAGAGATAAGACTAGGTGATAAATGAGGGATTACTTTTGTTTTCTGATAGAGAAAATTGAAAAGGTTAAGCATTGTTATACCTTACCCATTTTCCATGAAAAGAATTCTTGAAATTGTTTCTCAAGTTACTCAAAGACATGCTTTTCCCATACCTCTCACAAGCCAGAGCATCCTCTAGTACCCAGATGCACCCAATACGGTCTCACCTGCCCTGAATTTCCAACTCTACACAAACCTACTCAGAGGACCCCTCCTGCCACCGCTGTTGAAGGTACCCTAGACCATATCCCAGTGTCTATCTAAAAAGTGCTACAGGACCATTGCTCATTCTGGGCTGGAGCAGTGCAACGGTCCTCATCTTAACATTCTAAGCTTACATTGTTACATGAAGCAACGCTGCTGAAAAAGAAAATGTCATGACCAACGGCTTGCTCCCCTAGCTTGTAACTCAGACATTCAAACAGTGAGAGCATCAGCACAATAGAAACAAAACACCCTTACGTCCCAAAGCAAACTGCTTTTCTGCAGAGTGCAAAAAAATGAAAGCCACACCCTGGAAAATAAAAGCCAACACTCTCTCAACTTTATACAAACACAGAAAATCAGAGATCTATAATCAAATTCCAATGTAAAGGTGGCTATCTTATGATTTCTTTGAAGAAAAGTTTACGGCTGTTGCCCAAAGGTAACTGCAGTGTCCACTGCTGGAACAAGAAAAATTCCTGTATCAAAATTCACATGATAATCGGACTTTCATCTCTCATGATTTAAGACATTAAGTTAGAAAAAAAAGTAAGGAAGCTTTTATTCTGAATTATGCCAGGACACAATTAGAATGAACTAGTCCTTTCCTTTTATATATGTATATATACAATGCCAGTATCTAGCATGATGACATAGGTATTCAGTAATTGCTTCTTAATTGATTAAATTGAAGGAAGCAAAAATTTTGAAGATAATCTTCCCTGCTCTCTCATTATAATGGTATTATTGGAGGTGAATTTCAAGTTTTTATATTAACAAAAAAGCATCTTAGGTTAACATCTGCTGAGAGTTTCTTCTTTAAAGATTTTCAGTTCTTAGCTCACAATGACTCTTTGATAGAGATTAGTTATTTATCAACATTAGCAGAATGATTTTGTGTGAAGCAAGCTGTCAGCTTTCCCCTGGAGATGAGATTTTTCAGGTTAGTCATTTGCTTTGGAATCGTTCCAATTGCAAAAGTGCCATGCAAAAAAAATTGGCAGTACATTACACTGAATTTTTTAAAGGAGCTAAGTTCAAATATTTTTCATCTCCCATTTCAGAGCCTTTGTCATTTGCTGCCCTATGCTTATACTTGACAGTGGCTCAGCTAGCTTTAAAAGGGCCCTCTCCTTCAATCTCAAGGATTTGTTCATTCATCTTTACCACACTCGCAAAACACTTTTTAATACCTCTCTCCTGCTTAGTGGAATAGAATCAGGCATGAAGTCTTGTTTCTTTCATCTTGGCTTTCTTCCTCTGTATATATCCATTTCAGATATGGAGCAATATTTGTTTTAGTACAAATCACCAGAAAACTATCAAAGTCAACACAGTTCCTAGTTATCCTTACTCAGGCTGTAGAAGAACATAAACTTTACTTTGAAGTATTGTAACTTTTTTTTAACAAAAGTTAAAAATATGATAAATTGTCACCGAGATATATTTGTGCTGCATGAATACAGAGAAATGTTTATAGTTTATTTTTGCTTCTCTGTATGCTCTATGCAAAGAAAGCAATCTTTGCAGAGATATCAATTTGTTCCCATAAGTGACACTTGGTAACACTAGAAAGGAACTCTATGTGGGAAACAGCTGCCTCCTTTCATTTGAAAAGGTATTTTGTTCTGGAACTTTCTTGGTTGCATTTTACAAATGTTTAATTCATCGTTTTCCCTCTCATTTGACTACCGCCTTCCATTTTATCTTACTGTTAAGAAGCTTAACTTTGTCTTATCTTCTACCTGTGCTTGGGTAAAATCCTAAACTGAGCATGAACCCACTTTTCCCTCATTGGGGCTCCTCATTTATATTCCCACCTTATATTGGCTATTTCATGACCTGTAGATATTTCCTATCAGTATATGAGATCAAGATCTGAAATAGCAATTTATTCATCTTTGCATTTTCCACAGGGTCAATCTTATACCTAATTAGCATCCACTAAGTATGGTTAAGATTGAATTGAATCATCAATGTATATCTTCCTGGCTCCCAGTGACTGCTAAGCTGCAGGAAGTATCGGGAGATTCAACAAGACGATGGATGGTTAACTGATATTTTTGTTTTACTGTTTTGAGTGTCTACATATATATATATATTTTGAGAATCTAAATGCTGTAGAAAATTAGATTTGAAACAGAATTCAGAGGACATCTAAGAATTTTAAAAAGTATCAAAAATACATTACACACTTACTTTGAACCAGGCTTTGGTCTAAACCCTTGGCACTTACAAGATTATTTAATATTAAGAGTAAACTTCTGATGTGTGAGACTGTTATTATTCCATTTTATAGATGAGGAATTAGGCACAGAGGCTAAGTTAGGAGCCTTAAGTCAACAGCTCCTAGCTTACATCCAGGCAATCGAACTCCAGAGCCTATAATTTTAACCTTACTTAAAACTCTATCCTGTAGTTCAGGGAAATCAGATCCAGAGGGATAAGACTTATTATCATGATAGTTTTGAATTGCCGATTTTAGAAATTTGTAAAAATTTAAATTATCTTCACATATATATATACATATTTATATATATATGTGTGTGTATATATATATATATAGAGAGAGAGAGAGAGAAAGCATTTACTTTGTAAAGAATGTAAATCAAAATCCTTACTTTCTGAGTAGTCTGAAGATTGGGGTGTTAGGGCTGGAAATTGAGTGTGAAAGTGAAAAGACACAATCTTCTGGAAACACTTCCTTGAGTAAACTAACTTTAAAAACAGAGTAGTAATAGTGAAAAACCTTCACATAGAAATTATTGAAAGCATGGCGTACTATTGTTTGAGAGAACTACTGTTCCCTGCATGGCCACTTGCCATGCAGTCTTGTGTTCTCACCTTGCCAAAGAAACTGCCCTCATCCTTGTCATTAGATTAGATACTCAAATCTTGAAAACTTCTCTACCACAATTCCTTGACTGCTAGGTACACATGGCACTGTAGTCAAAAGAGTCAATAAAGTCAAAGGGCAATCTTAAACTATACCTTCTATAGAAAAAAATATATATATTTTAGCTTTTGTAAAATCTAGAATATTCCTTATGTTAACTTCGTTTAACAAAATTATCCAAAATTTCATTTTTACTGTCACCAACTTACTGCCACCTAAAGCAGAGTCTATCAAAGTATACCCCCCTGCATTAGACTCACTTGTGGCACTTGCTAATCTGCACATTGCTGGGGCCTGGGAATCTGGCAGATTAAAATAAATGGATGATAAATAGATAGAAGATGGAAGGAAGCAAGGAAGGAAAGAAGGGAGGGAGGGAGAAAAGGAGAGAGGGAGAAAGAAGGAAAGAAGGAAAGGAGGAGGGGTGGAGGAAGGAAGGAAGGAGAGAGTTAGATGGATAGTAAAATAGTGAGCCAGGTTATTCTCATTAAAATTTCCTGCAACAAATCTTCTTCCTTCTCCCTTTCTTCAAATCCTGAAGTCAGAAGCATATCAATATCTACCCAGATTGCTGCAACCATTTCTTTCTGTTTTCCATGAGGCATCCCTTAACTCTGCTTTCTCTCCTTTCCTGGTTCTGAACCTTATTTGGTAATCTATATCATGATATTTAGCATTTCCTTATCCCTTTTTTATTGTGCCTTGTTCCCTATCTTCAGTTTTTAAAGCTTTCTACTATGTTTTCTGTACATGGACATTTAACATTTTTATCCTCTCTTATTGACTGTCTCTTTTTCTATCCCATCTGGATATACTTATTTGTAACTCCAGACTTTCAAGTAAGCGAAAACATTAATGAATATGTTGCTAGAAGTAAATCTAGATGACAAAACATGGGATTGTATAAACACAGTGAATTCTGTGGTGGCCAAGGTTTGTGGTTAAAATACAAATGTAAGAATGTTCTTTCAGGATCTATAACAAAAGTACATCACTAGTACAGGTGTTGATAGTGGGGTGGTATATGGGGGGAAAATGCCCCTAAAGTGTACTTCTGTGGGATATAAATATATCCTTGTTGCCATTGGTATGTTTTCTGGACAGATAGAGGCCTACATAGTAGCTAACAAAATATCAAATTTCCCTCCTGGGGAAGTCCTGCTATTTCTCAAGTAAGATGGCAAAAATCTCTGGTATATATAAGCCTTGCCTAATAGAAGAAAATTGACCAATAAAGCAAACCCTTGATCTTAATGCTTTCACTTATGAACCTTTTTACTCTAATAAAGAAATTAAATGTAATCATAATCAATGCCTGAGAATTACCCCCTGAAAACCTCCTTATTACTCAACTGTGACTTCTCTTTGAACCAAACTCTGCAAATAAACTCACTACCTTCCCTCATGTCTTGGGCCATAACTCTTGGGGATGAGCTTCCCTGGCACTGAGGGATTACTACTAAGCATTAATCAATAGTGCATTTGGAAAAATACCTAGACCAAAGTAGGAACATTAAATAAAATAGAGTTTTTATGGCCAGGAAATTTCAGAGAAAGTCAGGAGATCATTATGGTGGTTATGCTGATGCAGGGCTCAGGCAGATTTCACAAACTGCCACCATAAACAAAGTCTTTTAAACAGAGGTGTTCCCAGGGGCCTTCAGGATGTCTGGACACCAGAGGCAAGCCACACAGCACAGCCACATGAAATCAGCACCCTCTCAGCAGGCTCTGTTTTGGATATTTGGAAAGCTATTTCCCAAAATAACATATTTAATTCCCCTAATCATGACTCTTTTACTCCTTTTATTTGAACCTATAATTTTCAATGTAACTGTTAAGTATAATTATCAGAAACTTACATCTTCAGATGTTCATTTGTACGTTGAACTCTGAAATCCAGCAGAGTTGTCGCCAACTATTACTGTCCAGATCTCTGGGCTAGTCCTAGATAACTAACAAAAGGATGATGATGGAAAAGTCCCATTCCCAAAACAAGGAGTATCTTCAACTGAAGCAAAACAATTCTTTCCCTTTGCCCCATATTATCTATGTCCCTTCTCATCCTGAAACAATTGGAGTGGACATCACCCCAAATCACGCAAGACTGAG
This sequence comes from Dasypus novemcinctus, assembly GCF_030445035.2. Taxonomy (NCBI): domain Eukaryota; kingdom Metazoa; phylum Chordata; class Mammalia; order Cingulata; family Dasypodidae; genus Dasypus; species Dasypus novemcinctus. Next base: position 82,287,827 of record NC_080688.1, on the reverse strand, counting down.
GAATGAACAAAAGTGAGGGGGGGAATTGTAAACACAGACGAACAGATTTATCATAATTGTAGTTATTATCTTGTGTTATCAGAATGATTTGTAACATTAATATAAGAAAATAAAGAAGATATGGCCTAAAATCCATTCTACCACATATGGGCAATGCTATAATTAATGAACTAGGCTGTGCCAAATCAAGCTTTCCCACCTTTGTCTGTAACTCTCACTTCCCATTCGCATAAAATCTCACTTAACTCTCAGATCAAAGAGACAGATTTGAACCTTGTCTCCTGACACCTTGCTGGTCAACCTTGCAATAAAACTATTTTTCTTTTCTCAAAGAAAAAAAAAAAGATAATGTTACCATCCTTACCTGTGCCATCCCATGCCAGTGTGTACAGTGAAGTGGAATGTGGAAATCAGTGGAAATTCATTGTCAGAGTGGCTGTGCAATTAAGTTGCTGGCTATATGATTTTAGTCAACACTTTCAATATTCCTAAATTTCCATAATCTCATCCAACATTTTGGATTGTAGTAAACCTAAAGCCTATTTTCTTTAACGAAGTGAGCTAATGCTTGTGCAAGGGTTTAGCAAAGCATTAAGTTCTATACAAAACCTTTCACTCCTTCAAAATTTTGCTTCTTCACTTTTCCATACTAGTCTATTTGAATTAATAAAAATTCACCAAGTACAATATGAATCTTTCATGACTTATAAACCTCAAAAATGAAAAAGCATTATATATTAGTTATTGTGGTATATATATGTATAAATATGTACTTATATAGATACAATCTCATAAACACACATAAAGTGAGGGAATCTGTCTCTTCTGAATATCTATACTTTGCCAGAATCTCATGTACTCAGTAGCATTGTTATTTGAATTTTACAAATGTAAACATTGAGGAGCAGTAACTTTCTCATTGGTCAAGGGATTCTGACTTGAAGACCTAAATAAAAGGTAAAGGGAGAGGATCAGTTTGGCTAGGGCCAAAAAGCATCCAGGATTGTCTGCTGTGAAAATCCCAGTGAGTCTACACCATAAAAGTTTCCAAGCTTCTTGAGACTCTGCTAAACGGTGTAATTGTGTCATTATCTAATTTTTTGTTATGTTTTGTTTTTCATCACTCTTACTTTAGATTACAAGACAAACTTTAAATAAAAGATTATGTCTCTTTTCATTGTATTCCTTTTTCTAGTGCTCTGAATATTGAGATTTATATTCCATCATATTCTTTGGCTAACTTGATTAAGTTGATCACTGGGCATAAATAGAGTCACTTCTCTTACATAAATGTAGCCACCTGCCTTATTTCTTTCTTTTTACAAATTAAGTAGTGAATAATATAAAACATACTGAATTCCTACTATTTTCTAAAGATTTGCTTATATGAAAAATTATTCTTTATTAGTTAATTTAATGTATGTGTAATCAGTATTAGTAGATATTGACTATTGAATACTGGACATCAATACTACAATAGAATTTTTAAAGCATATGTTCATCAATAGTACAAATCAACAAATATGTATTTAGAATATATAAAAATGCTTTCAATTACAAACCATAATTTTAAAGAAACCACGTTAAATGCATTTAATTTTTCAAATTCATTAGTCCAGGCATTCAACATTCTTATCCATAAATTTAAACATAAAGAACTGCTCTCACACTTAAATAATTTTTATTTTTATCTCTGGAAATCAAAAACATTAAATAATTTTTTAAAATTACAAGGCATTTAAGAGAAATAAACCATGTATATGCCATGGCATGTTCCTAGGAAATAATGCATCTCTAGGAGAACTAGCACCATATCTTGTAGTTCATGGCTATAACATGACCCACATCTATTAAAATTAAAAGCTCAGTGTTCTTTGTGAAACATTATGAAAATATGACATGATTTACTCTGGGGTAGCAGGGTACTTAAAACACTACATTTCTCTCTAATGATTGAAGGGGCATTTGTATAAAATGTTTTGTTTTGTATTTCTGCCAAAGTTGTACAGGCAAAATTGTAATAAGCCACAGAACTGGATTTTTGCCAAAGACCAGTAAATGACAAGCTTAAAGTCTAGTGGCACGACTATTTATGATAAATTATTTTGCATTTGAAGAAAGATATCAAGTAATTTTATGGTGTTCTGAGTTTAAACTTGGTATGATTGAATACATTTTTCCCATTCATCAAAGAACCATAATTCCGTTCTATAGCGAAGGTAGTATGCAGTGAATCAATTTTGAAAACCAGAATACTAAGCATGCTCTGTGACATGTATTAGATATCCTGGACTGCATTTGTATTCTTCACATTGGTTCATTTTCATATGCAAATTAAACACTTCCCTGCAGTTTATTTTCAAAAACTGTTCTCGTCAATTGTATTGCACACAGAAAAGAACTTAGTTTTTGAAGGCAGGGTAAATCCCTGTGCCTGCCACTTAATACTGATATGGCTTTGTGTAATACACTTCATTTCTTTATCAATAAGAGTGGCAAAAATAATTTACTAGTTATAGAGAAAATAATGATACATGCAAATCACCTAACTTATCACAATCTAGTTTCTCATTAAATGGTACCTGTGGAATTTTATCCATTTCTTTTCCATCTTTCTCTACTACTAAGACATATCTAGTAATTTTCAGTTCTCTTGCTCTTGATTTAATGCATCATTTGTAGTTACAGTGCAGATTAACTTCCCTCTTTCTCTAATTTAAAATTTAAAAACATAAAAATGCAAATAATAGTAAAATGAACACCATATACTTTCCACTTGGATTCAATAATTGTTACTAATTTGACATATCAGCTTTATCACTCTCTTCCAATGGTCAAATTCTGGGCACTTTGAATATCAAAAAGAATGAGTACTCTCATCAATTTTGAAATATCAAATAGAGAAAAATCCATGAACTCATAAACATAACATTTAGACACTCACATACGTGGAGGGGCAAGAGCTCTTTACAAAATGAACAAAGCCTGTTAATAGAGAAACAATGGTGTAATTAGAAAGTCAGCATTTTCAGCATCCAGTGAAATAATTTTTTAAAGGAAAGGATCATCAATGGGATCTAAAGAATTAGGTGAAAAGTTTCTGGAGAACAAGATATTCCAATAGTATCTGTTTCACACTGCAGACTGCTTACAAATTGCAATGAGAAAAGCATATCCTTTTGCAGAGATCTTGTATCCCTTGTAAACCACAGACTAAACCTTAGCATCACAGATAGTGGGACAACTTGACATTATATGGTTGCTGATGATATGACCTAGGATGTGCACAGCATCACCTGGGAAGTGATTATTCCAAACATATGTAACCTTCATCTAATCAGTTTTCTAGTCACCACTCCCAATTTTCAGCAGATGGGAAAGAAGAATATGTTAAATAAAATCATAAAACAGTAAGACAAATCTAGAATGAGTACATTGTACTAACAACCAATTTTATCTTATGAACGATTAATGTCATGAAGGGAAAAGAAATGCCAGAGAACTCTTCTAGCTTAAAGATTTAGAGAAACATCTAGTAGTATCTTTCTGTATGACAGATTAGAAGGCAATCCAGAGCATGTAATGCATGTCAGATAACATACGTGGTACCATCTTCATTTTCAAATTAATTCCCTATAAACCACCTTACCTACATAGTAGAATTGCAGTTATTTGCTCAATGGTAATAAGTCATTCAATAATTCTAAATTTCATATTCAGAAACCATAAAAGTATTCCTGTATTATTTTTTCACAAAATGAAAAAAATTTATTACAAATAATAATGTCTGTAAGATTTTAAACCTTTTTTAATGATCCTTGGCAGAAATCCAGTCCTGTGACCATCTGAAAAATTCAGGTCAGATCCAGATTAAAAAAAAAAAAAAGAAATTACAAATGTTGTTTTGAAGACAATGGGAAGAAAATTGAATATTGCCTAGATGTTAGGTAATATAAGGGAAGTAGTGTTAACTCCTTATCTGTGATAATTGTATTACTGCCCTTTAGGAAATGTTTTTTTTTTTTTTTGTAGGAGATACATCTTAAATATTGAGTGGTGAAATATTTTCCAATTTCGATGGAATAATACAGAGATGTCCAAATAAATTAAAATTTTAAAGATCCATTCCAACCCAGAAATTACAGCTGTAATCAACAACTCTTGGTTCAAAGGGTAAATAAAATTTTTCTTGGTTTGCTGAAGCTCATTCTCCATTTTATTATCAGGAAAGATAGGAGTAAAATAGTCTCTAAGATTTGTATGTTAATATAGTTTTTTCTGTATCATTAATTCTTTTTAAAATATATTTTATTGAAGTATATCATTCATACATGAACATACATAAATAACAAGTATATAGAAAAAATTTGTGAACTTATAAAACAAATATGCATATCATCATATAGGGCTCTCATATATCACCTTACCACCAACACCTAGCATTGTTGTGAAAATTTGTTAAAAGCTATGAAAGAGCATCGCCAACATGTTACTAGCTATAGTCCACATCTTAAGTTTGGTGTATTTCCCCCAACCCACCAGATTATTAACGCCCCATGTTAGTATTATATATTTGTTATAGTTTGTGAGAGAACATTCTTATATTTTTTCTGTTTATAACAGTTCATCTTCCATCACTGGAATCCCTGTATAATACAGTCTCTTGCTTGTACAATAAATTAAACATGTGCATTCATTGGCTCTCAATTTCAACAGAGAGTTGTGCTGTCATCACCTCATTCAATTTTAGAGCATTTTCTTTACTCCAAAAGTTAAAATCGCATGTCTTTATACCCTCTTATTGTCCTTTAGAATTGATATAACTTCTTTGTCATTGCTGCAAAGATATTACAATGCTATTCCATAAGTTACATTAGTAATTTTCCCATGTATCACCATATTCTTAACACTTTGTAAAAGAAGAGCATTCTTACATGTATACTATTAACTGCAAATATTATCCACCACTCAAATCACTATATTATACATTTTATACATTATGAGGTTATAGTTTTTATAGTTAGGTACTTGATCCATTTTATGAGTTAATTTTTGTATAAGGTGTGAGATAGTAGTAGTTCTTTTTCTTTCTTTAGGATATGGAGATCCTGTTCTTTTAGCACCAGTTGTTGAAAAAAACCGTCTGACCCAGATGGGTGGACTTGACAGCCTTGTCAAAAATCACTTGACACTACATGTGAAGGGTATATTTCTAAGTTCTTGATTTAGTTCCATTTGTCAATAAGTCTATCTTTATGTCAATAACATGCTGTTTTCATTGCTGTAGCTAAGTAATATGCTTTAAACTCAGGAAGTGAGAGTCCTCCAAATTTGTTTATTCAAGATATTTCTAGCTATTTGAGGCCCTTTGCCCTTCCAAATAAATTTAATAATTAGCTTTTCCATTTCTGCAAAAAAATGCTGTTGAGATTTTTATTGGGATTACATTGAATGTATATATTGATTGGGTATAAATTTCCCTTTCATCCAAGCCTTTGCAGTATCCCATTAGTTTTGATATGTTGTGTTCTCATTTTCATTAGTCTCAAGATACTTACTGATTTCTCTTGCAATTTCATCTTTGACCTGCTGATTATTTAAGAATGTGTTGTTCAATCTCCATATATTTGGGAATTTTCCCTATTTCTATCTATTATTGATTTCCAGCTTCATTCCAGCTTGATTGGAGAAAGTGCTTGTATAATTTCAATCTTTTTAAATTTATTGAAACCTCTCTTTTGACCCAACATATGATCTTTCCTGGGAAACACGGTTGAAAAGAATGTATATCCTGCTCTTCTGAGGTACAATGCTCTATAAACGTCTGTTAGGTTCTAGTACTTTACCATATTATTCAAGCTCTCTGTTTTCTTATTTATCCTCTGTCCAGATTTTCTATCCAATGTTGATAGCTGTGTATTGACATCTCTGACTGTTATTATAGAAATATCCATTTTTCCCTTCAGTTTTGCAGTGTGTGCTTCCTGTATCTTAGGGAAACCAGGTTAGGTGCATAAATATTTATTACAGTTATTTCTTCTTGTTGAATTGCCCATTTTATTAATATAGAATGATGTTCTTCATCTAGCAGTTTTTCATTTAAAATCTATTTTGTCCAATATTAATATTGCTGCCCTATATCATTTTTGGTTACTATTTTCCAACATTTCACTTTCAATCTGATTGTGTCCTTATGTCTGAGGTGAGTCTCTTATAGACAGCCTGTAGGTGGCTCATAATTTTTTAATCCATTCTGTCAGTCTGTGTCTTTTGATTGGGAAATTCAATCCTTTAACATTCAGTGTTATTACCTAAAGGCATTAGTACTTTGTTCATTTTGTCCTTCGCCTTTCCATTGTTATATGTTATTAATTTCTCTCTTTTCACTCTTTTAAGTTACATTTACTATTAATCTTCATTTCTATACTCTTCTCAAAGTCACTCGCCCTTGTTTTTTTCCTTTCAGGCTGTAGCACACCCTTTAGTGCCTTTTGTAAATCTGGTATTTTGGAGACATGCTTTCTCAGTTTTTGTTTGTCTATGAAGACTTTAAATTTGCCCTCATATTTGAAGGTCAGTTTTCCTGGATAAAGAATTGTTGGGGAGCAGTGGGAAGAAGAGGCAAGAATGACCCCTGGACCAACCAAAGTGTTTACACCACTGCATCCCTTCATCCAGTGCCCACCTCCCCCTGCCACCACCATGCCCAAGAGAAAGGCTGAAGGAGACATTAAAAGAGATAAAGCCAAGGTAAAGGACAAACCATAGAGAATATCTGCAAGGTGATCTGCTAAACCTGCTCCTCCAAAGCCACAACCTAAGTCTACAAAGACCCCTGCAAAGAAAGGAGAGAAGATAGGTACCCAAAGGGAAATCAGGGAATGCTGACACTGGCAAGTCTGAGAATAACCCTGAAGAAAATGGAGATGGCAAAAACAGATGAGGCATGGAAAGCTGAAGATGCTGGAGATGCCAAATGAAGTGTGCATTTTTGATAACTGTGTACTTCTAGGGGCTGTACAGTTTGAAATACTATTTTTTATCAAGTTTTATAAAAACGTAGAATTTTGTTTTAGTTTTTTTTTTTTTTAAGCTATGTTAGTACACAGAAAACTTCATTGTTTTTTCGGGAAGAAGTAAATGTCACTAATAGAGTACCTCTGAAGCTAGACTGATATGGGAGTAAATACCTTTCCCCTCTAGTTTTTTGAAAGACATCCTCTTTACTCCCAGGAGAAGGGAACCCTGAAGTTGATAAACATTATTCACTTGGCACAGATACCTTCTGGTGTAGAAAAACTAAATTTTTTTTTTATGTCCTCATGACCTCTTCTCTCTCTCTGCCTTCAGCTTATACTTGACTCCTTCAAACCCAGAAAACTGTCAGGGCTTGACCCCCCAAAAATTTGGTTACCAGGATGTCAGGTAATCTGGTCTTTCCAGTGATGCCATAGAAATGGCATCCCTCAAAAGAGCAGTGATTCATATTTTAGATTGTGGATAATTCTGCTGAAAGTCAGGGTTGGTTCATGAAAAGTAATTAAACAACATGCCAAATGTGGAATGTCAGACCTCACTCCAAACTTTCCTGTTCAAAGCATCAAATGAAGACTTCATTGGGTTTTATAGTGGCTTTCTGATTTTGGCTTTCTGATTGAAGAATGGAATTTGAAAGTTGTTATATATTGTTAACAATTGTCTGCCCATGTCCAGCCTAAAATGCCATGACTGTTTATAAAAAGTATCTTTAATAAAATCTGGATAGAGTATAGCTTGGGAAAAAAAAGAATTCTTAGCTGGCAGTTTTTCTCTTTCAGTACCTTAAATACATCATACCATTTTCTTTTCACCTCCATGGTTTCTGATGAGAAATAGGCACTTAGTCTTATTGAGATCCCCTTGTATGTGATGCATTTCTCCTACTGCTTCCATAAGTCTCTCTTTATCTCTGGTATTTGTCATTGTGAATAGTAGATGCCCTGGAGTAGGTTTATTCAGACGTATTTTGTTTGGGTGCATTGTCCTTCTTGGATATTGATATTTATGTCTTTCATAAGGATTGGGAAGATTTTGGTCATTATTTTCCCAAATATTCTTTTTGTCCCTTTACAGTTCTCTTCTCCTCCTGGGACACCCATCACACGTATGTTTTGTCCTTCAATTTGCTGAGATCCTGTTCATTTTATCCATTCTTTTCTCTTTCTGTTCTCCTGTCTTTCAAGTTCAGATGCTCAGTCCTCCAAGTCACTACTTCAGTCTTCCATCAATTCAACTCTGCTTTTATATGCTTCCAATGTATTTTGAATCTCATCTATTGTGTCTTTTATTCCCACAAAGTCTGAGACTTTTTTTTTGCAGGCTTTGAAATTGTTCTTAATCGTCATACAGTGTCTTTTTAATCTCTTTATTCATATTTTACTTCAATTCTATGAATTGATTTAGGAGATTTGTGTGATTATCATTGATTAATTGTTTAAACCCTGTGTCTCATCAGGTTTTTTTGGGTGTGTTTTGTAACCTGAAACTTCTCTAAAATAAAGTTTGGTACAAAAAGTACTGAACATTTATTATGATACAATTATTGAGTTTATAATCTATCTTAGCAGTACTGACTTTTTTATTTTTCCAATTTAGTAAAATATTATTTTATATATTTTAAGAAGTATTTTAACTTTCTTCAAATAAATAATTAAGAATTTTAAACTTTACATATATTAAACAAAACAAATATAAAAACAAGATGTGGATGCCACAGAGCAAGTAGAACTCTCAAGCATTGCAGTGAGAATGTAAAATGTTACAGCCATAGATTTACCAAAAAACCCAACATCTGTACTCCTAGATATTAATCCAAGTAAACTGAATACTTACAATAACATAAAGCTTGTACACTGTATTTATAATAGCTTTATTTTAAATTGTCACAAACTGAAAACAATACAAGTGTCCTTCCACTGAGTAGTGGAAAAACAAGCTGTGGTGCTTCCATGCTATAGAACACTGATTAGCAATAAAAAAGAAGGAACTATTGATATATTCAATAACATGGATGAATATCAAAGATACATTATATGAAGTATAAAAGCCAGATTCAAAAGCATACACATTATATAATGCCATTTCTTTACTTTCTAGAAAAGACAATTAGATAAGCAAAAGAAACAGATCTTTTGTTACCAGAAGTTAAGAGTGAGAGTTGCACTTGAATATAAATGACAGTACAAGGGAACTTGTGGTGATAAGCATTAGAATTGTGTATCTTGATTGTGGTGGTGGTCATATGACTATGTATTTATCAAACATGGAGACTTGGACAGCACAAAGGGTGAATTTTACCGCATAAACATTTAAAACTAAAATTTTAGAAAGGAAAAAGAAAATGTAACTGCAACTGAGAAAAATATAGATTGATTTGCAATCTTGTAGTATAGAAGGCATTTTGAATATGATATTGGAAACATAAATCATTTAGGGAAAGAATAGTAGGTTTCAATATTTTCAAAACTAAATAGGAACCAAACATTCCAAGATGAATTAACACCAATTCTACTCAAATTTTTCCAGAAAATTTCAAAGGAAAGAATACTCCCTAATTCATTCTATTTGGCCTCATAGCAATGCCAAATAAAGATACCACTAGAAAATAAAAGTATAGACAAATATCCCTTATTAATATAGATGCAAACATCCTTTAAAAAAAACAAACTAAATGAACCCATCAGCACATTAAAAGAATTATACAGCACCAGCAAGTGGGAATTATCCCTGATATTGAAGTGTATTTTAGCATAAGATTTTCAATTAATGTAATGCATTACATTTACAAAATGAAGGGGAAAAAAAACCCCACAACATTCACTTCAATTGATGTAGAAAAGACATTTGACAAAATCCAGCACCACCTCTTAATTAGAAAACTGGGGTTAGAAGGACATTTCCTCAATATGATAAAGAGCATATATGAAAACCCCTCTGCTAACATCTTACTTAAAGACAAAAGACTGAAAGATTTTTCTCTAAGATTAGGAACAAGAGAATAATGCTCACTGTCACTGCTGCTACTCAACATTGTACTAGAAGTTCTTGTCAAAGCTATTGGGCAAAAAAATAAGAAAAAATAAATAAAAGCATACAAATTGGAAAGGAAGAAGTAAAACTTTCCATATTTGTGATGACCTAATCCTATATACAGAAAATCCTGAAAAATATACAACAAAACTCCTAAAGCTAATGAATAAATTCAGCAAGGTAGCAAGATACAAGATCAATATCCCAAATCAATAGTGTGTCTATATATTTACAATGTGCAATCAAAGTAAGAAATTGTAAAAGTTTCTTTCAAAATAGCAATGAAAATGTTCAAATATCAGGATAAACCTAACCAAAGATGTTAATGTACAAAGAAAACTACAAAACATTGCTAAAATTAATCAAAGAAGACTTAAATGAAAGGACATTCTATATTCATGGAGTAGAACACTAAATATTGCTCAGATATCAGTTTCATGCAAAGTGATTTACAGATTCATAGCAAACATAATAAAAATTCCAAGAACCTACTTTGCAGAAATGGAAAAGTCAATCATCAAATTTATGGAAGGGTAAGGAGTCCTAAATAAACAAAGCCATTTTCAAAAAAATGACTGAAGTTAGACTCCCACTTCCCAATCTTAAAACTTATTACAAAACCACAGTAATAAAAAGAGCACGGTATTTGTCCAATGAGGGGCATACAGATCAATGAAATAGAATTGAGAGCTCAGAAATCAACCCTCACTTTTATGGCCAGCCATTTTTTGACAAGGGGACATGACCACTCAATTGGGAAAGAAGAATCTCTTAACAAATGGCATTGGGAAAACTGGATCTGCATTTGCAAAAGGATGAAGAATGACCCCTACCTCTCACCATGTAAAAAAATCAACTCAAAATGTATCAAAGAGCTAAATACAAGAATCTAAACTCCTGTAAGAGAATGTAGGGAAGTATCTTCAGTACCTGGTGTTAGGCAATGGTTTCTTAGACTTTAAACCCAAAGTACAATCAAGAAAAGAAAAAAAAATGGGACTTCAACAAAATTAAAAACTTTTGCAACTCAGAGGACTTTATCATTAAAGTAAAACAACAACCTACATATTGGGCAGAAATATTTGGAAATCACATATCTGATACAAGTTTAATATCCCAAATATATAAAGAAATCCTTCAACTTAACAACAAAAAGTCAAGCAATTCAATTAAAAATGGGCAAAAACCTTGAATAGATATTTCTCCAAAGTAGAAATGGCCAAAATCATATCAAAAGATGCTCAACATCATGAGCCATCAGGGAAATGCAAATCAAAACCACAATGATACCATTTCACACCTACTAGAATGGTTGCTATTAAAAAAAACAACAACAGAAAATAGCAAGTGTTGGAGAAGATGTGGGGAAATAAGAATTCTCATTAATTGCTTGTGTCAATATAAAGTATTACAGCCACCGTGAAAGGCAGTTTGGCAGTTCCTTAGAAAGTTAGCTATAGAATTACCATAAAACCTAGTAATCTCACTTTTAGGTATATTCTCAAAAGAAATGAAAGAATTCGGAATAGGGAATAGGGAATTCAGGTTTAAAATGTAAGGTTAGTATTTGAAATGATGGAAATGTTTTGGTAATTTCAAGGTGGTGATGGTAGCATAATACTGTGAACATAATTAACAGCACTGAAATATATATATGAATGTAGTTAAAAGGGGAAATTTAGGATGTTATATAGTAATAGGATAAAATTAAATAAAAAATCCCTGAAAGTGACCTACAAAGACAGTGAACTCTTATATTAAACCATGGATTATTGTTAGGAGTACAATTATAAAAATGTACTTTCCTTAGTGGTAAAAAATGTTTCACACTGATATAAGGTGTTGATAATAGGTTGGGATATGGGAATTCTGTATTTTACGCATGATTGTTCTCTAAACCCACAACTTCTCTAAACTAAGAAATTTTTAAAAATCTTGGCTGCATTTAGAATCACCTTAAACCATATCGAAGTGTAAAAAAGAGTCGGGAGAATTAATTTAAAATATATCATCAGAGAAATGGGTTTAGATTCCTACATTTCAAACAGCTATTTCAAAATAGCATGTAGATGGAGTTAATAATTAGAATATAGGTCACCAGAGAATAGAAGGAGGGTAGAGAATGGAAAGCTGAGGGTTAATCTGTGCAGAATTAGTAAAAAGGTTGTTTGTACATCCTTGGAAATGAATAGAAATGGTGAATGCATCATGGTATTTGTAACTAGCAGAGCTATTATATATGTATGGCAATCGTTAGGGAAAGTCTAAGATCAGTATATTACAAGAAAGAAATTTAAAACTGTAACATGGGAGTATAAGATAGTAAAACACGAATATGATGGCATTGCATATATAAGACCATTTTTACAAAATATAAATACAAATATACTAAAGAGAAGGAAAAAGAATAGCAGCTATATACGACAGGGGAAACAGAGATTGAGAGGTGATGACTTTTGTTTGTTTGGTTTTTGTTTATTATCATTGGAATAATGAAAGTGATCTATGAATGATTGATGTGATGAATGCACAAGTATGTGATTACACCAAATACCACTGATTGTACACTTTGGATGAATTTATCCTCTATTAGTATGTGTCAATAAAATTGATTTGTTAAAAAAACAGCATGCAGAAGATAAACATCTCAATTGAAAATCAGGTAAACATATAAAGGAATAATTTATAGCAAAACTGTAAATAACTAAGGAAAGAAATAATAAACTAATGTCATCAACTAGCTAACATTTTACACATATGTTCATATAGTACAATTAATTCATGTAAGAAAATGAGTGATAGAATTCCTTGAATTTTGCACCTGTAAGATACTGGAACCTTTGGAATTTGATAGCAGAAAGAAAGGAGGCAAGATTGCTTGCTCTGGGTTGGGAGAAATAGTGAGGAAATAGAGACAAAGAAGAATATTCCATGCTAAAAACTTGAACTCTATGTTAGAAGTTTGTTACGTTAGTTGTTTTAAAAAATCATATTATATGTGTGTGTATGTTTTTACATATATATAATAAATATACATACACACATACTCATTTGGAAATGTTTTAAAGAAGGTAGTAAGTATGCTTACTTGGTTATTTATCTGAAGAGAAAGCATTTGCTTAATATATAAACGATTTTGGAGAAGCCGTTGAAACATCATCTGAACCTTCAATGAAAAGAGGAAAATGGAGGCGATTGCAGTATTTTCCAATTTCCAATGTTTTATCATCTAATTTTGGGCATTTCTGTGTGCATGTATATGCACAGAACAAGTTCAAAATAGTCATGAAAGCCAAAATGAGGTCTTCTAATACATTGTGATACAAGATGCTGTATAACAGGTGTTATGTAAGGGTGTTATATCCTTATAAAAAACATAGGGTTAAGTTTCAAGTTAGAATCATAACTACTAATTTACAAATACATACATTTGATACTTGAGATATTTCTCTATTAACTGTCTAAATCCAGTTATTTTGGATTTGTCTATTCAAAATAACGAGGACTTTAATCAAAATTGTATCCTGGTGGTTTATCATGAGAATATGGCAGAAGTGATAGTAACAGAAAATATTTAATATTCTATTAAATGAATAATATCCATCTATATTTTTTACTACTTATATGTTAAAGAGACTTTGATAAATATCAATTTAAAAATAGCTTGTTTAAAACTTTTTTCAATATATATTTAATTTTCTTGTCCTTAAAAGCACATTACAGACATTATGTTGAATGAAACAATCTAAACACAAAAAGACAAATATTTTATGTTCTCACTAATATGAACTAAATATAATGAGCAAACTCATGGAGTTAATAACTAGAGGATTGATCACCAGAAGATAGAATGAGGGTAGAGAATGGGGAGCTAATAATAGTAGAGAATTTGTGATAAGGTTGATTATAAATGTTTGGAATTGGATAGAGGTGATATAGTAGAGTGAATATAATTAGCAGATGCAATATATGGGTATGATTGTGGTTGAAAGGAAAAGTTTAGGGTTGTGTAGCCACTAAAAGGAAAGCTAAAGGATGAAACCTGGGACTGTAGAGCATAGTGAACCTTGTTGTGGATGACGAGTGTGGTTAATAGTACAATTATAAGACTCTTCTTCCATGAACCAGAAAAAAGTATGCTAATATTACAAGATGTTAATAATAGATTGGGGATATGGATTTTAGCATATAGTAATATTTTAGTATTTCTATCATCAATTGTAAAAAGAGAAAATTATGCCAAATGAAAGAAACCAGACACAAAGTATTACATATTGTTAGACGCCATTTATAAAACATGCAAATATAAATTAATTTATAGAGATGGAATTAGAAGAGTGGCAGGGGAAGGATAGAAGGATTGAGAGGTAACTGATAAGGGGTGGGGGGTTTTCTTTTTGGAATAATGAAAATGTGCTAATATTGGTTGTGGTTACTAATGCACAACTCTGTGATTATACCAAAATCCATTGAATGTACACTTTAGATGGACTGTGTGGTATGTGAGTGTGACTCAATAAAACTGCTTTCAACAGAAGCACATAATTACAATTGCCCTTTAGTGTAAAACTATAATATAAATGATTTTGAAATACCTCTTTAATAGGTATTAAATAGCTTTTTATGAAATAGAGTTACACAGATACTTTATACCAGTTTAGTTGAAAAAATATCTGCCCGGGGAGCAGGTGTAATTCAGAGGTTGAGCACTTGTTTTGCATGTATGAGGTCCCAGGTTCAGTCTCCAGTACCTCCTAAAGAAATAAACACAAAAACAAAAAAAGCTGTCAGTTGTTAGAAGTTTCCTAAAATTTCAGTTTGATTAACTTAATCTTAGTAAAAAAATATTTTTCTGCATTAATTTGTGCTCATAAAAGCTATTTAAAAAAGGGGGGGGGAGGAAAACAAAGTTATTGCTTAAGATTATTCTAACTAGACTTTTACAATTTAATGATTGAGGGAATTAATTTTAGGTTAAATTTAATTTTCCTGGTATTTTTATCCTATCTGCATCTCCAAAGCCTTAACCTCTCTAAAAAGGGATGAGCATTCAGAGAGGAAAAGAGCAGCTAATGGCAATCTGTTTCTGAATTCTCTTTTTGACAGATCATTCCTATTCTCAGTCTTCCGAATAGTGGATCAAGCAAAAGATAAATGATCTGTCCTTTTTAGGATCTAAAACATTTCATAGAAGTCTTTATTTTTAAATATTCTTTCTTAATATGAATACATTCCTATAATGGACTAGGTATATAAAAAGGAAAGAGTAAATTATAATTAGTACAGTTTTAATTTATTTTAGCTTATTGGCATTACCAAGAAATCTCCCAATGAAAATGAAACAGGACATTTCTTAGGCTTAAAGTAAAAAGATCATCCTGATATAATGCATTAGTTGTCCAATATTATGATGTTAAAAAATTATTTTAAAGTCATCCCCCAAATTATATTTCATATTAATATAAGAAATTTCAATTCACATAATAAACTGTAAAGAAGAGAAGAAAGCCAAGTTTTTGTTTTGTTTTTCATTGTGATTGCTCCATAGATTGTATTCCTCACCTTAGATTTCCAGCAAAATGAATTTGCTAATATCTTCTCATTTTTCTCATCCAGTTTGGTTTAATTTATTGTAGTTGAACTGAAAAACAAAACTAGTCTGCTGAAAACAAAACAAAAGTTACAGAACAAATTGGAAAGTAGATGGTAAAAATCTTACCTTAACTCTTCCACAAAGCCCTTCTCTCCAGCTAAGAAATAATTTTGTGAGGACAAGGATTCTTAGAGAAATTTCATTCAAAATAAGGGTAAAACTCAGAGATCACTACAGTTTAGGAAGAGGCTAATCTTAGAATTTTATTTTAAAAACAAAATTACCATTATCAAGTGTTTTTTATCATAAACCATGTTTAGTTTATGTTTATGTTGAAACAGATAAATGGAAAATATAATTTGAAATGGTTTCACATTTAGGTTAATATAAGAAATGAATTCAATTTTCCTAAACTAAACTTTTTAAAAATGATGTATTTATTTATACCTGCTCCCCCCTTACCACTTGTGCTTGCTGTCTGCTCTTTGTGTCCATTTGCTGCTTGTTCTTTTGTGTCTACTTATCTTCTCTTCAGGAGGCACTGGGAACTGATCGGTGCCTTCTGATGTGAGAGAGTGGTGCTCCATCACTTGAGCTACCTCAGCTCCTGGTTTTGTTGTGTACCTCATTGCCTTTCCTCTGTGTTTCTTTTTTGTTGCATCATCTTGTTACATCAGCTCTCCACAGGGCCATCTTGCTTTTACCAGGAGGCCCCAGGAACTGAACCTGGTACTTCCCACAGGGTAGATGGGAACCCAATAGCTTTAGCCACATCTGCTTCCCCCCCAGACTGAATTTTGAGCTCACAAACTGAAGGAATTCATTACTGAACTCTTAATTAGAACAAGTTATTCATTTTTATTATGTCTCCCCTTCCTAAAAAAAAAATGACATTGCATAGAAGTCACTGTTTTGAAAATTACAATATCTTAAAATCACACAAAAAAATCTCATTTCCAGTAATAGACACTAGCATATTCTGATTAGCTTAACCTATGGAATAGAACTAATAAAATTCTTCAGAGTAGCAAAATTTTGAGAAAACAGTGATGAACTAGAACAAATTAAAAGGGACAATAAAGAAAATATACTTGGATTATATATATATATTTTTTTGGAAGTACTGGGGGTTGAGGATTGAACCCAGGCCTCATATATGGGAAGCTGGTGCCCAACCACTGAGCCACTTTGGCTCCACTGAGTTGATTATTTTCATTTGTTGTTTGTTTTTGGGTTTTTTTTTTTGGAGGCACTGGGAACTGAATCCAGGACCATCCATGTGGGAAGCAGGCACTCAACTGCTCAAGCCACATGCGCTCCCCTATTTTTACATATGTTCTTGAATTAGAGATATATTTATTTCAGAAATGCAAATAATTTATTAATACATCCTGTCACATTAATAGGTAAAGTGATAAAAATCTACTAAACCACATAGCTGATACAAAATAAGGAAGCATTTTGGAAAAAGTCAAATTTAAAATAAAATATCACATTAGCAATATACATAGATATTCTTAATTAATTAAGAGAAATGTACAGGGACATAACAAAAGCATGACTGTCCCTTTGATAGCCTTCCTATCTCTTCTACATTGTACTAGAGAGCTTTAATTATGAAATTAAAAAGAAATTTTAGCAGGGTTGCTAGATGCAAAAAATCATCATCAACATTTCCTTATATAACAGAGGTTGGCAAATATTTTCTGTAAAGGGCCAGAGAATAAAATTTTCATTTTCTCAGGCTGTAAGTTCACTCTTAAAACTACTCAAATTAGCCACTCAACAGCAAAAGCAGCCATAGACAATAATTTATGGCCAAAACATAAACAAAAGAGGTTGGCTGTATTCCAGTAAGACTTTATTTACAAAAACAGTCTGGACAGATTTGTCTGAAAACGCGACAATATCCAACAAATGGATAAAATTTCATTTAAACTAGAAATGAAGTATCATAACTATTGAAGTATTTTAAAAGATGGAATGAATTTTATGAGGAAAACAGAGCTTTTTTTGAAACACATTTACAAAGGTGAACAAGTCGAGAAACATGTCATGGATGAAGAGTCAAGATCTGTCCACTTACCACAACATGATTTATTAATTTTGTACAAACAAAAGTTCTTTTAGGTTTGTTCGTGCACTTGGTGGAACTTGACAAGCTGATTATATAATGTATATATTTTTTTAAAAAGGTTAATAATAGATAAGCCCCCTTGAAATACAAGCACATTGTAGAATGCTTTTTGTCTACCAGAAAATAAGAATTTTTTTAAACCATTGTGATAAGTGCTCATGGAAAATAGAAACAACTAAACAAAATTGAATAAAAAAGAAAAGTCTAGAAATTTATTTACATATAGGTCCTTGAGATTAAATGCATAGAGGTAAATGAAAATAGAGTACTTAAAAAAAAATGTGTATCTAAAAACTCCTGCCTGCCAAAAAAATTGGACACTGATCATATACTGTACACAAAATCCACTCCAGATACATTAAAGAACTAAACAAGAAGTCTAAACTATAATGTTTTCAATAAGTAAGATAGGGGAAGTGGACTTGGTCCAGTGGTTAAGGCGTCTGTCTACCACAGGGGAGGTCCGCGGTTCAAACCCCGGGCCTCCTTGACCCATGTGGAGCTGGCCCATGCACAGTGCTGATGTGCTCAAGGAGTGCCCTGCCACGCAGGGGTGTCCCCTGCAGAGGGGAGCCCCATGCACAAGGAGTGTACCCCTAAGGAGAGCTGCCCAGCGAAAAATAACGTGCAGCCTGCCCAGGAATGGCACTGCACACACGGAGAGCAGACGCAACAAGATTATGCAACAAAAAGAAACACAGATTCCCGTGCCACTGACAACAGAAGCGGACAAAGAAGACGAAGACACAGCAAATAGACACAGAGAACAGACAACTGGGGTGGCGGGGTGGTGAGGAAGGGGGTAAGGGGGTAAGGCGGGGTAAGGGGAGATAAATAAATAAATAAAACTTTTTTTAAAAAAGTAAGATAGGCCTCAGAGTAGGAAAGAATTACTTAAGTAAAAAAAAAACATATTAAATGTAAAGAAATTATTGATAAATTTGAGCACATTAAATTTATGAAATGATAAAAAGGAACATGCTAATATAGAGTGGAAGGAAATATTTGTAATATATGTAACTGAAAAAAGAATTGATATCTAATATACAGTTATCCTTGTCAGTATGAAAATACAAACAAAGACAGTCTTATGAAAAATGGGCAAAATGCTTGTATAAGCCCTTTATGACAAAAGAAATGCAAAGGATAGATAGATAGATAGATAGATAGATAGATAGATAGATAGATGATAGATAGATAATAGATAGATAGATGGTATATTTATGCAACCATTGGGGCTTACGATTCTAACTCCATAGGGCAAGCTGCAGACTGGAAACTCATAAAGGTGATCTTGAGGTCCTGATTCAAAATCCCAGGGGAAGCTGGCAGGCTAGAAATTCTTGGAAGAGTGGATGTTGATTTCTTGAGGCAGAAATTCTCTGACTTCTCAAACCCTTAGTTCTTGCTGTGAAGACCTACAACAGGGTGGATGAGGCCACCCACATGAGGTAGAGGAACCTCCTTTACTTAAGGGCAGTTGATCCTAGATGCTAACCCATCAATGAAATAGCCCCACAGTAACTGCTAGGCAGTGCCTGTCCCAACAACTAGGCACCAGAGCCTGGTAAAGCTGGCAAATAAAATTAACTATCACAGATATTCTGTCTATTCTTGACAAAATTTACTTTAGCCTCAGTGAGGAATTTACTATTCTCTTTATGCCATTGCTCTTTGCAGTCAGCCTATGACTTCCACAGCAAAGAGAATAATGGGACTGGAGGATCCAGCCTCCAGTTTTTAAGTGAAACAGTTGCTATAAAAATCTGTATCTTGAGTTTTGATCAATAAATTTCCGACTGCAGGTACATTGATCAAGCACCAAAACAAGAAAATCCCTTCCGTCATCATACTTGAATAGCTGGTATTGCTTCTGCTGGGAAACAGTGTATTACCTTCAAAGACAGAACTTCAGTATTATCCCTTGTTGCATAAATGTTGAATATTTTCTTCAGTGATGAGTGGAATGTTCAGTGAACTTGAATTTCCTTTCCTAATTCGTATTTGAAAAATTTGCTTTCTTTTTCCCACATAATAGTTTTGGCAAAATAATTTTAAGAAAGGGCTATTAGCAAAATAGTGAATTTAGAAATTAATTAGCAATTACACTGTACTCTCTACTGCTATCCCTGAAGGGTTGCAGTAATGAGCATTTAGATTATATACATTTGGGACTCCTTGTATGATTATTCCTTAATGCTATACAAATATATACAGCCCTTGAGCAGTTGAAATATACTAAGGAATCTGTTACACCCACAAACTTAGTTGGGCCAGAATATAGACAGACACGAAAACTTTAACTCTGTAAAGTGTACAGTGCTATGCCTGTACATCATAACATTTTTTCAACTAACAATTCCAAGTGTCTGTTATTGAAACTGGCAAAATATAAAAAGCATATTGTTATCAAATAATCCCATTTAAAGAACACATCATTCAGTTTAATGACCCAGCTTAAATTAATTATAAAGATTGTGATTAGAAAACTGTCGATTTATCAAAACAAAGCCAAATTACAGATAATGACACACATAATTTTGGTTAGCTCGTCTGTTTTGCTTCATTTCTATAATATCACCAGGTGTTGGCTACGTTTCAAATTTAGTGAAAACATTTGCTCCAAATAGGATTTTAAAAATTAACCTACTTTGGTTTATTCACAGCCTGATTAAACAGATAATTAAAAGTTACAGACACAATGCCTTGCTAAATTACTGTAGCTTGAATGAACTTGGGAAGTGGATTATCAGTTGTACATAAACTGGCAGAAACGAAAATAGGCTCTGTGAGGAACACATACCAGAGTTCAGTATTTTCCTGTGTTCTACATATTTTTCTAAACACTGTTTCTTTTAGTTAATTTGAACAAGCGTGGGAGGCTTAGAAATTTGTGAACCTGAAGAATGCTTTTGCCTCAACTTTCTTCAGCAATTCTGTTGTTGAATGCACTGTTTCAGGAAGGAATTCATTATTAAGGGAATTCTATTTGATAAAAATTCTTCTGTGATGTGAAGTGTAAATGTGCTGAGACAAATGATGAAAATAGGTCATAAATATTTTCCTAAAAGTGTTACTAGAGTTAGATGATATATTGTCCCAGAATGGTCATTCTGGATAAACTGCCACACTGCAAATGTGATGTGTGGTCAAATCTCTATTGTGAATTTTTTTCGATTTTAGTTTTATCTGAATTTTAAACTCTCTTGAATTATCAGCAAAAAATGCAGATTAAAATACTTTAAAGCTTATGAGTGCTAAATGATAATGATGTACGTGAAATTCCCTAGCACAGCTCCAAGAGCCAACTCTTGATAGGTTTCTTCGGTGCATTTATCCTGAGAAAGTTAACATAGGATGAGGAAAAAACAAAACAGACCTTTGGATTTAATCTCTTCTATTTGCTACTGTAAAATTTTAATGTTACATATATTCTCTGATCCTGGTCTTCAGATAATTCTTTAAAACTCAAAAAGAAAGGTCTCTCTAGATAACCAAGAGGACAAAATGAAATAATGTATATACAGCTTCCAGAAATATGCCTGGAATATTATATTCAATCAACAATTGTTAATTACTTTAAAATTAAAACAATAATTTTGCATTTCTGTTTTTATTATATACTTGCCTAAGAACCTATATTATTCTACTCCTAGGTTCCTAGAGAATGAAACAGTATTGCTGAAAATATAAATAATATCATGTTAGGGAGGATATTTTTTAAGTATAAAATCAATGTAATAAATAAAAAATGTAAAAATAACCTACATAAAAAGTTCAGATTTCTGAACATATAAACCTATATTAAAGGATAAAAAGTAAAACCAAAAATACTTATAAAAGGACCTTAAAAGATGATTTCTTAATTACTGTATGTAAGCCTTTCAAACTTAAGGTTATCAAAAATTGTGATTATACTATAACTACTACCACAGGGCAGGGTAGAGAGGGAAAATAAAGTTTCACAATAAATTCCATTATGGGAAAAACCTTGTTTCGTCATTTCTGAGAGTTTTTGACTGTCTGTTAGTGGATTGGGAACAGGTCTGGATAGCATAAACTTCTATAAAGGCAGACTTTGCCTAGAAATTTATTGCTTCTGTCTGTGATGCTGGCCAATAAACTCCCCCAGATTCTGAAGACATGTGTAACTCCAACTTCCTATACAAGATCTGTTACCCCAAAGGAGCCGAAATGACTAAGGCAACATCCCGGTTTCAATAACATTTAAGAATTGGTAGAGCATGTAATGAATAGACAATGACCACTTAATTCACTTTGATTAAATAATTACAACTAGGAATTTGTATGCCTTTAAGAATAGAACTGAGTAAGTTCCACGAACCTAGAGAGTAGGAGTTGCAACTCTGCTGAGGCCCAGGGCCCAGCTGGCACTTGGACAGTCCAGAGATTCAAGTCTCCTGAGTATACACCAATCCCAGCGCAAACCACAAGTTCAGTGGAAGTGACAGAAGAGACATGTGTAGAAAGGTCACATCTGAGTCCAACTCCATTACACTCAGGAGCACAAATTCCAAAGTAGGGTCCACAGGCTGGAGGAATAGAGTATGGATTAGAGTGGATTTACTGATGTTTTACTGTAGCACTATCGCGACTAGTAATGGAAGAAACTGTAGCACTGATGTGGAGAAAGTGGCCACTGTAGTTGCTGAGGGCAGGGAGAGGGAAGAAGAGATGTGATGAGGGGGCATTTTTGGGACTTGGAGTTGTCCTAAATGATATTGCAGGGACAGGTGCTGGACATTATATATCCTGCCATAATCCACTGAATGGACTGGGGGAGAGTGTGAACTACAGGGTAAACTATCCTTGTGGCACGGCAGTGCTCCAAAATACATTCACCAAATGCAATGAATGTGCTACAATGAAGAAAGACAGTTGTTGATATGGAAGGAGTGGGTGGGGGTAATATGGGAACTTCTTATATTTTTTAATGTAAAACTTTTTGTGATCTATGTATCTTCAAAAACAATTAAAAATGATAGGGGTGGGGAATGGGGTATATGGGAACCTCTTATTTATTTTTCATGATTTGATTTTTAAATTTTCTGAAATGGAACCTTTGTACATTGTACAAACCATATCTACTGAGGGAATAAATAAGTGAAAAATTATACAACTGTACAACACACCAAAAAAATCATAAGAGGAAAAAAAATCGATAATGATGAGGAAAGGTCTTTATGCGTCTACCAGGTCCTTCGCCTTCGCAATAATGAACATTCCAGACCGAAGCGCCAGCACTTTCTGGAACGTGGTAGCCGCAGCTTTCCCAATGGCGAGGCATGTGGGGAGTAAGTCTGCCCCGGGAGCCCTCGAGGCGGTGGGGCCCGTGTCCACAGAAGGCATCCGCTGAGGTCCCCTGCCCCTGGCTCGCCGGCTGGCTGGACGGTCTTAGATTCTGTGGTGGGGATTGGGGCAAGGGGTGCAGGGCAGGCGGGGAAACAGCGGCTCCAAGAGCGGACGCGCGGGGGAAGGAAGCACGCGTGGCTTTTTGCAGTCTAGCCGCTCGGCGTGGAAGGCCTTCTCGGGCGCGGAGCGCGGGGCCGCGGACGCTTTCCCCAGCATGGCCATGGCAGGGTCCAGAGGGGCCTGGCCACTGTCGGGTCTACCTTCAGGCACTTCAGAGAAAAACTAATGGCAGCCTCGGCACCGTGGGCGCCGTCGTCATCCTCAACCGTGTCCCCTCCCCTTGCCCGTCCGCAGAGGCCACCGCCAGGTGACCCGCGGTGACGCTTTCTGTGCACGTGTGTGTTGGATTCTCCTTCAGCTAAGTTGCAACTCCTGGTTTCCCAAAAATAAAAGGAAATAAATAGCCAAATTCAGCTCTCATCAAAATGGAGTTATGCTGCAAAGAAAAAAACGTTACTCTCGTTCTACAGGATCTGGACGTACAGCCGCCTGGAGACGTCGGGCGGGAACGCATCCGGGTGTTTTTTTCCCCGCCTGGAGACGCTGGGCGCAGTTCCCGACAGAACTGCCTGCCTGAGGGGAACATTGATAAGCACAAGGATTTTTTTGTTTAAGACCTTTTGGCATTTCGACAGTAAGATTTTCAAAGTTTTATTGTTTGTTTGTTTTTTCTTGCCCATATTTCAGGAGACGTTTTGCAGGAGGTATTTGAAAGTCAGGAACATTTTGATTCTTCTTGAATTGCAGGCTCCTTTTTTAAAAAAGTAAGAGCCTCACCCTCAGAAACTCTTAGAAAATGGAATCTGGCAGACACTTGCCTTGATGGTGAGGAGAAAGCCACATGCTCAGACGGTACCTGAATAATGCACCAATTAGCCAAAACGGGAAACAAAAACAAAACCTAGAAAAACCCAAAAAACACAACCGGCAACACTCCCAGCCCCCAATAACACACAGCCGAGAGGGGTCAGAACTCCAGCGCAGTAAGCAATGCTTCGGAAAAGCCTGAAGGTCTGAGGAGTCTGTCTGTTCATCGAGAGCAAACCAGGCCTCAGAACCTCAGCCAGGGGTCACCCAGGGCGTCGTCTCCCCGTCGCTGAGAGGAAACCGCCCGCGGGCAGGGGGGCGGCGGGGGCGGCGGTGGGGGCCTGCTTCCCCGGCGGGTCCCTCGGCGCCTCGTGCCAGGCTTAAGGCCCGTCCCCGAGGCCCGCTCGCCGGCGGGGGCCGCGGCGCGTCCCGGGAAGGCGGCCCGAGCCATGCGCTAGATCCGAGAGTGGAGAACGCGAAGCGCCCGGTTCCGGTCGCCGGTGGTCTCGGCTCCGGGGCGGGACGGGGGAGGCAGCTGCCCAAGGTCGCCCCTGCCCTTGGGAGGAGACAGCTTTGCGGTAGGTCGGTCACAGGAGCCGTCGCGGACGTCTGGGAGAGAGCGGTGAAGGACCTGGGGTGACACGGGGGTGGGGGGCGCCAGAGAAAGCGTCAGGGCTTTACGCGAAGAGCTGGCCCCGGAAGGGGGCGCACGCGGAGGGGCCAGCCCGGCCCGAGGCCGGCCCTGGCGGACTCTCTCCCCGCCACCCGGGCTCAGGGGAGGCCGAGGCCCCCACGGCCCCCCACCCGCAACCAGGCTGCCCTTCTCCTCCCGTCTGCCCTGCTCGCTTGAAGTCCTGCGGCAGGGAGGGGAGAGATGGGGGGGAGGTTCTGCCTGAACAAAACTGAGAGGGACAACCTGGAAAGCATGGCGGAGGTCACCTCGAGAGCACAAGGCACCAAAAAGGAAAGTGGAAGGAAACGGCCCACAGTGGAAAGCCCCGAGGAAGAGCGGATTCCTGATGGGTGTAGCCACCCTCCCAGAGCGTACACGGTCCAGTGGAGAAGCTGGGGGAAGGTACAGCAGCAACACACAGGTGGTCTTGGCTTCAGAGACCGTGTGCAGACACTCCTGGGCGGTCCGCGCACCTTGCCCAGGACCCCACTTGAAAGTCCCAGTGTTTCGCTTCACAGCAGAAAGGTCTTCAGTGTCTGAGAAGTTACGCCGCTCCAGGTCTTCTTGGATTTGCACTTGGTAAACGTGTCAAGTTAGTAGTTCAGTTCGTGCCCAAGAGGCATTGCTTGGGTCAGGTCGTTCTAGAATGAAACCTGCTGGTGTACCGCCATGAACAGGGATCCAGAATTTTAATTTAGTGTCTACATCTCTTCGGAGTTTTGTTGAGAAGTCTCCAGCTTCATCTTTTTAGAGGGCGGCACTCCTTCTTCGAAATCCCCCGACAACCCAGCGGGCTCCCGGCCGGGGTGGCTGTCCCCCTGAGGCCTTGATCGAGGCACCTGAGAGACTGTCGTCTCTGCGGCCCGACCCGCCTCTCCGGACGACTGCCTTTCTCCCTTCTCTGAACGGTTCGAGTTTTCCATCGAAGACTGTGAGCGCTGCTGTCGGAAGCGTCCTCGGCCCCAGGGTGTTCCTTCCGGTTGCCCTGGGCCTCGTCGCCTGGGCCTCGGTGTCAGAGCTGGGCTCTGGCGGGGCTGCAGTTGCGGCCCTTCTCCAGCTTGACGCGGGAGGCGTCTGCGCTGTCGTCGCGCACGTCCATCATTCCCGGGAGGAGCTGTTCTCCTGTGCGGTCACCTCGGAGCCGCATTTCTCGTCTTTGCCCTTTTCCTTGTTCTTATTTTCATCGCCGACTTTTGGCTCTGTCACGGGGTCCCCCTTGTAGATTCGCAGGGACGTGTCTCCCAAGTTACCCACTTCTTCTCCCTGGTCCAAACCCTCGTCATTCTCCAGATTGTTGCTACAGCCGCCAGGCCGCCTCCTCGCCCCGCAGTGTCACGTCACTTCCTCTCCCCACGCTCCAGTGGCGGTGTTTCGCTCAGAGTGAGAGCCAGAACCCATTCGCGCACTGTCTCGATACCTGCGGTGACCCTCTTGATGTCACCTTTGTCCCGGCTCCTGGTCTCGGTGGAACCGACCTGGCCAACGTGGTGCTGGCGGGGAGAGAGAGGCTGCGGGAACGCCCGCCGCGGCCACTCTCGCTCGCTCACTCACAGGACCCTCGCACATACACACAAAGCCTGGGCCGCCTCTTATGCTTTTTAATGTAACATTTTGTGTGCTCTACTAACTTTTAAAAAAGATAATTAAAAAATAAAATTTTAAAAATACCATAAAAAAAAAGAACTGAGATATGAGCCACTTTATTCAGGCTTCTATTAAATGCAGTCAAAAGTAATATACATGACTGCAAATGCTATAAAATAGTAATGGAGAGGTTATGTGCTAGGTAGTTGGAATGAATTAGTTAACTACAATTGAACAACCCTTATTTCTGAGCATCTGAACAACTTAAAATTATCAGGGAAACACATCTGGTTACGTAAAAATAGCAGTAAAAGGGTACGGAGCATCAGGAGCAAGAATAGGAATTTAAAAGCCAACTCTCTGCCAGAGAC
The DNA here is from genome assembly GCF_030445035.2 of Dasypus novemcinctus. Lineage (NCBI taxonomy): Eukaryota > Metazoa > Chordata > Mammalia > Cingulata > Dasypodidae > Dasypus > Dasypus novemcinctus. The sequence goes on along the minus strand of NC_080688.1, from coordinate 82,261,161 downwards.
TATGTACTTGACTAAGCATCATCCTTAATCCTCAACACAATGCTGAAGTCACACGGATAAGTAAAGACAGTGACAAATAATATGTATATTAGGAGGATTATATAGAAATATAAGCCCACACGTATATATAAAAACTCGAACAAATATTTATCAGTGGTCGTTTTGAATAACAGGATAGTAAATGACTTTTTTAATGCTTCATGAATATCTGAAACCACACCATTTTTATTCAAATTGAAATTTTTAGTATTTCCTAATTGTTAAAAATTGCATTGAGATAGTGACAATAAAAATAACAGTCACAACAATAATCAGGGTACCCTAACACATAAGTCTGCATATATATCAGTTCATTTTTTAAAATTATACAAATTCATACAAAAAAATCAGTGCCTAGACTTCAATTTACATTTATTTATCTATAACTAGGTCACATGGCAGCCCATGGTTACAAGTGAGTATTTGGGACTTATTTTCAATGGATACCTTTCCAACCGCAATCAAAAAGGAGTCTATTGGGGAAAAATAAAGGGATTCTGAATAGTGGAGAGACAATGATCAGATAGATTTGGTTTTGAATCATGATACTCCCCCATACAAACAGAAACCTGTGAGAAGATTTTAGTCACTTTGAACCAATTTTCTCATCTATTAAATGATGAAATTATATTTATCTCTCTGCGTGGTTATGAGAAGCTAATAAGACAGTGTCAATCATCTAATGAAATACTTGATTCAGAATAAATGTTCCTATTATTCTGATTTATATGAAGAGTTAGACTTGTGAAGATACAGGTTTTATATATATATATAGTCATTAGTTTTTTTGGCTATATATATATAAGGCTTAAATGAATAAAATAAAGATGTATTCTAAAATAAGTGAGTATTGTTAAAAGCATATGACTAATAAGAAAAAAAGATTTTTCTTATTACTTTTCTAGAGAACATAATTAAGAACTAGTCCTAAATATATTGAGCCCTTAGTATGTCCAGTATAGCCACAATAATGTAAACTACTAAAATGTCACCCGTTCGTATTTTCATGAACTTTTTATTTATTTATTTTTAAAGATTTATTTTATTTATTTCTCCACACCCCCTTCCTACTTCCCCCCATTGTCTGCTTTCTGTGTCCATTCACTGTGTGTTCTTCTGTGTCTGCTTGTATTCTCATTAGGCAACTTAAAGCACCAAATTTTGACGTATAAGTAAAGAAGGACAGAAGTTTAAAATCCATATTATACTAATCTATATTTTTGTTCCAATATTAGGGAAGAGTTGTTTATTATCTGAAGGTAGTTACATATGATGTGTATATCAATCAGTATAAATTAAATTTTTTGGTGCATATCAGTGTCTCAGTGAAAGTTCATATTCTAACTTGGTGTATTAGTCAGAGTTCTTAAAAAAAAACAGAGCCAATGGGATATATGTAAATATTAAGGGATTCATTATTGGAATTAGCTCACAGAACTGCAAAGACTGGCAAGTCTGGATTCCATAGGGCAGGTTGCAAGTTGAGAACTCTGATGCAGGTTTTGATGAATTCCCCAGGAGTAGCTGGGTGGCAGAAGTAGAAATAGAAATTCTTCTTTAAGGTCTTCATCTGATTGGATGTGACTTCTCCCATACTCAAGGTAATGTCTTATGTTGATTTTAGATGTAATCAGCCTCATATTCAATCAATTAATAATTCAAGTACTAGTACCCTTACAGTAACAATCAGGCCAGTGCTTGCTTTACCAAACAACTGGACATCATAACCAAGTCAAGTGGACACATGAACTTAACCATAACACTTGGATTCAGAATAAAGAAAGGAATACACATCTTTTCTTCTCAGACAATTCCATCATTTTTTTTTCAATTACAAAATCTTGTCACATGTTTCATAGGATTTAGGCTTTCTTCCAGGAATTTCTCTTGTAAAATGCCTCCTTTCCAATTATTTATGTATCCATTTAGTGAGGAATTCCCTAATTGGACTTTCATTGTAAGTCCCTCTTGACCTCAGAAATTTGCTGATCCTCTCTGTGCAATCGGAATAAAGGTGAATCTGCTGTCCTTATCAAGTTTTTTTTTTCTTTTTAAGTAAGTTTTCATCTATAAAGATCGCAAGGAGGATAGAAAAGTACACCATCAAATTCAAGTGTTATTCATGCTGACATTTTTCTCTATTGTGGTATTTGGCCAAGAAGAAGCCAAACACATTCAGAGCATCATATGATCAGCACTATAATGTGTAGAGTTCAAAATATTTTATTGTATGAAATTGGAAAAGTCATTTGAATTCTCTGGACATTGGTTTTCACATATATAAAATATAAGACATTTAAATAATATGTATGCCTTTTTCCTCTTAGTATTTCTGTTTTATTAAATTCTATATTAAACTAATTCTAGATTAATCCTAGAAGCATAAAATTCATATTTAGGAGGCTGTGTAGTAAGTCATTCTCAAAGTCATGGACTCAGACAAGAATAAAGGCAAACTTAAAGATCAGTTTCTCTATCCCTTCTTTCCAGGCCAGATACTCACATTAACATTCTTTCCAGGGCTTCATTTTCTATAGGTCAGATATATCTTACAATAACAAGATTTTTAAACCAAAAAGGAACTCATTCCATTATTGGATACCTGGCATGTGCATTCCTATCTCCTACCTATATGCAGTTAAAAACATCTAAAGACCCTAAAGAATGTGTCTCTAGAATTTAGAAATTAAGTCTGCAATCATGATTTTGAGTATATAAAGATTCACAAAGGGTCCATTTTAGGCGACTATGGCATCTTCTCTGGAAGGTAGATTTGAAAAGTCATGTCCCTCCCCATCCAAAGAGCACATGCCCTAATCAACAGAAATATTAATATGAAGATATGTCTGTCTGGTGACTAGCCTATGTTATATAGCCCAGTTAACTCTAAGAGGTCTACTGGGCCTGACCTAATCCCATGAGCTGGACTGAGCTTTCTGAGTCTGGTGGCAGATGATGAACGTGAGGGTTTCAAAATGTGAGATGGAATATATGGGGACTTCTAAGAGCAGAGCACAACCTCAGCTGTACAGCCAGCAGTGAAAAGGATACCTCAGTTTTAAAAGTGCAAGGGACTAACCTCTCTCAATAGTCTGAATGAACTTGGAAGCAGATTTGTCCCTACGAACTCCAAATGAGAATTCACCCCAGGCTTGTGATTCTATAAGCAGAGAACCACACCATACCGTGCCAGATTGCTGACCTACAAACTGTGAGCTGATATTTTTATTTTATTTATTTTTTATTTTTGTCTTTTTTTTAATTAATTTTTTTGTGTTAAAGAAATGAAGTCATGAAACACATGACAACATGGATGAACGTGGAGGACATTATGTTGAGTGAAGCAAGACAGACAAAAAAGGACAAATATTATATGATTGCCTTATTATAAACTAAATATAGCATGTGAAATATGAATACGGGTAGAATTGGATATATAAGACCGTTTTCCTTTGAAGCTGAACAAATGTAAGTTAATACTATTAATACTTAATATTAATATCAGACATAAAAAACAAAAACATTATACTAAGTGAAGGAGACCAGACACAGAGTACTACTTATTGTATGATTTCATTTGTATAATATGTAAACATAAATCAATTATAAAGATAAAATGAGATTAATGCTTATGTAGGTCTGAGGAAGGAATGCTAAGGGTTGTGGAGTCTTTCTTTTTGGAGTAATGTAATTGTATTAAAATTTTTGAGATGATGAATGCTTAACATTGTGATTATACTAAAAGCCATTGATTATACACTTTGGATAGAATAGCCAGAAATAACAGCTCTGTGCAGTGGGGGAAGCATAGAGAGACTAAGAGGTGAGGAAATTTGTTTGTCTGTTTTTTGTTTATTATTATTGAAATTATGAAAATGTTCTAATTATGATTGAAGCAGTGAAAACACAACTATGTGGTTATACCAAATACCATTGATTGTACACTTTGGATGAATTGTATGCTTTATTAATACTTATCAGTAAAATTGATTTGTTTTTAAAAAAGCAGCTTTAGATTACATAAATGTTACATAAAAAATATAAGGGATTCGCATATGCCCCACCCCCTCCCCTTCCCATACTCTCTCACATCAAAAACGTACCTCATTAATGTGGTACTTTTGTCACAATTGAGGAACCCACATTGAAGCTTTGCTACCAACCATGGATTACAGTTTACATTATAGTTTACACTCTGCCCAAAATATACAATGGCCTGTATCTTTCACTGCACTGTCATGCAGGAGAACACGAATGTCCCAAAAATGCCTACATATTACCTTCCCCCAGACCCTCTGATAGCCACTGCTTCTATATCAATAATATAGGTTCTTCCATTGCTAGAATAATAATAAGCCTATAGTAGAATAATAATAAGTCTACTCTAGTCCATTGTTCATTCCCTGAACTTACGGATTTGGGGATGGTGATGCCCACTCTGCCACTAATTGAGAGGGAGCTTAGATCCCATGAGACAGATGGATGCAACTATTTTGCTTGCAGTTTCAGAACTCTCAGTTCCTTGGGATGGACAATGTCCATCATCATATCCTTGTCAGTTGTCCTGGGTAAGTCCAGTGAACTGAAGAGTAGGAGTTGTAACTCTGCTGAAGTTCAGGGCTCCACTGACATATAGATGGATCCAAGATTTAAGTTCCTGGGACATATATTTATCAAGTAGTGCTAATTATAGGTTCAAATGAAAAGGGCAGAAGAGTCATTTGTAAAGAACCTATAAATGAGCCTAACTCTCTTATACCGGGGAGCATAAATTCCAAAGTAAGGCCCACTGACAGGGTGCTAAATTCGTGAGCTGTCTGCCCTGCTTATAGTTTCTGGATGTCTCTATAGCCCTCAGGAGCCCTGCTATTTGAGGCACTTTTTACTGTAACAGTCAATGAGATCCTGCTGAAACTTCCATAAGTGTAACCTCTGGAATGGCCTCCTGACTCTCTTTGAAATCTCTTAGCCATAAAATCTCATTTGTATTTACCATTTCCCCTTTTTGGTCAAGGTCTTTTTCCAAATGCATTGTTAGTTGGCACTTGGTAATAATCCCTCGGTGCCAGGGAGGCTCATCCCTCAGACTCATGTCCCATACCAGGAGGAAGGTAATGCATTTATATGCTGAGTTTGACTTAGAGTGAGGTTACATTTGAGCAACAAGGAGGCTTTCAGGAGGTATAACACTTAGGCAGTATATAATACTAGGCTAATTTTCAATTTCACAAGAAAAGACTCATAATCAAGGACTCGAAATTGCTAAACTTGTGGTAATATGTTTAGTAACTGAAAACTATATGTATCATCTAAGAAAAAAACTTGGTAGAGTTTAAATGTAAATGAGATAGTGCTAGGAGTAAAGTGTGCCCCTAAAATCTCACTAAAGACCTAGAGTCTTTCCCTTGAACAAAATATTTTCAATTAAATGATAATCCTGACAATGGTAATATGTTTTCCATGAAGATTACTATGTCATGTGAAGAATATCATAGCTGTTTAATTCTTAGACTTTCAAGAGAAAAGTTGTTTATATTCTAATGTCTAACATTGGAAATTTAGACACAAATAAACTAACCATATAGTTTTTATTTAATTAATAATATCAGATCTTTTGCAGGAAAATTGTATGGTCAGGTAAAATTCTTCTGATCTGTAAAGAAATGTTTTTATATAAAAATTGCTTTGAGAAAAAGAAATATATAGAAGAAAACAAAGCTGACATGTATTGAACAACTGCTATGGGCCAGGAAGTGTTCAAATTCTGTATGTATTAACTTGATTAACACAAGAATCCTATGAGGCAATTACTATTATTATACCATTACATTTTACAAATGAGGAAATGGAGACACAGAGAGATTATGCTTATTACCCTATTGTCACAGAGGTAATGATTGGTGAACCTGGAATGTGAAACCAGCTTCCAGAGTCCATGGTTTTTATCACTATCTATCTGTTAGCTATGTGCCTCTGTTAGACATACTGGTTTCCATAACTTTAAACAGACTGGTTTCCATAACTTTAAAATAGAAGGAGGGGAAGAAATACATAAAGGTTAAATTTCCTTTCAGTCTAGGCAAATCTTTAAAAAACATAAACACAAAGAAACGTATAATTTTCACGGTTACTCTTTCTTCATCATCCAATATCATCAGTTTGCCTCATGGATGTCCTGGTTCCTTTTTATTTACTTTCTGTAGCCAGCTTAACATAGTTCTTTCTTTTCTTTAAGCATTTTATTGTAAAAACATAATGCAGATACAGAAAATTACACACAGCAAATATGTATAGTGTAATGGTTTGTCACAAAGAAAACATTCATATAACTACCATTCAATTGGGGAAATAAAATATCACATGTTATATTTTCATTGTCATTCAGGTAATTAAAATATTTTTATTTTTAAAATTATTATCTCTTCTTTGACCAATAAGTTATTTAGAAACAAGTCATTTAAATTGAAAATTCATTGAGCCTTGTTTTATGGCAAAACATATGGTCAATTTTTTAAATGTTCAATGTGTGCTTGAAAAAAACATGTATTTTGCGTTTTTGAAATGCGATAGTTTGACCATTCAGTCATTTGTTAATAATAGTGCTCAAACCTTTTTTCTTACTGATTTTGGTGTGCTTTTTCTTTGAGTTACTAAGAGGAGTTGGGATAAAATAATCAAACTATAATTATTGATTTCTTTATTTTTCCATTATTTATGTCAGTTTATTATATATTTATGAAACTTTATGGTTTCCTAATTAATTAAATGTTTTAGCATTTTGAAGTGTCCATCAATCATGGGTAATGCTTTTTGCCTTGAAGTCTATTTTGTTTGCTGTTAATATTTTGGCATTAATATTAGTGTTTGCATGGCAAACATTAGACATACAGTTATTATGGCCATTTCCTTATTTTAGAGATTTCCCTTGTAAATAGCAAAGAGTTGGGGCATTTAATATAGTCTTGCAATCTTTGTCTTCTATTTGAGCTTTCAGTACATTTACACTTAAATCTACTCTTTTAAAAGTGCTTCCTATTTGTGCAAATTGTCCATTTCTTTTTTCTTCCTACTTCATTTCTTTTGGACTGATTGAGTATTTTAAATTTATTTTTCTTTTAATAGATTGAAATTTATTTACTTCCTTTGTTATACTTTCAAAAGATTTTGTAAACTTTTATAACATTGATTTTACTTATCTGAGTTTAATATTAGTTGGTACTATTCTTTTGAGGTGTCATTCACATATTTATATATACACACACACACACACATAATCACCATAATGGCATACATTTGATATGTAAATTCAAGGGAAGTATTAATAGAACTCCTTGGAATGAAGCCAGTACTGTAGATTCAGTGCCTTCTTTACTTATACACCACAATATACAGCCCCTTGGCTCCTCCACAGAATATGAGTCCATAGAACAAATATGAAAAAAATCACTTTTCTTGAAATAGGTTGATCCCTTTCTGTCTTCTTCTCTTTCCCATTCTCTTAATTTCCCTTTCTCATGTTTTAAAACATAATGTGTAACATCATCTTGCTTATTACCTCTGCATTTTCTTTCAATTTATTTCTTTATAAAATGACAGTAGTAAACTGCACATAGGTAATTGTGCATGCTAGTCTAAAAATCAGAATAGAATAAATATCCTCTTTACTTTCCTTAAATTTGCATTAAAGTTGGTGTTTTCTTTTGCTATTATAATTAGGTTGATGAGAAATTCCATTTCAGTCAGCACTGGGATCATCTTCCACTATCAGAATTTCACTATTATCTGAGATAATTTGGATAATACATAGAAAATATAGAAAGGGGTTATGATCAGCAGTGTTCAGTGCTTTATTTACAAGATTGCAATAGTCCCTTGAAATCTATAAACAGTCTTTTTTCCTTTCAACTAATGGAATACTAGAAATTTTGCCAAAGCCAAGAACCACTATGCCTAAAGACCAACTTGCCTGGATTTCCACATGGTTCCCTCATCAGAGCTCTTTTCTGGAACACCAAGTGGTCCTATGTTTCTTGATACCCACAATAATTTCTCTTCATTCTAGAATCTGTGGTGACTTTTTGTTTCTTAAAGGCAGTCCCTTTTCCTCCAGGATAAATAGAAAAATTATTTGTTCAAAAAGAAATGTTCCTCTAGGAATCTTCTCCTTTATATCCTACCAAAATATTTAAGTCAAAGAATTACATAAAATATATGCCCAGTACACTGACATGTGAGCTGGTACAATGTTGGGCAGGTAGAGAAGGTAAAAATACATGGAGGAGATGGCAGGGCAAGATGGCATCCAAGTCTTAATCTCCCCCAAAAAGACCGGCTGTGTGGTAATGGAATTCTGCCAGAGCAGGCTATTTCAGGAACCTACTGGGCAAAAGGCTTCTGGACGTTGATCTGGAGAGACTGCAGCAGAATTAGTCCTTGCTCAAGGTAGAATGGTAGGTTTCTAACACTGAACTTGGAAGCCACGGGAAGGTAAATTTCTTCCCCTTAGGGCTGAGGGTGTAGCACTCCGGAGAGCTGCCAGTCATATGGCAGTGTTCCCAATCCCGGTGCTCCCCAAATGCATGAACCTCAAGTTCATGTTCCCTCAACTCCCACAACCCACATTTCGCAGACCTACATACCCCGAGTCCACATTCTCTGGGGCTCTGTTTCCTGAGCCCAGAACTTCCAGAAACCCAGCATTGCCCTACCCCTCCAGTAGTGGATTAACTCCAGGAATGGGAGAGTTTAGGTGGGAAGAGCAGAGGGTCCCAGGAGAATAGGTTCAATTTTCTGGTTCCCCCTTTTTTTTGAGTTTGGAGGAGCATATCAGCTGACATGGGGAGAGCCTAGGAAGAGAAGAGAAGTGAATCTGCTGAGAGAGCCCAATTTACCTAAATGCCCCAGGATAGAAAACTTGGTCTGGGAGAGGGGGGCATTTGAAAATTAAATAGCCCCCTGTAACACACCTAAGGGAGAGGGACAGTAGGAATGCTTTGCAGGCTTCAAATAGCATATTTAGGGTTTCTGGCAAGGGGCGGGAGCTCTCTCTCAAGAAATTAAGAGACATTATTTTGTGAGGTGATTTGGCTGACCAGGGACCCATTTGAATCTCCTATGGGAGCCCTCACACAGCCTTCCTGCTGCCCTGGGAGAGAGGGAAGGGAGGAAGGGAGAAAGGGGGAATGTCAGACTCCTAAGCAGTTTATTTGATTGCAAAGAGGATTCCTTGCCTTAGGCCTTATTTGGCCTTTTTGCTGGTTTGTTTTCTTGTTTTTCTTTCTCCTCTATCCTCCTCAAGCCCCCCCTCCCCTTTTTTTTCCTTTCTCTCTCTCTTTTTTTTTTTTTTTGCTTGCTTTTTAAAATTTTATTTTTAATTTTTCCTTTTTTTTCTTTTCTTCTTTTTTCTTTTTATATTAGGTGCTGCAGGCAACATTTCTTATTTGCTGTGCTTCCTCATCCCCAATTTCCTCTTTTCTGTGTGTACTGATTTTGGCTACCAACACTATCCCCTTTCCTTTACAGCATTCTATCCTCTATAATTTATTGTTTCTCTTACATTCCACCTCTCTTTGTTAGCCCCCAATTTTTCTGATGTTTTATCTTTAATACCTCTAATCTGTTTTCTATTTTATATTCACTCTTTATATTACTGTCCTTTCTTTGCTCTTTCCTTCTCTCCTGACCACACTGGTCTTTTAATTCATACTATATTCCTCCCCATATTCAGTTTACTATCTCATTATAGGTACTCCACTTTTTTACTGTTATAACTCTACACAGCTTACATGAGTTCAATATACATTCTCCTAGATCTCACATGGTTCTTTTGCCAACATTCACTATCAATATTACTATTACATTTTTCTTTTTTTACCCCTTTTGCTTTCTCTGGTCCTAATCATTTCCTTCAAGGGAACTTAGCCAACAACAAGAAATAGAATAAGAAGAACAAAGTGACAAAGAGAAGATTTAACATGCATGCAAAAACAACAACTAATTAAACCCTGAGAGGAAACCAATCAAATGAATAAACCCAACAAGATAAAATGATGACCAGACAGCAACAAAAACTATAGACCATACCAATAATCAGGAAAATGCAGTCAAATCCAATGAACAAACTAAAAACCAGGAAGAGAAGTGGAAAACAGAACAAATAATTAAAGCACTCAAAACATGTATCATGGACCAATTTAATGAAGTGAAGGAAGAGATTAAGCATATTAAGAAAACACTTGGAGAACATAAGAATAAATTGTAATCACACACAAAAAGATAACAGATATGATGGGGATCAACAGCACAATCCAAGAAATAAAAAATACCCTCTCAGCAAATAAGAGCCTATTTGAAGAGGCAGAGGAAAGAATTAGTGATGTGGAAGACAGTACATCAGAAATCAAACAGATAGTACAATTGATCGACAAAAAGATAGAAAAAATCCAGCAGGGAAATAGGGACCTGAATGACAATGCAAAATGCACAAACATATGCATTATAGCTATCCCAGAAGGAGAAGAGAAGGGAACGGGGACAGAAGGGGTGTTGGAGGAAATAATGGCTGGACACTTCCCATATCTATTGAGTGAGATGCATGTACATGTCCAGGAAGCAAAACACACCCCAAACAGCATAAATCCCAACAGACCTACACCAAGACATATACTTTTCGAATTATCCAATGTGCAAGACAAAGAGAAAATACTAAGCACAGCAAGAGAAAAGAGAACTATCACATACAAGGGAGGCTCCATAAGATTAAGTGCTGATTTCTCATCTGAAACCATGGAGGCAAGAAGGCAGTGGTATGACATAGTCAAGGTGCTAAAAGAAAAGAATTTCCAACCAAGAATACTCTCTCCAGCAAAGCTAGCCTTCAAAAATGATGGAGAGTTCAAATTATTCACAGATAAACAGAACCAAGAGAGTATGCCAATAAGAAGCATGCCCTGCAGGAAATACTAAAGGGAGTTCTGCAGGAGGAAAGAAAAAACCAGGAGAGCCAGCATTGGAGGAAAGTGTAAGATTAACTAAAATGGCAAAAAGAGAAAAAAATATCAAACAACATATGACAAACACAAATCCAAAGAAAATATGGCTACTATAAGTAATTCCTTGAAAGTAATAACACTGAATGTCAATGGATTAAACTCACCTATTAAGAGACACAGATTGGAAGATTGGATAAGGAAATATGACCCATCTATATGTTGTTTATAAGAAACACATCTTAGACCCAGGAATTTAAAGACATTGAAAGTGAATGGGTAGAAAACAATCTTACAGGCAAACAATAACCAAATAAAAAGGGCAGGTATAGCTATAATAATATCTGACAAAATAGACTTTAAATGCAAGGCTATATGAGAAACAAAGGTGGGCATTACATATTATTGAAAGGGATAATATTTCAAGAAGAAAGAACATTTATAAACATTTATGCCCTTAACAAGGGTGCTTCCAAACATGTGAGACAAACACTGGAGAAACTAAGTGAAGGAACAGATGCCTCTACAATTATAGTGGGGGACATTAACACACCACTATCACTATTGGACAGAACATCTCAAAAGAGACTCAATAAAGAAACAAAGACTTTGAACAACATGTTAGGGGATCTGGACCTAATAGACATATACAGAACATTACACCCAAATACAGCAGGATATACATTCTTCTCAAGTGTACAAGGATCATTCTCCAAGATAGACCACATGCTAGGTCACAAAGAAAGTCTCAATGAATTCAGAAAGATTGAAATCATATCAAATAATTTCTCTGACCACAGTGGAATGAAGCTGGAAATCTGCAAGGAACAGAGACCCAGATTTGGCACAAAGATATGGAAGCTAAACAACACACTCTTAGACTAACAGTGGGTCAAGGAGGAAATCTCAACAGAAATCAATAACTACCTTGAATCTAATGAAAATGATAACATAACATATCAAAACTTATAAGATGCAGCAAAAACTCTACTGGGAGGGAAATCCATAGCCATAAATTCATACACCAAAAAAGCAGAAAGAGCTAAAGTTGAAGCACTAACTGCACAGTTGGAAGTATTTGTAAAAATCAACAAACTAACCCCAAAGAAAGAAGAAAGAAGAAATAACAAAGGTCAGAGCAGAACTAAATGAAATAGAAAATAAGAAAGCACTCAAAAAAATAAAATAAAACAAAAATCTGGTTCTTTGAGAAGATCAATAAAATTGACAAACCCTTAGCTAGACTAACAAAGGAAAAGAGAGCAAAGATGCAAATACACAAAATATGAAATGAGAAAGGGGAAATCACCCCTGACTCTACTGAAATAAAGATTATTATAAGAGGATACTTTGAAAAACTATATTCCAACAAGAAGGACAATTCAGAGGAAATGGACAAATTTCTAGAAACACATAAGCAGCCTACAATGACAAAGAAGAAATCGATGACATCAACAAACCATTCACAATTAAAGAGATAAAATAAGTCATTATTCTATCTCCCAACTAAAACAAACCCTGGGCCAGATGGCTTCACAGGTGAATTCTACCAAACATTCCAGAAAGAACTGACACCAATCTTGCTTAAACTCTTCCAAAAAATTGAAATAGAAGGAACGTTGCCTAACTCATTTTATGATGCCAACATTACCCTTATACCAAAGCCAAACAAAGACACCATAAGAAAAGAAAATTACAGAACAATCTCCTTAATGAATCTAGTGTGAAAATCCTCAACAAAATACTTGCTAATCATATTCAACAACACATTAAATGAATTAGACACCACGACTAAGTGGGTTTCATTCCTGGTATGCAAGGATGTTTCAACATAAGAAAATCAATTAATGTAATACACCACATAAATAGATTGAAGGAAAAAATCATATGATCATATCTATAGATGCAGAAAAAGCATTTGACAAAATACAGCACCGTTTCTGGTTAAAAACACTGCAAAAGATAGGAATAGAAGGAAACATTCTGAATATGATAAAGGGTATATATGAAAAACCCACCGCTAACATCGTTTACAATGGTGAAATCCTAAAATCTTTTCCTCTAAGATCAGGAACAAGACAAGGATGTCCACTATCACCCCTTCTATTTAACATTGTGTTAGAAGTACTTGCTTGAGCACTGAGATAAGACCCAGATATAAAACGGATCTAAATAGGAAAGGAAGATGTCAAAATTTCATTATTTGCATATGACACAATACTATACATAGAATGCCCTGAGAAGTCTTCAACAAAGCTTCTAGAACTTATAAATAAATGAGTTCAGTAAAGTCACAGGTATAAGATCAATGCCCAAAAATCAGTAGCATTTCTGTGCAATGATGATGAACAATCTGAGGAGGAAATCAAGAATCAAATACCATTTATAATAATAAATAAAAAAATCAAATACCTAGGAATAAATTGAACTAAAGATGTAAAAGACTTATTCACAGAAAACTACACAACACTGTTCAAGGAAATCAAAGAAGACCTAAATAAATGGAAGAATATTTGCAGTTCATGGATAGGAAGATTAAATATTATTAAGATGTCTATCCTATCAAAACTGATCAACAAATTTAATGCAATCCCAAGGGAAATCAACACAGCCTTTTTAAGTAAACTAGAAAAACTATGAAATTTATTTGGAAAGGAAAGAGACCCCAAATAGCCAAAGACATACTGAAAAAGAAAAATGAAACTGGAGGAATCACACTACCAGACTTCAAAACATACTACAAAGCTACAGTAGTGAAACAGCATGGTACTGGTACAAGGATAGACACACTGACCAATGGAACTGAATTAAGTGTTCTGATATAGATCCTCATATATACAGCCATCTGATATTCAACAAGACCACCTAGCCCACTCAACTGGGAGAGAGTGGCCTCTTCAACAAAGGGTGTCTAGAGAATTGGATATCCATATGCAAAAGAAGGAAAGAGGATTACCATCTCACACCTCATACAAAAATCAATTCAAGATGGATCAAACACCTAAATGTAAGAGGCAAGACCATAAGGACCTTGGAAAATAATGTAGGAAAGCATCTACAAGACCTTGTAATAGGAAGGCTTCATGAAATTCACACTTAAAGCACAAGTAGCAAAAGAACAAATAGATAAATGGGACTTCCTTAAAATTAAAGCCTTTTGCACCTCAAAGGAGTTTGTCAAGAAAGCGAAAAAAGAGCCTATACAATGGGAGAAAATATTTGGTAACCATTTATCTGATAGGAGACTTATATCCTGCATATATAAAGAACTCCTATATCTTGAAAAATAAAAAGCTAAACAACCCATTTAAAAAATGGGAAAAATATTTGAACAGACACTTCTCCAAAGAAGAAATAAAAATGGCTAAAAAGTACATGAAAAAATGCTCATAATCACTAGCTACAGGGAAATGCAAATCAAAACTACAATGAGATACCATCTTACTCCCAGAAGATTGGCAGCTATCAAAAAAAAAACCAGAAGACTACAAGTGCTGGAGAGGATGTGGAGGAGTGGGAACACTCATCCACTGCTGGTGGGAATGCAGAAGGATCCAGCCATTCTGGAGGACAGTTTGGTGGTTCCTCAAAAAGTTAGCTGTAGATTTGCCATATGACCCAGCAATTCAACTGCTCGGTATATATCCAGAAGAACTGAAGATAAGGACACAAACCGATATATGCACACCAATGTTCATAGCAACATTATTCACTGTTGCTGAAAGTTGGAATCAATTCAAATGCCCATCAACAGATGAATGGATAAATAAAATGTGGAATATACATACAATGGAATACTACTTAGCTATAAGAAGGAATACAGTACAAGTACATGTGATAACATGGATGAATCCTGAGGATCTTATTTTGAGTGAAGCAAGCCAGGCATTGGAGGACAAATACTACATGACCTCTCTGATATGAAACAAGCAAACTGAGCTGTCTCAGAGAGCTAGAGACTGGAGGATAAGCTTGAAGGAATTTGGGGGGAGAGGAATGTTTCAAGCTAATGCCTACATAAGTGAAGTCTATGATAAGCTGGAGGTTAGTATTTGTAGAGAGAAGGGATAAGATGGAGACATAGGGATAACTTTGCATGGGGCTTTGTGGGCTTGAGGGGGGCCAGGGTTGGGAGGATGAGTCAGATGGCCCAAGGAATTGGGGGGAGGGCTGGGGGGAACAGTTGAATATGGGAGAATGTCAAATATATGTTTGAAGCTATAATGTTGAGAAAACTCTCTAGAAAATATAATAAGGAAGGATTATGTGTTTACTGAGCTTAATGGGTGGGGCATTTGGTACAGGGGCAAGCTTCTAGGGAGTGTGTGAGTGCTCCTTTTGTCATAGTGTGTTATATCATTGGGTGGAGATCCATACAATGAGCATGAAGGTGTATCCACATCCCAGGGAAACCTGATGTTCCCAGATAGAGGGAATTGTGTCTCTCAAGAGAATTGGTGGCTCCCAATTAGTTAGGGCAGTCTAGTATGTCAAACCCTCAGCATTGTCAGCATTGTTGCAGTATCTATAAATCTGGTCCCTCAAGTAGTGAAGATTGAGTGTCACAGTGGACCCTGAGGGGAGGGGAAGAGAGGAATATAATAGATAGAAGCAGAGCAACTGGGGGGGCAATGGAAGTGCTCCACAAGATCATGCAATGATGGATATAGGACATGTTAACTTATACCTAAAGTGTTTAAAAGTCTATAAGCTAAAATGTAAACCATAATGTAAAACATAAGGAAGCTAAAAATTTAGAAATTTGTACAGTTTAAAATGTAAACCATAATGTAAACCAAAATGGAACCATGTATGATAGCTATGTTTCAAAATCTATACATCAGCTGCACCCAATATAACATGAACATGTAAAAAGATCATTGCTGGGGAAAGGAGAAAAGGGTTTGATGTTGGATTTATGGGAGTCCCCTATATTGTATATGTGAATTACTGTAATCTAAAAATTTTTTGAAGACAAAATTAAAAATTAAAAAAAAAAGAGAAAGGATATAGACACAGAGGAAGAAATGAAAATGACTTACCACTGTACATACAGGGCAACACCTATTACAGTGATGAAAGGCAAAATGTTTGAAACAAAGCTTTATAACATTTTTCATTTTATTAATACACCAATTTATTTTTACTTTTAGTATTTCTAAATTATTGTGTATTCTATTTTTAAACTTTAAACCCATTGTTATATTGCAATTTCCTACTAATTGAATTTGGTAATATAATAGGCTTCATTGTTGAAGAAGTTTTGGATCACAGAGAGGTTCAACTATGGCAGGGGAGGAACACTGGTGTGGGATGTTATTGATGGGGGGCACGTGAGTGAGTGGGAGTTCTCCAGGGCATGTATATAGGGGACATAAAAATGTTCTGCTATATGTTGGGTATTTTTATAGTAGTTACAGTTACAAACGTCAACTGAGGGAGTACTGAGTTCCTACCCTGGGGAGCTCTGTCACATTCCCCAATGGAACAACAATAATCTCCAAAGTGCAACGGCAAAGACCAACACGGAAGGATGGTCCGATAATGAGCCCTTGATACTGATGACTATGTTTATGAGCCTGTGTACCTGAAATATGAACTAGGCCTAGATATGCAGGGTGCCTAAGAGTTACCTCCTGAGAGCCTACATATTGCTCAAATGTGGCCACTCTCTAAGTCAAACTCAGCATGTAAATCCATTACCTTCCCCCCAGCCTAGGACATGACTCCTGGGGATGAGTCTCCTTGTGCCGAGGGATTACTACCAGTCACTAACTGGTGATGCAGCTAGAAAGAGACCTTGAATAAAAGGGTCAACTCAGACCAGCAGAATATTTCAGCCTACATATTGGATCAAGTGTTAAAAACTGCTTTTTGACTTTGAATCAAAGGGGGAATAGGTAAAATCAAATGAGTTTATTTGGCTGAGTCTTCCAAAAATAGTCAGGAGGTCATCAGAGGGGTCACACTTATGCACACCTCATCAGGTTCCCAGAGACAACCAAAGTAGATACAACCCTTGGTGCTAGCTTCCCTGAAGGCTATGGAGATCCACAGGGTATATGGTTATGGCAGATGAATTTGGAGTTCTGTGCCATGTCAAAGGGCCCTACTTTGGAATTTGTGTTCCTGAGTGTGATGGAGCTGGACTCAGATGACACCTTCCTACACATGTCTCTTGTCACTTTGCACTAGGGATAATGCATACTCAGGGGACTTGAATCTCTGAACTGCCCATGTACCAGCTGGGCCCTGAACCTCAGCAGAGTTGCGATGCCTACTCTCTGGTTCATTGGAATTACCAAGGTCAGCTAACAGGGTTGTGAGCTGAAGATGTTCAAACACCACACCAGGGAATCAAGAGTGCCAACAACTGCAAGCAGAGGAATTGCATCCATCATCCATGTGGAATCTAAGCCCCCTCTTGATCTAGAGGTGGAGTGGACATCACCATCCCAGGGTCCACAGAATGGAGGAATAAAATACTGATTAGAGTGGACCTACTGATATACTACTATGATACTATTGTGACTACTAATAGAAGAAATTGTAGCATTGAGGTGGAGAAAGTGACCACAGTAGTTGTGGAGGGCAGCAAGAAGGAAAAAGAGATGTAATGTGGGGGCATTTTTGGGATTTTGAGTTGTCTTAAATGATACTGCAGTGTCAGATGCTGGACTTTATATATCCTGCCTTAACCTATTGAATGTACTGGGGGAAGAGTGTGAACTGCAGGGTAAACTATTATCTGTGTGGTATAGCAGTGCTCCAAAATGTGTTCACTGAGTGCGATGAGTGTGCTACAATGAGGGAGGAGATTGTTGATGTGGGAGGAGTGGGGTGAGGGTGGGGGATATACAGGAACCTCTTATATTTTTTTAATGTAACATTTTTTTGTGTGATGTATGCATCTTCAAAAAATACAATTTACAAAAATGATGGGGTGGGGGATGGGGAGCAGGGTATATGGGAACCTTTTATGTTTTTTATATTTTTTAATGTTTTCTAATGTAGCATTATTTGTGATCTATTAACTTTAATAAAAAAAGTGTAAAAAATACATAGAGAAAAATGTTATATATATATATATTTTTTTTCAAGACAGTGTTCTGCTGAATATATTATATCCCCTAATTTCAAGAGTTTGTGATAACACAAAGAATCAAATTATCAAATCATGTTTACTGGAAACTTAGTTCTATCTGATATCATGCATTATCAATATTTTCAAGTAACTAAGAGAAAAAGCTAAGCAGGGAGATTTCCAGTATTTCTAGTAGGATTCCTCACATCCTCTTTCTGAGCATCAGATAAGCTTTGGCTCAAGGTAATAGATACAGTTTCTAGTTTGTTATGTGATTACCTCACACAAAAAAGCCATTTTGTTCCTTAAACATCTCCATTTTATACTTAGTTACATGGCTGATGTGATCATTTCCTGGGATCCAGGTCCCAAAGTCTGTAGATTAGTGATTTGCTTACTATAAGCAATCCTAAAGAACCAGACTAAAAGCATTCCATAGGTAAAGATCTCTGGTTAGCAAAATCCACTGAGTTTATTTTCTGTGAAGTCTGTCATTATTGTTTCCCAGAAAATTAGACCAGGTCTCCTGCTTCTGTCTTCTCAGGGAGAATCCTGGTAAAAGGCTCACAGACATGTTGCTTTAAATCCTTCCTAGAAATGGCAGCATCTTGGAAATGATGACAGTGTTCAAAAGGATGGTGTCAGTGGTGAAAATTTCATTAAGGAAGTTATTTGAGCATAACTTGGACTTCACAAATCCTTGGCTCACTGTGTATATACAGATGTCCAATCTAGAAGAGATGGCCCGAGCAATCATTTGTCTTGTATAAGGATTAAGCTCTGCCAATATTTAGAGCATGTCATATTCATTTTTGTAATCTCAGCACCTGCCACAGAAACTGGCACATTTTCTGCTCAAAGAAATGCTAAAAAATATTTATTGGTGAATTTATCTATTTAAATAAGAGAGCATTTTAAGAAATGATAGATATATAGTTGTGGCAGTTTGAAATTCTTTTATGAATCCCAAAGAGAAAACTAATCCATTCCTATGGGTGTGAGATCCTTTTGACTGGAGTACATTACTGAGACATGACTCAAATTGAGTCTCCACCCTTCTGCTGGGTCTAATAAAAATGGAGGCACAGAGAGACAAAGAGACAGGTAGAAAAAAAAAGCCACCATATTTGATCTTGCCATGTGAAAGAGGACTAGAGGATTGCTTAAGCACAAAGCGGCTGGACCCACAAAGCACCTCAAGGAAAGACAGTGAGCCCAGAGGGGAAGGCTCAGACCTTGGCAGCGACTGGCAGCCATCTTGCTTTACCTATTGCCCACACAACAGAATCAACAGTAGCTGGCTTTGTGAGAAAGCACCTCTGATAATGTCTCAGTTTGGAATTTTCATGGCCTTGGAACTGTAAGCTTTACCACAAATAAATCCCCTTTATAAAAGTCAGCCTACTTCTGATACTTTGCATCAGCAACCCTTTGGCAAACTAAAACAGTAGTCTTTTTGAAAAATGAATAAGGCCTTTACTTTCATTCTTATGTGTTGCTATCCCATTCAACGTTGCACACAATGCCTCATCCATGTGCAATGAAGAGAGAGGTCAGTTTAACTTCAATTGCTGGTTCAAAGAGATCTCCTTGGTTATTTTCTCTTACTCACTTGAATACAACTCTATAAACAGGACACCTTTTTTTTTTTTTTTTGCCAGTTCCTCAAAAGTAAAACTGCAAGGCATTTTTCTAATGAATAAGTATATTTGTTGTTGCTATTGCACAATAATAGAGGAAGGACAGACATTTTTGCAAAGATCTGTATTTGGGAAGCAAATTGGAAGTAGCCAATTTCTCCTTCAGAAAGGAGTCAGATTTTTACATTTGCATTGTTGTTTAACTTAAATCATTTTAGACTTTTTCATACACCACACCATTCATAATAATAATTGGGTATCTGGCATGAGTTATATCTTTATATTCTGAAAGGTCGCTCCTTAGTCATTTTAACTAAGTCTGATTAGAATCTACTTAACATGACAATGATAACATCATTTCAGTGTTTGCTATTTACACATGGAAAAAATAACACGGTAGCTTTAGTATGTCAAAGGGTATTACACTTATAATTTATTTCCAAATAAATTGCTTCTCTTTCTCCTCCTCCTCTTCCTTTCTTTTACTCTTCCCTTTCAAACTCTTTTTCCCTCCTCCCTTCTTTTCCCTTACCTTCCTTGCCCTCCTTTTCTTCCTCCTCCTTCTCTTGCTGCTGCTTCTCCTCCCCTGCTTTCCTTATCTTCTTTTTCTTCTTGAACATATGCTGGTTAAGACTAAAATAAACATTAAGTAGCTTAGATACATGGTAATATCTATTTCTTAAAGGGAAAATCAGTTTCATTCAATTGCCCTCATCTCTTAAGATTTCATGAACCTATAAGCAGAAGTCATTTGTCCAGCAATTAATATAGAGTGGGGAATAAGTGAATATAGATAGCATAGGAAATGGTGGCGGGCATAATACAGCTAATTTGCATATTCATGCCAATGGGCCTTAGGAAGTGAGTCTGCTGTCAATATGCCAACACTGACAGATAATTGAATTTTAATGATATGAGTGTTCAGCATTGTACAGTGAAGAAACCCTGGACTGGGAACCAGGAGACCTAAGCATTGAAATAATATAAATTGTATGACCTTAAATAATTTTATATTTTTATGTTTTTGAAACTTAAATATTCTTCTCAATTTTCTCAACTATAATATATAATATATATAAGACAAAAAAATCTCTGCATGCCTATTTACAGAGTAATAGGGATATATACAAGGAAAGCTATGTTGTCAGTCATTTAGAGTTCCTTTGTAACTCATTCTCTCAGATTTATTATCACCTTCGTTATTAGTAAGGTAGAGAAAGTTCAACCCTGATCATATATTCTAAACACTTGTGAATGAGTTTATGGACCTGGATTAGCACATGAGCAACATAATGTGCAACAAAATTTAGACGTTAGTCCAGTTTTATCTCAACCTTTTTCGTAAACAAAAGAAAGGAAATTACTAGTAGACTCAGGAATCAGGAATAAAGAAAAAACTGTGACTGAAAAGTTAAATCACAAACCAGTCAGCTAATTTTTCCCAAATGATCTATTTCTCCTTAATTAAAATATTTCCCAATTAAGATAATTTCTCTGTTTCTACTTTAAAAACACTAAAGAAGATAAGTAGGCCAAAGAGGATAGTACTATTTCCCAGGTAAAACAATTCCTTTTTAATTTCTCATTAGCACTTTTTAAGAGAGCATATGTTTCTGCTTAATTCTTTTAACCATTCTGTATATTCTACAGTTACAGATATATTTAAAAGGTCTTAATATTTTAAAAAAAAAAACCTCAAAGAAAATTCCTCTCTTCCAAGAGCAAACAGGAAAATTTAAGCAGGGGTATGATAAACTTGAACTCACATGCCAGTTGAGTAATTAGGTTCTGAAGATGCACCACAGGAAAAGACTCCCTTTCCTCCCTGTTCTCCCCATCTCCACCCCAGTATCTTCTCTACTTCTCAGTGGTGCCATAAACTTAGGAATACTTTAACTCAGAGCTGTTGTTATCCACTATGGTAGCCACTAGCGTCTGTTTAGTGGCTAATGTGATGAATGTGTCTGAATTGAGGTGTGCTGTAAGTATAAGTGCTGGAATTTAAATACTAAGTACAAAAAATAATGTGCGGACTTGGCCCAGTGGTTAGGGCGTCCGTCTACCACATGGGAGGTCTGTGGTTCAAACCCGGGGCCTCCTTGACCCGTGTGGAGCTGGCCATGCGCAGTGCTGATGCGCGCAAGGAGTGCCCTGCCACACAGGAATGTCCCCCGCTTAGGGGAGCCCCACGTGCAAGGAGTGCGCCCCCTAAGGAGAGCCACCCAGCGTGAAAGAAAGTGCAGCCTGCCCAGGAATGGCGCCGCACACACGGAGAGCTGATACAACAAGATGACGCAACAAAAAGAAACACAGATTCCCGTGCTGCTGACAACAACAGAAGCGGACAAAAGAACACACAGCAAATGGACACACAGAGAACAGACAACTGGGGCAGAGGGAAGGGGTAGGAAGGGGAGAGAAATACATAAATCTTTAAAAAAAAATAATGTGAACTATCTCATTAGTAATTTTTAATTCTAATCACATGTTGAAATATATAGTGGGTTAAATAAAACATGTTATAATATTAAAATTAATCACAGCTTTAAAAATTTTCTTTTTTTGATGGAGCTCCCTGAAAGTTTAAGATCACATGTGTGGTTTGTATTTGTGGCTCACATTATGTTTTTATTGGATGGATTGTTTGTAAAATGCAACTTTTCCTTTGTCACATATAGATTATCTTTTTTCAGCAACTGTCTTTTAGAATGTAGCCTCTTTTTGTTCCTCCAGATCTTACTATTATGTCTGTTGAAAAAATCAAGGAAGGGAACTGACAATAGATTTTATCCCCCATATCTAGATGAAAGATGGCATATTTACATGTTCTTACAATATGCGGGTCATTCTGGATGGAAGGGCTCTCCAAAGCAGAAGGAAACCCATGTGGAGTAAATAGACCAAATTAATAGGAGAGTATCATATTTTTTCCTTCCTCCTCCAAGCCTCACTGAAGACTCTTCATTCTAATTATTGTCTCTTCTCTATATACATCAGAAACCCAACTATTTAGGACAGGAGTGAGAGTGTGTTGACGTTGTTTTAGATTTTCCAATACCCATTCAAGGATGAGCCTTAATTATTTAAAGTAGATTATGGAAATATCCTAATCTTTACCACTGGTTTGTTCAGGAATCAGGCATAAGCCAGTCTGTCTGTGGAGTTCCCCTGGTAACAGAGCCTTGTTCTAGAATTAACATATGATTTAAGATGGACCAATGAAATGCAAATGTTCTGCTAGATTTCTGAAATATTTCCACGCTGGCAATTGAGAGTAATGGCAAGAGACAGTCTTTGCAATCCAGATGTGCAACCTAGAATTCCTGCAACTTTCTTGATACTGATCTGAGGTTAAGGCTAGATACCATGAGTGCTGAGAGGAGAAAAATGTGATTTAATGGAATAATAGAGCCTGAAACCTGCATCAATTAAGTCAACCGCAAAGACACCTCTACCAGCAGACTTCCATTTATAGGAACCGATATGTGATTTCCTTCATTAAAAAAAACCAACAATTTGAGTTAGAATGTCAGTTTCCTACTGCTAAACACAACCTGATTTGTCCACAGTGTGAGGGAATTATCAGCGTATGTTGCCATGTAATCAGAGTGACCTGCCAGTTGGCCTCCACATCAAATAGTTTATTTTATTGCTGCAAACGACATTGCTAGCCATATTGCCTGGTCTGAACACAGGCACCGTATAAAAGCACAAGGTCATTGACAATCAACAAAACAAGTAGAAAGGTAATTCTTAGTGCCTGGCCCTTTGATTAAGATCCTGGTACCATCTTCATATTTATATTGGTCTTTTATTGCTGTTGACATAGTCATGCCACCAGAATCTTTTTCTGCAAGCAAGAAAGGTAACATGTGTTTTAGTAAATGAGACACAGCTATGCTTCAGTCTATTATTCTGTCTCCTGGGGCCCAAGAAGCTACTCAAGCTGTGCATTTGTGGTTTATTCCACCATCTGCTATTCAAATGTTTCCTATTAGCCATGGCCACCAGTGGTTTAACCTTTTGTATCTTTCAAATATTACATTGACAGAAGAAAAAATTTAACTGGAATGGATGCATAAAACCCATTTTGAAGCCTGTATTGTGGAGTTAATAGATTTGTCATCAATTAAATGAGGGCATATGTTAGATGAGTTGCATGACCAGACACATTTCTCTGTTCTGAATCCATCTATCTACATTGCTAAAAGGCCATGAAATAGCTTCCTTGATATTTTATTGCCACTGAGCTGTAAAATTTAACAGCGCAGCCAACATTGTCTGAAATCTACCTCTAAGGGAAGAAAGGGACAATGTACAAGATTTAAAGCTTAACCAACAAGACATCCAAAAGTAGAAAGTGAAAGCTCGAAGTGAGCCTTTGTTAGTTAGAACAAAAATCACTGCCGAACAAAACGACTTTCTCTTCATAAAAATAGTTGTTTGACATATTTCAAATCCAAATGCTTATTTCTTCCTTCATAAGAGCACACACTTAATGTAAATTTGTTCCATGCTCTCTACTTTAGCTGAGAAAGAGCAGCTCTTCTATTACAAATCAAATCCCTTCACACAGTATCTTTCTTTCACTCATTTGTAGAAAATGCAAAGGATATCAGAGTTGTCAGAATAAAAAATTCCTTTTCCTTAACAACAACACTCAGGAGCAGACTTTAGGGCTATGAAAGGAACTCAGAGATGGAGTGGGAAAGCCCTAAATTGTTTATCATCACTGGGTGGGAAAGATAAGACAAGTCAAGCCAGAGCCTGGGTTACATTATTTATGTAATACATTTTACTTGTAAAGCACTGGTAACTATTACATATATTTAAAAGTAAATGCAATTCTCCAGTCAGTCCTGTTTGAAATTCATTCTTAAAAAAAAAAAAAAAAGCACATTTTAAAGGATAGTCTATTGGAGACCATGATTTCTGATTCTCTGTGAACAGTTTTATCCAGGCTTAATTCTAATAAATTAGGCATTTAGAGAGCAGAATAGGTAAGTGATACTTTGTATGCAGTGTTACTGTGGTTACCAAATCCTCTGAGATAAAAACTTAATTTAACAAATTTCGACCAGGTGGCTAAGGATTTGGGGGAATAAGCATGACTCTCCGAGGCACGGGCCATGTGGATGGACCTATCTGATGGCAAAGTAGCACAAATCTGAAACTGCAAGAATTAACTTGCCCATTCCCCCACTTTAATTGGGACTTTTCTCCTGTTCATTCTCCTTACACAAAGCAAACTGTGTCTCTAAAATCGGAAATCATATTGTATCAATCTTCAAGTTCAAACCATTCAAAGGCTTATCATAATAATTAGAATTTAGAATAAAATCTAAATTCTTTGTTAGCCTACAAATGCTGTGATTCTCTGGCTCCCACCCACCCTTGAAATGAATTTCTGTTATTCATTCCTAATACCCTCCCATCATTCTTCCCTTCTGCTAATCCAGACACTCAGGCAGTTTTTAAAAAATTAATTTATTTAAGTACATCATTCATACCTAAACATACATAAACGATAAGTGTATAATAATAGTTGTGAATTTACAAAAGAGTCATATATAACATCATTCAGGACTCTCATAACTCACCCTACCACCAACACCTTACATTGTTGCTTAACCTTTTTAACTAATGATTAAAGATCATTGTCAAAATATTACTACTAATAAAAGTATATTCCTCCGACCAACCCTATTATTATTTTTATATCACTTACATATGAACATACATAAACAATTAAGTGTATAGAAAAGTTGTGAACTTACAAAGTAAACATGCATAACATCATACAGGGGTCCCATATATCAACCCTCCACCAACACTTTGCATTATCGTGAGACATTTGTTACAAATTAGGAAAGGATATTGTCAAAATCTTACTACTAATCATAGTCCTTACCTTACATTTGGTGTGCTTTTCCCCCAACCCACCCTATTATTATTTCTTAAATATATTTTTTATGACGGAAGTTGTAAACTTATAAAACAATCATGCACATGTGCAGAATTCCCAAACAACACACCTCCACAAGACACTGTGGTGGAACATTTGCTACAGACAAGATAATATCATCTGATTGTTACCATATCCATAGTGTATATTTGGCACAAATTTTCCATACTGTCTCATTATCAACACAGTACATCTTTCACATAGATGCAAGATTATTACATTATTACTACTAATCACAGCCCATAGGTCACTACAGCTGTGTTTTTCCCATGCTTCTTCACATTCCCAACACCCTGCAGTAGTGATGTACATTTGCTCTAGCTCACAAACTACACTCTTGCATCTGTAATATCAACCCCAATTCTCATCCACCTTTTGGTTTACCATGCAATTCAGTTCCTAGATTATTCTCCAGCATTTTGTCAATTGGGATTTAAATACCTATACTACCATTTTCAGCCACATCCCCATTTATAAACCAGGCTGTTACTCACTATTGGTTACCATAGACTCTACACATTTCCACACTTTTGCATTAAAGCTAATTAAAACTTCTACATACATTAAACATCAGTAGTCCATCTCAGTCCCCCTCTTATCTTCTTTAAGCATCCACCACCTATCACCAGATCTTGAAGATGTTTTACTACAATTTTTACTAGAAGATTTATGGTTCTTGCTTTTATTTTTAGGTTTTTGATCAATTTTGAGTTAATTTTTGGATAAGGTGTGAGATAGGTGTTCTCTTACCTTCTGTCACCTATGGATATCCAGTTCTTTCACCATCATTTGTTGAATGCATTCTTCTGCCTGAGCTGTGTGTGTTTGAGAGGTTAATAAAAAATCACTTGACCATACATATGAGGGTCTATTTCTGAACCATACATTTGGTCCCATTGGTCTATGTGTCTATCTTTAGGTCAACACCATGCTGTTTTTATCACTTAGTTAGGTATTATGATTTAAAGTCTGGAGATGAGGGTTTGCTTTACCTTTTTATGATGTTTCTGGCTATTCAGGACCCCTTACCCTTCCAAATAAATTTGATGATCATGTTTTCAATTTTTTTTTAATGCTGCTGGAATTTTTATTGGGATTGCATTGACATCTTAATGATATTTAGTCTTCCACACCATGAGCATAGACTGTTCTTTCCAGTTATTTAGGCCTTTCTAAACTTCTTTTAGCACTGAGTTGCAGTTTTCTGAATGCAACTGCTTTACATCATTGGTTAACTTTATTCCTGACCAATTGAATTTCATCTGTCATATTTTATTTTCCCCAATCTTTTGACACTTTTGGTTACTTTTAGTAATATAATATTCATTTCTAGATTCTCTTCCAGGCCTCTCTCTCATGTCTTTGCTTTTCAGGCTCTAGCACACCCTTTAGTATTTCCTGAAAATATGATCTCTTGCTTAGAAAGTCTCTCAGTTTCTGTGTATCTGTGAATTTTCTTATCTCACCCTCATTTTTGACAACCTGTCTTGCTGGATATAAAATTCTTGGCTTGAAGTTTTTCTCTTGTAGTTTCTCAAATATATCACACCACTGTCTTCTTTCCTCCATGGTTTCTGGTGAGAAAACAGCACTTAATCTTATTGGGTATCCCTTATATGTTATGTATTGCTTTTCTCCTGCTGTTCTCAGAATTCTCTCTTTGTCTCTGGCATTTGACATTCTGATGAGTATGTGTCTCAGAGTTGGTCTATTTGGATTTTTCAGATGGGAGTACATTGTGCTTCTTGGATATGGTATCTTTGTCCTTCAGTTGGGTTGGGAAATTTTCTACCATTATTTCTCCAAATATTCCTTCTGTGCTTTTTCCCTTCCTTTCTCCTTCTGGGACACCCATGACATATATGATTGCATGCCTTTTGCTGTCATTTATTTCCTGAGACCTTGTTCAATTTTTTCCATTCTTTTCTTCATCTGTTCTTTTGTATGTTCACTTTCAAAGGCTATATTTTCAAGCTCACCAATCCTTTCTTCTGCCCCCTCAAATCTGCTAATATATGATTAATATTTTTAAATTTCTTTCATTGCACCTTTCATTCCCATAAGATCTGCTATTTTTCTATGTAAGCTTTCAAATTCTTCTTTGTGTTCATCCAGTGTCTTCTTAATATCCTTAATCTCTTTAGCCATCTCATTGAATTTATTAAGGAGATTTGTTTGAACATCTGTGATTAGTTGTTTCAACTCCTTTATGTCCTCTGGAGGCTTATCTTGTTCCTTTAACTGGGTCATAGCTTCCTGTTTCTTGGTGTGGATTGTAATTTTTTGTTGGTGTCTTGACATCTGGATTACTAGATTATTTATTGTGGGTGCAGTATTTTTCTTTAGTTTAGAGCTTCCTGCCCTTTCTCCATTGCTGGTTTGCAGTAGGAGCCAAGGATGTAATTGGTGCTATAAGCTGTGGAAGCTCAAGCTGCCCTCATTGTGCCAGGGGCCCATGAAGCTTCTCCCAACTTTCTCCTTTTCCAAGGGTAGGGGTAGAGTCGCAGTTGTGTGGAATAATCCAAATCGTGCAGGCCTAGACTGTAGTTGCCCAGAAAGACTAATGACGCTTCACTTCCCTTTCTCCCTTGCTTGGGGCAGGGATGGAGCTGCAGGTGTGGGCAGCAATATGCAGTGCAGGTCCAAGTTAACCACAGTTGCCCCGGTAGACTTCCGATTTTCAGTCTGTGACAGCCAAAGGTACCTGCAGTTATCTGGATAGGCTGGTGCAGGGCTTGCCAGCCTCCTCCCTGTCAGAGGTGGGGCTGAAACCTAGTCTAGGGCTACAACCCAATATGGGTGAAAGAAGCTGTTTCCTATCATCACTGTAATTTTTGGTTGGCCTGACTTTCCCTCATGCTGAGTGCAGAATCAAAATGGCAGCCACCAGCCTCCCTTCAACCTGAGCTGACCTATATCCGAGCTGTCCCCAGGTCATTCCTTAGCCAGGTGAGTTTACCAATCATTAGCCAAACTCAGTAGCCAACCATTTACCCCTTCCCTGTTTTTGGGAAATGGAGCTTCCAATTCTAGCCATAGAATAGCTCCTAGGGCAGCTCAAGCCATCAGAGTAGAATGATCACTATTCTCTGCAGCCCAGCTGGTAATTTCTTGGAGAGGCTGGCAGAGGGCCTTGCAGTCTCCTCTTTGCTGGAGAATGGGGCTGGGGCCCAGGCTAGAAGTGCAATCTGATCTGGCTGGAACAAAGCAGGTCTCCACCAGCACTGCGATTTTCAGTTCACCCTGCTTCCCCTCCTGTAGTCATGGAGTTAAGATGGCAGCCACCAGCCTCCCTCTGGTTTGGCCAGTCTCAAACTTAAGCTGCTTTCAGGATTATACTTTAGCCTGCTGAATTTACTCATCAGTAGCTAAGATTGGTGTCCAACCATTTCTTCCTTCCCCATTTTTAGGAAGTGGAGCTTTCAATTTCATTTGCGGAACAGCTCCCAAGGTGGCTTGTGCCTCCAGTGGAGGATGGGCACACAGCTTCTCCAAATGGGCAGCCTCCTCCTTCCATTCCTTCAGGAATGTTGCAGGATTCTTTTCTGGCCTCCAGGAACCCACAAATTGGTGCCCAGCTAGCTCCACACAGCTCTGGGTGTCCACCAACTTCCCTGCGGTAGGAGCCAACTCTAGGAGTGCCTTACTCTGCCACCATCTTGTCGGTTGTCCCACACTCAAGCATTTTTAAAAGTCTCTTATAAAATTCTGAGCCATGAGAGGTCTTCAGAGCTTTGACTCTGCTTACTCTCTCTCTAGTGCTCACTCACTGCTGCTTTTTTGTATGATTGAATTTCTCATACATAATTTCCTGGGTAAGTGACCTAGGCAGACTTGTCTTCCCATTTTGCCTAGAGTAAATCTTGTTGACTTTTGTAGCAATTAAATTATAAAAATTTGTAATAGTTTTGTTTTTTGCGTGTATGATCAAGTTTCACCCTGCTATATGACATGTTCAAGGAAATGGTTTAGAAAGCATAAGAAATTATGTTAATCACAGTTTTCAGAGATAGAGTTTTATTTCTTTAGTTTTTTTTTTTATAAACTACAAAGTCATTCAATTCTTTCTTGAATTTTATTATTATTTATAGCATATCTTATAAGGTATAAGTTGGCATTTCATAGCTTGCATGTTTTAAGTATTCTTTTTTAAAAGATTTATTTTATTTATTTTTCTCCCTTGTTGTTTGCACTTACTATGTTTTTTGTCTTCCCTGTTTCTTTATGAGGCACCAGGAACCGAACCTGGGACCTCCAATGTGGGACAGAGGCACCTAATCACTTGAGCCATTTCTGTTCCCTCCTTTGTTGTATTTCTCATTGTATTTTTCTTCTTGTGTCACTTGTTGCATCATATTGTTGGGTCAGTTTGCCATGCCCCCTGTCATGCCAGCTTGCTGTCTTGGTTGTCCTGTTTAGGAGGCACTGGGAACCTCCACTCCCTACTTTGTTGCGTCTCTCATGATTTTTTCTTGTATCTATTGCTGTGTCAGCTTTCCATACCTGCCCAAGGCACCAGCTCACTGTCTTCTTTAGGAAGCACTGGGAATCAAACCAGAGGCCTCCCATGTGGTAGCCAGGAACTTAATTGCTTGAGACACATCCACTTCCCTAATTATTCTTAAATTTATAAAACCTAAAATTTTTTTTCTATTTTCTATTCAATACTTACTTATGAGCATATTTTCTTTCCTATCCCTTAACATACATGACAGCTGCTTTAAAATTCTTTTCTGCTAATTCCATATTAATTCATCTCATTGTTAGTCTTCATTGGTTGCATTTTGTCCTGAGTATAGTTCACATTTTCCTTTTTACTACACGTCTAGTAATTTTGAAATGTATCTTGTATATTGTGTGATACACTGGGAAGATTCCAGAATCTGTTATATTTTTCTGAAGTATATTGATTTCTTTTCCAATTTTAGTAAGTGTTAACTTGGTTGAATTCAACTTCAGGCTCTAGCTCTCTTGTGATGGGAAGGCAAAATAATGTCATTCACAGATAAAAACTAAGGGAATTCAGGGAAGGCATCAAGGGAATTCAATGGGTGAAAGAAAGATCTTTTCAACAAATATTTCATAAAAATTCAATTCTTTTTTTTAATTTAATTTTTTTCTTCTAAAGAAGCTTTAGATTACATATATGTTACATTGAAAACAGGGGATTCCCATATATCTCCTCCTCCCCTCTCACACTTTCCCCATTAACAACATCTTTCATTAATGTGTTCCATTTGTTAAAATTGATGAACACCTCTCAAAGCATTGCTACAACCATGGTCTATATCTTACATTATGGTTTACACTTTCACCTCACAATTTTATAGGTTTTGTCAAAATATATAACTGCTTGTATTCATTATTGCAATGTCATGGAGGACAATGCCAATATCCCCAAAATGCTCCATGTTATACCAATTCTTCCCTTTCCCACCCCTCAGAAACTCTGGTGACCACTATCTTTATATAATAACAATGTTACAAGTTCTTACATTCCTTGAATAATAATAAGTCTGCTTTAGTCCTTAGTTGCATTCCTTCTTATTTTTTCTTGATTTCCTCCTCAATTGCTTATTATTAGGTACAGAAATGCTACTGATTTTTGCATGTTGATCTTATATCCTGCCACTTTACCAAGCTCATTTATCAGCTCTAGAATCTTTGTCATAGTTTTTCAAGGCTTTCTCCATATAGGATCATATCATCTGCAAAAAGTGAAATTTTTACTTCTTTTTTTTTTTTCTTGCCTAATTGCTTGAGCAAGTTCTTCTAACAGAGTGGTAAATAAGAGTGGTGAGAGTGGGCATCCTTGTTTTTTTCCAGATATTAGTGAGAAAGCCTTTCCATTTCACCACTGAATATGTTAGCTGTGTGGTTTTCATATATACTCTTTATCATGTTGATGAAATTTTCTTCTATTCCTTTTTGTTTTGTTTTTTCTTTTTCTGTTGTTACTTGTTGTTGTTGTTATTGTTTTAGGAGGTACTGGGGATTGAACCTGGGACCTCATACACAGAAGCAGGCACTCAACTACTGAGCTATATCTGCTCCATATTCTTATCTTTTGATAGGAAAGGATGTTGTTAAAGGATTTTGTTAAATGCTTTTTCTGCATCAATAGAGGTGACCATGTGATTTTTCTTCTTTTGATCTGTTAATGTGGCATATTAAATTGATTGATTTTCTTATGTTGAGCCATCTTTGCATATCAAAGATGAAACCCATTTGATCATGATGTATAATTTGTTTGCTATGTTGTTGAACACAGTTAGCAAGTATTTTGTTGAGCACCTTAGCATCCAGATTCTTTAAAGAGATTGGTTGGTAGTTTTCTTTACTTGTGGCATCTTCAAGTGGCTTTGGTATGAGGGTGATGTTGGCATCATAGAGTAAGTTAGGCAATGTTTCTGTCACTTCTAATTTTTGGCAGAGTTTAATCAGGATTGGTGTTAGTTCTTTCTAGAATGACTGGTAGAATTCACCTGTGAAGCTATCTGGACCTGGGCATTTCTTAGCTGGAAAGGTTTTGATGACGAATTCAATCTCATTGTTTGTGATTGGTATGTTCGGTTCATCAATTTCTTCTTTTGTCAATGTAGGTTGCTTGTGTGTTTCTAGCAACTTGTCCATTTCATCTAAGTTATCCATCTTGTTGGCATACAATTTTTCAAAGTTTCCTCTTACTTCTGTGGAATCAGTGGTGATATGCCCTCTCTTGTTTTTTATTGATTCTCCTTACTTCCAAGTTACTTAGTGTTGTAGAGGTGGGTGCCGGTGAATCCTTGCCATAGCTGAGGACCACCAAACTTAGCAAACTCCCAATCTTACAATAAGATGCTGGCAAACTTATCATCCTCCTCTCTGGGAAAGACATTATCTTCATTATCCAAATCAAGAAACAAACATGCCCTCTTAAGGAGTCAGTATCCTTTTCACCCTGAAATAACTTTGGTTGGGCTTCAGCTTTTTTATTAGTCTAGAATGTAAACAGATCTATTCCCTGCACCAGAGCCAGCAGCTTTGCAAATATGCTTGAACAAAGCTACTAATACCCTTTACTGATAAGAAGAGTTAAAATGTCAGATCTATGGACAATTACCTCCCAAGAGGAGGTAATTTAACTTCATCAAAAATGTAGAATATATTCATTAGAAAACATGGTGAGGAAAATGAATAAACCACAGTCTGTGAGAAAATTTTCATAAACTACATATTTGACAAAAGACTGTTTCAAGAAATAGAAAGAGTACTTTTAATTCAATAGTAAAAAGACAGACAACTGAATAAAAAATAGAAGACTTGGATACTTCATAAAGAAGGCTATACATATGACCAAAACATGCTTCATATTGATATTTATGAGTAAAGTTCAAATTAAAACCACAATGAGGTAAAACTGCCCAACAGAATTGCTAAAATTTTAAAAATCGCCAACATTTAAGGATGGGGAGTAACTAGAACTCCCAATGGATGTTATAAAAAGGGATTGTAAAATGGCACAACTACTTGAGCAAAACAAAACAATAGACTTTTTTTATGAATCTAAAGATACAGTTATACTGTATCAGTTACCCTGAACTCGGAATCCCACTTGTAGGAAAAAAATGTTGTATATTCATTTTGTGCAAATGTTCATAACAGATTTATTCATAAAGACAAAAACACAAATGGCTTTTTTCGGGTGTGTTTCTCTGTTCTTTTCATTAGCTCAATTTTTACTTCAAAATTCTGGAGTCACCAGTTTTCTCGTTATTGGATCTTGCCTATTGGTACTTCAGTGGAATTATATAAATGGTAAATATTATTAGTAGGCAATCCTTGATTCAGTAATGTTTATTATTATATCCACATACAGGTTTTGAGACTAGGTCTTCAAGTTATTCTTTCTACAGAGGTCATTGGAAAATGTTTGCTGAAGTTGCCATAAAATGTGTATGCTAAGGGGACTGGTTGGGTTTATCAAGGATAGATTCTGAAATGTTGAAAGACTGCTATTCATGATGCTGAGAAATAATAGAAAAGAGGAAAAACAGTTAAAAGTGGTAGTCAATTAATAAAAAGAAGTCATTTCTAAAACCACTTTGAGAAATAGGTGACTGCTGTCATTCTCTTTAGATGGGTTTATTACAATGTGAACTTACCTGGAATCTTTAACCTGAATCTATCAGCGCTTTCAAAAAAGTAAATAATGATTTCTGAAAAGGACAACTTAAAACTATGGATAGCATTATGGAACAAAGAGTAAAAGAAATTAAGATGTTGAGTGATTTTCCTTTGGAGACTAAACACTTATGTCTATATGTTATATTTGCTTGATATCTACAGTTAAAAGAGATTTGAGGACATGGAGAAATTTCTTTTGGAAAGGAAAATTGTACATTCTTGTTCAATTACTAATTAGTATTTGCCCCTGAGTACCATGTAAATTTCTATTTTCTGGTTCTCTGTTTCTTCACACAGAAAATGAATTGTATTTAATAATTGTTCATGTGTTTCTAGATATAGGTTCTTCTTGCATTCCTATAAAATTAAGACAAGTAAAGTCCTTAGATTCCACTTAAAACAATATTCTCATAAGGCAATGGCCAATTACACAAATATAAAGTGACATTGGTAAGTATATTAGGGACTTCACCCCAAGAAACTTTAAGTGAGGCAGTGGGGAGAGTGAGAAGGGGTAAGAGAAAAGCCAAAAAGGGGGTATTAATGAGAAGCTTCCCTCTGTGGGCACCTGAATCTCATTCCCACTGGGACCCACTGAGGAGGCAAGAATGCCTTAAGATGTCCCAGGAAATGCTGCCCTTAATTGGTTGAGGACTGCCCCTGCAGAGTGTTAAGTCCCAGGTTCTTCTGGGATGGGACCTTGAAGAAAGACCGCATATCTCCTAGAGTGCCAGCGAGAACCCTGGGTAAAGATGCAAGCCCTGGAGGTGGAAAGACTTGGAGTTGTCCTGTTGGTGCTGCAGGGACAGTTACCGGACATTGTATGCCCTCCCATGGCCCACTGGGTGGAGTGTGGGAGAGTGTGGGCTATGATGTGGACCACTGACCATGAGGTGCAGCAGTGCTCAGAGATGTATTCACCAAGTGCAATGAATGTCTCATGATGATGGAGGAGGTTTTTGTTATGGGGGGAGGAGTGGGATGGGGGGAGGGAGGTATATAGGGACCTCATATTTTTTTAATGTAACATTAAAAAAATAAATAAAGATGACAAAAAAAAAAAAAAAGATGAATAGGAACTATCCATCCTGGCTTTCGGGAAACTCAGAGGTGAACCAGAGCCCTGAGGAGAGAGCCAAAAACAAATTGCCAGATCAGATGGTGATTGCTCACATTTAACCAACCAATACAAATACAATTCACAAATCAATTCAAATATGCAAGCTCTGTCACTCTATAATATATATATGTACACACATATACATTTACAGTAATTATGATGTTCGTATGCATATAGGGAACAATTTATACAATATGAACTATTTCCCTCTCCAAATATTCATTAGCCTTTCTTCTGACTACGCAAAGGTTGAAATGACAAGGGCTATCTGAATGAGAGTTGATGAGTGGGAAATTTGTTTCCAGGGATTCACATTCATTTACCAGAGACACTCAAATTTTCAGACGCTGAATTTTATTTTTTTCCCTAAATCATTAAACTACCCACATTAATTTCAAAGAGTATTTCCTTGCTCACTCTATAGGTTTTCATCTTCTTTTAATTAATTAATTAATTAATTAATTACTCTCCCCTCCCCCCCTACCCCGGTTGTCTGTTCTCTGTGTCTGTTTGCTGCATCTTCTTTGTCTGCTTCTGTTGTTGTCAGCGGCACAGGAATCTGTGTTTCTTTTTATTGCGTCATCTTGTTGTGTCAGCTCTCCGTGTGTGCGGCACCATTCCTGGGCAGGCTGCACTTTCCTTTTCCCTGGGCAGCTCTCCTTACTGGGCACACTCCTTGCACGTGAGGTTCCCCTACATGGGGGACGCCCCTGCATGGCACGGCACTCCTTGCACACATCAGCACTGCACATGGGCCAGCTGCACATGGGTCAAGGAGGCCCAGGGTTTGAACCGCGGACCTCCCATGTGGTAGACGGACGCCCTAACCACTGGGCCAAGTCTGCCACCATCTTCTTTTTAATTTATAATTTTTTTAGATAAACCAATAAGTTTCTATAGCTGAATGTGTAACTAATGATGCTAAGGTATTCAAAAGATACACATGTCACCACAGTTCAAACTGTAATCTTGAAAGGATACATATTATATGTTAAACACAATAGTGAAAGATTTCAGGAACTTCACATAATAAGAAATATGAATATTATTTAATTTTTCTAGGTTCTGATACTCTGCTTTGGATAGACAAATGTCTTTAGATTAGAATTTTATATTTAGTCAGCTGTAAAGAAAGTTTAAATTGTCCTCACATTTTAGATTGCTTTCCCAATAGGGTATTTTAAGTGCAAATATTCATCATTCCCAAACAAAGCTAATCTGGCAGAATTTTGAAGCCTAACAGAAGTGGTGAATTGAAGTGACATATGTTGTAACATGTTTCCTTATGAGGATAATTATAGGACATATGGAGGAAGATACCCCTTTCTATAAAGTTAAAATAAAAAAAATGGACACTGTCAAATGTATTCAATTCTCCTATGAATATCTATTATGTAGTAAGTCACAGGAGGTGTGCTTTTGAAGACCTTGCTAGAACTCTTTCACTGAAAAAATGAATAGAACACCATGCCCTTAAGCATGATACAGTGAATCAAATTCAGGTTGAAGCGGCTTAATGTTATGAAATGACTGAACTGAGAATACATTGCATAGACTGAGCTGGAAGAAACCTTGGATAGCACTGAATCCAGTTATTTTTGCCAATTTGTACTCTTTGCAAGCTTCAGAAATCTTTTGACCAACTTCATTATAGAGGATCTAAGTACTGTGGGTACTCATCATGAGGGGACTCCCAGATTTCCATTCCAACACTTTCAGAGTTCTGCAGAGCACAGATTCAAAACCACAGGTCTAGTTTCACTGACATTTTTTATTCCAATGTATTTTTGTGCATGAAGGGAGACAGTCCTTCATCAAATTATAATTTGATGCTCAATTGATTAACTTCACAAAACTATTTGAACAGTGTTTCTCTAAAAATTAAAAATTTAAAAACAAGTTACTTAAGGAATAAAACGAAAATGTTAGAGTTAATATTTAAGTTTCCCAGATGTATACACTTTGGTTAAATTAGTTAATGTGTTTTCTTAATGGTATTTAATTTACTTAATTTATTTTTGTAAACCTTTACTTTTACTAAAGTTATAAATTTACATCAGATGCACATAAAAACAGTCTACAAATGCCAAAAAATTGCAATGGTTACAAAGCAAAAACTTAGACTGTAAAAATATTAATATCTCAAATTTATCATTTATCTATTTATACCTGAATTTCTTCAAATTACTGCTATGCATTTCTACTACTACTGTTATTATTTTATACACTCATGGATTTAACTTCCCAGTTTTTTTCCACTTTTATTTTTTAAAAGATATTTAAATTATATAAATATTACAGAGAATATATAGGGGATTCCCATATGCCCTGCTCCGCATACCTCCCACATTTTCCCACATTAGTAACTTCTTTCATCAGTGTGGTATATTCATTGCAATTGATATATACATTTTGGAGCATTGCCACTAAGCATGGATTATAGTTTACATGTGTAGTTTATACTCTCTCCCATTCGACTCTGTAGGCTATGGCCAGACATGTAATGCCCTGTATCTACCATTGTAATGTCATTCAGATGATTCCCATGTCCCAAAAATGCCCCCCTTTTACACGTGTTTTCCCTATCCCTAACCCCAGAACTTCTATGGGATGTTGCCTCCACAACAATGGTATTTCTTCCATTGTTAAAATCGAAGGTAGTCTACAGTAGAATACTAGCAAGTTTATTTAGTTTCCTATGGCTAGAGAAATATTTACTCAGGTACATTTTCAGTGTTATGGTCTGCTTAAAGAACCTAAGAAAAGGAGGAGTAGAGTCTCAGTCTGCCAACATAACCCATTATCTTCTCTATACATAATTGTGCTCACATCTGATTTCGTCTCCTGAGAGATGAGAGGTCAGTTATCTTTGTGACTATCCACATGAAGTTATTAATTGTTGAAAAGTTTCAATGTGGCTATTATTCAGGACCACTGGTATTGTTCTGTCTTCTTTTTCGGAACAATTTGGTTTAATTATAGTTTTCGGTATCCTCTTTTTTTCTCTTTTTGCAAAGAGCATAATGCATAGCTATGCTTTATAAGCCAACACAAAAGTAAAAACAATCATGCCTGATTACAGTCACTCTTCTTTTCTATTTCAACTGCATTTTGCATTTTGAATTTGTGATTTCACAAACACAACTTATTTCCCTTGACTATAATTATTATTTTGATTTTCTTTATTTGGCTTGTGGGAACCCCTGGCTCTTTCGTTCCTTTAGGATTGCTTCTGAAATTACTGAAAGCATTAACTCTATAAACATAATTCAGACCTATCCTGAATTTTGTTGTTGCTGTTCCAAGACATGAAATAAACTGCTAAGTATCCATTAATTCTTGTAATATTTTAAGACTATATATGTATAATAAAGACACATTGCAAAAATTGTAACAAAACCTGTTGTGTCACTCTTATGGGTTAAATTATGTTACTCAAAAAAATATATTCAACTCCTAACTACTGGTACCATGAATGTTACCTTATGTAGAAACATAGTCTTAGATGATGTGACTAC
This sequence comes from Dasypus novemcinctus, assembly GCF_030445035.2. NCBI lineage: Eukaryota > Metazoa > Chordata > Mammalia > Cingulata > Dasypodidae > Dasypus > Dasypus novemcinctus. Next base: position 82,222,641 of record NC_080688.1, on the reverse strand, counting down.
CTAGGATGAGGCCAAACTGGGTTAGTCTCATATTGGACACTAATACAATATGATTAGAGTTCTTCTAAGTAGAGGAATTTTAGATAGATACTGTGGAGTGGAGAAGGCCTTGCAAACATGGAGGCAGAGATTGGCGTTATGCTGCCACAAACCAAGGATTGTTGATAACTGCCAAAAGCTAGGAAGAAACAAGGAAAGATTCTCCCCTCCAATTTCAGAGGGAGCACAGCTCTGCTGACATCTACATCTTGATTTCGGACTTCTAGACTCTGTAACTGTGAAGGAATAAATTTCTGATGATTTAGCCCTCCTGGTTTGTGATAATGTTTTTATGCTTACTGTGGGATATTGTTATAGGTACATTTAATGAGAAAATAGAAAATATCTTAAGTTTAAAGTCAAATATTATTTTAATAATTGATTGTCCTTAATTTATTTGCACAATGATCAAATCTTATTAAAATATAAATATTGGTAACTTAGTTTCCCTGTAATTTGCACTGGTATAATTTTATACACATACCAAACACCTGCATGTAAACAGGCCCAAATGGAAACATAACAAACACCGACACACAAATAAGCAAGAGTGGGATGGAGAGGGATAGGTGAGGGCTGGGACATGGCAGCTGAGTGTGTCCTTGACTTGTCCCAAAACTTCCACTTCTACTTCTAGATCAGTGCACAGCTGTACAGCAATTTCTTGTATAATGAAGCTTATATTGTATTACATTCCTCTGTAAAATGTATCTAAAATGCGTGTACTTTCAAAAGCATAATCTGACATAGTGAGCCATATTGAAATGACATTTTAATATCTGAGTTCTGAATTTGCTCTTGCATTCTAGATTTGAATTGAAAACAAAAATAGCATTTCAAGGCATTGTTTATTTCAAATTCGACCACCTCAGTTGGTGTTTCTGAATGCTGTGTCTAAAACCCACTGTCACCGGCTGCATCTTGAGCAATTATATTGTTCCCTCTTTTACTCAGGGCACAGTATATTTTTTACTGTAAACTCATTGTGGCAGTTGAAGGTTATTTTATAAACTCCAAAAAGAGAAAGATTATGGCTGTGAACCAATCTATTCTTCTGGGATTGTTATCTCTTGACTGCATTAAGTTCAGTTGAAGAGCTTTCGATTAGATTGCCTGTTAATGTTGCTGTAGGGTTTCTTATTGGACTACATCAGTGAGGCGTGACTCAGGTTGAGTCCTGGCTTCTTTGCTGGGTCTAACTCACATAGACAGACTGAGGAGGAAAAAAGGGAAGTGCGATGTGAGAGAAAGACTCCAGTTTTGCCCACAGCTGAGCTGCAAGGACAGAAACCATAAAAGACAAACTTCATGCCAGGAGAGAAAAGACCACAGGATTGCTTAAGCACCACACCCCAAGAAGCTGGGACCATGGAGCAGCTCAAGAGGAGAGGTGAGCCCTGACAAGGCTAAAACCTCACAGAGATTGGCGGTCATCTTCCTTCACCAGCAACAACACACTGGGATCAACAGTAGTCGACTTTCATGAGAAAGCATCTCTGCTGATGCCTCTCTTTAGACATTTCATGGCCAACAGTAAGCTTTTACCCCAAATAAATTCCCATTAGAAAAGCCAATAGATTTCTGGTACTTTGCATTGGCAGCCCTTTGGCAAACTAAAACACTTGTGAACATTTAATTAAATCTTAAAAAAAAACAAAACCCAAAAACAAAATAAAAACTTTTGTTAATTTCTAAGTGTCTTGGTTTCTTTAAAGATCTTTACACTTTTATCTTAAAAACTGTAAATTTAATTTAGGATAAGATAGGAAAAAAAGACTCATAAAAATGGAAAAACAAAAATTCTTTAAAGAATTTAATTTTTTTCTTCCATTAGAAGTGTTATCTTAAATAAAGAAAATGTCTACTCATTTTAGTGCTTTTCTTTCAAACATTATGTTATATTGTAAATGGACAAAATCTTTTTTCATGGTGTAAAGTAAGTTTCTGAAAGTCAGTAAAGCAGATTTTATTGGTGTCAAAAGAATTTGGTTTAAAAAAGACTCTTTTGATTGGGAAATAAAAATACTTCTCTGGGTTTTTTTATATTATGAAGAATACTACATGGCAAAAATTTTGTTTAATCCTGATAAATCAGGCAACCAAAATAGATCTTGACTGTTAAAACATGAGTATTGTACTTATCTCTAAGACTAGCTAGCTAGACAAAGTGATTGGCATTTTCTCTTGTTTTCTACATCGATTGATTTACATTGAAATTAAAATATGCAAATGTATCCGTTAGAATGATTTCAGGTTGTGGTAACAAAAAACCTGACCCAATGTAAGGATAAAGATAAAGATGTGTATTCCTTTACAGAATGCAAAGGCAGATGTTCTAATCCATAGGTCTAGCTCTTTTAAATTCTGCCTGCCTCTGTGTGTTGGTTCCTCCCTTAGTTTGGTTCCCTCATGGTCCAGAAATAGCTGTAGCAACTCAGGTTTCAAATCCACAACTATGACTATCAAAGGAGGTAGCAATGCCCTTCTGGTGACTCTTATTTTAAAATAAAGTCTCTCCTCCCTAATCTCTCATATCTCCCCCTTGATAGGTCATTGGCCTGAAATATGTCACATGCATGGTCCTGGACTAAATCCTGTGGACAGCAGCATGCTGAATGGAGTTTGGATTAGGGCAGGAGGATGGGATGAGAGTTTCACTACGTAGGCTCATCTTGGTGGTGGGTGGTTCCAGCCTTCCTGAAGCACATAGGTTGTAGAGAGGAGTAGCTATATGGCAGCTACCTAGACAAAAAATGCTGTCTTATTTAGAAGGGTGAAAAGGTGAAATGCTAATGAGTAGGCAGCCAACAATACCTATTAAATATTATGCATCAGCAAAAATGGCTGAAATTATTGAAATATTAAAAAAGCTGAGCCTCTCCTTTCTGTTTCATGGCAGGACCAAAACTGGCAGAGCTCTTTTTTCTGGTGTGCCTCCATTATTATTGGACCTAGCAAGAAGATGGAGACTCAACCTGAGTCATGCCTCACTGAGATAGTCCTATAAAAAAGTTTCACACCCACAGGAGCAGACCAGTCTACAAACACAATATTTCTCTTTTTGGGATTCAAGAAATAATTTCAAACTGCTGAAGAGCTGTTTTCTTGAGCAGGTTAAGAGATGGAATGGGGTAGAAGTGTTCTCTATTGCTCAATAACAACAGGAAAGAGGGCACAAGTGCAAAAGTGGTGGACAAGCAGTTTTCCTCTTATGTTTGTAATCTTGTCATTTAATTGAAAGCAAGATCATTGCTGAAAATGACACAGGAAGGGGAAAAGTCAGGAGAGAGGAAAATTTGCAAAATTTGGATACTGGGAGAGTAAAGGGAATGGCTATGTATACTACTTGTGTGTCATCATTAAAACCTGCATGAGGTAATCAGTCATGAATTGAGAGTGAGGCTATGTGCCTGCATGTTTTCCTCTAGTCACTATCAATGTGCAGGTGGACAAGAGAAGGTAGCCATGAGGTAGTCAGACATTTGAGGATTTGTAATCACTGGTGATGTAAAGATTTAGAGCAGGAGATGGCCAACATTTTCTGCAAAGTGCAGGCAGTAAATATTTTAGGCTTTTGGACCTTCTAGTCTTTGTCACAACTACTTTTTTGTAACACGTAAACCAATGAACATGTCTGTATTACCAAAAAAAGGCCAAAAAATCTCTAGTTATGAAAAAGATTAGACTTGGACTGTGGGCCATGGAGGTCCATGGCTAAGGTAGAGTGAAGGAACATTTTATTTGAAATTAGCTGGTAAATGAAGTAAAAGGCCAAAGTCCTGGGGGGTGGGGGGTGGGGGGTGGGGATAGGAGTTCATCTGTGAAACATTGAAATCAGTTAAAATTAAGACAGGAGTAATACTGAAGAAAGTCACAGGGTTCATAAGCTAAAATCTTCAATGAATGAGAGGCGTGACTGAATAATGGTAGATGACTGCAACAAGTGACATGTGTGCACGAGTGTGAGCATGTGTGTGTGCATGTGCATGTATGTGTGCATGTGCATGTGTATGTGCATGTGCAAGTGTGTATGTTGCAGGAGGTAGTATTTACTATTGTTTGATAACATGAGGTCCAATGCAGAGGGATGTGTAGGCACAGGGAGGAGGGATGATCTGAAAAGAGCAATGAGGGTCAAATATGATATTTAGTACATTTCTAGGACCAGGACCATGAGAAATTTCACTGGAATCCTGTGGTGACTAACATGAATAGGAGTGAATTAAAAGAAAGATAAGCCAAATCCGGAAGGCCGCTGAAAGATACTAGAGGAGAGTCCATGGCAGTAAAGGGGAGGTAAGAGTGGTGGTCTTTCCAGAGGTAGGCAGAGTTTGAAGTCTTGTACTTGATTCCAGATGAGGGAGTCTTGGGCATCCTGTACAGGAATGTTTCTTCTCTACATGGACTGCTCTCTTGAGCCATGAAGACAGAAATGTGAAAAGGGAGCTTGTGTCAAATACTTCAGCTCTTGATGCTTCTGTTTAGAAAGTCATGCATTTGAGACAAATAAAAGAATAGTTTGCAGAGATAAAGAATTGTGAAAGGGTAATACTACTCTGGTGACAATTGAGACATTTACAGTTGTTTGAGAACACAGAAGAGGGAAAGGAATAACTGGAGAAAGAAATTGGAGTCAAATTGTGAGAGACCTTATGTAATAACCTACATAATTGGAGCAGTCTCATTTAAAGGATGGGAATGCCATCGTGGTCATGAAAAGATGTTTTGTGTGAAAATAAGGATAACGGTTATAAGACTGTTACCATAAGCAAAGTGTAGGGTGGTGAATATACAAATGAGGCAGTTCAGGAGAGACTAGACAGAGTGTGAGTTCAGACATATTTGAAATAAAACCAATTAGGAATTATCATTGGGAAAGGAAAAATGAATCTTGGTGAAGTATATATACTTTGGTAATTAGTAGATGAGTAACCAAGATGAGGATTTGGGGGAACAGGAGAACTGTATCCCATGCAAATCAACATTAGAAACAGAAAAAATTAGAGATAGTTTAAAAGTCTATGTTTACATATACAAAGGTTCTTGTTCAGTAATCTCTAAATGAAAATAGCATTTTCTCCAAATGATTATTTAGTGTAATTATAACTTTAAAGCAGGCATTCCATTTTTTGTTCTTTTGATTTCTTTGTTCCCTACAAATACACTTTTTCCCCTGCTAATGTATTTTGTACTCCTTTAAGTCATAATGATTCAAAATCATTTGCTTAAATGCTTTTCCTGAAACTTTTACATAAATGATTAAAGAATTTAAGAAGTCCCTTTACATGGGTTGGCCATGGACAGAGATTCCATAAAGGCCTGGGCCCAGAGAATTTAAAAGACCTTAGATTCATCATGTCATCTTTGTAGCTGTTTGCTTCACCACTGACAGCTGATGGAGAGCTCATTGTATGATTAAGTACTGCTGCAAATTGTTTTTATTGATGCCCTGCCCAATGCAACACTGCCTTGATTATGTGTACCCAGTGCACTTCTCGTCTACTACATTTTCAAACAGCAGGTCATAAGCCACTAATGATTTGTGAAATCAGTTTAAAAAAATAGAAGTAGAATAGAATATAATAGAGGAAAAATATTGGAATTCATCACATGAAGTAATCATAAGTATTTGTGAATATTCTTTGTGTGTATTCGAATTTTGGGTCTTTATGTAAAAATGTATAATACATTTCTTAATGATAATGGTGGTTAAAATGTTTGAAAAGTACTACTCTAAATGAACTGAAAATATATCTGATGATCTAATTTTCTTAAAACTGGAGTAGAAAAGTAAATGGTAGCTTGCAAACTAATGTGAGCTTTTTAACTTTGTATTCTCCTTATTGTTTTTCTTTTATGTTGGCATTTCCCATTACACCCTATTTTTTTTTCCCTTCAGAGCAGCATTCTCTGTTTTCACCTGGTATTTATCCGGACATCACAATCCTTTACTTTGTTAAGCAGCCATGTGTCAGTTCTCTCCGGTATGTCAGGGACTGCACTAAGCACTAGAGACACAAGGATAAATAAACACAGTGCCCATCCTTAAGAAGCTGATAATTTATTGGAGAGAACAGAAAAGTAAATTGAAAATTATTCCTCAACAAGAGGTATCATTAGAACTCATTGTAGCTCGGTACAGGTGAAATAGGGTTGATAGAAGTCCACTTTTCAAAGGAATTTAGGAGTGAAGAAATTTTGTCTAAAGACTAGAGAAACAGTTCCCTGAAAGGAAGAGACAAAAAGCATTATGAGGTTATCTGAAACTTGATAAATAGAAAAAAGGGGGCAATCATAGTACCTGGCTCATCAGTATTTAAAGTTGAAGACAGCATCTGAATGGCCTGTCTAGTTCTGTGTTAACTGTCCCAGAGGAAATATTCAGCAATATTGATAATATAGAAAACAGAAACTCTTATTCTTGCTACATGATTTACACTGTGTGAGAAAGAGTCTTTTGTGCTATTTTGCCATTTCTCTCTGTTGGTGACTGAACTATAAAATCTCCTGACTACTTTTGTGATGTGAATTCGGAGATACCCTAAATTTAGTGCTTCCTTTGGGAAAAATCTTGTTCTTCTCTAAGGAATCCTAAAACCATCCCAATATCTACAAGATGTAATTCATTCCACAAAATCATTTTTTGTACTTAGCAATTCCTACTGCAGTCTTGTTCATCTCTATAAGTGATCAAATTTAAGAAAATATATCCTCATGCGTCTTGCTTTATGCATTTCAAAACTCCATTTGCTTTTATGAATTCACCAAAAGTGTTTCCAAAATAAAGACAGAACCAGAGACAATTCCTTCTTCCAGCAAAGTATACTGAGCACCAACTCTGTGTCAGCCACTGGGGATGCGATGTTAAAATATGATATAGTCCTCCCCTTTTTGGAACAATAGAAATTCTAGCAGGAGTTTCTTTTGAAATCATGAACATATGCCATTCCAGAGCACATCAATGCAGCCAAATTTAGTGCTTATTTTATTCTGGCTTGCATTATGGCTATTTTTATGTGTCATGCCCCTCTATTGTCAGCTGTCTAAGGTCAGAAGACTTATTTGGCTGTGAATTTCATGAAACCCATGATAAGGTATCAATACATATTTTAATTCAATTGTGTAAACATATTTTTAATTCACTTCTGAAATATTCTAGAACACAACCTAATATGTTAACTCTTTTTTTGTTGTTGTGGTTGTTGTTTTTGTTTGTCCTGGATTCATTGGGAGAACTAAGAAAAGTAAATTAGTCATTTTTCCCAGTTTTATCATTTGTAAAGAAAAGAGGAAAACAAAACACTAAAAAATTCTTTATTGATCAATTTATATGACAAGAACTCCATGATTACTGTGTGATGATATCGCCAGGGAGCTGATCAAGAACACTGCAGTTATACCCTCTTGAGTTGAGGACAGTGCTGGATTAAATGACAGAAAATGTGCCCTGCTGTCGATAGTGGGTGAAATGCCCCCTTCCTTGGTATCTGGGTAGGCGTCTAAGGCTACTTGACCTACGGAGTATGGTGGAGGGTATCCTCTATCAGTTCCTGAGTTCAGACCTTGAGAAGCACATAGCTTCTGCTTCCTGTCTCTTGGAGCACTTGCTCTGGGAACCAAGCCACCAAGCTGTGAGGAATCCCAGGCACCACACTGCGAGAAATGCCATAGAGGTGCTCATGGCGAGGAAGTGAGGCTCCTGGCCAACAATCCTAGTTGAGTTCCCAACGGCTGGCACCAAATTGCCAAAGGTATGAGTAAGCTATATTGGTAGTGACTCTTCCAACTCCCATTGAGCTGCTCTAGCTGACACCATGTGGAGCAGAGTTGAGTCATCTGCACTGAGTCCTGCACAAATTGTTGATTCAGAGTCAAAATAAGTTATTGTTGTTGGTTGGAGATAATAAGTTTTCAGTTGATTTGTTACATAGTAATAAATACCTAGAATGAGAATGGTTTGAGATCAAAAGAAGAACTTTATTCTAAGTAAAGCTGCATGGAAGAATGTGGCTTGGGTCTGTGAACAAATAGTTCTTAACTACACAAAGGCCCCAGAGTCTAGACCTTGGGATAGCCAAGGAAAAGTTTGAGTCAGCGCATCAGATACGTATATCCAGTGTCACTCACTCCCAGTACTCAGTAAAGTAGGAGATAGAGGAGGATAATTCCACAGGTCACTTTCAAATTCATGGAAACCAATAAAAGATACTCCCATGAAAACTCACGATTTATAGGAATTGTGCTAGGATAGTAAAACTAGAAAACAAAACCAAAATTAACAGAATCACAGAGGAATGTTTATTGTATTAGAAGTAATTACCCAGCATTTTATTTTCATAGTCTGAAATATAACCCACTAACAATAGATTTGATTATATTTTCCTTTTTCTTTCTTTTGTTTAATCAAATACCACACACTTGATATGGAAGTTAGAATTGAGTCAGTTTGTGTGTATTTGTGGTAACATATTTGAAGATAAATTCTTTAAAAGGACCACATGTTTGAAAGTAAAATTTCGAGTTAATAGTTCATGTTGAAATTTCTCCTTTGACTGTTTTCCTTGCTTTTGGAAGGACTTGAGCTAAAAATTATTTCTCCATATACTTCTACTCTTAGCTATATCTTCTAACACATATGAACAAGAATACATATATATTTTTTCATACCTGTCCTCTATTTTCTTTGAGACTAATCTATAGCCATGCCTACTGCCTTTCATTGCACTTAGAAGGCAAGCTAGGGTCTTAGTTTGCAAGTTTTTATTTTTTATTTGCATATTCTTATGTAGCAATATGCACTTTAGATATGTTTCACCTCCCAAAAGAGATTTATAAAAAATATATTTTCCTTCACCACAATTATAGTAAGAAATATTTTTCAAGAGGCACATTAAAGCAGCAATATTTTAACAGAGGCTGACACAGCCTTCATAATTACCTTTGTTCCATTACAGTACCTTACAAATTGAATTAATTCTACATATTGTAAAACCAAAATATGGGACATAAAAATCACTGAGTGCCAAGGAATTTAAGCTTATGTCAGTTCTGTTAACCAAATCAGCCAAATTATATGCCTTTAGTCAAACATGTGGAGTATATTATCACTTTTAGAAAAAAGTAAACTAAAATAGAACAAGGGAAGATGTGAGCTCACCACAGTGATCTCTCTTGAGCCCTTTCACCTCACTGAAACTTAATTATGACTCAGCAAATAGTATTTGTCAAGAGAATCTTCATTACAACTTGAATAGTTTAAAACAGCGTAAATGAAATAAGGGCAGTGGTTGACAGTATTATATCTTCTTTTCCCTGTGAAAAACTACCATTTCTTTTTTCCATCATGGAACACAAATGTGTTGAAATATTCTTTCTAATATTTCTCATATAAATTATTTATGCCATACTACTTAAATCTTGAATTACCATGCTGCTTAAATTAAAATTTATTTCTATATTGGTCTATTGTATTATTTTTTCTATTTTGAAACTAACATTTCATCTTCTAGGCTGATATCAGAATATATGTTCATGATCTTCTTTAATAAAGCATAAGATAATATCATTAATCTTGTGTACTTTACCCTATTCTGTTTTGCTAACTTCTCAGAATTGAGGTACTGACTCAAGTTTATAAACCCTGATATTTGTAGTTAGGAAAAAGCATTTACGCACAAGTTCATATTCTTATATACTATAGGAATGTAAAAGGAATGCACAGGTCCCTTTGAGGTTCACAAATAGGTTGTTATCTGAAAGTCCATAATCTTATTGTGAGATTATGGAAGGCATTTCCCTAGAAATAGAAAGTAGATTTCCAAGCTATTCTACAAAGGCCTGCTGAATAATACTTTTTTAAAAATGAAACAAAAATTTTAAAAACTATCTTATTAACAATATGAATCTGGGATTTTCTATCTTGGCAATAGGTGAGTAGAATGACTGGGGTAGAAAAGAAGATATTGCTGGTATATCTAGGACTCTATCCAAGGATCTCTGAATTTCTCTGTCTGCACATACTCCCTTTCAGCCATGCCCATGATTTTAACCATTTTATCTGTGCTGGTAGTTCTCAAAGCTGAGTTTACCAATTTTCTAGATCCATTGTGCTATTCTATGACTCACAGTGGCTTAAACCATTCAGAGCTTCTCAATGGCAAAGTGTTCTCCATAATTTATAGTTATCTATTTGGTTCTTCTCACAATTGCAATTAAGTAAAATTCATTTTTCTTCAGTGCAAGCCATATTTAAAAGGATTTGCAAAAAAAGTAAAAATAAACTTATGGAAAGAATTAACACTAATATACATTTTTAAAAAATATCTCTAATTCCCTCAGGGGTGTTTGCATTTTAGGGATATTTGCTATCACAAGTTCATGTTTAATTAGCTGAAGTTACAGTGGAATGAATGGTATTAAATAATATACAATTTTGAATATGTGTGTCTTTCTTTTCCTAGTTTCTTCAGAAATCTTTACTTAGTTTCTTAGCATTGCCTAATTTTGAGCACACATACACACTAATATGCTAAGATAGTTTCTAAACAAAATGATCCTCAATTGGGAACAGGATCATGAGGACAGGAAATACCAGAAAGAGTAGTCATCTCTTTCTCACATCTGTGTGTGTGCTCTTCAGAAAACAGAGCTTCCTGTACTTTATTTTTTATTACTATATGTGTGTGTGTGTATGTGTGTGTATGAGAGGAGAGAGAGAGAGAAAGAGAGAAGGTTCCTTTTATTTATTTATTTTTTAGCAGGTATTGGGGATTGAACCTGTGACCTTGTACATGGGAAACCGGTGCTCAACCACGGAGCTACACCTGCTCCCCAGCTTCCTGTACTTTAAATTGCAATTCTCAAAACGGTTAGTTTCAAGATGATTCTCTTCTCTATCTGTGCTCACTATTCAAACATGAATGATCCAATTCTGTAGTTTAAGTACCTTCTCATATGTAGAAAATTCCCCAATTTTTGTCTCCTGTCTTTCTGTTCTTTGAATTTCAGACTCAGGTATCTACTTGCAGTTAAATATCTGTACTAGAGAAGTCTAAATTGTTTCTTCTCCCCTCTCCCCACATCCACTCACCCCCCACCGTTACTTATTCAGTTGCTTAGCTCAATAGGAGTCATCCTAACTCCTTTTTCGCTCACACATTCTATATTAACAAAGTAGTCGATTTTACCAACCACACATTCAAATACGCCAGGAATCCAACCACGTCTCACCACCATCATGAACAATCACATTAAAATCACACCATCTCTCACAGAAGCAAGAATGACCCATTTAAAATGAAATAATGTCGCTTTTCTCATTAAAAGATGTGTTCTAATATGCTCATAGTTAAACCCAAAGTCTTCCAATGGAAAAGACCCTGGGTGATCAGGACCATTGGTTTTTCAGAACTTATTTTCTATTGACATCACTTCACTATTTCCATTTCTGGGATCCATGTTTTTATCTACAAGGAAGTTGCTCCTCTCTCAATGTGTGAAGAGGTATTACTCCTTTAACCTTGAATATTCTTCTCACAGATATTTGTGTATTGATTCATCCCTGAATTCAGATCTCTCCTAAGATCCTTGCCTTTTCAGACAAAACTTACCTAAAATAACATTTCTAACACAATCTCCCTGAAATATATGTGTTTTTTCTATAAATCCAGACAGCAACAAAATCCCAAGAAGGTGGGATCTCTGCTTTATTAACTAATAAACTCTCAGGGTTGACACATAGTGGATGCTAAAAATATTAGTTGAATGAATCAAATTCAAATTCTGTAGAATTCTATCTTTGCGCTACCTAGCTGCCATTTTCTTTTTTACTGACATTAAAATATATCTTGATAGTTTATCTTTATCTCTTCTTAGATCCCAAAGAGGTCATCTATAAGATTGGCAGAGAGCTAGCTGGAGTAGAAAGTCAACCAACTCCAGAAAAGTAAGAAATGTACATAAGATTTTTCCATGACCCCTTGTCAAATGTAAAATCCTTAACAGAGACAGTAAATAAAAAAATTTTTTTTAAAGATTTATTCATTTATTTCTCTCCCCTGCCCCACCCACCCTGGTTGTGTCTTCTCTGTGTCTATTTGCTACATCTTCTTTGTCCACTTCTGTTGTTGTCAGTGGCACGGGAATCTGTGTTTCTTTTCGTTGAGTCATCTTGTTGTGTCAGCTCTCCGTGTGGGTGTCATCATTCTTGGGCAGGCTGCACTTTCTTTCGCACTGGGCGGCTCTCCTTATGGGGCGCACTCCTTGTGCGTGGGGCTCCCCTACATGGGGGACACCCTGCGTGGCACAGCACTCCTTGCGTGCACCAGCGCTGTGCATGGGCCAGCTCCACACTGGTCAAGGAGGCCTGGGATTTGAACCGTGGACCTCCCATGTGGTAGACAGATGCCCTAACCACTGGACCAAGTCCGCCTCATTCATTTAATGTAACCTGACTTTGTCATCATCACCGACACTACTAATAATACTTATTACTGGAGATGCAGAGGCGAATCAATGTGTTCACATTCTGCATTCTTAAAGCCAATTGTTATTCCTTACTACTCCATCTCTATTTCTCTTGGGCTAGATCCTGTCTTTAATATTTTTTTGCTTGTGTAAACCCATTCTCCACCATTCCCTTGTCTGTGCCTTGGGAAACAGGCCATGCTCTTTGGCTTCCAATTAGGCTCAGCCAAGGGGATTTTGGTTTTGATAGGTGAAAGAAGGATTATGATACATGTCTCCCTCTGTGTCCATGTGTTGTACTGGTGGGCTGTGATTTTGGTTATTGACCATATGTCTTGTGAAACATTCTGCCTCTTCAGCTGTGGCCATCATTTCCAGGTTCCAACAGATTTTCTCCTCTCTTTCTTTTTCAGGGTTATTAGTGATAATGACTTCTTTATTGATGCTTTCATTTAACCTTATCTAAACTATGGTCAATAGCACCTTTATTAAATTCTTCACATCTTTTAGCTTGAATGCACCATTTTTTTTCCCTTCTCAGTCCCTGGTTGATAGAGTAAATAGAACCAGGAATTGCACCAGGAGAAAGATGTTTAAGTAGGTTTATAGGATAAGTTTGCTCATATATCTGAGGTGATCCTTGTGGGAAGGAAAAATGACACAGATACTATGATGCAACTAATGTCATCACAATTGGTCAAATTACCTCACATGATAGCACAGGATGAAAATGCAGGTGGAAAACAATGCATCTAGTGATCTAGGGTCTCTTAGTTCCTCAGGAAATCAGAATAAATATAAAATTGTGGGATAAGCTCTTGCTTCTGCTAGCCCTGAAAATGCTATAGAAGTAAAATACAAGAATGAACATGTTGGAAGGCTAATTCCAACTATGGATACAAAATCAGAAAACTTCAGTGGTGAAGATAAGCCTGAATGAGCTTATTCAAGCCTGGAGTCTAATTTCATGAATTGCAAAACTGTAGCACCAATTAAATTCTCAGAACCACCAGGTCTCTTTTGCTAGGTAAAGGAAGTGATGGAGAAAGTCTGGAACTCTAATAATGAAACATTTGAAGCAGAGAAATTTGAAACCTCAAAAATAATAGAGTCTACCTCTCTGGTGGAAACAGCCTATCGTCCCTCTATCAGAAGAAAAAAGATGTTCCTTACTTGATAAGTCTTTGAATTAAAGTACCTCAAGTAGTTGCCGAGTAAGGGGATTCTCCCCAGAACTTGCACCAACCTCCCCTCATTCTCCTCCAAGCTCATAAGCATTAGATCTTAGCTAGTTCCAAAACAGAAACTCAAGGTTTGGCAGAAAATATAACTTATATGCTGAAAGGGTTGTATAGGACATTATCAATTTTTCTGAACAGAAACCCAGAAATCATAAATGAGATTATTCTGAAGGTAGTAAAAAAAGCTTATGGAATATAAGATTTTATCAGCCTGAATTTTTTGGTATGGGTGAACTTTCTTGGGGTTCTGGATTTCAAGTGTTGGCTTGAGACTGTGGGAATGGCGTTTATACTCTGTGAGGGAGGTGACTTGGAGCTTGCTCTTGATCAAGGCATAAATCAGTGAGGGTGAAATGTCAGAACTTCTCTGGCACACCCTAGAGGAATTCTCAAGCATGAGAATATTGAAGTGAATCTATTATGTATAGGATTCTAAGTCAGCCTGGACCATACTGAATGTTAAGTACCAGGAGGGCATTCTCTTCACTCCGGCAGTAAATCATGGCTTTGTGGTAGGGGGGGTCTCAGAATCTGATAAGCTCAGAGTGGCTTTCCTCTGTAGGCAAGAAAGAAAACTGGGGAACACTGCAATAGTGTTTTTTTTATTTGTTCTGTTTTTTATTTTAGGCTAAATAAGAATAATGAGATCATGGAAGGTAGAGAACTTCTAACGACACTTAAAACAGTGACTAGATGGGATTCAGGGTTTGAGTGGTAATAATTAGCAATAGAGGTGGCATGATGTTTAGTGTTTTCAACAGCAAGGACTTGGTAGTAGCTGATTAATCCAAATGTTCTTAGAAATGAAATAGGAAGGTTGGTGAGGTGTTTCACATATTTAAGGTGATATTTGATTCTTAATGGTGAAATGATGTCTATCATGGTAGGAAAGACAAAATGAAAGGCATAGACAGCTGTAGAACAGACTTTCATACTCATACTAATATTATAAACCAACAGCAATATTGACTCCCTATGGGAATTGCAGAGATCATACACACCCTCGGAGTGATGAAAAATGCAGGAATGTTGATTCCCCTGACACCCTCATTTAACTAATTGTTTGGCTAGCCCAAATGAGTCCTGAAACATAACTACAGGATTTAGCCATACTTCCCAAACTGCAACCTGCACAATGTATATTCTGTTTGAGTAGGTCTAGGATGAAGTCTCAGTTTGTGCATTTCTAACATGATCCCGGGAGAGTCAAAAGTTACATTGACTAATTGCCAATTATATTTTGAAAAGCAAGAGATTATAGCAGATTTAATCTATTAGGGATGCTGATTGTTGCTGCGGTCCTGGTTAGATTTTCATCATCAGTGAAAATCAGTATAGCCTAGAGTTATTTTGTTCCTGTTCAGATCACTAAAAATAAGAAAGAGCTGACCTTCATATGACAGATATAGTATTCCATGCTGGTCTGCTCTAATGATAATCTTGTTCTCATTTTATTTGATAAGCAAGTGGTAAGAAGTGGCATAGATGCCATGTAAAATCCAGAAGTGAGAGATAATTCATATTCATTGACTTACTAAATATCTTAACTTTGCCATAAAGTCCCCTACAAATATGTCTTCTAACCAAGTAATTCATTTTACTGCAAAGGAAGAGGGTTACTGAGGTTACCCCCATTGTATCAATGACTTTTCCTCATATCCTGTCACACAGAAACAACTGCCTTAATAAAATGGTAGACTTGCCTACTGAAGGCAGTTGCAGAATCATCTTGGAGACAACACTTTGCAAAGATGACTTTTTTCACACAACCAAGTTGAGTAGGTGTTGGCATGTGCACCCTCACTATTACTTCAAATAAATTACTGGAAGAATTTTTGCTTTCTATCAGTAAGACCTTAGTTCTTTGACATTCCAATGCCTAAGGAAGAAAGATTTCAGTTAAATTGGAGTCCTTTTGATTTCCTTGATTCCAATTACTGAAGGGAGAGTGGGTTGCTGCAAAACAATAGTGGTAAGGAGAAGTAGGTGGAACAAAGGATACTCAAAAGGGCAGCTCTTATTATTTTCTTGTCCAATAGACCTAACCAATAGATACTAAAATAATGAAGTTTTGGGTCAACCATCATGTAAAGAAACTGGTCCAGCCAAGTTACTAGCAGTGGGTAAGGAGAGCATGGAAAGGGGAGAGGTGGTTTAGAAGCCGTGATTGTTAACCTAGGCTTCATGTCTGGTTACAGGAGAAGGGCTCGTCACAGCTATGATCCATGTCATTTCATTGTTGATTTTCCCTTCTTTTTCCCTGTTCCCTCATATGAAAAGTGTTAATGGTAGCTGAAATTATTGGCCAGAATTGGAATGCGACAAAATTGGTATTACTTTGTGACAGCACACTAGCTGTTAAGACTTGGTATGTTGCCAGTGTTGTGGATGATTTTTTTTTTTTCTTCAGAACAAATGACAAAAATGTCTCCTGATGGAGATAAGTGATGAAATGATCATGATGCTTTTCTCCTTGCCCCTTTGATATATTCTGTGCTCTAGCGGACTTGTCTTCATGAGCAACATCCACATGGGCCCTTTTCCTTGGGATTTTCTTGGCTCCCCAAGTAAAAGGCACTCTCAGGAGATCAGAGAGTGGGAGGAGAATGAGGTTGAAGTATTTATTTTCCTGGTTCCTTTCATTCCAGGAATGCTATGCTTTGGCTGCTCTCCTAATCAAAAATCACAGCTCCCATTACATGGCCCTCTCCTGCAGATTCTGGTACATGTACCTTCTTCTTACCTCTTCAGACAAGTTGCTATAGGCTCCCTGCTGTAGCCTGTTCTTATAAGTTTCATCAAATCTTTTGGGTTTCCCTTAAATTGTGCTATAAATTGTTCCTTTATTAAACTCATTTCAAATATGCAACTAGATTGTGTTCTGTGTTTCTTGCTAGGACCCTAAGTGGTATACCATGAGAGCCAAATTTGAACATCAGATTAGAATGATCTGACACAGTGACAAAGCTACAAACAAAAGGGAACCTAGGTTGATCCTTGAATTACCTCCTGAGCAAGTTGCCTCTTCTCCCTAGGCTCACCAGGCTGTATTATGAAATAGAAATACTTTTCTATCTCTTTGAGCCACTGTATTTTTTAATATCTTAGTCATAACTGCTTAACCTTTGCACTAATTTATATACCTACTGTGTGTCCAGCACTGAGCTAAGGGATTTACATGGAATTTCTCATTTAATCCTTATAAAATCCTAAGTGGTTGACATTACTAAACACATTTTAAAAATGAGAAAATTGATTTTCACAAGAATGAGTAATTGGTCCAAGTTCACAGAGCTAAGAAGTGACTGAGTTGGGAATTGAATGGAAACTTATTTTATACCAAAGGTGTAATCTTTATTCTACAGTGTATCACTTCCTTAAATAGGTTTGCTTAGCTCTCTCCAGGTTCCTGTTTCTGTGATCTCCTCAGAACTTAACCTTAATTAACACTTTCCTTTTACCGATTTCACCCAATCTGTGGAATGCTGTGCTCACACAGAATGTCCTGCAAGGAAAGGCCCTAGGAAATACACATTAAGACCTCCCTCCACAGTGAATCTAGCAATGTTTTGTGTAATGCTGATCAAAAATGGAAAGTAATGGAATACTTTTTGTACAGGACTTTTAAGCTCTTCATCAAACTTATCTACTCTCCTATAAAGAAAAGAGTCAATGATGAGACAAACTGGAATCAGATTAAGACAGTTATCAAGGGTCTACATCATTTGCCTGAGCAAATGTGAAGGAAAAACAGAAGGAGTTTCTGTTAAGATTGACAGAGGTTTTTAAGTTGCCAACAGCATCCTAATCCTTGAAATGTTTGATGTAAGAAAAAAATATATGCTGGCAAAATTATTTGCTTTACATTTCAAGGGCAACACTATGATAAGTTTTTCAGTTAGTACAGGCCTAAATCATTGGAAAGTCTCATAAACATAGCATTAGAGTGCTTTGAATCAGATTTTCACACTCTTTTTCCTCCTGTATGCTCTCTTCTTCTTCTTTACCATCTCCTCTTAAGTGTCCTCCAACAGTGTCTACAATTAGTGTGCATTTCTGGAACCAATCGAGAATATTGATATGGTACCTGCTTCAGGATTTGTGGAGCTGCCGTTCCTGTCAAATTTGGGGATTTAGAAATGCAAGTGTGTATGCAATTATGTTCTTAGGAATTATACAAAAAATAGTCAAAGAGGAAGTAGAGATCATTATTCAGAGTCTATACTCTCTGTTCTGTATGGCCTCACAATGTAAGTTTGGGAGAGGGGAGATGATAAGAGTTTCTATCCACGTCTTATAGGAAAGATGCCTCCATGCTTTCACAAATTAGAAAATCCCCAGGAAAATATAGGTCTGTCCAACCTAAAGAATTATTCTTTCCTAAATTTATAGCTGATGTAGAGTGGCAAAATACATTTTAGAAACTACAACTGTTCCTACCCTACGCTATAGGAACTTGAATTAGAAAGTCTGGATTCTGATCCAAACTTGATCTCCAAAGAGTTTTGTGACCCCTCTAAATATCATTCTCTTGGACTAGTATAGAGGTGTGAAAAGCCTTCACAAGGTAAGTTCTTACCCAAATGGAAGCATGGCACAGTACCTGTGGAGACTTGCTTTAGAGTCAGAATATGTAGGTTAAATGTTTGCCCTGACAGTTACTACTATGACATGTTCACATACTTATCCTTTATCAATTTATCTTTACCAAGCATGTCCTCTTGCTATCACTAACAAAATGTTTTGACACATAGAATTAAAAAAAAAAAATAATGCATCTCTCAACAAGGACTTCAGGATATTACCTTGTTTTAGGTCATTTAGATTTTCACAAATATTCCATGTGCTTACTTTATGGCAGATATCAAGCTAGATATTGGTCTGTCCAACTTGTTGAGTAATTAGATCGAAAGTCTGAAATAATCAGATATTTAGCACATTTCCATGTGTGTGCTGGACATTTGAAAGTGTTTGCTGAAAAGATGTAGATTTTGATACACACTGGAGGAAGAGTACATTTGCATTTCCAATATTGTTTTTCTTTTACTTTTATAGTGAATAACTTGATATAATAGCTTCAATTATTTAATAGTATCATTAAGCTCTAGAAATTTTTAAAGTGAAATTTAGCAATTAAATTGACTCTCTGAGGTTGTGCTCTTTAGAAGTTGTGTTCGGATTATATGTGAAAATGTCCAGAATTTCCATTGGCCCAGTATCTGCCTAGAGAGTGTCAAGTTGCTTCTTTCTAATATTGATAAGAGGCATTAAAGAATCATGTTTTAACTGCTTTTATCTATCTCATTATATATTACTCACAGATGTCCTATGAGAAAATTACTATTATTTGCTTTATTTTATATATATGGAGGTAGTTTTAGACAAGTTGAAACTAAGTTCACACTTAGCTAGTGAATGGCAGAGCTGGATTTCATACGCAGGCTCCCCCACCCTAAATCCATTATTCTGTCCTTTATATCATGTCTGTCTGACTTCAATTTCTCCCATTTGCTGCTCCACTGATGCATTTCAACACACCAGAGATTCATAAACATCTAATTTCTTACTTTCAGATTTTGAATTTTATTTATACTCTGTTCATTTTTTGGCTACCTGTAGAATTGTTTTAAGTTTGTCAGATTTGTGTGCTGTGTATCAGATTAAAGTCTCCCAGAGAAGATTGTTGGTGGTAGTGTAATCCTCTTGGAACTAAATATAGGCTATTTGTTGGCTGGGGTGAAATTATCAACACTAACAATGGGAGAAAGTGAAGAATATGTGTAGAATTAATTTCCAACATAGAAGCGTTATCATTTCTTGAGTATATATGGTGTGCTGAACAATTTATACATGTTACCTCAGTTAATGATAACAGCATCTTTTGTATTGGTGATATTACCTCTAATATATAAAGAGCTTAAAGAGAAATCAACAACAAAACCTGGACACACAGGTTAGTGGCTTGCTCAAAGTCACATAGTAAATAGAACCAGGACTCACATTTTATATATTTCCAAAGTTTATGCTCTTTGCATTTATTTTCTAATAATGTTATAATACTTATTACATAAACAAAAAGCATGTGAAATATTTGAAAAATGTGATGCATGTTAATAAATTAATACCCTTGAACCCATCACCCAAACTAAAACTAGAATATTATTAATAACTGTTTCTTACTGTAAGCCCTTCTTTATCAATCCATCCCCCCTACAGAGAGTTAATTGCTATTATGAATTTAGTGTTTTTCGTTCTTTTGATTTTTCAAAACCTTTAAAAAACTGTATCTTCACATGTTTGTATATCTTTAGGAAAGTTATTGTTTAGTTGTGCTTTTTTGTAGATTTATAAATACGGTGTCAGCATGAATATAATATTTTATGATAGATTAGATTTTTGAGCAGTAAAGTTCTATTATATTTCCCCTTTTGTAGCGTTTACTTCTCTGACCCACGGATCTTGGGCTTATCCATATGACTTACTTTGAGGAATAGAAAGTTAAAGGACTCAAAATAAATTGGGAATTTAATATTCTAGACACAAGTATTTCAGAAAAGAAAGATCCTCTGGGAAGCTAAGGGCATTGTCCCTCAACACTCTCAGCAAGAATCAAGATAGAGAAGAGCTATCATGAAGAGATTTCTGGGTTTGGCTTTTATCAATAATGGCATGAAATCCAGCAAAATTCACATAAGGTCCAAAAAGTTTTTTGTGAAAACTATATATCAACAAAAACGTTATCATTTTGAAAAGAGACTGTTGGACTTCAAAAGTTCTATTTTTAGGCAATAGGTTTTAAGTATGCACATTTTATGAAAAAAGAAGGGATGAATTGGAAAAGAAAACTAGGATCCCATAAGGAAAAGCCAAAAGCTATGGAGAATTATTCTGAGGCCCTGAAATCTTATCAAGAGATTTCCAACTTTTGCACAACTAGAGTTCAGAATTGCTATGGACCAGTGATGCTACTGTGCCTCCAGTTTTCTCCCCTTCTATTAATATTAACTGCCGCTGGTATCATTACCCCATTCCTGTTCCATCATTGTACCTTGGGCTTGTGGAGGCCCAAGGCCTCCTTTGGTTTTACAGGTCCCACATATGACAAATGCCTCTCAAGCAGCTGTATTTAAGAAGCTATAACCAAAGAGCCTCAAGCATGCCTGGACCTGATTTTGATCACAATATTCTGGATTTTGAGCTTATGGTGCATTGAATGAGACTCTGGAATACTTGGACGGGATGGGGGTGTGGGGGGTGGGACGGGAAATGAATGTAATTTGATAGTGAAATAGCTGTGAATAATTGAGAGTCAGAGGGTAAAAACTGGTCGGCAGCCTTTTAGATAGCATCCCAAGTTCCCCCCTGCCTCCTGGTATTCACAGTCATTGGTAATCACCTCCCCTTCAATAATTTGCTTCTTACTAGCAGAATTTGTCAATATTGAGGAGATGCCACTTCCATATTTAGGTTACAAAAGCTTTTGTATGCCATCTTCCTAGTAGACTCTCTCTCTTGCCTTTTTGGCTCATATGCTTTTATGTAGCAATCCTCCGTGTTTAAAAGTGCCACATGGTAAGGCACTGAGGATGGCTCTCAGCCAAAAGATAGTGAGAAACTAAAGGCCTCAGCCCCAACAGCTCATGAGCAACTGAATTCTTGCAGCTACCACTTGGCTTTGGCAGCAATTCTTGCCTCAGTTGAACCTGAGCAAGCAGGCTTGAGAGAGATTGTAGCTAACACGTCTGGATTCCTGACAAAAACAAATAGGAAATAGTAAATGTGTTGTTTCAAGCCACAAAATTTTGGAGTAAATTGTTACATAGTACTAGTTAATTAATACTAAGATACTGTTACTATAAGATAATATACACAACTAATAATATTGCAGAGCAAATTTCCAATTTTTAAAGTATTTTTTGGCCTCATAGATTCTTCTTTTTTGTACAACATAGGTGTTACTAAAAGGTTAAGTAGTTAAATGAGATTCACACAAATTATAGAGCTGAAGCACATTTAGTTTTGGTAATCATTCAAAAGATACAAGGAGATAATCAGGAACAAAGAAAGCATATTTTTCTGGAGGAGGCAGAAATTATTAGAGCCACCTAACAAAACTGTCCTCTCTCTTGTCTATTAAAACATGAGTTATTGTTGGAATGCATGTGGTACACTCTTTGCGAAGGGAGTGCTTCACTTTTGGAACATCTCTGTTTTATGCTTTTAAGTATAGCACATACAAGGCAACCCCTCTTCTATATCCAGCTATTTGTATATATATATATCCATAAATTCTATGTTTATTTAAAATAAGCAATCTTTAAAGACCAAATATACATTGATAAAATTATGCTGTAAGTAAGGACTCTCTATTTTGCTAATAAATCATTAGCACAAGGAACTCTGATCACTAGTAAACTTACAGGGAGCACTAGTTAAAGTTCTTCATTCTCCTTAATATGCCTGTGGGTAGAAAGTAAGTGATAGAGGTGCTGTTAACCCACACCTTCCCACTATCATTTTCCTCTTAGTTGTTCACATTGAACTATTTTTGGCCAGTGATAACCCCACCAAGTGAGTTATATTTAGCCTTTGACTCCTCCTCAAACTTTTTATTTTTTTCGGCTCTCATATATATTTTTCCATTTAAAATTTTTGTTTTTTAATATGCCTTTAAAAAATCTCACTTTTTTTTTGATCACATCGTTTATTCCTTCAAATATTTTGTTATATTGACTTTAAATTCTGTATTTATTAATTCAGGTTTCTTTGATTGTGAAAATGTTTTTTGATATTTGTTTTGAAAGCCTAAGAGCCTAAGTTGAGAATAATTTCCTCTAGAAAGGAAAGTCCCTCTCCTCTCCTCTTTCCCTGTCCTACTCTTTTGTGCTCTGGCCTCCCCTCCCCTCCCCTCATGCCTCTCCTCCTCCCTCCTCTCCTCCTCCCTCTCCCCTCCCCTCTCCTCCTTCCCTTCTCTCCCCTTCACTTCTCTTCATTTTTGGCCCTCTGGAGATTTCCCTTCCTTTATGAAAGTTTAATGATATCATAAAAATATCATTTTATGCATACTTTTGGATGTGGAAATTCAATGTTTTTTTTACTATAAGAAATTTCAAAACAAATGTCAATTTACTTTGTGTTAAATACTGGACTATTGAGTATGTTTTTGTTAAAATAAAATGATCTAGAGCTAAAAAAAGTAAACTATTATTGTTTAAAATCCACTGTAACAGACATTTTTCATATTAACAAATGTCTTCTGATGGAAAGATTGAAGAATAGAGCCTAAAGTCAAATTATATGATGCTCAATTTTCATTTCTAAATTTACTTGTGTTATCTTTCCACCTTTGTGGTTTGGTTTTTAGGCTTCTGAATTAGCTTTAATTTCCCATGGTCAAGATTTTGACACAACTTTAAAATATCAAAACTACTACCTCCCTTCACTTTCGTTTTTCTTTATTGTTCCCTTTCTGAGCTGATAAGCACAGTGTGGGAAAAAGGAGTTTATATAAGCTCCAGATTTTTCTATTAAATAGTGTTTTTCTTTCCACAGTTTAAGAAGCAGTAAGATCCTACTTTTGAATTTTCTGCTTTTCAGAAAGTTTCTTTCTTCCCACAGGGTTTGGCGGAAACCCTCTTAAACATCAGAAGTCTTTACTTCAGTGAAAAGATTAAAGGGAAAGAAGGATGTCAAAGGTTTCTCATAATAAATAACATTCCTCCAATGGTGAAGATAGTCATAATCCAGGATAAAAGGGCTATGAGTGGAATAAAGATGTTTGTATTTATTAATATTGTAGAACTGTTTTGGTCATTGCCTATGACTTCTAATGTAGCATTTTTTGAGGGGGTGAAGCCGTATGCTTAGATGTTTTGTATGTAGTGTTTAGGTTGTACTGGATTATATATACAAAGACTGTGATCAGAGGGGCCTCTTCTTCCATGCTTTCAATTTTTTTAAATTTTTAAGTTTTTTATTATTTTTTTAAAAGATACTTAGATTCTGTAAATGTTACATAACAAATGTAGGGGATTCCCATATACCTCACTCCCTACCCCTCCCACACTTTCCCACATTAACAACATCCTTCATTGCGATATTCATTGCAATTGATGAACACATTTTGAAGCATTGCCACTAAAGTTTACATTGTAGTTTCCACTCTTTCCCATCCAACTCTGTAGGTTATGACAAGATGTATAATGGCCTGTATCTGTTGTTGCAGTGTCATTCAGGACAATTCCCAAGTCCTTGAAAATGCCCCTGCATTATACAATATGACTGAACATATAAGACAATAGAACTTAGAGTAATGAAAGGCAAAATGTCAAAAAAAACCTTTTTAATCATTTTTCATTAGTTTTCATTATCCCAATTTTTTTTACTTTTATTTAAAAAATTGCTTGTATTTTATTTCTTATTTTAAAACTCATTATTTCATTTTCTCATTAATTGTATTTGGCTAGTTGATTGCTTCATTTTTGAAGAAGTTTTGGATCACAGAAAGGTTACAACTGTTGGCGGGGGAGACTCACCTGGGCAGGATGTCAGGGATGGGGGACACATGGGGGGAAGCTCATCTGGGCATATATATAAGACATGTAAATGTGTTCAAATGTTCAAGGGTCATTGTCACAGTGAGTGGAGATTCACACAATAACTGAAGGAATATCAAATTTCCATCCTGGGGAGCTCTGCCACATTGTCTAATATTCTTCCATGTTTTAAAATAAATCTGAAAAAACTTTTGGCATATATTTCTGTTCCCACAATGAATATCTCAAAATGATCGAATGAAAGAAAGGAAACACAATTGATAGTCCAAGTTAAGGGGAAAACAATAATGGCACCATTTCAGTTCCACAGGATGCTGGATATTTTTTTTTTTCATTTAAAATTGTGTATTATTAGATTTAATATTATCTCTGAAGGAATTCCAAGTTGTGAATTTTTTTGCTATTGTTTTTGGGATAGCCTGTATTTGAAGAGCACTGACCTGATATTCAGAAGGCTTTAGAAATTGAATTTTACTATCTGTTAAAAGAGAGCATTTGTAGTAACTTGAACACATATGCAAATAACTCTGGGTCTTATATATCCCCATCACAAATGATAATATCAATTTTTGTTTCTTTGAAAGCATACTTATAATGGGAGATAAAGTTAAGAAATCACAAGGCAAGAGCATGTAACACTATAAATAAAAACTCACTTTTTTGCATGTTTAATTTAAATAAAGGGCATCTTCAGAATTTTTTAAAATTTATTTTAACATATGAGATTTTTAAATATTTTAAGTGAACAAAGATATGAATGAATCATCATGTTACATCCGTAAGCCACAAAATAGTTAATGGATAAATAGTCTACTTTAAGATTAATATACTTTCAATAAGCTCAATAGAGATTTTCTTGTTATTTCTAATGTCATTCATGGCAGACACCTTAACATTAAAGCAGTTTCTTTGTCTTTGCCAAATTTATTTAGATTCCCATACTTATTGAATTAGTTTTCTACTGCTATGTAAAAAGTTACCCCAGAACTTTGTGGCTTCAAACACCACTACTAATTACCTTAACATTTCTGTGGGTCAGGAATCTGGCCACAGGTCAATGGTGTCCTCAGGGCGTCTTACAGTACTGCAGTCAAACTGCTTCCAGGGTCGCAATAAACTTAAGCCTTGACAACACAAGGATCTGCCTCCAAAGTCATGTGGTTGTTGACAGGATTCAGTTTCTTGGATTCAGGACTTCAGTTCTTCAATGCCTGTTGCCCAGAAGCTGCCCTCAGTTCCTTGCCATGCAGGTCTCTCCACGGGTGCTCACAACATGGCAACTTGCTGCATCAAATAAAGTAAGCGAGAAGTAACAGAGAGTGTGCATGAGTGAGATGGAAGTCACATTCTTTTGTAACCTGATATTAGAAATTACACCCCATCCTCTCTGCCATATTCTGTTTGAAATAAGTCACTAGGTCCAGTTCACACTCAAGGGGAGGCAGTTGCACAGAGATATAAGTATCAAGAGGCTGGCATACCTGGATACTTTGATACTTGAGCAGGCATTTCATATGGTTTTAAATCTTTAAATCACAACACAGTTTGGATTGGCATAAATACTAGACATTTTGATAAAAATGAAACTAATAACCCAGATGTCCCCAAATTAATAGAATGTGTACCATGTTTCTTCTTTTGAGGGATGAGAATTAGGGAGTACATTATTATTATGGATAAAGGAATGGAACAAATTATCCTGCCAGAAAGAATAATCATAAATACCAATTTTTCTGAATACATGTATGAAAAATTAAATCTCTCAGAAAAACAGAAAGGAATATTATCTGAATCTTTTGCTATACTTTATATATATAGTGGGAAAAAACTACTTTAAATGTCAGATAACTTTGATTAATATTTTAATTATGATAGACTTAATCTGATTATATAATGAAGAACTGAAAATTAATACTAACCTGAATTTGATATCTATGTGATACTTACGCATATACATACATATAGCATATATATAATGTTTAAATATTCTTAAAATAGAAAAAAATATAAGAATTTCAAGCAAGAACCCAATAGCCTACTGTGAAATTCAGATTTAATGATCTATATAATTGAATTAAAAGTGAAGTTTGGAGAGACTTTTAGTAATGTTGGTAGAGAGAAATGATCTTTGGAGCAATTCTACAGATAATAATTATGAAAATTCCCTAAATATTGTGGAAATCATCCAAAATCAGCAGTAAGAAAGTGGAAAGTTATCTTTCAAAAACTGTAATTGTAAATATTAAAAATCCTGAAGTTTTCATTTCTGGCCTAAGCCAGAGTATTGGCTTTGTAGCCAATACTCATGACTTTGGAAGTTGAAAACTGAAGCAGAAATCTTAGCCATACTTGTTCAATGTACCAAAGGAAAAACAGAGTTTAAAATCTGATAATCTATAAATTGAAAGGGAAGATCCTGGCAGCAAAAGGACTACAGAAAGAGTAAAACATATAGTATAAATATAAAACTCTGTTCATACAACTGGCTGAGAGATAAACTAGGCACGTGTGGTAAATACGAAGGGGCATCTGTTGAAAAAGTAGGTAGGAACTGAATTATAATCTATTCTTGAATGACAGAACTGCATCAAGCAATATTTGTGGGTTTTCTGCTCACTAATCTCTAGCTTAGCAGAAAGCTGAAGTCTTGCATGCTTTAATTGCCACAGGATAGAGTTCAAGGCCAGTAAAGCAGCTGAGAATTAATAATAAACTCTTAGAAACAAAGAAACCAAAGAGAAGGTGATACTCCAAATCTCGAGTATAATCTCTGCTCAAAATTTTGGCTGGCACAAAATTACAGAGTCCAGATTGAAAATAAGAAGTTGAAAGCCATTAGAAGAAAGAAGAGGTATTTGATAGTGGATGGGGGCACAAATCTTTCAGATTGTTTTCAGGTGATTCAATTTTTACTAGAATAAGAAAGCATCACTCTTTACAGGAATACAAGAGGACTTAGGGACAAAAAAAGTTATTATCAATAATGTCCAGTTTTCTTCCAAAAATTTCTAGACAAGCAAATAAAGAACACGATGTACCAGATTCTGGATTGATCAGATGAAATCTTTAAAGTACATGTTATAAGGGCATTCCAAGAAATGAATAAAAATGTATACTAAGAACTAAAAAATATTAAAGAAGGTTTAGAATTTATCAGAGTGCCTATATATAAGTTGACTCAGTGAAGAGTGCTTGCAGCATTATGTAATATTTATCATCCTATAGGTGACTTACTCTGTTTCTGAATGTATTTTCCTCCCTGAATTAAATTAATGAAGTATTAAAATTTTTAAAATACAATTTTATTTTAGAAGGTACATCTTATCTATCCTTTTTACATATTTCTGAGTGAAATAAATCCATTCATTTGAACTCAGTGTTCCAAGTTACCAGAATTTGCTTTAGGCATTCCTGTAGGAAAAAAAATCCGTAAGCTGGAGCTCTTTACTTTGTCCTCCATTTTGCATTATTTCTCATTATTTTTTCCCCCTGTGCATTCTGATCTCATTTCTTTGTAATTCATATCATCTTGCTTTGGTATTTTGAATCAATTACATACACCAGAAAATAAGACCTACAAAAATTTTCACTCTCCATGTTGCAGCCTTGGAATTGACTCTAATTTTATTCAAGAATCTGTAAACAAAAATACACATTTGCAAAAGATAATTGGACATTTTAATTCCTCTTCAGTAAGCTTAAATGTCAGACCTTATTATTGTTTTCAAGAGTTCTATACACAGATTTAAAATAAAAATCTCTAACCATTTAATTCTGGATTGAACTGCTGATGTACAAAATTGTTTTTGAATAGATATCTCCTCTTAAAACCAAACAATATAATTAATTTAATTTGATGGAATATTTTCAGTATGGAAAATTGTTTATTTTTCCTTAGTATGTTTGATTAGTTAACAACTTTTAAAGATTATTTATCTCTTAAACAAACATAAAAATGTTACTTAGTAATCATTGTGAGTTTTTGATAGTCAGATATTTTCTGTTCTCTGTTTTAATTTGTTAAGCTGCTTAAAGCAGTACTATAAAATGGGTTGGCTTTTACAATGAAAATTTACACAGTTTTGAGGCTTACAAGCTCACAGTTTTGAGACTAAGAAAAATGTCCAAGGCATCATTAAGACAATGCTTTCTTCCTAAAGATGGGCTGCCAGTGATCCTGGACTCCTTTGTTGCATGGCAAGGCATATGGTGGCATCTGCTAGACTCTCCTTTCTCTTCTGGGTTTCATTGCTTTTCAGCTTCTTCCTCCCATGGCTTTTTTCTCTCTGTATTCATCCCATTTATAAAGGAATCCAGTAAGAAGATTAAAACCCACCCTAAGCCACACCTTAACTCATGAAAATGTCCTTACAATTGGTTTAAACCTACAAGAATGGATTAATTTTAAGAACATGATTTTCTGGTGTATATACAGTTTCAAACCATTGCATCCCTCTTTTCATCTTTCTTACTTACTCTCTCTTACCCCTCCTCCCTCATATCTTCCTTCATTTCCTCTATTTCTTTTATCTTTCCTTTCCTTTTATTCACTCCTTTAACAAATAATCACTAATGCCAAATGCAGCAGGCATTATGTTATGCATTAGACATTTAGTTTTCTATTGCAGAACAGTGAATAGGAGGGGATAAACACAATTTGGGTGATATGGTTGTGCTGAGTCGGTATGAAAAAAAATACTATGTGGTGAAAATAAAATTCATATTGTATAACATATGAGGGAAAACCCAGAGCACCTGTAGGAACAAATTCATCATTGAACTATTTGCTGCCATTTCTCATATACCTTTCTCTATGAGGATATAACATGGCTTAGTCTGGAGTCAGTATTTATTGGTAGCTAATGTGTATCCTAAGCGACAACTGACAAGTCAGACAGTGATTAGTAAGAATGACTACTGAACCCAAGAAGACTTACAGGTTAGAAAAAACAATTGGGAGACAATTCTTCCTGGGTTAATTCTTATATTTCTGCAAGTCTTGCAAGTGAGGCCCTCACTGTGCTTTGTTCTAGACTATCTTTTCAAGAATATTAGTAGAGAAAATCACCTTGGAATGTAGAAATAGTGTCTTTTTCTAGAATGAAGGGCTTGTTTGCTTACAGTCTTAGAAGGTAGAAATAGTATATCCAGAACAAACTGTAGGCATGTTTATTTTCCGTTCTAAAAGAGCTGGGTTCCCTAAGCTCTGAAATCCTTCCAGTGATTCTAACTACTACAGGGTACAGGCATCCATCTGAGACCATCTGTGTTGCTATGTGGGACTTCAGAGCAAGAGGAAATGATTATGATGATGTTGATACTGCCTGCAGTGCCATGGATAATAAAGTCCTTTGTCTCTGATTCAGGAGTTTCATATCTTCTAGCATTATTAGTTAAGATTGTGAAAGGCTAACTTGTCAGCTTGCAAATACAGTAAAATTGTAGAACTTTCACTTTTCTGGAATATCTTGATGAAAATTAAGAGATGAATGAAAATATTAATGAAATTATTCCAAATCCAAATAATAAAAATATGGCTACTAAAACTCTACAAAATCAGAAATAACAAAATTGTAGGAATCAGATTTTTTATGATGCAGAGAATAAACTGGACTTTGGATTCCATTTCTCCCACTGAATGAAGTGTGTTTGTGTACATGTGTATCTCTGTATGGTGTGAGGAAGGAAAGAGAGAGAGAGGAGGGACAGATTCAGCCATCTTATGCCTTGCACAGTGTGCCTCAGACTTGTTTCAGAAAATCCTTATCGTTACATAATAGAACTCTAGAAGTAAAGAGAACCAATTTTTACTAGAATTACATGAAAGAAGTTTTAAAATGTTACTTATTTTCTTTTTTGGCTAGGAAACATTACACAATACCATTGAAGAGATTATCCTGTAGAAGGGAAGTTTTCCTACAATCTCTAGTTTGGCAAGTCTCCATTCGGCCTGTTAGATAACTTTGAGGAAGATTTTCCAGTTATGATTAATGTGGAAAAAAATCAGCATCTTCTGAGATATAAGGTCTCAGTTATGGAGAAATGTGGAGTAAGAATTGGAGTCCATGACCGAATTGACTGAAATGACAAGGCAAGGTTAAAGTGGATGAAGATTGTGCTGACTTTAGGAATATATATTGATAACCGGAGATTTTTTTTTATTATGGAGTTTGATTTGGTTCTGAATTTACAAGACTGCCATTATGCACTTTTATATTCCTTCACTATATACTGAAACTTTGGAATGATGAAGCCAGAAATAGGTTTCGGGGCATGGGGATTAACATAACATTTATAAACAGCAACAAGTAGTTTTGATTGATGATGCCCAGGGGAAGCTGCTAAAGGTGATACTTGTGCTCTAGTCAAGCAGATTAGATCTGTTGAGAAGGAGGAAAAATAGGAAAGAAACAGGAAGAGGAACTAGCCTCCATGCAAATGTTAAAATTTTGACTTAACTGTAGGCAGATACACTTAGGCCACCATTTGACTTTGGGTTTGGTGTGTGCTATGCTTTGGCCAATGTAAAGCGAGTACTTGTGGTACACACCACATCTGAACAGAAGCTTTTATTTGGTTGTATAATTTGGCTTTGAAACATTGAAACACACTCTAAGACAGTTGTTCCGTGACTCCTTTGCGAGTCAGGTGAAAACCATGGACCCCTTACTAAGTCCACATTACACTATGCATAATTTAATTAATATATAACACTTGCACTGCCATGTCCCTACAAGATAATGTTTTTTTGAATTTCAGTTCAAGCTCACAGACTTCTTGTTAAGAAACCCTGCTCTAAGCTCTCTAAGGTCTAGAGGAACTATGGAGAAATAGACTTAGAAACATTAAGTCACTCACAGCAAAATGAAATATGGCCACATTTTTGAACACCTGTCAGGATGGAAACCAGCAGCTTCCCTGCACTCATTCTGTCACAGCATGTAAGGTGCATGGAAGGCAACCCACCCTACCCATCTGATCCCTCATCCACCCCAGGTCAAGGCCCTGGACTTCGGTCCACCTTGGCATTAATCAAAACTCCTGTCTAGCAACTCCTGTTCTATATATCTGTCTCCAGGATGGTGTGCTGTTAATCTCTCTCAACCTTCCCCCACCCCATCCATATATATATATATATCCATCTCCACTCTATCTCCATCTATCTATCTCATCTCTAGCTTTAGTTACAGCTCTAGATCTAGCTCTATTCTCCTCCTACCTAGTTCAGGACTTCAGAAAGCCCTCTTGTTGAAGGGCTTTGCTGTCGTGTGTTTTGACAGCCTAGTTGCTGCAGTTGCTGGTTTGACATCACAGGACACTAGACTTCTCTTTCTTCATCCCTCATCTCTACCCCACCTAAATCTATTCTTGTGTAGCTATACCATGGGCAGGATCATCAAGACATAATGGAGACCACCAAGAACATGCAAGTGAAATGGACAGAATTTTTGATGAGAGGAATAAAGATGTTAAAAAATATCCTCAAAAAAGTGATGCCATATAGTGTGGATGTATGTGTGTGTGAGTGTGTGATTGTGTTTGTAAGTATGTACAGGAGTATGTACACACAGGTACTATTCTACAGGAAGTAGAATCAAACTCTCTGAATTCAATTCTTGGCTCCATGATTCCAAGCTTTGGAATTCAAAACATGTTATTCATTATCTCACTCTGAGTTTCCTCATCTGAAAAAATGGAAAGAATAATAGTATGTGTAATAATATACAGTGTATATTAAATAAGTAAATGTATGTAAATCACTTAAGTAGAAACAAACAATAGTAAGCACTTTATTTGTAGAATTTCAAATGATTATTTTGAGATATTTCTCTGTCTCTTGGAAAAGTAATCTTTGGGGGTCATACAAACCCATGTGCCTGGTACTGAGCCACTTAATGCACTCACAGAATAGAATCACCACCTATCATGATTTTGGGAACAGACAAAGTCACCCATAGAAATCCAGGGTTTGGGTACCATGTTGTATTCCAGGGAGACATAGATCAGGTTGTAAACTTATTTACCTGGAGGTTTTCAACCAACATATTATCCAGTGTAAAGGAGATACATTTGGAAGGAATATACTCTGTTTGCTAAGTATTCCTCAGGAAGCTGCAGGATTTGACCATGGATTTTTGGGATTTGAGATCATAACTAGCAAGGCCCTCAAAAGTGACATGACTAACAATTATGAATGTTCCTCTTTATGTTACCATCCAGCCCACATTCTATAAGGGGATTATGAAAACCTGCCAAGTGCATTACTGGCTTAGAAATATATCATTCTAAAGGGTGATGTGAGTGCAGCAAGAAAAGCACTTTCATACATTACTGGTGTAAGTGAACATGGCTTAAAACTTTTTGGAAAGTAATTTGGCAACATGAATCAAAGATCTTAATTATTCATACTGCATACATTCTACTTCTATAAATATGTTCTAAGGAAATAACCAGAGAAATTGACAACTATATTCATAATAATATTATTTATAAAAGCAAAATAGGGGAGGTAAACTCAATGTGTAATCATAGGAATATGGATGAATATATTATGGTACAGTCAAAGATGAAATGTTTTGCAGGGACATAAAAATTGTGATTTGAAAAATTTAATGATATGGGAAAATGCTTATGAAATAATGTTACATGACAAAAAAAAGATTAACAACAAACAAATACCAGCAACTAATTTATATTTAAAATAGTTTATATAGTTTATATGATAAATTAGCCAACATATACAGAGGGAAAAATATTTGAAGGGCATTTAGATATTAAAAGTAATTTTATCTTGGTTCTCAACTTGAGTATTTTTCTTCTTTAGAATCCTTTTTGTTTTTCAAATTTCTTAAACTAGGCATCTAACTCATTTCACATCAGATAAAAAGAAAATTTTTAAAACTTCTGAAGTGTAGATATACAAAACTTATTATATTCTGTTGGAGTATCAGAATACTAATCATATTATAATTTCAAATGATGTTCATCTTCAATAACTCAACCTAATTAAATTCATTTTGCATTTTAGTGAAAATTTCTTCATTAAGTGTTTGATAATCATTCACTTGAAAGTAGTTTACCCAATTGTTTTACATTATGTTTACTGGTCTACAGTTTTCGGCATGTTCCCTCCAACTTAAAAACAAATTGTCATGTCTACTAACACCTTGGTTTCTTCTTTTTTAATTTATTTTTTATTATAGAAGTTGTAGGTTTATAGAAATATCATGCACAAAATATAGAATCTCCAAAAACATACCCCTATTTTAAACCTTTTGTATCTGTGTGATACTTTGCTTAAAATTGTTGAGAGACTATTATTATAATGTACTATCAGCCATAGTTGATAGTTTATATGAATTCACTTTTTGTGTAGTACAGACCTATAGTTTTTCTTGATTCTCTACCCCCACAATTAGCCCCTGGTAGCCTGTAATCTAGTTTCTGACTCTATGACTTTGCCTATTCCAATTATTTCCTATCAATGAGATCATACAATATTTGTTCTTTTGAGCCTGGCTTATTTTACTCAAAATGATGTCTTCAAGGTTCATCCATGTTGTTATATTCATCAGAACTTTATTCCTTTTCATGGTTGAATGATATTTCATTGTACATATATAGTACATTTGGTTCATGCATTCATCTCCTGATGGACACATTGGTTGGTTCCATCTCTTGGTAATAAGGAATAATGCCATTATGAACATCAGTGTGCAAATATATTGTCCAATCCCTGCTTTTAATGCTTTTGGGTATATACCTGTAGCAGTTTGATATTATTGATGAATTTCAAAAGGAAATATTGGATTATGTTTGTAAACTGGTTTTTTCCTCTGGGTGTATTAAAGTGTATTGGATTCAAAGGCATTACTTTTATTTGATTAAATAATAAATAAGGCTTTGATTGGGCCACATCAGTAGGACATTGGAAGAAAACCTAGAGAAGCATCTTCAAGATGTTTTGTTAGTCAATATTTTCTTAGACTTGACAACAAAAACATGAGCAACAAAATAAAAAAGATATAAAGGTACAATACCAAAATTAAAACTTCT
This sequence comes from Dasypus novemcinctus, assembly GCF_030445035.2. Taxonomy (NCBI): domain Eukaryota; kingdom Metazoa; phylum Chordata; class Mammalia; order Cingulata; family Dasypodidae; genus Dasypus; species Dasypus novemcinctus. The sequence continues at coordinate 82,188,284 of NC_080688.1, read as the reverse complement.
GTGCATCAAAGGACTTCATTCCCAGAATGAGAGTACTATTTGGAAATCACGTATTTGATAAGAGTTTAATATCCGGAATGTATAAAAAATGCTTCTACAACTCAGCAACAAAAATACAAACATTCCAATTTAAAACTGGGCAAAATACTTAAATATACATTTCTTCAAAGAAGGTATACAAATGGCAAATAAGCACATGAAAAGATGTTCAACACAATTAGCCACTAGGGAAATGGAAATCAAAACCACTAAGACATAGCATTTTAAACCCACTAGCATGGCTACTATTTATAAAGGGAAAGTAGCAAGTATTGGAGGGGATGTAGGGAAATAGGAACACTCAGTCATTGTTTGTGGGAATGTAAAATGATGCAGATGCTCTGAAAACGTTTGGCAATTCCTCAGGAAGTTAAGTATAGAATTACCATATGACTCAAAAATCCCACTTTTTATGTATTATATTAGTCAGCCAAAGAGGTGCTGACACAAAATACCAGAAATCTGTTAGCTTTTATAAAGAGTATTTATTTTGGGTAGAAGCTCACTTGTATCAGGTCATAATGCATAAGTTACTTCCCTCACCAAAGTCTATTTCCGTGTGTTGGAGCAAGATGGCTGCTGACATCTGTGAGGGTTCAGGCTTCCTGAGTTCCTCTGTTCCTAGGGTTTATTTCTCTCTGGGCTCAGCTGCCTTGCTCCCTCCACAAGGACAGTTGTAGATATCAAGCGACCAGCTCTGTCTCTCTCCCCGGGGCTCACTTCTCTCCAGGCTCAGCTGCTCTGCTCCTCTGTGTGTTTACTTCCTGGGCTCCAGGATCAAAACTCTAACCTTTCTTTTCTGTGGTTTGATTTCTCTGTGAGTCCCCACCCCCAGTAGTTTTATAGTTTTGGTTCTGATATGTAAGTCTGTGACACAATATGAGCTAATTTTTGCAAATATTATGAGGTTGGGGTTCACTTTCTTTCATTTTTTTAATGGACATAACAGTTTTCCTAGCACTGTTTGTTGAGGAGATGACTCTTTCCTCATTGAATGGACTCCATACCCTTATAAAATGTCAGTTGGCCATAGATATGAGGGTTTATTTCTTGACTCTTAATTTGATTCAGTTACTCTATGTGTTTGTCCTTGTGCCAGTATCATGATATTTTGATTGCTGTTGCTTTATAACAATTTTTAAAATCATGAAGTCTGAGTCCTCCAAATTCTTCTTTTCAAGATATTTTTAGGTATTCAGGGACCTTTACCCTTCCATATAATTTGATGATTGAGGGAAACGGACTTGGCCCAGTGGTTAGGGCGTCCGTCTACCACATGGGAGGTCTGTGGTTCAAACCCTGGGCCTCCTTGACCCACGTGGAGCTGGTCCATGCGCAGTGCTGATGCGCGCAAGGAGTGCCCTGCCCCGCAGGGGTGTCTCCCGCATAGGGGAGCCCCACGCTCAAGGAGCGTGCCCCGTAAGGAGAGCCGCCCAGCGTGAAAGAAAGTGCAGCCTGCCCAGGAATGGCACTGCCCACACTTCCTGTGTCACTGACGACAACAGAAGCGGACAAAGAAACAAGACGCAGCAAATAGACACAGAGAACAGACAACCCGGGGGAGGGGGAAATTAAATAAATAAATAAATCTTTAAAAAGAAATTTGATGATTGAATTTTCCATTTCAGCAAAGAAGACTTTTGGAAATTTGATTGGTATTGCATTGAATCTATGGATTGGTTTGGATAGAATTAACTTGTTGACAATGTTTAGACATCCAATCCATGATGTGTTCCACTATTTATTTTGTCTTTTATTGGTGTTTTGCAATTTTCCATGTACAAGTCCTTCACATTCTTGCTTAAATTTATTCCTTCATATTTGATTCTTTTAGTTGCTTATACAGATGGAATTATTTCTTGATCTCAATTTCTGATTGTGATTATTAATTTTAGAAACACTAATGATTTTTGGTTATTGATCTTGTATAGTGCTAGTTTGCTGAATTCATTTATTAGCTCTATGGGCTTTGCTGTGGATTTTTCAGGATGTTCTGTGTATAAAATCATGTCATCTGCAAATAAGGAAAAATTTTTTTGATTGCTTCAACTAGGATGTTTTGTCTACACTCTTCTGACTAGAACAGTGTAGATATTGGGAATCCTTCTCATTCCTGATCTTAAAGGAAATGCTTTCAGTTTTTCACCATTGGTACAATGTTAGCGGTGGGTTTTTCATATATACCTATTATCATGCTGAGGAAGATCCCTTCTGTTCTTATTTCTCTTCATGATTTTATAAAGGAGTGATGCTGGATTTTTTTCTGATACCTTTTCTGCAACAATTGGGATGATCATGTGTTGTTTGTATAAAATATCATGCCATCTACAAATGCAGAAAATTTTTCTTCTTCCTTTCCAATTTGGATGTGTTTTATTGTTTTATTTCTTTTTATTTTATTATTATTATTATTATTTTGCTAAGGTGCTCTGACTGGAACTTCCAGTACAGTGTAGAATATCATTGGTGACAATGGGAATCATTGTTATGTTCCTGATCTTAGAGAGAAAGCTTTCATTTTTTCATCATTAAGCATAGTGTTAGCTCTAGGTTATTCATATATGCCCTTTATCATGCTGAGGAATGCACCCTCTGTTTCTACTTTTTTTTTAACCACCAGTGATGTTGGATTTTGTCAAATATCTTTTCCATGACAATTGAGGTGATCATGTGTTGTATGTTTTGTTTTGTTTTTAATTAGAGTATTGTATTACAATGATTCATTTCCTTATGTTGAATCACCCTTGACTAGCTGGAATAAATGCTACTTGGTCACAGTGTATAATTTTTTCAATGTGCTGTTGGATTCAGTGTGGTAGTATTTTGTTGAGGATATTTACATTTATTGTCATAACTTTCTTTTCTTATATTATCTTTATTTTTCCTTGTTATTATGGTGATTTTGGCCTCATAGAATGAATTAGGAACTGTTCCCCATTCAATTTTTTTGGAAGAGATTAAACAGGATTGGTGTTAATTCTTGAGACGTTTGTTGAAATTCCCCAGCAAAGTCATTTGACTTTTCTTCTGCAAGGTTTTTGCTTCAATCTCTTTATGTGTTATTATTATGTTGAGATCTTCTATTTCTCTTCAGCTAGTGTAGGTAGTAGCAATTCCTTTGCTGCATTATGCCTGTATTGAAATATTGTGTTTTTGTTTTTATTAGCCTGACAATATTTCCTAATTTCTCTTGTGAATTCTTTGATATATTGGTTATTTAAGAGTGTGTTATTCAATTTCCACATATTTGAGAATTTTCCAATTCTCCCTCTGTTATTGATTTCCAGATTCATTCCATTGTGGTTAGATAAGATACATTGTAAGACTTTTTATACCTTCAAATGTACTGAGATCGTTTCCTGATCTAACTATTGTCTATCCTGGAGAATGATCCACGTGCACTAGAGAAGAAAGTATATCATTATGCTGTTGGTGATGTGTTCTATGTATATTTATAATATCATTCAAGTCATTTTTTCTTTATTGATCTTCTGCCTATATGTTCTATCCATTATTGAAATTGGTGCACTGAAGTCTCCTATTATCTGTAGGACCATCTATTTCTCCCTTTAGATCTCTCAATATGTGCTTCATATATTTAGGGGTTCTGCTGTTAGTTGCACATATAATTTTATATGTCTTGTTAAATTGATAAATCATTTGTCAGTATATAATAAGTTTATCTGCTATAAAATTTTTAGACTTAAATTCTATTTTATTTTATATTTGTATAGATACCCAAGCTCACTTTTGGTTACTGTTTGCATGGTTTGTTTTTCCCATCATTCCACTTAAAACCTTCTTGTCTCTTAGAATTTAAGACGAGTCTCTTGTAAACTACATATTACTTGTGTCATGTCTTTTCATTCATTCTATAAATCCCTGCCTTTTGACTGGAGAATTTAATCCATTTACCTTTAAAATTGTTATCGATAATTCAGGACTGTCTTCTGCCATTTCATTATTTGGTCACTCTAAGTCTAATGCCTTTTTAGTCCCTCAATTCTTCCATTAATGCCTACTTCCATACTTATTTTATTTATTAATGTAAACTTTGAGTGAGTCCCTTCTCATTTCCTTCAGTATATAATTTTTGGATATTTTCTTCATGGTTACCATGGGATTAAGTTAAATATTCTAATTTGTAAAAATCACATTTAATTTGATTCCAATTTAAGTTCAATAGCATACAGAAATACTGTTCCTATACCTTGACCTTTTTTGCAATTGTTACAAGTTAAATGTTTATATGTTGTATATCCGAAACTATAGATTTATTATTACTCGATGCACTTGCATTTTAGAACCTGTAAGAGGTAAAAAATCTATTTATAAACCAAAAATACAATGTATTAATATTGGCATTTATAAGTACCCACAGAGTTGTCTTTATTGGAGGTCTTTATTTCTTTTTGCCACTTTGATCCACTATCTAGTGTCCATTACTGTCTGACTGAAGAACTCCCTTTAGCATTGCTTATAGGGAAGGTCTAGTGGTAACAAACTCCTTCAGCTTTTGTTGATCTGGGAATATCTTAATTTCTCCCTCATTTTTTTTTTTTAAAGATTTATTATTTATTTATTTAATTCCCCTCCCCTCCCCCGGTTGTCTGTTTTCTGTGTCTTTTTGCTGCGTCTTGTTTCTTTGTCCACTTCTGTTGTTGTCAGTGGCACGGGAAGTGTGGGCTGCGCCATTCCTCAGCAGGCTGCTCCCTCCTTCGCACTGGGCAGCTCTCCTTAAGGGTGCACTCCTTGCGCGTGGGGTTCCCCTACGCGGGGGACGCCCCTGTATGGCATGGTACTCCTTGCACGCATCAGCACTGCGCATGGGCCAGCTCCACACAGGTCAAGGAGGCCCGGGGCTTAAACCGCTGACCTCCCATGTGGTAGACGGACACCCTAACCACTGGGCCAAAGTCCGTTTCCCTCTCCCTCATTTTTGAAAGTAGTCTCGGTGGATATAAAACTCTTGGTTGGTAATTGCTTTCTTCCAGCACTTTAAATATTTCATCCCACTTCCTTCCTACACCCATGGTTTCTGATGAAAATTCTGTACGTAATCTTACAGGGACTCCCTCTTATATATATAATTTTCCTTTTCTATTACAACTTTCAGGACTCTTCCTTGTCCTTGACATTCCTTGTCCTTGAAATCTGTGTCTGGGTTTGGTTTCCTTCTAGGTTATCCTCTTTTAGTTTCCCTTGGTCTCTTGAATATGTATATATGTATCTTTTGTTAAATATGGGAAGTATTCTGCCATTATTTCTTTGAATGTTCCTTCTGCTCCTTTCTTTCTTCTCCTTTGGGGACTCCCACAATGTATATAATATTATGTTTAATGGAGCCTTACAGGTCCCTTATGTCCCTTTCTTGTTTTTTTTTTTTTAATTTTTTTAAAAATTCATTTTTCTTTCAGATTCTTGTCCTGAATAACTTTAATTTGCTTGCATTTGAGTTTACTAATTATTTCTTCTGTCAACTCCAATCTGCTGTTGAAACCCTCTAGGGGATTTTTCATTTCCATTCTAGTGATTGTCCAGTCCACTGTTTCTGATAAGTTCTTTAAAAAGTGCTATCTCTTTATTGAGATTCTCATATAGCCTTTAATTCTTTCTTCATGTTTTCCTTTATCTTCTGTGCACATTGAAGATCTTTTTTTTTTTAAAGTATTTTTTCTGTTTGTCCAAAGTCTGGTGTTCTTCATGGATGGTTTTGAATTTTTATCTTGTTCCTTTGGATAACCCATGATTTCCTGTATTCTTTGCTTGTCTTGTAATTTTTTTAATACTTTGTACATTTTAATATTTTGAAGTTTTAACCCTGGGATTTTGTTCTTGAGCTGTCCATTCCTTAAGTCTGTTTTTCAGATAATATGACAGTGCTTTCCTTGAATGCCAGGATCTAAGAAAGCAAACCAACCAACAAACACACACACACAAAACCACCTTTTACATATTTTGCAAACTGGTTCTGCATTGTTGTCATTGGCTTGTGGATTCTCCTTTAGAGTTTAGCCCTTCTATCAGGAAGATAATTCCAAAGCAAATGTTAAGGGTGGGGTCCACTCTGACTTTTCTGAACCTGTGTCTTGTCTTGGGATTATGCTTACTCATGGCCTTAGATTTCCCACATTTATAAGAATCCAAAAGTCTCATTTACTCCCTAGGAAATAGAATGCCCCCTTCTTGCCCACTGTGCTCTATTGTGTATCTTAAAAACTGTAATCCTTTTCCTTAGTCAATTTGATGAAATTCTTTCTTATGCTGTTTTAGCTGTCTGCAAGCTGCTTTTGCCTGCAGGGTGAGTGTTGTGAACATGATCCAGTGAGGAGTTTCCTATCTTGGTTCATTCTTTTAGGCTGCCACTCTGTAGATTAAAACTGGCATATAGGCATTCCACTATGTGCATAAGGGTACTCTATTCTCTCTGGAACAACGTCAGGCACCTACAATGGGAGCATAGGCTGGCTCCCCACTGTACCAGAAGGATGCCATGAACTTTTCCTACTGTTTTTAAAGCTGTGTTTCCTTGATTGGCACATTCCCAATTACTTTAAACTTTTGACTGTTTTCCAGTATTTTGCAGAAAATGGCTCTGCCAATTTTAGCTAATTGTTCAAAGATTTGAAGAGAATCTTATGCCTCTATCTTGATTGATTGGAAGTTGGATGCCCTTAAATTGATTCTGATTTTAGAATGGCAGAAATGTCAGAGATACTTATCCTTCTTTATTTATACAAACAAAAATTTATTATTTAATCTTGTTTGGGAAATCTTTACCAACTTTAACTAGAAGGACTATTTCATATAGAGTGAGGTAATTTATATTTATGTTTTATAAATGATTGATATTGAGTACTACACTTAAATGTTATTTTAAAATGTAATAATATTAAAATACTTTAAGTATTAAAAATTAATTTGAAGAAAACATCTTATAAATTCTTCTTAGCAGTACTACCATAATGGAAAGATGACATGAAAACTTCAAATTAAGAGAATATAATTAGCATTTCATTAGAGAATTTCTTAAGCTTTATCCCCAAATCACTGTTTCTTATTCAAAATATAACCTGTCTGATAAGATAAGACATTAGAATTTAAGCCACAAAATATTCCAAGTTATAACATATGTCACTATTTGATGATGCTGGCATCTCTGGCACCACCAACTCTGAGGAGAAATAATTTTCAAATATGAATTTCAATTGTGATCATGTTTGTGCTGGTGAAGATCAAATATATATATTTGGTTCCTCCAATACAAACAACTAACAGGGAATCTCAGGTAATGTTTAAGCACAGTCCTTATAAAGGTTGCTGACACCTCCATATCTTTTACAGGAAGCAGCCCATTTCTATTCATACTTGAAATGACCAAATCCAATCTTATAGTTACCATGAACTATTAAGGACAAAATAATAGATGCAATGTCTTGGACATATGTGATAGCTTTAAAAGTTGGCAGCTGACATGGGATAAACCCATTACTTCCCCAGAGATACTATGTAGTAAAGTGTTCTGAGGGCATGTAATTAAAGAGCTACTTTTGGTGGCCATTTTTCTTCTTTCTGTAAACATAAGACTACTACAAGCAAGAAAAGTAAATAAAATAATGTGAACAAAGCAATAAAATTTATAAGGATGAAAAAAAAGTAGTGTAGAGAGGCAAAAAATTCTTGACAATTGTTGCCTCATTTCTGACTCCAACTCTATTTTCATCCATATTTTCCATGAAATATTCTCATATTCTTATAATTTATGGATCACTTTTTTATTTTAGCTAGGCCAAGTTAGTTTTGGTTTCTAACCCCTCAAAAGTCTGAATTATACATCAACTCTTAAAACTTGCAATATTGAAGATATAGAGTATATATTCTTCAAATTAAATTCTCCATCTTTTCTAGAAGCAAATAAGATGACACCTCTTTCCACTGTTAAGTTTAACTATTTACATAGTTGTATTTCTGTATGATATCTTTTGTTTGAAGAAAAGCAATGTTTATATAAAAGCAATATGTAATATTGAATGAAACATCTTTTGCCAATGCCTAATTTGTAAAATGATGTTCATAGCAGCATTGTACACATTAGGAAAAAAACTGGAAACATGTTAAATATCCATAAATGGGGAAGACAATTAATGGAGTATGGTATGTAAATATAAGGGAAAATTATATAGCAGACAATATGAAGGGACCACAGCTATAAACAATTATATGGATGAATTTTAGCAAAATAAAATTAATTTTAAAAGGTTGGAAAAGTTTATATCTTACATGAAACACTTTGTAAATATGAAAAACAAGTGAAATACAAAATTTATTTTAATAATACACATAGATGAAATAAAGCCCTATAAAATGGTAATAAGGAAGTGATGATCTTAGGACTCAGGAGAATGCTTAACTCTAGCTTGGCGGGGCAGGAAGAGGAATTGGAGTGGCATATGGTTTGATGTGGGTTAATGAAGGCCCTGCCTTTTTGGGCGTTGGCAGAAAATAACAAATTTAATAAAAGAATAAATGAAAGGGTCATAGGTGAATTAATGATGAAATGCATCATGAGCCAAGAATTATTATTATTAATCCAAACCTGTTGTTGATCTTTTGTTAATTCAAGCCACTCCTACCTACCCCCTATATAGTTTCAAGTGTGTTTACATTTTGGGCAGAGAAATTTAGGGTTAAAGTATTTTGAGTTAACTTTTATCAAATATCAGGAAATTTTAAAACACGTGAGTATTCGTAAAATGGAAAATCTGTTATAAACTGCATTTTGGATTTCAAATCATGCTTTAGAATTCGTCAACTATAACATTCCAAATGGTTCCACTATGGTATTGCCTAAGGCATATTTTCTTTTCAGAGTTAAACATGGAAAATGGAAATGAAGGTCATGGATGTGATGACGGAAGGGGTGTAGTCCCAATGAGAGGGAAGATGGGCAATGAGATGTTACTTGTGCTGCTTGTCTACCTAGCTCCATTATTCATGGCTGTGTCTCTGAAAATCACTTAGATGACTGTTTGTAAAAGCCAACATTTTATTCAGCATAGATTGGGTGAGATTGAACATGAGCTGTGAATTGGTAATTTATGCACCTGAGACATGCTTGAGAGTTATGAGCAAGGTGACCTGATGGCATTTGTGAATAATTGGCTGTCTCACTTGCTGGGAGTTTCACCTTTATTACCTCAGCATGATGCTTTCCATCTTGCAGCTCATCAGAATGGGTCCGCATCAAGCAGTTTGCTAGTAGTTTGCCTCACATGTCCTAAAATCAAATGTGCTATTAAATAATAGGAAACGAGACATGTATTTTTCATGTACCCCAATTTTCTATATTAACATACAAATGATCCTCACTGAACTACATCTCTTTTGATTTTGGCTATTACTATAAATAATATAATTCTATCCCTCCATTGGATTGGCTCATTAGGTGGGAAAAAAGTTCTCTTTCAGACCTCCAACTGCAGTACAATGAAAGTGAAAGCTTAATCAGAATGGGTGTGTTACTGAGGGTCTGAGGTGGATTTTCTTTGAAGAAATCTTTAAAATTAAGGAAATGTCCAATTTAAGATGTACAGTTAAAGTCAGACCTTTTGATATCATATATTTTTTTGAATTTTAGGAGCTTTCTATTTCCCTTTCATCCCAGTAACTATATAATATCTTGGTCATCACTAGTACTTTTTGCTCAAATTAAAAATGGTTACAATTTGAACATGACACATTCACCTTGGGAGCTGGATGTAGTTCCCATTTCCCTTTTCAGGACAGCTGGGATAATGACATTTATTGCAAACAGCAGGGATAGATATTCTCTAACTACTTTGATACACAGGCAAGTTTTAAGGAGAAAATAGCTACCGAAACTAAGGGAATTTCACCCACTAGGATAATTAAACTGAAGATTCTGGTGACTTCGTAAGGAATTTTGATACAAAAAAATGTTTGGTTGTACATTGAGTTATTACATAATGTATTCAAATACTGCAATTACTTGGAAAATACCAAGGCTTAAACCTCTGAAATGAGGCAATAAAAATGTGCCTTGTGCAGGTTTAGAACAAAGTATAGTTTCCTATCTCTCTTCTCATGGAAAATAAATTTTCTTTAGACAAAGTAATGCATTGAATTATGTGTATACACAATAATAAACTTATATAGGTATATTTTATAAATAAGTGCTTAACCCATTATCTCACTTCTATACAGAATCATTTATATAATACTTTTCATAGTTAAAATATGAATTTTTAGGAGCTAATTTGTGGTGGAACCTGGGCACTGTTTCAATTCCTTCCTCATCTTCTCCTCTCTGTGTTTGTACTTCATCAGTTACAATTCCTGTTTTCCTCAGAGTTTCAGTCATATGATTCACAATTTACTTTGCATTTTTACAAAAACACTCATTTAGGCACTTCTTTTTTAGCTCATGCCACAGTATGGAATCAAAGTTCTTGCTCTTCTAATTCATGGAATATATATTTATTAGATAAAACTTTCTAAACTATACTTTTCATTATGCCATTCCTCAGTGAGACTGTTCAGGGTCCTTTAATCGTGAATAATGGCATCTGAACTCTTTTACTTACCATTCAAAGTCCTCAATAATCTGGCCAGAAAGTACCTCACAGCCATTTTCCCAAGTATTGCTTTGTTAGTAGCCCTCTCCACCACTCTGACCATCCATTTTTAATCCAACTATCAGTCATGAACCTTTAAATCATCCCTTTTTTGTTCATTTACCAAAGTATTATTTACTTATTCCTTTTTCACAGTTACCTAAATATAATTCATTTTTCATGGTCAAGCTCAAATCTTATATTTTCCATGAAGGATTACAAGATAATATTGTTCCAGAATGGTCTCTCCTTTTCTGAACTCTTGTAAACCTCAGTGCCTCAGCCACACATGAGTATCTTATCATAAACTAACTCCTATTCTATTTACTTAAGCATGGGCCTTGCGTCCGTCATTAGGCTGGAACTTCTCACAGAGAGTAGGCTCTTATGTTTTCCTACCTTTCATAATATTTTGGTCCCTTAATTAAAAAGAAAAAAGGCCTCTACTGTATTCTAGTCTTCCATGAACTCTATTTATAGTGGTGAATAAAACTGATGTGGTCTCAATCCCATTGAGCTTCTAGCAGTAGCTTGTTTTATTAGATATTTATTAGTACGTGAAAGAGGTTTATTTGATGCAGACATGAATCTTATGAGTTCAGGGATAATACTGAGATAGTGATTATTTTTATAGTAATGCCTCAACTGAGAATAACATTTTCAGGTCCAATAACTTCAAATTTAAAAAAAAAGGTAAATTAATATATGCTTAAGGTAATGAGTAATCCTGCCATGTAAGGAAAGTTTTTATTTTACACAAAGTGGTTATTTTAATAGTAATCTTCTAGTCTGAATTCTTTATTACTAATAATGATTGAATTTAATGAAATACCAGTTACCAATTTATGACAAATTTCAGCTATGCATTTTGGCCATACACAACTGCTCATTTCTCAATATAATCAGAAGTATTTAAATAGAGAACTTTTTGGAAAGTAACTTGAATGATAGTATATGACCATGGAACACTTGCTTCAGAGAAAAATCATACAGTCATTCCAGTGGGAATGACTTCGTAATCTAAGAGGTTTCTTCCTTCTTTGGTTTCAATGATTGTGTTGCTAAGTCCCAAAAGAAATGATTTTAAGAAGAGAATTTGAAAAGCTTTTCTGATCTGAATGTTAGAAACGGGTCAAGCAAATAAAACTCATAAAAAGAAGCTGAATGCAGAAAAGGAAGAACTATTTTTAAATAATGTGAATATGAAAGGACATGTGACATATGTGTGTAGTGATTTTTTTCAGCGGAATATTGTTCAGATTTATAGGCTTGTAATTTTTTTTATTTTCTTCCTGTCACTTAACTAGAAGTGTGTAAGTGGTTCAAACAAATATAAGTTTAACTTTTAAGAATAAAATATAGGGGTTTATTGATAATTAGCACAAGCACAAGGACAAGATGAAATGAAAATGAGAATAACTTGAGACACTATCTTCAATTTGGTTGCATGATTATCAACAGGTAGATATATTTCTTCCTCTAGTTTCAAAAATCAGATCATGTTCACCGTCCTATGAAAATTCTCTGTATTTTAAATGAAGCAATGCTTAAAATTCATGTAAATACAAATCATGTAATGTAATTACTTAATCAAATATTCTGTTGATGCAAAATTTCTGATACAAGTGTTGCCAACAAAATGGAAGAATGGCAAATTTCACTAATGTAACCTCTCTTTTGAATAAATATACATAATTGATATGGAGAAAAAATAACCATATTGAGTTACATTGTCTTATACACACAAAAATTTGTTTGCCATTTACTGATAACAGTGGTACCTGCATGAAGTAATGCTTCCATCAACCGGAAAATTAGCAAACTATATTAGTGCATCAAAATGCAGAATTCCTGAGAGACTGAAAAGGATGAACACTTGTCTTTAACGTTTAGGTAAAAATGGACAATATAATGATAATAACATAGCTACATACAGTGCAAATAAGTAGGTTGGATAAGGTTACACCTCTTTCCCTCTTCTACAACTTTAACACGAGGAGAAAGAACAATCAATACAATAACATGAAAGGCATTCTTATACAAAATGAAATGTAATTATAGAACTATGTCTAACATGACACATGTTAAGTTCTGTGGCTTTTAAAATTTGCTTTATTATATTTTACTGACAACTACATATTCTAAGTTTTTGTGAATTTTACCACTTTCTTTGTGCCTATATGATTAAGTGGGGAAAAAATGCAACTGCAATACTGACAAGTTTACCTCTTAGCAGCTTTTACGCTGGGTAGGTTATTTAACCTCTTTGACTCAGTTTCCTGATATGTGCAATGGGAATAATAGTAGCAGAACTTCCTAGGGTTGGTATTAATAAATAATAGTTGTAAAGTGCTTATATCAGGATGTGGTCTATATGAAGAGATCAATGTTAGGAGTAGAATTTTTGATACAACAAGCAAGAAATATAGATTCATAATATGTAATAGGCACTTTTCACCTAAATCCAAGCATGATGGCATATCATGAAATTCTTTCTTTGCTCACTATAATAGGGAAAACAATTTAATTAATTTGACCTAACATTTTATAAATGTTGCATTTTCATAATTTACCATGCTACTAGAAAGCCAATATGAAGGCATTATAGCTCACAAATATAATTTATGGACTCTAGAAGCAGTCTGGCTAGGTCTTAGATTCTGTGCTTAAGTAGATATAAAGTACATGTATGTCATTTAAAGCTTTGAGAGCAAAATAGCGTTTGAAGGATTGTCAAAATTTAGCTGTATTCACTGAGAAAGTATCTACATAAAAGCAGAAGGCTTTATGAAGCATGTGACCTGAAACTCCATTCCTTATCTAGAGAGATATGTTCTATTACGTTTTTACCCCATCATTGCTTTAAAATGGATATATTTTACTATTTTTTTAAATCATCCAAACTCCATAGTTGGCCATCTGCTGCCTCTCCAACTGAACTTTATTTCTACTATTAACCACACATTTCAGAAGATAAAATCTTTACATCTTTCAGAACAGAAATTCCTATCTATATTTGTTGTTAAGGCAGAGTTTTATATTGAATATTACACATATTATATGATGCCATTACTTTAGAGTCTGTTGTCAGTAATGAGCCAGATCTAGTATCAAGCACAATCCTCTTCCTTATGACACGCAAAATAGTGCAATTTTATATTCCAATTTTTTAAATGACTAACTTGACAACTACAGGAGTAGTTACAACCTATCATGTGCAAGATATTCTTCTACCACTAGTTGTGGGGGATATCCAGGTCTAACCTTTTTTTCCCTTCATGAACTAAATCTATGAGGTAATTTGGTTCAATGGCACCAATATCATTTCTATTTAAAACCACCCAAAATGAATCTCTAGTCTCTGGGACTCCACCTAAGCATCTGAAAACATAGTCATTGATACAAAAAAATAAAATAAAAAAAAATATGTGAAATAAGACACATTTAAAATATGTCCAGGAGTTCTACATCTGGAACAGTCCTACATATGCACTCCCCTGTGAAACAAGCATAATTGGTGAAAATTATTTTAAAAATATTTTTAATATCACTGCTAGCTCTTTAACGTCTTCCCTGTTTCTCCCATTGTGTTGCGTCTAATTGTATTCCTATTTTTCTATAACTACTCCAGTCAATTCTGTACCCACCATGCCAAAAGATTAACCTTCCTAAGAATCCCTGTCCATCATATTCTTCTGCAAAGCCTGTTTCTTTCCCATGATTGACCTAGTAAAATACTCACACTTATCATTGACTTTAGGACCCTTCTTGGACCATTCTCTCTCTTTTTAACTGAGCAGGTTTTTCATTCTCTCTGATACAGTCTTCTTGCTTTAGGAAAATGTTTCTAGTTTCACATGCACAGAAAGACTGAATAGTAAATCTAAGTCTTCTTACTCACCTTTGGGCATAGTTAACTATGACAGATCAAATAAGAATGACTTCTCTTCCAAACCAAGTAAGATTGGATGGCTAAATATGCTATATGGATCACAGCAGTATTGTGGGTATTAAAATAGTTCTTATCTGATATCTCTAGAGTCTCTTCTCAAAAATTTATTTGAATGGTCAATATGCAAATTCTGAAGCTACCATAAATTGTTTTAAAACCATCTACTACCTATATAATCAAATATTCATTTATTCCATGCTCATTACTTATTCATGCAATCAATAAACTATATACTGAGTACCTAGAGAAGCTTCAGGACCCTTTTGGTTGTAAGGGATAGAAACTTAACTGGAACTAGCTTAAGCAATAAGGAAAACTTATCGATGAATATACCAATAGACAGATACAAGAAGGAGGCAACTGACTTTAAAAAAGCATGAGCCAAGGATTATTATATGCCCAACACCCCCGCTCCCCCTTCTGTCTGTTGCCCTTTACCTGCTGGTTTTATTCTTTTCCAGTACAGACCAAAAGGGTTACAGCTAATACCTACCCCTGGATGAAATCTTACAATGTATGACACCAGAGAAACTGCCTCCCTTTTTAAAGTTACAATGAGAAAAATAGAGAGGCAAGGATATAGAAAAAAATGGTCTTCTGTAGTTTTAGTCTTCAAGGAGAATAAAATCTAATAACAAAACCAACAATTGAGGTACACTCTAAAGTGCTAAAATAGACAAAAACAGTTGGTGCCAACAGTGGAATGACCATAACAAAACTGAGGAGACAGAGCTTAGATTTCAGGAGGTGGCAAGACCAGAGCTGAGTTTAAAGAGCAAGGAACAGAAATCCGGGCTCAAGGTCAAGTTTTACGGGAAGAACAGCAAGTGCAAAGGAGCAGAGGAGTGAGGTGGCACTTTGCAGATCTTTGGTGACACTGGAGCAAAAGAACACATTGGGAAATATGCCTTTTATGCCACGAGGAAGATAAAATTTTGTATTGAGTGCAATGAGAAAGTCAGTGGAAGATTTCTAGCCTGGCTGAGGAATGATCAGATTTGCAAATGGCAAAAATTATCCGTATGCAAATAGAGAATCAATTGAAGGGAGCAATGCTTGTGACTGTCATGGTACAGATATGCGGAAAAATGATGAAAAAGTCATTGAACAAATGTTATAAAAATATCCTTGAGCTCAGCAGGGCTGCTTTCAAGGGTTTGGGGCTGCACTGCTGGGCTGTGGCACTGGCCAGCAGCCCATGGAGGCTCTAGCGGGGCCAGCCTGCCAAGCCCTCTGGCTGTGGACCTTTTATGGAACCCCCAGTCTGGTCTAACTTGGATTGCTGCCCTGCTTCCCCAGTGAAAGGCCAGCTTCCAAGGAAAGCCTGAAGGGAGGCGTTTGCAAGACAAGTTTTACTACTGTCACAAGAACGGACGCTGGATTTCAGACATGGCGGCTCCGGCAGCAGAAGTTGCAGGAAGAGGAAAGGATGCAGAAAAACTGCAGAGCCCATTTCCAAGTCATTAAAAAACAACTCCTGCCCCATCCCAGTCTCCCTGTGGCTTTCTTTTCTGTATCACCCAGATGCCTCATACCAGCCAGAATGAAGCTTTCAGATGCCCTGCCTGTCTTCATGAGATCATGGCTGGAGGGTTGGCTCAGGGCCCTCCACCCTGGCTCCATTCCAGCTCAGCTGGATCTTGTCCTTGCTCTGGGAGTCCTACTCCTCCTTTTCAAGCTCTAGGACTGGCCCGGGGATGAGCACTGGCTGCTCTGCCGACAAGAAAATTGGACAGCAGTCTTCTCGATTTTAGCCACACACCCAAACCCTCAACAGGCCATGCACAGCTCAGGCCAAGTGCAATTAGGTATTCATTAAGTGTATTGATTGAATAATATATTGAACACACACATGAACTGTAGAAAGACCAGGAATCCTGAAATTTTAATTGCTAATTAGATATTAATAACATTTAAGAAAAAGATACCAATTCCTGGTCATATCCTATTGACAAGTGGTCATGGGTGGTGGTGATGGTTGCATAACACAGTGAACATAATTATCAACACTGAATTATATATTTGAATGTGATTAAAAGAAGAAACTTTAGGATGTATATAATTTGCTAGAATAAAAATTAACAACAACATTGAACTGTACAACAGAAACAGTGACTCCTAATGTAAACCATGGATGGTACTTCATTGTACAATTGTAAACATGTTCTGTTGTCAATTGTAACAAATATGCCACACTAATGTAAGATGTTAATATATGGAACTCTATTTTATCCATGATTTTTCTGTAAACCCATAACTTCTTCAATTAAAAATCATTAAAAATAATAGAAGACAGGAAGGAATTGCTTGAGATTATTTGGGGGTTAACAACTGCAAGGAACCATTTTTCTTATTGATTTTTTTTTTCTGTTTTCCCATTGTCAATACAATTAATCACTTGCTTTGGCTATTGTCAATGTGTTTTCCTGCTTATTCTTTATACTTGGATTTTGCTTTTTGATTTTAGATTTAAGGCACTTCAATTATAGGTTTCTAACTATTGAATAGATTAGTAAGTCACTTCCCTAACTGAATTTAGTTTCTATTTATGTGTGTGAATATTATTTTCCTGATCACTGTCCATTCTTCAGAAACTTCATGACATTATGTCAGTTTTCCTATGACCCCTTCCATTTGCTATAGTCCTACAGTTGAAGTTGCCTATTATCAAAAGTTACTGAAAACCTGTGAACAAAACAGAGAAAGTGATATATATATATACATATATATATTTCCATTCATAGAGAGAAAAATCATATTAATAACTTTATAGAGAAAAGGAGCTTGCTTTACTCAATCAGTCTGCCCACAGGTTCTGTGCATTTAGAAAATTTTCTCCCTTCTGTGACAATGGGCATATTTGCTAATGTGACATAAAATGCATTTATATTTAATGTGAATTTACACTTTAAGCTGAAGCTTTATAAAATATAAAAAAAATATTTTATCTTTCAGAAAAAATTTATATTTATTTATATTTCTTACTCTATAATATGTAGTTATGCTTTTTGAGTAGATTCTTAGTATCTTTTTAATTAAATTTCTTTATATTTAAACAATTTGTTTTTTAAAGTTAGGTGTTAATTTTTGGCCTTTGCTCTCAATCTCAGTTTCAGCTGAATGTGAAGCAAACTTTCTTGAACTTTCTCAAAAGTGTCACTTCAATCAGATTACTGTACTGTTAATCATTTTACTCTCCAACTCCAATTCACAATTTAATTGTGGTTTATATCTTAATAGTTAAAAAAAAAAAAAGCCTCCCAAATATGCCTACCCGAAGGAAGCAAATCCAAATGCTCTGAACACGGAATAAACGGCGCCACGTTTTAGTGTGCCCACCACGTGATTCCTTCTGCACTGCAGTTAAAGTCTGTCCCTCTCTTGTGTATGCATTTGGACCTCGCCCTAATGGTGGCCTTCACTAAGACTGAGACACTGGAGCTGGCAAGAAGATCTCTGCACCAACCCGCATGAACTGTTAAATGGGAATGTTTGCTTGTTTACTCTTATTCCGGTGAGGCCTCTGAGATCAGTATGTGCAGAAGCACCTGGCGAAGTGATGGCAGACAGGGCGCATGGATGTTGG
Organism: Dasypus novemcinctus; assembly: GCF_030445035.2. Classification (NCBI taxonomy): domain Eukaryota; kingdom Metazoa; phylum Chordata; class Mammalia; order Cingulata; family Dasypodidae; genus Dasypus; species Dasypus novemcinctus. Next base: position 82,170,073 of record NC_080688.1, on the reverse strand, counting down.
GAGGGAGTCTGTGACTTGGCCTGCCCGGGTGACTGCAGGCAAAAGTGGTGAGGACCACTTTCTGAGGAAGTTGGTGACACTCCAAGCAGGAGCCGGACTGCTGAGAGGCCAACAGGACAAAAGGAGGCGCAGACTCACAGGGAGAAGCTCCGGCTGCAAGCCGGGGCAGTAGCAATGGTCTGTTCCTCTCTTCAGTGGCTTCCGCCTAATGGGTTTCTAAGGAAAGGCTGAAGCTAACGTGCTTGTTCCTGAGCACACGTGAGGCTATTTTTGGGTAATTAAAGTTATCTAGGGAAGACTGAGTACTTACTAGGGGGATCATAGATAGAAATTGAGTTTTACAATAATTGTGGAGGAAAACTGAGGCCTGAAGGTATAGGCTAATAACTGAAAGGCATCTGGAGATTGCTATCAAGATAAGGGTAATGGGACACAAACTCAGAGAATGATAAGGGTACTGTCATTTTAGCTTGCATGCCTAAAGAAGCACACACACACAATTTCTAGAACTTCTGTGTATCACTTTCCTAAATATACATGCATTTTCAGAAGAACCAAACAATTATAAGAACCAAATGTTATCCTTCTGCAGTTAGGAAGGAATTGGCTAAATATTTACTCTCTTGAGTGCAAGAGAAGAGTTGGAGGAAACAAAATTTTGCACCCTTGAGAATCTCCCATTTTAGCTTGCTCTACATTAGCTCAGTATATTTCTGTTGAGTGGTAGTGTAACTCCCAACAGGTGGAATCTGTGGCTTTTATTTTTTCTCTAGTCATTAAGAGTTTCATTCTTTTGTTTATTTATTTGGTTTTAATGGTTTTCTCACCATGAAAAGTACTCATGGCAGCAAAAAATCCATGGGATATTCAAAGTATTTGAATAACATGTGGAGTAGTTGGATAAATAAAGTGAATCTAGTGTTTGCAAGGAGTTTCATGTGTCATAACTTCAGATAATACCAGCGTTTATCCAAATTCATGTCTTTTATATTACCAGTAAGTAAATGTATATAGTTCAAAAGTTAATAGTATATGCATTAATGAACAGATTAAAAATGAGAGATATTTCAATTTTAGTGGAGCATTGGAATTTCCATGATAGTGGTTAAGAAATCAACTACAGAACACCAGGCTGTGCAGCCAGATAGGATCATTTCCAGTGTTACACAAATGCATTGGGACACCTGTGCTTTTTTGTGATAAAGAATGATTTCTCTATTCAGACAATTTCTGAAAGTTGCACTTTGTTCCAGGATTCCCTGTCCCCACTGCAGAGGGACAAAGAAAGTGCACCAAGAGTTGGTGCAAACAGAAATATTCCAGTCCCAGACATAACTGGGGTGGACAGTGTGAGGAATTTAATTTAGTTTCTTTCTAAGGGAATTGGTAAATCTCATAAAGTCTTACTAAAAGACTAAAACTCTCTGTAATTCCTATTAAAATTCACGAAAGAGTATTCCAATAAGGAGGAATCATGAAAGAAGAGAACTTGCAAAAAGACTTACCCTGTTTCAGTACTTGCCAAAAGCTGTGTGAATTCTTGATTGTAGATAGATTAGATAAGAAGAATTCGAATTTGCATACATGAATATGTATACTATGTGTACATTGGTATGTGTCTGTGTAATGTATGTATGTATGCATGCAAGTATATGTGTGAGTGCATGTTTGTATTCAGTAAGCTCCATTATGGTGCTTTAGTCATTTTCAATTGATCCTTTTGTTGCTACTGTCATCTAGATAAAAGTAATTTCTAGGTATTTTTTAACAAGATACTTGACCCAGGATCAGAGGTGGTGGTGTTATATAAAGTGTACGAATGATAATTGCAATCATGATTCAGGGGCCAAAATAGGAAGCCTGTTAAGTGTGGTCCTTCAAAATGTTCTTAAGAGTAAACAACTAATGCTTTTACTTTTATGCCAAGCTATTCTGTGAGATTAAAACAATGTTCTCTATACTTTCTTTGTACCAGTGTTTTCTTTGCACTAATTATTCTGTACCAGTAATAATTTTAAATCATTATAAATCAAATATAATTTCATCATTTAAAAGTGTTTTACAGCTGTGTACAGAATAATTATCCATTTCTTAAAATCTGTGTGTCTTTTCTTGGCCATATTATACTAGTAATTCCTCTTCTTCCTTCCCATCAATCTTGAATTATTTATACTATTGAACATTACCTAGTAATCTTTGTTTACTCTTTAAGAATGTTTATTTCTATATTTCTTCATAAATCAGTGTCTCTTACTATTGAATAATTCCACTATATATATATATATATAGTTCTGTAATTTCCTACATTTCACCTTTGTGTGCCTATAACAAGATTTCTTATTCTGTTCTTGTGTCCTTTGAGTGCTCCAAAATGGGCATTGCAGCTTCTGTCTTTGGATTAACTTGTTAGTAGTTTTAGTTCTCATATCCTAGTCTATTTTGTTTAAATAACTTGAAATTTCGAAACTAAATACTGAAAGAGAACAAAATATTTAACAGATGTATTTTTACTTACAGATAATAAAGTTAATTGACTTTTGACCAATCATTTAATATTAATTTCTCTATTATTAATTTTTCTATAATTAGGTAAACAACTAGAGTTGAATTTTCTATAAACTCAATTTATCTAAATTTACCAGTTTAAGTTTTGGAGATCTTGACTATATTCTTTGTTCACTGAATTACAAAATTACAAAATGAAAATGAAAGTTTTCCATTTAAACATATTTTCCTAGCTATCAAGGCTATCTTTCATTTTTTCTCATTACTTGAACACTTATCTTTTTCTCATCCCCAGTTTAGTAATGGGTTGTATTTCACCATTACTTTCTTTAATTTTTTTTGCAAGGGAGTAAAGAGTTTATTAAAAACTAGAAAATGAGAAAATTACACGGCCCATGGAATGGACTGCATGCATACTGTAGGGTAGGTGGTCTCCTTAATATTTTACATGCATATCATATTACTTGATTTCTGTATTTTCTAAGTGATTTTATGCTCAATAAATCTATTTTTAAAATCATATCTATTTTACCTTAACACTGATATTTTTACCATTACACAAACCTACAATTAAACCTTTTTTCTATTTTTGTGTGTTTGCTACCTAAACATATTAGCCATTTGTTGCATATGATGACAAGTTATATTTCTCATTTTTTATGTACTTTAAACTGATTTACATTAAACTATCTAAACTGATTCTCTTTGACAAGTTTTATGTTTTGATTATGCTCATATCAAAATTTTGATGATCCCTATTATCTAAAATATTCATTTTTAACATGTTGTAGCCAAGCAATTTTAGAGAATTAACGATTAATATGTGTTTAAATTTTCAAAGTTTCTACTCCACATATGTTTTTTTAAAACAAATCAATTTTATTGACACACATAATAAAGCATACAATTCATCCAAACTGTGCAATCAATGGTATTTGCTATAATCACATAGTTGTGCATTCATTACTTCAATCATTATTATAGCATTTTCATTATTTCAATAATGATAATAAAAAAATAGACGAGAAAGATCCTTACTTTTTACTTTTTCATTTTCGTATTCCAAAACAGCTGTGCATTTCCAAGCTGTAATATTGATTAATTCAAGCCTTTTTTTTTTTCCTATTCTGTATTCTCAGATTCCTGTCCATTATATGCTAAAGTCAGGAACCTCTCTGAAATTAAAAACTGTTATTTCCAGTTACTATTAAACTTAATTAATTACATACATTTGAGCTTATTTTTCATATTGTGGCATGATTCCCTTTTATATGAAAAATTAATTTTTGAGAAATCATTTATGGTCCACAAAATGAGTGTTGTTTGTCCACCTTACATTTCAGATAGGGTATATAATCTTCTCACTTCTAGTTGATATAATGATAAAACAAAACTGAACCCCAGTTATATAGAATACAAATTAGTAAGTATTTGCTTTTGATTTTTTTGTTGTTGTTTAATAAGAATGGCTATTTTTGGAAACTTTTAAGCCCCTATTTTTCCTTTATCATCTAGTTTCATCTGCATATACTTCCCAGTTTGTTCCTGGTGTTTGTAAATGTTGTTCTTGTAAGTTGCCAGGGTTTACCTATATATAATATCAATTGTTTTACTTCTGTATAAATGGCATGCAACTGTGAATTATGAGACTGCAAGAATGGAATAATAATGAACTCATTTACAATGAAGAGGACTCATTATCATGCCAGCTGCTGATATTCTCCCACCTAGTTATCATTCTGGCAAACAAGGTCCCAAGGGAGAAGTCTTCCGTCTGGCTAAAGAAAATAATCCTCTACTTTAAAGTCCCTTCAAATCTGGTATTCATTGCTTTAATAATAACATATATGTGTTTCAATCCCACATTGCTTTTCCAGTGGCTGCTGTTTCTGTAATGGATTCAACACATGCATACATAACCTCAATATACTTTGTTATAACATTGTTGATTTTAGGTTAAATAGTGTATGTGAAGATCTTAAGTTAATATATGGTATATACACATGAGGGCACATATTGTTCTTAGACATATGCTGATACTGCAGAAATATATTGTGTGTATCAAGAAAATGGCAATCTGTCTCATTCTTTTTACATATGTTTGATTAATACTGATTTAAAACCTCTTAATGAGAAATATTTGCTAAGTATAATAATTGTACAAATGTACTGACAGTACCCTGTAAATAACTCAATTTATGTTCTTTCAGTATGCAGGTTTTTGAACATACATGGCATTATTAAGTAAGCCTCACTTTTAATATTCAGTAGTCAGAGGAAAGAACAAAATTTAGAGATTTCCGTACTTTCTTAAACTATGTGTATCCCAATTTTTAGCACCAACACAAGCTATTATTCTTACATTCCTGAAAACCCTCTCTAAAATATTAGCCACCTACACTATAAAATATTTTTGAATATACTTAAAAGATATATTTATAGCAAAGTTTCTCAGTTCTTTTATTTTGTATGAACCTTACAAATGTTTTCCTGTTAACAAATGTTTTCTATTCTTTTTTCTCACTTGGCACAGTATTCCATAAGATCTGTGGAAATATGATCTTTTAAAAAATGAGAGTTTCAAAATTTTCCTAACTTTGGATTACTAAAACCAATATTTTGAAAGATTGCTGGCACATTTATAAAAATAATAGTGTAGTCACTATAGAGAATCAAAAGTAGCATGATTGTTTAAATTTGCCCTGATACACTGAGAAGAAAATTTTCTTAAATTCAGTGGCTTTGGTGGGAAATATTGTCATGCCTTTGACACATTAAAATGCTATTTGGAGAAAGGCAAAGAAAACTAGAAAGAATTTTGGTGCCTTTTTAAGTTGCAATAAAAACTTTGCAGCATATTCAATTACATATAAATCAATTAAATACTCGATTCATCATGTCCATATAATACTAAAATACTTAGATTACAAATGAAGAAAAGCAGGATTTTTTTGGGGGGGGGTGCAAAATTCATAGCATGTCAATGTTTTAACACCTGCTAATTAAAGTTTAATTTTTCATCCACTGATTGAAGTTCTGTAAACCAATTTTCAGAAAGCTGTTGAATAAATGGAAATAAAAGCAATTGTAGAAAGAGTTTGCACTATTGAATGACATATCACTTTTATCTAATAATCTATTTAGGTTAAAGAAATCTATTTTACTCATTTTCTTTCTCATGCCTTACCCAAAAAAAAAAAAAAAACAGTAAATTACTGATTCTCTATGAGAATAGAATAAATCTACACATAGGATTCACATTCGATTCAGAAGAAACAAACTATTTTTAAATAAGTAGCCCGAACCATTCGATGGTGTAGTGTGAGAGATAATTGTAGGTGTGCCAGTTTTAAGATGTCCCTGCCAATCTACCCGAGATATCTTAGCAGTGGGAGCATCTGGCTCCTTGGCAAGTTCTTTAGGTATTTTTCTTGGCATCAGTTAGTTATCTCTAGGTTGATCACTTGATGATACATTTTTAAAGGTTTATGTATTATTTGGCTGATGCAGAGTATGTGTTTATTCCTTTTTCCTTTTCAATCAGCGTCCTTATCAGGTATAAAAAAAAACCACAGTATGTGTGTATGTTTGTCTGCAGATGAGATCTAAGTGCGTCAAAGCTTTAATAATAGTCTGAAATGTGAAAAATATAAATTTGAGATACAATTATTATAGAAAACTCTTTCCCACCTCTGTAACTCTATAAAATTCCATTCCAAGATATGATATGAGATAAACATTTTTTAAAAAAATGTTTGGTAAGATAAGATAACCCTCCGTGAAGTCTCCCGCTAGGACACACAGGTACTGGAAAAGAGCAAACAAAACAAAACAGGAGTCCACAATCTAGATTCCTGATTGATAGAATATCTCTAGGAATTGTAATTGATTGAATAGAGGTGAACAAAGTTTAATTCCATTGTTAGAGACAATTTAACTAAATAAAGTAACTGTTTGTGCAGACTGGTTATTTAAGTTACACAGGTGTGGTACGGTAGGCTGGATTATATACCCGATTTAACATGGTCTTAATCTTCATTTGTATTCCTGTGGATGTGAACTCATTGTAAATAGGACCTTTTACAGGTGTTACTTTTAATTAAGGAATGGCCCAGCTGAATGAGGATGGGTCTTAATTCAGATTATTGGTCTGTTATAAACAGTAGACATAAGAAGAAAGCCATGGGAAAGAGTGGGAAACAGGAAAGCAGCGGGAGCTGGAAAAGAACGGAATACCAAGGAACTTCAAGAATTGCTGGCAGCTGGCACAGAATGCCACAGTCTTCAGGGAGAAACAACGCCCTCACCAGCACATCAATTTTACACCCATTTTAGCCTCAAAATCAGCAGTCAATAAATTTTTGTTTTAACAATCCATTGCATAGCTTTTTTGATAGCAGCTCTGTCCAGACTAAGACCAATGGCAATTCTCCTTAAAGCTTTCCAGAGAGCCATGCTTTAAACAAGATAAGACATTCTACTTTTGAGCAAAGAATTTTTTAAAAATAAAATTTTATTAAATTATATCATTCAAACATGAACATACATAAACAATAAGTGTATAATAAAATGTGTGAATTTACAAAACAAGCACACATATCATCATACAGGGCTCACGTACACCTCCCTACCTATGTAGAAAACTACGGAAGAGCATCTTCAAAATATTACTATGAACTATAGCTCATACCATACAGATAGCCATACTACCCTGAACATGCTCAATCACATCTGATCTCAGGAGCTAAGCAGGGTCAGGCCTGGTTACTACTTGGATGGGAAATCAGATTTTTTTTTTTATGATCTTTAAATTCTTTCATTTTTTTCCCATTTATTTTAAAACTCAGTTTTATTGATAAATGTTAATAAAGCATGAAACAATACGAAGTGTGAAATCACTGGTATTCAGTATAATCACATGGTTGTGCATTCATCACTTCAATCATTTTTAGAGAATTTTCAATATTCCAATAATAATAATAAAAAGAAATGAACAAACAAAAACATATCTCTCAATCTCCCTATGCTTCCCTTGCCGTACATTGCTGCTATCTGTTTCTATCTCTCTGGTTATTTGTGTTTATATTTTGTATAAAGAGTCTTATATATGCAATATCACCCTTATTCATATTTTACATGAGGCTTCACTATGTTATTCAGTTCCATGTTACATTTTTTAGCTTTCAATCTAGTAATATATATCACCTTAGACTTACCCTTTCAAGCACTGTCGTACTAATAAAATAGCTCTGCTACTTACAAACACTATGACAACTTCCACCATTTCTATTTAATTCCAAAGATTTACAACCTTTTTACCAATTCTGCACAGATTAACCCTTGACTTTCCATTCTCCACCCTCCTTCTATATTCTGGTGACCTATACACTAATAATTAACTCCATGAGTTTACACAATACATTTAATTCATAACAGTAGTCATACAGTATTTGCCCTCTTGTGTCTGGCTTGCTCCACCCAACATAATGTCCTCCAGGTTCATCCATTGTCGTCATATGCTTCACAACTTCATTTCTACTTATCATTGCATAATATTTTATCTTGTATATACACCACAATTTGCTTATCTGTTTATCAGTTGATGGACACCTGAGTTGTATCCAACTTTTGGCAATCTTGAGTAACGCCACTATGAACATCAGTGTGCAGATGTCTGTTCATGTCACTGATCTCAGTTCTTCTGGGTATATACCTATTAATGGTATTGCCAAGTCACATTGTAAGTCTATAGTGAACTTCCTTAGGAACCACCAAACAGTTCTCCACAATGGCTATACCGTTCTACATTCCACCAGCATAGGAATAAGTGTTCCTATTCTCTCTGCATCCTCTCCAACACTTAATGTTTTCTGACTTAATAGCAGCCAGTCTAATAGGTGTAAAATAATATCTCACTGTAGTTTTTTTGTTGTTGTTTGCTTGTTTTTTTTTGTTGTTGTTGTTTTTTAGAAGGAGCCCGTGATCGAACCCAGGACCTCAAATGAAAGAAGCAGGTACTCAACCACTGAGATGAACCTGCTCCACAATAAGAGTTCTTTTTTCATTTTTCATTTGTTTGTTTCGTTTTTAGGAGGTTTTAGGGATCAAACCCTGGAGCTTGTATATGGGAGCACGAGCTGAACCACTTGAGCTACATTCACTCCCTCATTGTAGTTTTGATTTGCATTTCCCTAATCGCTGGTGATATTGAACACTTTTTCATGTGTATTTTTTTTTTTGCCATTTGTAACTCTTTGAATAATTGCCTTTAAAAGTCTTTTGCCCATTTTTTAATCAGATAGTTTCTCTTTTTCTTGTTGAGTTGTATGATCTCTTTTTGTATCATGGATATTAGACCCTTATCAGATATGTGATTATCAAATATTTTCTCCCATTCAGTCGCCTGCCTTTTCACCCTTTTGACAAAGTCCTTTGAGGTGCAAAAGTGTTGAATTTTGAGGAGTTCCCACTAATCTATTTTTTCTTTTTTTGCTCATGCTTTGGTTGTAAGGTTTAAAAAACTACCACCTACCACAAGCTCTTGAAGAAGTTTGCCTACATTTTCTTCTAGTAGTTTTATGGTTGTTGCTTTATCTTTAGGTCCTTAATCCATTTTGAGTTAATTTTGGTATAAATTGTAAGACATGGGTCCTCTTTCTTTCGGATATGGCTATACAGTACTGTCAGCACCATTTGTTGAAAAGACTGTTTTGGTACAGGTGGTAGGGTTTGATAGCCTTGTCAAACATCACTTAACTCGAGATGTAAGGGTCTATTTCTGAGTTCCCCATTTATTTCCATTGGTCAGTTTGTCTGTCTTTGTGCCAGTACCATGCTCTTTTTGTCACTTTAGCTAAGCTTCGAAGTCAGGAAGTGAGAGTCCTCCAATTTGGTTCTTTTTAAAAGACATTTTTGGCTGTTCAGAGTTCCTTACCTTCCAAATAAATTTGAGGATTAGCTTTACTTTTTCTGCAATAAAGGCTGTTGGGATTTTTCTTGAGATTGTGTTGAATATGTAAATCCATTTGGATAGAATGAACATCTTCATGATATTTAGTCTTCCAATCCATAAACAGGAACAGCCTTCTTTTTATTTAAGTCTTCTTTGGTTTCTTTTAGCAATGTTTTGTAGTTTTCTGAATACAGGTCCCTGGTGTTCTAGTTAAGTTTATTCCTAAATATTTGATTCTTTTAGTCACTATTATAAATGGAATTTATTTCTGATTTCCTCCTCAGATTGCACATCAGTACTACATAGAAACTACTATTAATTTTTGCATATTAATCCTATATTGCACCACTTTACTGAACTTGTTTATTAAGTTCTGGTTACTTTGTTGTGGGTTTTTCGGGAATTTCTAGATATGGGATCATATCATCAGCAACAAGTGAAAGTTTTACTTCTTCCTTTCCTATTGGGGTGACTTTAATTTCTTTGTCTAGCCTAATTGCTCCAGCTAGAACTTCTATCACAATATTGAAAAACAGTGGTGACAGTGGTCATGCTTGTTTTTTCTGATCTCAGTTGGAAAGCTTTCAGACTTTCATTGTTGAGTACAACATGAGCTGTAGGTTTTCATATATGTGCTTTAATATATTGAGAAAACTTCCTTCTATCCTGTTGTTCAGAGTGTTATTATCAAGAAAGGATGGTATATTTTGTCAAATGTCTTTTCTATATCAATCGAGAGGATCATGTGATTTTCTTCTTCAATTTATCAATGATGCTTATTATACCAACTGATTTTCTTGTGTTGAACCATCCTTGTGTACCTGGGATAATGTTCTTTTGGATTCGATTTGCAAGTATTTTGTTGAGTACTTTTGCATCTATATTCATTAGAGGTATTGGTCTGTAATTTTATATTTTCATAGTATATTTATCTGTTTTGGGTCTTAGGGTGATCTTGACTTCATAGAATGAGTTTAGTAATTGTTCTTTCCTGTTCAGTTTTTTGGAAGAGCTTGAGCAAGATTTGTACCAGATTGGCTTTGAATGGTGGTAGAATTCACCTGTGACATTATCTGGTCCTGGACTTTTCATCTTTGGGAGGTTTTTGATGACTATTTCAACCTCTTAACTAGTGATTTGTATGTTGAGGTGTTCTAGTTCTTATAGAGTCAGTGTAAGTGGTTTGTGTTTTTCTAGGAATTTGTCCATCTTGTCTACATTGTCTCCCATGTGGTAGGAGGATGTCCTTTCCATTGGGCCAAGTCCACTTCCCATTGGGTCTATTTCCTCATCCCTACATCCCCCAGTGGTACCTATGCATATTGCTGTGAAGACTCTCCCATAAAGGAGAAGCTTCCTTTCTCACCCAGTTACTTGGGCCTCAACACCTGACTTGCTCTGGCCAGTGGATGTTAGCAGAACTGATATAATAAGTAGGGATTTGAAATGGCCTTATGAGTTTGGGATTGCTCTCTTACACCAGGGTCATTACTCTCAGAAGAGCTTTGCTTGATCCCCAGATGAAATACAGTGGGTCAGTCCACAACCACCAAGCTAAAAGAGCACAGACACCCCAGGGAATACAAAGGACCTTGAGGGGAAAAAACTTTATTGTTGTATACCACTGAGAGTGTGGCTGCTACAGAGCAACTGCTCATCAGTGCAATGCAATTTACATTTCAACATTTTTTATGCATGTTGTATATTCATAAGCTTAAACCAATATAGTTAATACTCTATAATAGGCCTTTTAATATATTTCTATCTAACAACTTCTCTCTCTCTCTCTCTCTATATATATATATACCAAATATAATTTTTGGGAAATGAGGTTTTTTAACAATTAATTGTGTTAGAAGCAGTCTTGCATAGTAAAATATCATGGGGTCTAGATGTTAGATGAGTCCCCAAATTTCTATGCATCAGACTCTTGGCATAAACATGAAAGATTATGCATATTTATTCAATCAAAAATATCACTAATGAAGAATACAGCATGTATGTGGCACTTGGCCTGGATCTGGGAATATAGCTAATCAGAATCAAAGAGGGACTTTTTTTTTTTTAAGATTTATTTTTTATTTATTTCTCTTCTCTCCCCCCTCCCCCCATTGTCTGCTCTCTGTGTCCATTCGCTGTGTGATCTTCTGTGTCTACTTGTATTCTTGTCAGAAGCACCCAGAATCTGTGTCTCGTTTTGTTGTGTCATCTTGCTGCATCATTCCTCCGTGTGTACGTTGCCATGTCCGGGCAGGCTCCACTTTTTTCACACTGGGTGGCTCTCCTTATGGGGCGCACTCCTTGTGTGTGGGGCTGCCCTATGCAGGGGACACTCCTGAGTGGCACAGCACTCCTTGCACGCATCAGCACTGCACATGGGCCAGCTCATCACATGGGTCATGAGGCCCTGGGTTTGAACCTTGGACCTTCCATGTGGTAGGCGTGATGCCCTATCCATTGGGCCAAATCCCTTCTTTTGAGGTAACTAGGGAAACAAGATCTGGGAATGGTGGGGAGAGGACATTAGACCAATTTTAGAAATGTTGCTGTTTGATCGGAGCTAAAGGTAATGTAAGCCAGGTGATGAAAGGAGGAGACAGCCACGAGGGAGAATATATGTTAGGAGGAAGGGTAATTTGTGGGAAGGCTGGGACTCTTGCGTTAGGGTGACATGACTGGAGGATGCCAAAAGTGTTATATGACAGGCATGAAAGGTGACTTAAGGAGGGCTAGAGGTGAACGTGAGGGTTGAGACATGAACCCAGTGGAAATATATTGAGGGATATTAACTCCCAGCTCTCTTGCTTACCAGCTCTCTGAACTTGTATTTACTGCACCAGAGCTTTCTGGCTCAGTTTCCTTATTTGTAAAAAGGGGATAATAGTCCTATTTCATGGAGTTGTAGGGATTATAGGAAATACAGGTATAGTACTCACTTTCATGTGGAAAGTGCTCAATCAGTGTTAGCTATTATTTTAGAAGAGGAATAGCATGGTAAGTTTTGACTTTCCTGATGATTGAGGAGTATGTGGGTGAGTGGGAGCTAAAGTTCCAACAATTGCTAACTCTCTGTCATTCACTATTCAAGCTAGAGTGCTGATACAAAGCTGTTATGAAGAGATAATAGTCAACAGACCTAAAATTGCCTAGGATTTTTCTTAGATATTTTGATTTTTAAATGTATTTCTTTATTAAGTAGGGAGGGTACATGCAGGGAATTTTGAGTTCCTCCAATAGTTAGGGAAAACCCAGAAACCACAGGAAGGGCAGAGAGAGTGCTGAGCAGCTTTGGAATCCGAGGCTTCAGGGAAGGGTTATAAATTGTGGGTGAACTAACTTCCTTGATGAGTGAACCAGGCAAGTTCTGCCCTGTAACTGAAAGATGGATCCTCCAGGGGAAGCCAGCACTAAGAACAAAATCCCCATGACTCAGTTTGAGTAAATAGCAAACTGAGAATGAGCAAGGACATGCTGGAGGCAGGACAAATGGGGGAGAGGATTTTCTACTTCTTTAAGTCAGACTCTAACCTATGTCTGGGCTGTCTGGGTAACTGCTCTTGTGGTTATTTATGGAGAAAATTCTCAAGTAGGCATAGAGGAAAAATAGTTGCTTCTGGTATTCTCCAGTTTTTTTGTTTGATTTATTTTGGTTGGACACTGGCACTTTAGGATTTGCAGTTCTCATTGTTGAGTTCTAGATGAATGGTGTGGGTAAGAAATGGTATGGATACAAAGTCCATAAATGTTTAGTATGTAATGAATCTTGTTTCATAAATACTTATATATATTTACTCAAATTCTTATTGGACTAGGAACTATATAAGTGTCAAGTAAGGATTCTTGAAGCAACTGAAAAAAAAAATTGAAAAGGAAACCAGGGGGAATTGATATAGCTCAAGTGGCTGAGTGCTTGCTTCCCATGTATGAGGTCCTGAGTTCAATCCCCAGTACCTCTTAAAACCAAACCAAAACAAAACAGAAAAAACAACTCAGGAAAGCCAGTGTAGCTCAGTGGATGAGCACCAGCTTGCCATATACAAGGTTCTCTCTCTGGCCTCGGTATGTAAAAAAAAGGAAACTAGGAATAATTCAAAATGAAAACTCTAAATCTCTTATGCAAATCCATTAAAGACAGGAGGGAAATAAAAAGGAGGAAAAATGCCACAAATCTCAGGTTTTTACCAGTAAAGGTGTGAAAAAGTAAAACATCTTTGATGAGGTTTATACTGATATTTAATCTTGACAAAAGAAAGCAAATATAAAGGTGTACCTCTGATTGTTAGACATGAGTAGACTCCAGTAGAAAAATTTGAAAAATAGAACAGGAAAATCATGAAAGAAATATATGATCAAGCCATTATTCTTTTTTATTGAAAGAAAGGAGTAAAAGTAGAGCAATATAATTGTAATTATGTAAAATAAAGTGAAAGAATAAAATAAAATGAAAACAGTTAAAGCAACTTGCAGTTATCACAATAAACAAGAATGAACAAGATTTTTCATAAAAATTAAATCCATTCATTAAGTGTTAAAAGGAAAATATTATCATATGCTGCTTGTTGGAAACAGTAAAATCCTGCATATTGCTCCCTTCAAGAATCTGATTTATAACACAGTTCAGTCTCTAATAAAGTACAATTATTTAGTGGATGTCCAGACTACATCTAAAGGCCTTTATCTTTTGTGGGAGGAGAAGGAAAACTGAAGGTCATGCAAGACTGGGTGGGGAGATGGCAAACAACTTCTTAGAGAGGCAGAGAGGCAGGGGTATCTTCATATAGCTCTCTGTTTCCTTATGACTCATTTTCATCAGTTTAGATTAATCAAAACAGATGCCCACTAAATGGGGATATTCCTGGAATCTCAGGCATTCTCCTGGGAGTTCTAGTCAGATAGTAGATTCAGTTAACTTCAAAACTACTTGTCTTAGGCATAACATCAACCAGATCTTGCCAAAATTAAATTAGTATCATGACAGATTTAGATTATGCAGCTACACCCTATGAATTCTCAAACAGCTAAATTTGCAAGACTGTCTTGATCATTTAAGTAACTTCAGAGTAACATACTCTATTTTTGTGTCAATAAAGTTTGGGACACTACTAATTGAGTTATGGTGGAGTATACAGTATATGCCTAAACAATTATAGAGAGTAGCAAAAATATACTTCTTCCTATTATTTGATTTTCTGGGCATATTTTTGCCAATAATTCATTAAAAAGCATTACGATTGTTCACTCTTAAAATATATTTATATAATATAGCAATAGATTTAGGAAACTTGGATGATTATATCATAAGATGCTAATGTAAATGAGAACATTTAGCAACCATTCTGAAATAAATTGTAAGTAAAATAGGAAAATAATTTCTTTTGATCATGATAAACATAGAATCATAACTATCTTTATTTGGAGTTTATATGGTAAGAGACTCCAAAATGAGTTGGGAGGTCACCAGAGGTGTCCACCTTACGTACATCTCAGCATGATCCCAGAGACAGCCAAAGTAGATACAACCCCAGATAGCGGTTCTCCTGAGAGCTATGGAGACACCCAGGCCCTGTAGTCATGGCAGATGGCTCTGGAGTTCAGTGCCTTGCCAGTGCGCCCTCCTTTGGGATTTGTGCTCCTGAGTGTGATGGAGTTGGACTCAGATGTGACCTTTCTACACATGCCTCTTCTGCCACTTTTACTGAAACTGTGGTTGGCACTGGGGTTGGTGTGTGCCCAGGAGACTTAAATCTCTGGACTGTCCATGTGCCAGTTTGGCCCTGAGCCTCAGCAGAGTTGCAACACCTACTCTCCAGTTCATTGGATTTATCCAGGTCAGCTAACAGGAGGTGAGCATGGTCAATCACCACACCAGCGAACTGAGAGAACCTACAGCTGCAAGCAGGAGATTCCCATCCATCAGCCATGTCGGACCTAAGCCCCCTTTTGATTTAGAGGTGGAGTGGACATCACCATCCCAGGATTCTCAGGATGGAAGAATAAAATATGGATTAGAGTGGACTTACTGGTATTCTACTATAGAACTATTGTAACTCTAGCAATGGAAGAAATTGCATCATTGATGTGGAGACAGTGGCCACGAAAGTTGCTGAGGGGAGGGAGAGGGAAGAAGAGGTGTGAAATGGAGGCATTTTGGGGACTTGAAGTTGTCCTGAATGATATTGCAGGCACAGATGTAGGATATTATATATCCTGCCATAACCCACTGAATGGACTGGGGGAGAGGGTAAACTACAACATAAACTATAATCCATGCTATGTAGCAATGCTCCAAAATGTGTTCACTAAATGCAATGAATGTGCTACACTGATGAAAGAACTTGTTGATGTGGGAGGAGTGGGGTTGTGGTGAGTGGGGTATACGGGAACCTCTTACATTTTTTATTTTTTATTCTTTTTTAATTTTTTGGTTAAATTGGCTTATTTATTTATTTTTCCTATTTTATTTATTTATTTTTAATTCATTTTTTAAAATATTACATTCAGAAAATATGAGGTCCTCATGTTCTGCCACCTCCCTCACCCCACTACTCATTTTTTAATGTAACATATTGTGTGATCTATGTATCTTTAAAAAAAGACAATAAAATTTTTTGCTTTAGAAAAGAAAAAGTATAAAATTTTAAAAATTATCTTTATTTGTAGATAATAAGATTAAATAATGGTGTAACCCTATAATACACAGTATATGACAGAAAATTACAATTATAAATATTATTTAGTCAGGTTTAGAATACAAGATAAATACTCAAAAGGCAATTGCTTTTTTCCTAGGAATAAACAAGAAATATAGCCAACCTATATGTAGACACTATAAAATGTAACAGCAGATTATAAAACACAAACACATAATAAGACATGACATTCAAGTGGATAGAAACATTTAGTATTATGAAATATCAATAATTTGCCAAATTAATATATAAATAGAATTCGATGCTAATCAGAATTTTGATTTGGGAATAAATTTATGGGAATTTTCAAAAATGTTGTTGAAGAGGACTTGCCGTTTAAGCTTTAGAGAGTTTTCTTGTCAAAAGTTAACAAGACTGGAGAAGCAGATCAATGTTGTTCTAATAAACATATCAAACAATGTAAATGAAAGATGGCATTTTTAAAATTCAGTGAATATTCTTTTATAAATAAATGATGCTTGCAAACTGGTTTTTCATTCAGAAAAATATTTACATACTAGATGACACCACCTGCAAAAGTATGTATGTTAGATTACAAAATCAAATATAAAGCCACAAAACTATATAAATCCTATGAAATATAGAAAAAGTATTTGTAGATACTTAGGGTGGAGGAGATTTTCTTTAGTAGGATAGGAAGTGTAAGCAAGAGCAGGACAGAAAAACATTAAACTGTCAGGGGAATAAAAGGGTAAAGGTCTATATAAAATTTTCTTATGATAGAAAAAAATCACAGTAAAATGACATAGGGGTGATATCATTAATATATCATTAACTTTTCAAATAGTTAGAATAAATCAATGAAAATAGAAAAAAAAACCCAGAAACCACTCATAAGCAATTAATAAAAAAGGAAATACAACATTTTTTAAACTGATACTTCCATAATTTGTCAAGCTATCTTTTGTCTGCTATATTATTTTTTGAAGTTGAAATAAAGGCTTTTTTCATGTTTCAAAAAACGTATAAAACTAAAATTGGACCTCATTAATAGACTTATGGCATGTTTCATTGTCATATTGGCATTAATAAATTCAATTATTTTTTATAACATTCATGATTGCAAATATGTGGGGAAATGGGCTATTTGGAGTGTAAATTTTGTAAACTTTCTGGAAATGTTATGTAATAATTAAAGTAAGAAAAAGAAAACAGATACATCTTCTCTCCAATCCCATTCTAACTCATGGACATTATGCTTATTGGTTGTTTTTTACAGCAGAATAACAAAAACTGAAAAAGACTGCTGTTCATCAATAAGACAATTGAATAGTTATGGTAATTAAAAATGGCATTTCACCATCCAAGTAAGTGAAAAAAGAATGAGATATTTTTATAACTTCTAGTGATATCCATTATGTTATCAAAAGATAAACATTATTCTGTAATGTGTATGACATAATTGCATTCTTGTATAATAGAAACAGAACCAAAAAATATATATGTTAATGTATGAAAATTTCTATATCTTTGTGTGATCTCAGGGCTACATGGAGGGCTCCATTTTAATTTTTAACATGGTCAACTGCAGGTTAGTGGGCTTTTTTTAAACAGGAGGAGCTTATTTGTTTTTCTCTTACATATTTCTATTGCTTTGTTACAATAAGGAAGTACTGTGACCTTATATTTAAAATTAAAATAAAAATTTTAAGTGGCAATTGTTTTGTGAAAAATTCTAGTTTGAAAATCTTGACCTTTGATTATATTCAATCCTCTACTATTTAGTCAACTTTCAGTATAATTTAATATTCATGCAGTCAGTAAACTAGGTACTCGAGATCGAAGGAAAATGTGTAGAATCTCTAGAATTATTCTCCTCCTGCATCAGGAATTATTGCAACGTTATCAATTGGTCTTCCCTTTCTGAGTTTTAGTACTCAAATCTCATTATCTTGCAAAACCTAGCTCCAATGAAGTTTCTTCAATCCAAATTTATTTTACATTCCTTGTTTGCTTTGGCCACCTATTTTTCTTTTTCAGTTATTGTCAGAATAACTGACTTGAGCACCCTGAGTAATTCTCTCATTAATATTAGCACTACCTCCTCTATTGAAATCTGTGGCTGACTTTTTTTGAAAAAATTTCCCTGATCAATTGCAGGATCAAGCACATTGACAGGTATAGAAAAGGTACTTGAAAATATTTTCTGATGATTATGTGATTGATTTGTGGTGTAACATCCTATTATTCAAGTGACTCCTTTAAGTACATCAGTTAATTGCTTCCTCAATTTTCCTTTAAAGTGATGTTAAAATGTCTTTAGAATATTTTCTGGAACAAATAATAAAATAGGAATATAAAATCAGAAATTTTAATATTTCTAATGGATTATCAAGTTAAGTTCCAGGCCTACAGACTTGAAATATTTAAATACTAAAGATAAATTTAGGATTATTACAGCAGTATTTTTATTTCATTTGTCCACATCAAAAGAACCTCTGACCATCAATTCTTCAGAGTCAATAAAGTCCAACCTGAAAATTTCTTCTGACCACTATTAATTCTGAAAATGACACCATTTTAAAAGAGATCCTGAAAAAGGAAATAATTACTACTGTCTACCTGACACTAAAAGAAAGCATCATATTTCCTGCATTAATATTAGACAATAACCCATTCTGAACAGTCCAGCTGTAAACACCTGTCTCTTAATATCTTGCTCATTCTTGCATGTATGATCTTATGAATTCCTCCTTTATTGAATTAGAGGGATGCAGCGTGATGCTTATTCAGTACCTCCCTTCCTACATGTATATACACACAATGGAATACTACTTGGCTGTAAGAACAAATACACTACAAACACACGTGATAACATGGATGAATCTTGAGAACCTTATGTTGAGTGAAGCAACCCAGGCATTGAAGGACAAATACTACAGGACCTCAATGATATGAAACAAGCAAGCTGCCTCAGAGAGCTAGAGACTGGAAAATAGGCTTACAGGAAATCGGGGGGTGGAGGAAGAATGTGAGCCGACGTCTGCAGGGGTGAAATCTATGATGAGCTGGTGGTAAGTATGAGCACAAAGAAGAGACAAAATGGGGACAAGGGGTTGCCTTTGGGTGGGGCTTTGTGGGTTTGAAGGGGGCTGGGGATGGGAGGATGGGTAAATATTGCCCAAAAAATTGGGGGGAGGGAGGGGCAACATACGAACATAGGAGAGTGTCAGGTGTTGGTTGAGAGTAAAATGCTGAGAAAATCGTATCAAAATATAATTAGGAGGGTTACCTGTTTAAGATGCTCGGAGGGGATGGTCTGATGCGGGACGGACTCCTGGGGAATATCTGAATGCTCATTTTGCCAGGGTGGGTTGTACCATTGGGTAGAGACCCAAGAAGTGAGAGTTGGGGTGGACCCACATCCTGGGGAGGAGTAATGCCATCAAATAGAGGGAACTGTATCTCTCGAGAGAAAGGGTGGCTCCCAGGGCATTAGGGCAGTTGAGCAAGTCAGGCCCTGAACACTGTTGCAAGTATCTCTGGACGTGGCTCCTCAGGAAATGGAGATTGGCTGTTGCTGTGGGCCCCAAGGGGAGGGGAAAATGGATGTTGAATGGATGGAACCAAGGTAAATGAGGGGGCAAGAGAGGAGTTTCGCGAGAGTACAGGAGGATGAATATAAAACATGTAATATTACACCAAAAGCATATACGGGATGACAGACTAATAATGTAAACCATAATGTAAAACATAGGATAAATAAAAAATTTAGAAAACTGTATATCCTAAAGTATGGACCACATTGTAAGCATAGATGTCGCCTTGTTTGAAAGCTATTGTTTCGGAGTCTGTACATCAGTTTCAGTAAATATGATATGAATAAGTTATAAGAATATCACTGTGGAAGGGAAAAGGTTTTATGGTGGATGTGTGGGAGTACTGTATATTGTATATATGAATTACTGTGATCTGAGACTCTTGTGAAGAGAAGCTCAATAATTAGGAAAAAAGAAAAGAAAAAGATAGGATATAGAATTTGTCCAAATCAATACATACTCTAGATCTAACCTTTAAACTCATCGCTATATTCCATTTTACTAGTAAGGGAACCTGACATTATATTGGGCTTTGCTTTACAGGAAGTTTTGGATCACAGAGTGGTTCAACAGTGGTGGTGGAGGAATACTGGTATGGGATGTTATTGACAGGCTATATATGGTTGACAGGGAGTTATACAGGGCATATGTCCAGGGTACATGGTAATGTTTGGATATACTCATAGTGGAAACAATTAAAAACAACAGCTGGGGGGGTACTGGGTTCCTGGCCGGGGGTGCTCTGTCGTGGTCCCTAGGGGAGCAGCGGCAGTCCCCCAGGTGCAACGGTAAGAGCCAGGAGGGAATGAGGGTCCAACAGTGGGCTCCTGATACTAAGGATTATGCTTGTGAGCCTATACGCCTGAAATAAGAACAAGGCCTAGAGCAGTATTGTGCCTGGAAGTTTCCTCCTGACAGCCTTCATGTTACTCAAATGTGGCCAGTCTCTAAACCAAACTCAGCATGTAGATGCAGTGCATTCCCCGCAGCGTGGGACATGACACCCGGGGATAAGCCTCCCTGGCACCGAGGGATCGCTACCAAATACCAGCTGAAGATGCAACTAGAAAATGACCTTGAATTAAAGGTTCAATGCGGATCAGCAGAATATCCCTGTCTACATATAATAACATGACTTTAAAATGCTGTTGGACATAATGTAAGGGGGAAATGGAAAGGAGAAATGAGTTTATATGGCTATGAGTCTCTAAAAAAGAGTCTGGAGGTTATCAGAAGGATTGCCCTTATGCACACCTGAGCAGAGTCTCAGAGACAGATAAAGTAGATACAACCCCAGGTATTGGTCCTTTTGAGGGATAAAGAGACCCATGGGTTCTATGGTCATGGCAGATGGGGTTCACTGCCATGTCAGTTGGCCCTTCTTTGGAGCCGGTGTTTCTGCGTGATGGAACTGGACTCAGATGGGATCTCTTTTCATAAGACTTTCATGCTACTTTACTGGAATTGTAGTTGGTGTTGGGGTTTAAGATATATTTAGGGGATTTGAATCTCTGGACTGACAATATGATAGCCATGCCCTGAACCTCAACAGACTTCAACTCCTACACTCTGATTTATTGGACTTACCCCACTCAGCTAACAGGGAGTTGAAGAATGTCAACCACTACACCATGGAGCCTAGAGTGCCTACAACTGAAAGCAGGAGGATTGCATCCAGTATCCATGTGGAATCTAAGCCCCCTCTTGACATAGATGTGCAATGGACACAACCAATCCAATGTCCACAGAGAAAATGTGGCATTGGTGTGGGAAGGGTGGCCATGGTGGCTGCTGGGTGTGGGGAATGGGAGATAGAGATGAGATGTGGAGGAGTTTTCGGGACTTGGAGTTGTCCTGGGTGGTGCTTCACGGACAATTACGGGACATTGCAGATCCCCCCAGGGCCCACTGGATGGAACGTGGGAGAGTGTGGGCTATGATGTGGACCATTAACTATGAGGTGCAGCGATGCCCAGAGATGTACTTACCAAATGCAATGGATATGTCATGATGATGGGAGAGAGTGTTGCTGTGGGGGGAGTGGGGGGTGGGGGCAGTGGGGTTGAATGGGACTTCATACTTTTTGAATGTAATACTTTTTTAAAAATGAATAAAAAAAAAGGAACTACAAAAAATGTTTCTTAAGATGTAATAATAGTTAATATTGAGTATTTATTGAACTCATTTATGAGTCGAGTAAAACCACGTAAACATTAACTCATTCAATTATCATAAAAACTTATGAGATTATTTCTATTTATTACACTCATTTTACATGTTTAGAAAGCAGATGTATGGCAAAGTTCAATAGTGCATCCAAGTTATAGTTGGTAACTTGAAAAATGAGGTGTTTTACCAAGCCACCTAACTCCAAAGATCAGTTCTTTTCAAAGAATTTGCTCTCAGAATTCTGTCCTCTCAGTCCTAACTTAGCAATTTTAAGGCAAATTAAAACACACACACAAACACACAATTCCATGGGCATAATCTGACAAGCAAAACCACAACAAAACTTGTCTGAAAACATGGTTGGAAGTCTTAATGTATATTATCTTTAAATCCGTATCCCTGTTCTTAACCCTGGGTACCTACTCAATTCAACTGAGGCTCTCTAAAGAAACCTTTGTCCCATCCCCACCAGAGACCAAATGACATCAAAATCCCTGGGAGACAGAGAACCTCTGATTCCTGGGAAACTGAGACTCCGTTTATGCCACTGTGTTGGAGATTTGGACCCGAAGGGTATCGGGAATGAGATAAAGAGAGAAGGGAGAAGGAAACAAAGAGAAAGAAAGAGCGAGAGAAAAAGAACGAGAGAGCTGGGATCAGGGGGTCTGCGAGTAGAGACTCCTCAGACAACTTTATTGTTCACAAGGGGCTCTCTATACCCCAGTCCACATGGGTAAAGCCGTCAACATTACTCATAGTTTAAGGGATTAGGACCACTGTATGTTTTCATAGAAATAAAATAGCTTCCTGAATGGAATTTTGTTCTGTTCAATAGAAAATATTCAACCTCAAATCTAAAAAGTTTTTGTTTCCTTTCTCCTCAGACTTTCCTTAGACTTGCAATCTTGTCCTTTAATGAGCGAATCTTACCATTCTGGGGAGGGACCTCTGGACATGGAGTGTCTCTCTGTGCAGTGACTCAGAATCATCGGATCAAGCGCTCCCCAAAAGCTTCACAACATTTTATGCTAATCCCTTTTGTGGAAATGTTATTTCTCACCTGACTTGGAATCAAGCGTGCCAGAGCCCTAACTCTCATCTCATGCAGACTTTTACAGATTTATATGTTAAATAACATTCTTTTACTCATCAAAGACTAGTTATTGGATTATCCTGCATTACTTTGTGACTCAATTATCCCTTTACTTGGCAACACCTTATTTTTAAATAACATAATTCTCCCAGAGAAAACCTTTCTTTCTTTTTCCCTCCCTGCCTTGTGATCTCTAGCACATAATGCAAGGATCAGAACTCAATGGACATTTGTTGAATGAAGGATGAAAAGTTGTAAAATTTCTAAGTTTCAGGTTATTTTTTTTTTTTCCTGTTTGCCTTGAACTGTTCTGTTCAGGCATTCCCTGGTTTTAATGCTATTTATGAATACTACCTCAATTTGTGACTGAGATAGAAATGTGCTTTTTGGAATTTTATTGTATTTAATAGGTAGCATCCATGGTCCTTGTTTTACAAGTTTTCCTCAGAGTCTAGCTGCAAGGATGTCATAAACAACAGAACAACACCAAAACACAAATAGAACTGTGTAGATTAAGGCAGAGCAAATCATCTCTTTAGAGTCCTAAGAAAAATAGTATTTGAGCATCCGTATTGATTTCTGCAGCTTAAATATTGTTTCCCTTCATATATGCTTACAGGTTTTATTTTTTTCTCTTTATTTATTGGCTCCTCTTTAATTTCTCTGTGTTCTTTTAAAAAACACAAATACCCATAATGACACACCATATTCTATTAATGCTTAGTATTTTTTCCAAATTATTTTTGGCATGCTTATTAATTTCAATATAAATTCAAATATTTTTGATATATTCACCCAAATCTTTTTCTCTCTTCCCCTCTTTCCCTTTTCTCCTTGTCTTCTTCCTTTCTTTATGACTACATTCTTCCTATTTTTATTTCTGAAATTTGAAACAAATATAATAGATTTTTCTTCTAATCTCTTACATACTATGTTTATAAAATTATTGTCATTCTCTACTAAAATGGTATTTCTTTAATATAATCTATCCTCAGTACCCTGAAGAATATGCCAAGGCATTTCAACTATAATTTAAAGTGTGAAGTGAGGAAAGAGATAAAAATAATGCTAGGAGATATTAGAGTGTAAGAAATTGTTTTCACTGGGGTTCCTGTTTTTTTGCACAGTGTTTATCCTTTTAAAATTTCACCATACTGAAAATGCACAATTTAATAAAAATCATTGTGTCTTTTTTATTGTATTAACATATATAAAAAATAAAATTTGCCATTTTAGCCATTTTTTAGTATATAGTTCAATGGCATTAATTACATTTACAGTGATATGCTATCCTTCAACACCGTATATTACCAAAACATTTTCATCACCCAAAACATAAATTCTGTAACCATTAAGCAATAACTCCCTATTTCCTACCCTCTACTCCAGGAACCCTATAATCTACTTTCATTCTCTATGATTTTATTATTCTTAATATTTCATATACATTTGATCATATGATAAGTGTTCTTCTGTACCTGGATTATTTAAGGTTCATTCATGTTGTAGCATGTATTATCACTCATTCCTTTTTATGACTGAATAATATTTCATTGTATGGCCATACCACATTTTGTTTACCCATTCATCTGCTCATGGACAGTTGGATTACTTCCACCTTTGGTTATTGAAAATAATGTTGCTATGAATATCAGAGTACATGTATCTGCTCTCTTGATACATACCTAGGAGTAAAATTGCCAGGTTGTCCTGGTTTGAGTTTGTTGTGGACCCCAGAAAATTATATTCTTAAACTAAAGCATTCCTGTGATGTAAGTCCATTGTATGTGGGACATTTCTGTTAGATTCAGTGAAGGGATCTTTTGATTAGATTGCTTCAGGACTTTTGATTGCACTACATCAGTGTGGCATGACCCAGGGTGCATGTCAGCCCTCTTGCTGGAGTCATATAAATGGAGAACTGAAGGCAGAAACACACAGAGAAAGAGAGATACATTTTACCCTGCTGTGTGAGAGCAGATTTCTGGATCTCCTACAGCTGCAGAAAGAGAAACCCAGAGAGGCTAAGAGAGTGCTGGGAACTCAAATCATCAAAACAGCGGGAGCTGAATCAATGAGGTTTCGAAGAGCCTGGGCCTACTGAGCAGCTCAAAGCTGAAAGAGACAGGCCTGCAGGAGAGGGGAGAGATGAGCAGGACCCCCTACGCCCTGCCATGTGCTTGATCACCCACAGCTGAGCTTGGACAGAAAGCATCTTTAGATGACACCCACATACACCTGCTCACGCTCAGCTGCAATTTGATGAGACAGCATCTCTTGATTTTGATATTTTCACAGCCTTGAAACTATAAGCTTTTACCCTAATAAATTCCTATTGTAAAAGCCAACCCATTCCTGGTATGTTGCATTGGCAGCCTTTAGCAAAAAAAAAAAAGCAAAACCTTTTTAATAGCAGCCATTCTAGTGAGTGTGAAATGGTACCTCTTTGTGGCTTTGATATGCATTTCCCCAATGTTTAATGATGTGGAACAATCATGTTATTATTGGTTATCTGTACATCTTCTTTGGAGAAATTAAAATCTTTTGACCATTTTTTTATTGAGTTGCTTGACTTTTTGTTGCTGAGATGCATGATTTCTTTATATATTCGTGATATTAAACCCTTTTTGAATATGTGGGAAACACAGGTTATGTGGTAATAGTATATTTAACACCATATTACATCCCCACCAGCAATGCATGAGTGCCCATTTTCTCCACTTACATGCCAAGAATTATTTTCCATTTTTGTTTGCTTTGCTTTCTAATAATCATCCATATCAGTGTAGAACAAGGGTTCTTAACCTTTTTTATTCCATGGACCTTAGTCAGGTGGAATGAATGCTGTTGTGATTTATTTATTGCATACATGCTTAAGTGAAAGAAATGTTAGATTTCAGTTAGAGGTCAGAGAAAATAAAAGATAATAAGTTGATTTCTGTTCAATGCAAGCCCATGGATCCTCTGAATTCTTTCCATGGATCCCTGGTTAAGAACCCCTAGTATAGAGTAACTCATGTGGTTTTGAATTTTTTTCACTAATGGCTAATTATGTTGAGCATATTTTCATGTACTTATTTGCCATTTGTGTATATTCTTTGGAAAAATGTATACAATTCCTCTGCCCATTTAAAATATTTTTTGTCTTTTTGTAAATGTTCCTGATATAGTCAGAATATTAAGCCCTTATCTGATATATAGTTTGTGAATATTTTCTCTCACTCTGTAGGATGCCTAATCATCTTCATTCTTAGCTTGTTTTTTAAAATAACTTTTTTATTTAAAAAGTTTTAGGTTTACAGAAATATGCAGAAAATAGAATTCCCATATAACTCCTCTCACACACACACAATTTCCCCCATTAATCATATGCATTAGCATGATACTTTTATTACAATAAATGAAACAATATTGTTTTAATTGTGCTATTATACAATTAGTCTACATAATAGATCACTGTTTTATATAGTACTATGGCCGTTTAAATTTGCATTTAATTTTTATTCTCATAACATTTATAAACCCAAAATTTCATCTTTCATCACATTCAAATATATAATTTAGAGGTGTAATTACATTCATAGTGTTTTGGTACCATCTCCACCACCATTTCCAAACCTTTTCCATCATCCCCAAACAGAAACTGTACCAATTAAGCATGAAATCCCCATTCCCTACCCCACCCCATCCTCTGATAATCTGTATTCTAGTTTTATAACTCCATGGATTTGCTTATTCTAATTATTTCATAACAGTGAGATTATACAATATTTGTCCTTTTCTTTATCACTTATTTCACTCAGTTTGTTGTCTTCAAGGTTCATCTACATTCTTCCATATATCAGAACTCCTTCCTTTTTATGGCTGAGTAATATATATTGTATGTATGTAGGAATACACTACATTTTGTTTCTCACTCATCTGCTGATTGACACTTGGCTTGCTTCCATCTTTTGGCAATTACGAGTAATGCTACTATAAATATTAGAATGCAAATATTTGTTTGAGTCCTTGCATTCAATTCTTCTGGGTACATACCTAGAAGTGAGATTTCTAGGTCATATCATAGTTTTGTATTAATTTTCTAATGAAGCACCACATTGGTTTCCACAGTGGCTGTATCATTTTACATTCCTACAAACAAAGAAGGACTTTTTCTAATTCTCCACATCCTCCCCCACACTATTATTTTCGAATTTTTTCAATAGTGGACATTCTAGTGAGTGTGAAATGGTATCTCTTCATGGTTTTGATTTGCATTTCCCTAATATCTAATGATATTGAGCATCATTCCATGTTCTTATTGGCTATATGTACATCTTGTTTGGAGAAATATCTATTCAATTCTTATACCCATTTTTTAGTTGAGTTGTTTAACTTTTTGTTGTTGAGATGCATGCTTTGTTTATATATTTGGGATATTAAACCCTTCTTGGAAATATGGTTTCTAAATATTTCTACCATTAAGCAGGTTTTCTTTTTACTTCTGTGATGAAATCCTTTGATGTACAAAAGTTTATAATTTTGATGAAAGCCCACTTATCTTTTTTGTGTTTTTTTCTCATGCTTTTAGTAAAGTCTGAGAAGCCACTGCCTAACACAAAGTCTTGATAAGCTTCCCTATGTTTCCTTCTAAGTGTGTTATAGTTTAGTTCCTATATTTAGATCTTTGTTCCATTTGAATTGATTCTTGTATATGGTGTGAGGTAGGGGTACATCTTTCTTCTTTTGCATATGGTTCTGTTCCTTCCAAGGTTTCTGATTTCAAACTGGAACTTAATTTTATTGAAACAAAGCATAATGCTTTTCTCTTGCAGCTTTCAGAACTCTCCTTGTCTTTGACATTCAACATTGACCACTATGTAGCTGGTCATAGTTCTTTTCATGTTTATCCATTTGGGATTCATTGGTCTTCTTAAATATGTGTATTCATATCTCTCATCAAATTTGAAAAGTTATTTGCCATTATTTCTTTGAATATTCCTTTTCCTACTTTCTCTCTTTTCTTTCTGGGACTCCCATAATACAGATATTGGTATGCTTGATGGTGTCTCCCAGTTCACTTAGTTTCTCCTCACTCTTATTACAATACTTTTTCTTACTGCTACTTTGCCTGAACCATCTGTCTGTCTTTCAATTCATTGAGTCTTTCTTCTGCCATCTCCAATCTACTGTTGGCATTATCTAGGGAATTTTTCATTTCAGTTATTGTGGTCTTTAACTCCAACAATAGTATGGTTCTTTTCCTAAAATTTCTATCTCATTATTGATATATTCATTTTGTTTTCTGGATATGTTTTAATTCATTCTATGTGTTTTCCATTATCTCCTTTAGCATATTGAGGATATTTTTAAAAAATCTTTGTCCTTCATGTCCAAAATCTGACCTGCTTCATTAATAATTTCTGGATTTTTACCTTGATCCTTTGGAAAGGCTATTATTTCCTGCATCTTTGTTTTTCCTGTAATTTTTGTTGCACACATGCATTTCAATATTTTAAAATGTTAAACCTGATATTTACAACCAGAGCTGTCTGTTCCTTAAGTTTGTATCAGCTAGTGTTATGACAGAGATACTCTTGAATGTCAGAGTAAACAAAAGCTAACAAACAAATAAAAAAAAACAACCAAAAAACTCTTTCACAGTTTTTGTAAATTGGTTCTGCTTTGGCTAATATTCTCTAACAGACTATTGCCTTCCTAGCAATAAGATCATTCCAAGATGAATGTGAAGTACAGGCTTTTCTCTCTTTTCTCAGCCTTGGTCTTCCCCTGGACTTGTGCTGTTCATGCCCTGAGGAATTCTCTTATTTATAGAAATTCAAATGCTCTCTCTACTCCTTATGAAATAGACTTTCTGCTCCTCCTGATACTTTATTGTATGTCTTAAAGCATGTAATCTTTGTCCAGAGATGCTTTGACTTAATTGTTTCATATAGCACTTTAGTTTTCTGTAGACTACTTCTGCCTGTATGGCAAGTACTGTGAAGGTGAACCAGAGACTAACATTCTGGTTCATTCTTACAGGCTACCACTGAATAGACTGTCACCTACATACATGGGCACCATAGTAGGGACAAAGAGGGTACGCTGCCTCTTCCAGAAAGGGGCCAGGGACCCACAATGGCAGTGCAGGTTGACCTCATACTGTGCTAGAGCGGTGTTGGAGGATGGGCCAATAAGGGTACCATGAGCTTTTCTTACTCTCTTTAAAGCTGCATTTTCTTGATGCAGCACTTGCCCAGTTATTGTAATCCTTCAACTATTGTTCAGAGTATTAAGAAAGATGTCTCTTCCAGTTTTTGGTAGTTGTTCAAAGGTTCTGTGGAGGAACTCTCATCTTGGTCAACTTATTCACTGTAAATCTGACTTTCTTTGCCTGGAATCACAGTAGTGTGTATTTATCTTCAGATAACTCCCAAATCCTCTCTGCTATCATCAGCATAAACCAAGACTATATGTGACCCCAGAATCCTTTTGCATTTGCACATCTAAGAGGACATTTTCAACTCTAATAAACTTTACACTGTGTTTCATTGCTTGTTATAATTAGCAAGAAGGGCATTTCATACTTCACTTTTCTTTCCAGCAGCTCTACTGGCTAAAGTAGAATACATGAGAAGAGAGAACAAAGTAGAATAAATTTTATGAATTCTTATTCCCTCTGCCTGCTCATCCATCCCCACCATTGTGTGATTAAGTAATCCTTTATATTATATTAGTATTAAGATATTATCCAGTGGCTACCTATGGATATTATTAATTTATCCCTTTATGGACCTGTGGATATAAATGCATATAGCTTTCTAATAAATATTCTATGTCTAATTACTAGGACACCTATATGTCCCCACAGATCTACATTTATTTATTTATTTATTTATTTATTTATTTATTTATTTATCTATTTTTAGATTATTATTGATGAACATAAAGTCTCCAAACTATCTCAATTAATACAGGATGTGAGGGTTTATTTTTGAATAGTCAATTGATCAAGATACAGTAACTGAGTAACATTTGATAAACACCAAGAAAATATATGATGGCCTCCACCAGAAGGAAATGTTCTCTATATTGTTAATTTCTAAATGCCATTTATACTGATTTTTTTCTTGTATTATTTGCTTTCTTCTTTTTTTGCCCTTATATAGTATTGTTTTAATTTTCTTCACTGCTTACAGTAATACCATGAAATGGTTTATCTTCAGTAATGGGAATTTTTTGCTGACAGAGCCCAGGAAATTTCCAAATCATGGCATCATCAGTGTGAGGCTTCTTTCCCAAAGACCAACTGTCAGTGATCCTTTCTTTACTCTTCTGCCACATGACAAGGCACATGGCAGTACCTGCTGGTCTTTCTGTTTTCTTCCAGGTGTCTTTGATTGCAGCTTCTTGCTCTGTGGCACCTGTGATTCTCTCTCCATTCTTTTTATAAAGGATTCCAGTAATATGGTTAAGTAGCATCCTGAATGAAGTGGGTAATTCTATAACTAAAGTAACTTTATTAAAATATTCTACTTACAATGGATTTACACCCACTGGTATGGGTTAAATTTAAGAATATGTTTTTTTCTGGGGTACATACAACTTCAAACTATTACAAGTGTCCTATGCAATCCTTTCTCTTTCTCGCTGTTTTTCTTTTTGTTCCCCATTCTTATCACTCTCCCTGCTTTTCTTTCTCTTTCTTATATATTTCCCTCACACTTTTCTCCTTTTTATCATTATTTATTATTTTCTACTGCTTGCTCTTAAGGGTCAACCCCCCCCGCCCCCAACCACTACCTTTTTTTCTTTCCTCATGTCTTCTTTCTTCTTTGTTTTCTTCTCTATTCAGATTTTCTTGCCAGCCATTCAAGAACATTTTTATTTTTGTCTCTTTCTATTCTCTGTAAATTTAATCTCTGGCTTTGTGTTTTTTTGCCTTCAGACTTTGTATTCCAGATATCATATGACACACTATTAATTAAAATAAACTATTAAAAAATTTTTCCCACTCAAAAAAATACATTGTCTTTTTCTATTTTTTGATCTTTATAAGGAAAGCACATTTTCAGAAAACACATATGCTTACATTAATGTAAGAACATTAATCCCCCCCATTTGTTCTCTGTCTTTAGTACGTAGATTACAAATAAGTATCACCCCTTTAGCTTGGCATTCACAATCTCACACCATCTGGCCCCAAGCCCATTGAGCTTCATACAAATATTCCAACTAAATTTCACTGTGAACCTTAGTATTTACCATACTTTTGTTTCTTTATTAATGTGTTCTTTATACCTGGAATGCAGTTTACCTCCATCTGTTTATCCAAATCTTACCCATACATCAACATAGTTTGAATGGCACTTCTTCCAGGAAGCCTTCATTCATTCTTGCAGAGCAAGGAGAATGTCTTCTTCCAAACTCTCTCTGCATTTCGTGCTTACCTACCTTCAGGTACTTATCACATTCTTCCCCATGTTGTTGTTAATTTTAAACCATGAGCACTTTGAGAGCAGGATTGAGTCATAACTCATTTGCACAAGGTGACAGTGCACAGTATAATGCCATTTTCAGAAGAGGAATTTAATAATTAATAAACATAAAATCAGCTGTATTACTTGGCCACAGTCAAGAGCCAATACATATATATTTATCTCATAAAAATTGCCTAAAATGTTTGCCTTATTGGATTATAACTCAAGCCTCTGCTTACCTAATTGCTCTGCTTTCTACCAGTGCCCTTGAATAGTATTATATTAAATACTGACTGAGAAAGATAGTGAAAGATTAATAATAAATCAACAGGGCAATTGAACAAATAAAATGAAGACTGTATGAAGGCATTTAATACATCAAATTTAAGTGTGCTGTGATACATTATTTTATTTTTCCTCCCATTAGTGAATTCATTATATATTAAACTTTAAGAAGGATATTGAGTTATTTTGCAGGACAGAATGAAATATTCCAAAAATTTAATTATGCTCTACCAGCTGCAGAGTTCTCCAGGTTCTTTATCAGAGGGGGAAACATACTTATGAAAAAGAAATTATTTTGGTCAAAATTTCTTGAAATTACTGAGAACCCACTCTCCAAAGTTTCATTCTTAAAGTGCATTATCTGAAACATATGTACTGTTCTGAACTTTAAGAGCACGTTTTATGCAAGACAGACTGGGGAGCAGCAGGATAGGTAGGAAAATAACAATTTGTTACATAAATATTATTATATTTAAATAAATTAGTGAATTAAATATCTAATCTTGATTAAATTATGAATACTGTTGGACCCTGCACTAAGGGCAGTCCTTCTGAAGAACATGGAGCTATTTGATATAGAAATGGTGATCCTTGGACTCCTTGTTTTCTTTCTTTTCCTTTCAAATACAGAAATGTATATGTATATTTATATTTATATTTACAAAAACTTGTTTGTTAATTACCATACATTTTAACCAAAAGTGGAGTTTAAAAAAAATCTCAAGTGTGGAGAGGTGATATTTTGTTTTTCGCTGTTATTCAATAGATAGATAAATTGCTTTCAGTAATTAAATGATTGCACCTTCATTCATTTGATGAAATCTACCTTGCTTTGACACATAGACAGATGAAAAGTTCACATTCTCTTAGGTAAATCTTTTACTTACTTATTATTTTGCCCAGCATTTAGATGAATTAAATCTATAATTATCTTGGGACATTTTAGGACACACATTGCCAACTAAAGTAATTATTTCTACTCCAATCTTAATAGTTTTTCCATGTTGATTAGATTTTCTTCCTGCATTCACATATTTTAACCAGTACTTTGTTTTCCTCTTTTCCCCTTCCATGTTATAAGAGAAATTGTATGTATATATATATGAAATTATATTTGGAATAAAATATATAGAGATAATTATGTACATTTATAAAATGAAGGCTGAATGAATGCCTTCAATTATAATCCTATACTTTTGAAGAAATTTCATTCAGGAAATTATGAAAATAACAAATTCCCATGAATGAATAGATGTTTTTTAAAGATATATAGAGTTTTGTCAATTATATTGTATTGTAGAATGAACATGTATTTACATAATTATATATATGTACATACATACAAATACCTACGCACACAGACACACACACATAGAGGTGTACATAATAAGATGTTGCATTTTAATAAGTATTGAATTAAAAATATAAATGGTCTCTATATCCCTGTTTTCTTCTCAGGTTATTTCTCATTACTATCCAAGAAAAAAAATGTAAGCATTGACTATAGAACAATTAGGCAATAGGTCGCTGAATTTACATTTAACAAAGGACTTTGCACATTCTCCTTTTTATTTGAGAATGCTTAGAGTAAGCAGCCCTTCGGTTTAAGAAATAAGGAGGAGATTCAAATGGCAATGAAGTGAGAACTAAGGGAATCAAGAAATATCTAAAAACTGGGCTTTTGTGAAAGACTTCAAAACAGGAAACATTTTCCAAAGGAGAATGTAACAAATAAATAAATGTCTTGCGATGAGTTCATAAAAATTCTACATAAAGAAACAAAATAAAACAAATGAAGAGAAAGAGGATAGTTATAATTATAGTACATGAACAAAGTAAATGTTAGAAAGCGTGTGTTTTGCATTCAATAAATACGTTGAAATGTACTCTTGGAAGCATGAAAATGACAGGGTAAATGTTCATCTGTACACTGAGATGGAAAGTGAGCTTACTGAATTTAAATATAAAATTGCATGGAAAATAAAGATATAATTTTAAAATTAAAATCTTTGCTTAAAACAATAAAATGTAAAATTGACATTATAGAATAAATTAAGCTAGTGATATGGAACACAACTCTAGAAACCTTTCCTAGAATTCATAGAGCTGAGAAATTAAAAGATCAGTGAAAAAAATAGACATGGATTTATAATGAAGAGCTAAAACCAGGATAATAGTTGTATTCATGAAATGAGACCAGAAAAAAGAAATAAGATAAAATAAAAATACAGGTTATAACAGTAAAAACAAAACTTTGTTTGGAAAAGTGGAGAAGACATCCTAAAATTTCTCCATTTTTCGAAGTTTACAGTTTTAAAGGTGTTACTCTTTTTTTTAAAAGAATAAGATCAACTCTATTTTTAAAATTTAACTTAACAAGGGAGTAAAAACAGTATACTGTACATATTTCAAGTCCCTTATAAAAAAAGTACTGGTTAAAAGATATAAAAGCAAGGAAAAAAATCTAAGCAACCTAGACAGAAAATTAAGACTAGAGTTGATAATTATAAAAGGATTAATATAGAAGAATTCCATTATTGGTTATGCTACTTTTGCATATTCAGGTCTAGAAATACTAAACAAATAGAACTCTGTTCTGCAATACATATCCCCATTGCTATTGTTTTATAGCTTACATTAGAGGACTCTAGAGTTTGCAGTCACCTTCCGCTGTAGTGAAAAAGAAAATGAAATTCTACTTCGGGATATTCACTAATTTCTGCCTTTATGGTTATGGGTTCCTAAACCACACAATAGCTTTCAATGCAACAACGATACATCTTTGATATAATGTGAATATTTTAAGAAGTGTCTCTTTCTTTAATTAATCAAAACAAAGTTTATGTGGAAAATTGATCTTAGGAATCTCCCAGTCCATAATACAACTTGTTGGAATATAAGAAGATTGGATTTTGATATCTCAGGCTGTTTTATATTTAGAAGCTTCTTGGATGGAATTAAATCAATCATTACCATCAACATGACAGAAAATACTTTGAAATACAAGTTTAAACTTGAATTATCATAGAACACTGGAAACAAACCCAGATTCAAGTTATTCCCCAGCTAAGGCTCCATGCACTAAACCAATTCCCTTTTGGAAATTCTGGAAGAGAAAACGTTCTTAGAAGGTTATTTTAAAGATGCTTTAAATTCAAAATAGCTAACTTTAAAAATCATTTTTAAAAATAGTTTTCTTTCTTCTGAGAGTTTATAAGACCAGGATTTGTTATTTTGGTTTTGTTTCGCTTTACCATCAAAGAGAAAGGACAAGTTATGGCTATTTTGTAAACCATTACCAGCATAGAGTTGCAATAGAAATGCAGGCAGAATCTTAACTATAATGGTGAAATCCTCATCCCTTAGCTGCCAAAGGGAGGTACAGTCAAGTACTAAAGCCATTAGCTGATATTTTGGCAGGGGGCAGTGATAGTAATCTAGTTCAAAACAATGCAATTTGATTCTCTCTGAGGAAACTCTGGCTATACATAAAAATTCTGTTTTTACACATATGTATATTCTACCCATTTTAAAAGGTTGCAATACTGATCTTAGAAATAAATGGGCTCTTCTCCCATTATTGTATTTACTAATATTGGCCACAAACCCAGATTTTTCATCAGTTTGTAGCCAAAAGCAGATAAATCCGCCTTCACATATTTAGATTTTATTTCTTTCAAATAGTAGGTCTCATTATTGGTTATAACATAAATGCACAACAGGGCTATGCTACTCAAGTGCTACATTACCTAACGTGTTTTCCATCAGAATTTATTTCAAGACAAGTTTGGAGAACCATCAATATTTTTATAAGCTAGTGGCTCCTGGAACTATAATCATTAATGATTTTTCTATTTCCATGTTAGCAATTATTGTGTAACAACTTTAGTTAGGCAGAATAGGTTTCAATAAATGAGCGTCATATTTCACCAAAACAATTGCATATTTGTTTAATGATTTTTAATGATGAAGAGACTTGTTTTTAGTGCACCAACATATATTCATTTCATTCATTCATGGTTTCTTCTTTTGGTTAAAACCCATTTGGGGATTTTTAGAAGCTCGTGATAATTAACAAGCTGTAGCTCAGTTTCCCCTGATATGCATTGGGCAAAGGCTAACCCCCTCCCCCATAAGCCTATGGGCACAGCACTTCCCCCCAGGTTAAACTAAGAAACCACATAGAGAAGGGAGTAAAGGGAGATGGAGACCTTCCCTGCCTACATATCAGAGAGAGATGGAAATCTTCAGTACCTGAATAACAAAAGGAGATAAAGAAATCTTTCACTCCCTACAGATCAAAAAAACACGCTCCTCCAGTCTTCCAAGAAAACCTAACTCCCTTACCCACTATCCTCTAGCTGTATCAGGAGAAATTTTCACCTCTAGGGCTTCCTATTGGTCCCAGCACATCACTTAGACCCTTAACCCCCTCCCACCAACCATCATTTCTCCTCCTAAGAGAGTTCTGTATAAATTCAAATCCTTCCCTTCCAGGAGTGGCCTGAAGTCTGTTTTTCAGACCCCCTCCACTGAGAGAGCTTCTCAATAAATTCTCTGCCTGTGGTATATCAGTCTCCATGTCCCAGTGACTGTCATTTTTCTCCAACAGGGGTAAAAGTATTGTGCTAAGTATTCATGGAAGGCAATCAATGAGCATTAAAATAGCTTCCTCCTAAGGGAAATTTTTTAGATAATGGAGTTTTTTTTGTCCTGGGAGGAAGTATGCTGGAAATATCCAGGAGCATGTATCCAACCAGGGTCAGAGCCTTCACTTGACCATGAACTGGAAAGCCTCAAGATTCAAAAAAGCATGTTAGGGTGATGACTGACCAAATGCTTAACAGATTAACCAAAAGACTTATCATTCAGAAAGTACTAGAAAAGGAGAAGGAGCTTGATGAAGCAAAGTGAGATAGAAACAGAAAATTATTATATCTGCTTTAGCTATCATCAATAACTAAAGAAATTGCTCTATTTTTTTTTTAAGAGTAGGAGGACTAGAAGGATGTGCAGTATTGACTACTTAGTAGCACCTGTTAAATCCAAACTAGTGTGGCTGAGTTTTTCCCATAAAGCCGGTTTACACTAGACTAAATCCACCTGCGTCAGCATCTACCTGCCTGAGGGGATGATGCTTCCAGGCCTCCTCTGGTACTGAGATCAGATTTGCTAATACAGATTGTTTCCCCAGTCTCTGAATCCTAGAATATGAGAATTGTTTTTGCCCTTAAAGAAAATTGAATCCAACATTACATTTATTGTCACGTCTCCTTAGTTCCCTCCAATCTCTGATTGTTTCTCAGTCTTTCCTTGTCTCTTATGACCTTGACACTTTTGAAGAGATCTGGCCTGTTACTTTGTGCAATGTCCCTCAATTTCAGTTTGTCAGATATCTTTTCATTATTTGACTTATGTTTTTATTTTTGTTGAGATATTTCTTGCCCATATCAAGGGGCAAATTATGTTGCTATGTCTTATTCTTATGGATGTTAAAATTGACTAGGCTAGGGTGGGGTTTGCAAAGTTTCTCCACTAAAATGTTACCATTTATCCCTTTGCAAAAAATAACTATCCTGAAGGAGACTCTGAGAAAATGCAAATACCACATTTCTGCTCAACTTTTAACCACTGATTTTACCATCCATTAGCAGGATCTTGACTTAAAAAATATAACTACAGTGTTTTAATGGTGATTTTATATTTCCCTAATGTCTTACACATTTAATAATTGGAATTCTTCTTGAGGGAGATATGTCCCTTTTCCCCAATTTAGTTGTGATGGTCAGGCTATTGGTTACCAATCAAATCCAGCATCCAGTAAACACTTTTTTTTTTTTTTAGTTACGGGAATCAGAGATTAAACTCAGGAACTTGTATGTGGTGTCAACTCAGCCAGGTAATTGTGCCCAGTTGTTTGGTCAAGCAAGTAATGGGCTAACTGTAATACAAGGGCATTTATGGACTTTAGTCACCATTGACTTTAGTGCAGTGGTAAATCATAGATAGCTGATTACATTACATCATCAATCAGTGAGAATGCCATCAGCAGTGAGTGATACTTTATCCAATCAGTTGAATGACTTAAAGGAGGAAGTGATTCCAGCATTGAGGGAGAATTTCCCAGCTCATCTTTGGACAGCCAACATCTCCCAGAATTCGACAAGAACCTTCATTGGACTTTCGTTGGAGCTCCTGGTTGCAGTCTGCCTGCGGAACCTGGACTTGTGCATCTCCATGGCTGCATGAGAGACTCTGATAAATCTCTCACTATCCACAGATATTCCTTGTTGATTCTGTTTCCCTAGAGAACCCTGACTAATACATTAGTTATTAACCCAATCTTTTATATCTGTATGGATTCACTGGCATTTAATTATTTTACTGGTTATAATCCAACATTATCAATATTTATTTAGTTGCTCAAATGGTTCTAGCATTGTCCATTGAGAGTTCTTTCAGGTGGCCTCCTATGATTTTCTGATTGTTTTTGACATGTCCCAATCCTTTTGTGAAAACTTCCTTCTTTTCTGACACCACACAATTCTTCAGGCACTTCTTATATGATTCTCTGCCCCAGTCTTGGGATCCATCACTTCTCCATGGTGCCCAGGTTCCTTTCATTGAAGGATGGTATTTATAAACTAAGAGCTGGATGCTAGGTGAGCTCATTGCTACTGGGTGTTAGCACTTGTAGGACTTCTCTTTGGACAGAGTTTCAAAATATATCTGTGTCTTCTGACCTATGTGTAGACACATATATTTATTTCTGTATCTATTGTAAATATATTAAGAAGACCTAAATCCTTAGCAATGCCTCCAATTCCAATCTAGCACCACATGTTTCATTCTGGCCTTCTCCCTTTCCTTTCCTGTAACTTCTTTCTTTGACAGGGAGAAACCTGACTGTCATTATCTACAATACATTGGCCTGTTTGTTCAATCTTTGTACAACATGAAGTAGTCTCTGAACTGCTAACTTAAACTCCCATGAGAAATGAATTTATGGGCTATAGTAAAATATTTGCTTACAGTTATTTTAAAAAATTAACTGATTAGTTAATTGTTTAGCCAAGGTTGCTTAGGTGAGTTCTTTTCCTTACCCCTATCAGTGTCTTTAAGTAATCCATCTTTTTTCCAGTGAGGTTTATTTGTTACAGTTTGAATTCCATTTTGGGCTGCCATCCATACTTGTTGAATTTTAAGCTATTACAGGCAGTAAAATTCAATTTATCCTTTTTAGTTTTGGCAAAAGCATAGAATCATGCATCTGCCATTGCAGTGGTGATACCAAACACTTCCATCACCGCTACATGTTCTCTTGTGCTGCCTCTTTGGTCAAAACCTCCTCTCCTCACTCTCTTATCTGGGATGACCACTGATCTCTTTTCTGTCCCTGTAGCTTTGCCCTTTCCAAATGTAGGATGAATGGAATTATACAGCATGTAGCTGTCTGAGTCTTGCTTCTTTCACTAAGCAAGAGGCTTTTAAGATTCATCACTGTAGCTCTGTGCAGCAATAAATTGTGTTTGTTTATTGTTGAGTAGTATTTCATTATGTGGATGCATTGTAGTTTATCTATTTTTCCTTTTAAATATAGTCTGGGGTGTTTCTAGTTTTAGGCAGTTATAATTGAATACAGCTTCTACAAACATTTGATTACAGGTTTTTGTGTGAACATAAGTTTTCATTTCTCTTGTGTAAATATCTAGGAGGGAGATGGCTGGGTCATATGGTAAATATATGTTTAATTTTATAAGAAACTGTCATACTGTTTTCGATAGCAGCAGTAACATCTGGAATTTGCACAAGGAAGGAATGTATGGGAATTCTAGTTGCTTGGCTTGCTAGTCAACATTTGTTATATGTTTTTCTCCCCCATTCTGATAGGCTTGTAGGGGTATCTTATTGTATTTTAAGATATATCCCCCTAATGATTAAAATTGTCAAAAATCTTTCCACATACTTATTTATTGCTCTAATATTTGTTTAGGTGATGTATCTATTTAGATCCTTTCCCATTTTTTTTTAACTGCATTGTTTTTATATTTTTTAATTATGAGAATTCTTTATATATGCTGAATTCAAATTCTTTGCCAGAAATGTGATTTGCAAATCTTTCCTCCCAGACTGTGACTTCTGTTTTTATTTTTTCAGCAGTGCATTTTTAGAGAACATCTGTTTAATTTTGATGAAATACATCATTTTTTTTTCCTTTTCATAGATTGTTCTTTCACTGTTGTAAACAAAAATTCTTTGCCTAAACCAAGGTCACAAAGACTTTTACCTAAGTTTTCTACTAGAAATTTTATAATTTTATATTTATCTTTAGTTCAATGATCCATTTGAAATTAATTTATGCAGAGGGTGTAGGGTGTGGATTAAAGTAGGTTTGTTAGCATATAGTTATCCAATTTTTACAGAGTTGTTTGTTGAAAAGACCATCCTGTTTTCATTGACCTGCCTTTCTACCTTTGTCAAAAATTATTTGACTATTTTTATGCATATCTCTTACTGAACTTTATTCTTTTCCCAACACCACTCTACCTTGATTATAATAGTTCTATAGCAAGTCTTAAATTGGA
Organism: Dasypus novemcinctus; assembly: GCF_030445035.2. Taxonomy (NCBI): domain Eukaryota; kingdom Metazoa; phylum Chordata; class Mammalia; order Cingulata; family Dasypodidae; genus Dasypus; species Dasypus novemcinctus. The sequence continues at coordinate 82,129,770 of NC_080688.1, read as the reverse complement.
CATATATCTCTTCATTTATTTAGATTTTTTTTGAATCCTATAGTCATTTTTTATAGTTTTGAGCATATATCTCCTGTTCACATTTTCTTGCGTTTCTACCTAATTACTTCATTTGTTTGGTAATTTGTAAGTAGTTCTGACTTTTACATTTAAAATTCCAACTGTTTATTGAAATATAATATAGAGAGATATAACAGATTTTTGTATAATGACCTTATATCCTCTCACATTGTTAAATTCATTAATTCTAGGAATTTCTTTTTTTTTTTTTTTGCAGATTCTCTGGGATTTTCTACAGTTTGTCATATATGAATAGAAAAATTTTATCTTTCCAATCTGTAAGCTTTTCTTTTTTCCTTTTTCTTTCCCCATTGCACTGGCTGGAACCTCTAGGATGAAGCTGAATGGGAGTGAGGAGGAAGGCCGTTCAAGCCTCGGTGCCAGTCTTATGGGCAACAGTCAGCCTTTCGACATTCAGGCCGCCTTTCGCTGTCGTCATTATCGCTGCTGTTCGGGGGATGCCTTCAATCCGGCGAAGGACCTTCCTATCTTGACTTAGTTTGCTGACCAATGTTCCCATTTCTGCTTTCTGTAGTTATTGAGGTAACCATGGGGGTTTTCTTCTGTAGACCATAAATGTTATGAATTAAATTCATTGATTTTCAAAAGAAGCCCTGCATTCTTGGATGATCCCCAGGCAGTTGAGATGTAGTCAATGCATTATCCTTTTTAGAGATCACTGGCCTCAGGCTCGGGCCTGTATTCAGGATGGTACCGGCCTGTAGGTTTTTGACTCAGGATAATACTGGGATAATAGAATGCATTGGGAAATATTCCCTCTTTCCTTCCTATTTAATGAATAAACTACAAATGTACTCATCTGAATTTTTTTTTTTTTTTTTTTTGGTGCTGGGACTAGGGTTGAACCCAAGACCTCATATGTGGGAGGCTGGTGCTCAACCACTGAGCCACATCAGCTCCTTTGAGTTGGTTTTTCCATTTGTTTTCTTGTTGTTTGTTTGTTTTCTAGGAGGCACTGAGAGCCAAACCCAGAACCTCCCATGCGGGAGGCAGGCACTCAACTGCTTGAGCCACATCTGCTCCCCATCATCCAAATTATTCATAAGAACATTTTACAGGGAGATGGCTATCTCCCCCCAAGTGACATCTTTTAATGGACACCTAGAGTGTCTTCAAATAGGCAAACAGCCCCAAAGCTAAATTTATTCATTTTAAAAATAAATATGTTTTGGATGACTAATATATTGCAGGGTTTTTGCAGCAGTACTACCATCTAGATCATATTTTCTTTTTCATTTTGTTAACAGGAACATCATGAAAGACTTGACCAGGTTCCTTCAGAACTTTTGCTTCTCTGCAAATATGTCTTTTGTCTCCAAGTTAATTCCTTTTTTCATCTTTACTTCAAATCCTGTTTAGATTATAAATCAAGTAAATATTGCCCCATCTTTCATTTTGGTCACATTCCCTTATATTTTTAGTCTTTCATAAATTTTTCACTTTCATAGGACAAATATCAATATGAGAACCTACTTAACAAACCTTCTTCAATCATCTTGGCTTAAAGTTTCTAAACATGAAAAGAAATCTATCTTCTCTCTATGTTATCAAATCTAGCTTTTGAAATGTGGGCAATTTAACTGTCCAGGGTGTTTTAAATAAGAAAGATGCTGCAATGTTCTGGCCACCCAGTGGGTGTGCTGGTCCAGGTCAGAGAAGCAACCACTTTTACAGTTATAATGAGTAATGAAGGCAGAGTGACATAAAAGACAGAGGAGAAATAAAAGTAGCAGAAGATAAATGACAGAGGCAATTTAGTTCTGCTCAGAAGTATACTTATAAGCAGAATCTCAACATTGCCAGGGAGTTAGTTCAATTATTTTTATAAACTACCAACTGCAAGTCAATTCTGATAACTTTTTGTACTATAGTTTATAGATTACATTAAAGGAAGCCTGAACTTATGTGAAATTTAGATCATTTAGTGATTTTTTTTGTTTTGTTTTGGGATATCTAATTTATTTTTATAGTAACAAAATAGATAGGCTTTAAGGTCTTTAATTATTTCTTTTATTTTGGCAACATGAAATATTTAGCAAAATATGATGCTTTTTGCTGAGGATTAAAGGTAATAGGTAATAAAAGAAGAAAAATGCAACTAATATCTCAAATCTTACAACATTCACATCATATAAAAGATGCAAATATATATATTTGACAATAACCAAAATAAACACTATTTAGTTCTTAAAAGGAAGTGAGGGCTCTTTCATTAATTTAGTTTGGAGTTATACATTAGTTTTTTGTTTCATATACTTCTTAAAGAAAGCTTTTAATATAGTGACTTAGAAAACTACAATGGCCACATGCTAAGTCAAGGAATACTTTTCTAATATGTGACTAAAGAAGCTATAGTGACCCCTAAATGATGTTTTATTCCAGTTTTTTTATTCAGTAAAATTCTTGTGGTAATTAAACTTGTTCTTGAGGTACAACTAGAGATACTACTACTTGTTTTATTTTAAACTTTCAAACCATTTTTGTTCATCAAATAAATGCCAAATGGTGTCAGTAGAAAATGCCCAAATGGAATGCTCCTTCTCCAAGACTTGCCTTTCAAGTATTTAGCTATCAAGAGAGGAGAAAGTGTAATGTGGACAGAATTATTTTTAGTACCTGTCTTCTCTTCTTCAGAGAATATAAATGTCAAAAATGGGACTTCCAAACATCTGCTCAGTAAGCAGCAAATGCTGGCCAGCCCTCTTAGGAGGCCTTAGCACAGTGGAGTGTCTTGAGTGCGGGAGTTAGTGCTGGCTCCCAGTCTGAGATGAATCAAAAATGAGCAGCAGGTTCAGGAAAGACAGTGGGGCGGGAGAGGAAAGTGTGCCAAGTTCCCTCAGAAATCACCTGCGTATGTCCATTCGCTTTGTAGCTGCAGTATGGTTTATTGCATTTCAAAGTGGGAGCTACAACGCAAGTGATGGTTAGAAATGATATTTCATCTCAGTGGAAAACAAAATTAGCCACAGATGGTGAGGATCTGCTTGTCTTCTCTTACCTGGATTTAAAAAGGTGGTAGTTTGTCACTGAGTCACCTTACTTGGCTAACGTCATACTAGGGATAGTGGGGGATTTTAATGTTTTAGATATTACTCCTCTTATCCCCTAATCCCTCAAATGATTTCTAGAGTATAGATAGCCTTATTAGAGCAAGAAAATATAATTGTGCTAATTTAAATAAAACATAAACTATACATTCAACATATTATCCAAGATTTAAACAATAAAATAGAAAGGGAGGGGAAAAAACACACCTATATTGAATTGACAAAAACTTAGTAATTTTTTACCAACAGATTAGTAGAGCACAGCAAGCTATGGATTGAAGAATTAAAACAAATGCAGGGAAACGGACTTGGCCCAGTGGTTAGGGCGTCCGTCTACCACATGGGAGGTCCGTGGTTCAAACCCCGGGCCTCCTTGACCCGTGTGGAGCTGGCCATGCGCAGTGCTGATGCGCGCAAGGAGTGCCATGCCACGCAAGGGTGTCCCCCGCGTGGGGGAGCCCCACGCGCAAGGAGTGCGCCCGTGAGGAAAGCCGCCCAGCGTGAAAGAAAGCGCAGCCTGCCCAGGAATGGCGCCACACACACTTCCCATGCCGCTGATGACAACAGAAGCGGACAAAGAAACAAGACGCAGCAAATAGACACAGAGAACAGACAACCAGGGGAGGGGGGGCAATTAAAAATAAATAAATCAATCTGAAAAAAACAAAAAACAAAAAAAAACAAATGCATCTTGTTATGTCATTAGGTATTTACCTGCAGAAAATGCACTGTGGAACCTGAAATATGTTATTTCCTGTGCCTTTGTTTCTCATTTTATTTTTCCTTAAGTATGAAATAAAATAGTTATGAGATGTTTCAAACATACAAAAAATAAGATCAGACACACATGTAATCACCATTTTAAAATTTTTAATAATTACCCTAGTGCAGGGGCTCTTAACTAGAGGTCTGTGAGCTTGAAATGAAATTAAAAAAAAAACACATTATTCTTGTGGGGATGTGTTGGTGCGGGTGTGATATATTTATTAAATAATGCACTGTATAGTGTGGACTTAATAAGGTGAAAGTAGGGGGAATGTTGTCTTCACGTCATTGTGCTGGGGGGGGGGGTCAAGACTCTAACCCAAAGATTGGGTAAGGTATGGCAATCACCTCAACACTCTTGGAGGGAGAGGTCGGAGCTTGGTTGACACCCAGATACTTGATAAGGATGGAACCAAGAAAATGGCTGTTGGGCAAGCCGGTGGAAAGGTGGGTTCCCAAGGAGAAAAAAACATCTTAAGAATGACTCTCAGACTTTGAAATCGAACAGATGATTCCCTACAGGTCTACTGAACTGTAGAGAAATAATGGTGACTCATGTTTCCCTCCCAATTTCTCCTATTGTAATGAAAATGTTTATCCTTTGTCCATTTGTGTATTGGAAGTAGATGAATTGTTTTGTAAGTTTCAGAGGTCTATAGCAGACAGGACTTTGCCCAGCACAAACTGTATTTCTTTAAATTGATCGTGATATGATTTAGTACTTGAATTGTAACTGATCGAAGTGTTTTTTTTGTTTTTGTTTTTTTTAAATATTGTGATGTCTTTTTGGAATTCAGAGGGTGGAGTGTGGCAGTTTGATATTATTGATGAATTCCAAAAAGTAATATTGGATTATGTTTGTAAACTGGTCTTTTCCTCTGGGCATGTGAGATTATATTGAATATAATAGCTTGTGTCAGTAGGGTGTTGAGTTTCCACCCCTTGGTGAACGGAGATTCACAGATAAAAGGCATGGCAAAGGACAGAGTTGAAGGTTTTTGATGCTGGAGTTTTGATGTTGGAGTTTGATGCTGAAGCCTTAAACTGGAGCCCCAAGAAGTCAGCACACAGAGGAAAGAGAAGCAAGCCCTAGAAAGGGAGGAACCCAAGAAGTCTGAACCTTGCAACTGTCAGCAGCCATCTTGCTCCAACACGTGAATATAGACTTTAGTGAGGGAAGTAAATTGTGCCTTATGGCCTGGTATCTGTAAGCTCCTACCCCAAATAAATAACTTTTATAAAAACCAACCAATTTCTGGTATTTTGCATCACCACCCCTTTGGCTGACTAATACAGAATTTGGTACCAGGAGTGAGGTACCAAATTCTGTATGTTCTGCATTAGTCTTTAGCACACATAAGGATATATTTTACACAAACATTTCCTGAAGAGATGAAGTATTCCTGTGTAATTCATGGTGATCCATGCTGACCTACCAGTTTGCAAAATGGGACTTTCCTAATACTTAATGTCTGCATAGAATATACAAAGCAGCATGCTTTTTTTTTTCTTTTAGTGATTTCAAAATTTCCATATTCATCAAATAGTAAAATAAATTATTGTTTCTTAGTATTAAAAGGGTAAGACAAGTAGTATTCAGGATACTAAGCTATGAAAAGGATAGTTGAAGAACTACATTTAAGTTAGAAAGAATATTTAAAAATTTTCTATTTTTAAAAGTTACATGCGAGATTGCCACATTCATTTTTTTTCTGATCCTATGATTTTATTTAACCCAATACATCCAAAATATCATCATTTCAAGATGTAATCATTATAAAAATTATTAATGAGTTTTTTACATTTTTTGTTCTTACTAAGTTTTCAAACTCAGATGTGTATCTTATACTTCCAGACTTTTCAACTACAATGCTTTTTTTAGCAAATATTTAGTGTTTACTATGTACCAGGCATCATGTTGCTCTGTTTTACATTGAGTATATACACTTAAATTTTGTATTGGATAGAATTTATATTAAAAAAATCAGGTTTTCCAGCCACAATAAAAGAGATAATATCTGAGATATTCCTATAGAGCATAATCTGAAACCTAGATAAAAAGGAAACTGCCTAGAATTTATAGTAGGAGATTAAAAGGAGAGTTTATATGGCAGCACAAATATATAAATACAGAGAGAAAAAGCAGAAAAGTATATAAGAATCTCTTGTTAATTGGGAAAAGACTCTTGTACTCGGAGTCCCAGAAGGAGAGGAGAGAGAAACTAGAGCAAAAGTAATATTTGGAGTAGTATTAGTCTAGAATTTCCCAAGGCAGGCAAAAATAATATAGCTGCAAGTTGAGGAAGACTTACGGCTCCCTAACTGGATAAATATATCATTGTAAAATTGCTAAAACCTAGAGACAAAAAGTAAAGCTTTATAGTTAGTGGGAAAAAAAGACACAGTTCCTTTATACAACAAAGCAACTAATAGGCAAATTTCAAACTTAGTGATGAAAGACAAAAAGAGAATAGTAAAAAATGTTTAAAGCATTGAAAAGGAAATAACTACCAGTGTAGAGATCTATACCGAGTCCTTCAAAAATGATGATGGAATAAAAATTTTGCTGAAAATATTTTGTTGTTAGCAAACCGGCAGTAAAAGCAAAATAAGATTTTTTTTAAAACAGGTTAGTGTGGCGTCGGACTTGGCCCAGTGGTTAGGGTGTCCGTCTACCACATGGGAGGTCTGCAGTTCAAACCCCGGGCCTCCCTGACCCATGTGGAGCTGGCCCATGCACAGTGCTGATGTGCGCAAGGAGTGCCCTGCCACGCAGGGGTGTCCCCAGCATAGGGGAGCCCCACGCGCAAGGAGTGCACCCCGTAAGAAGAGTCGCCCAGCGCGAAAGAAAGTGCAGCCTGTCCAAGAATGGCACCACCCACATGAAGAGCTAACACAACAAGATGAAGCAACAAAAAGAAACAGATTCCTGTGCTGTTGACGACAACAGAAGCAGACAAAGAAGATGCAGCAAATAGACACAGAGAACAGACAACCGGGGTGGGGGGGGGAAGGGGAGAGAAATAAATAAATAAATAAATAAATCTTTAAAAACAAAACAAAACAGGTAAGTGGTAGAGTTGGTAAACAAAAATACAAGAAAAAAATGAAAAGAAAAATATATTATATGCAGGTAAATATAAATCAATATGATTATTAAAGTCAATAACAATAATTTGGGGATTTATTAAATATATGCAGATATCAAATGCACACTAAAAGTAATGCAAGGTCTGAAAAATTCACTGGAAATAAAGCGTGTTGACATTTTACCATTACTGGAGAGTGGAAATAGCAAAAATTTATATTAGATGGTACTCAGTCAAAGAAGCATTTGAGTCCATTGTATAAGCACTAAATATTTAAAAGTCTTACTAACAAATTAATAAATATGAATATAAAATAAAATGATAAATTAATTTTAAAAATACAAAAAGGAGTGAATGAGAGGGTCAAATTGGAAACTAAAATGACAGTACATATTGTATTAATCAAAAAAGGAAGTCTCAGAATTTCCATGATCATAGTTGATTTTAAGGTTCCTCTCCCAGTAATTAACAGAATTAGACAAAGAAATCAGTAAGAAGTAGAAGATCTGACTAACATTATCATCTTTTTTCAGTAGATATTTATAGATCTCTTGTCTAATGAGAATAGAATATACTTTATTTTTAAATGCACATAGTATGTTCACCAAGATAAAATATTTATTGTGCCAAAAGCAGATGTCATTCAACAGGAAAGCATTATTATCACAGAATACATTCTTCAATCATAAAATATGACCATCATGAAATTGAATTAGAAGAAAATGACAATGTCTATGTTGGTTCTAAATATTTGAAAAATGGATGGCACATGTCCAAATAATCCATGGCTCAAAGGAGTCATCAAAGAGAAATTAAAACATAGTTCAAAATTAATGATAAAAAAATACTGAGTAAAATAAAATGAAGGTAAAATAAAATCCTTTTCTATAAAGCAAAATTTAAGAATATTTGTCCTCAGCAGCTCTCCACTGTGGGAAAAAGAAGGTAATTCAAAATGAATTCAGGGGAATGCAGGGAAGAATGAAGAGTTGCAGAAACAAAATCTGTGCCTCAATCTAAATGATGTGGCATTTGGAAACAATGACAATAATACTATGTGTTTTTAAAATATATTTAGATCTATACTATGTGAGAAAATCAGGACAAAACAACAGGAGGGGTAAAAGGAGTTGTAAGATTCTGTACTTGCTTTACTTTAATGTAGCCACAAAATACATCAAAGAACATAGTTTTATTCCTAAAATGACCACTAAAAATAAATACTATTTAAGCATTAATTTAAGGAAAATAAAAAAAAAAAAGATTTGATTAATCAACAAAAGACCAAAAGGGAAAAATAGCAGAAAAATGTGGATCAAATAGAAAATGAGTAGTAAGGTAGCAGACTTAAACAAACTCAGTAAATTCATCAAATATAAATAGGCTAAATTATCCAAGAACAAAATTCTTCAGACTTGATAAAAACCAAACAAACAAGCCAAAACAGGAAAAAATTCCACCTCTATGTGGTTTAGAAAGCCCACACACGTTAAATATAAAAACCAAAAATATCAAAAGTAGTAATATAAAAGGGATATTCCATTACAACAAAAAAATTGGTGTAGCCATTGAAACCTTAGACAAGAATCATTCTTATAGATAACAGGGAAATTTCACTATGAGAACAATGTCAGGAAGATAAAAACAATTCTTCTGGTTGATTAAGATAGTCTCAATGCATAGCAATGAATAAGTGAAATAGGCATACCATAGTTAAAGCTTTAAGTAAACTTCTCTCACTTGCTGATAGAAAAATAAGGCAAATTCTTTATGATTACAGAGATTTAAACAACACAATTAATATACTTGTCCTAAGTGTCACATAATAATTTTTTCATAATATCTTCACATTATTTTGTATTTAATAAAAAAAAACCTAGAAAATCATAAATGTTTAAAAATTAAGCTACAAGTTAATAACAAAAGAATGGCTAAAATCTACAAATGTTTGTAAATTAGGAATATGCTTCTGGTGAACCTGTGACTCCAAGAAGAAATAACAAATGAAAGAAGAAAAAAAATTAAACTGAATTATTAATAAAAGCAGGCCAACAGCACTGTAATGAAACTGAGACAATTTTTATATCATTGTTTGGAGCATGAAATGTACATATAAGAAGAGCAGCTAAATATCAGTAATCTGATAACCATCTCAAGCAGAAAAAAACTGCAAAAAATATTAAAAAGTAGAAATTATTAAAACAAATGAAAAAATCAATGAAGTAAAATGCTCTCTTTGAAAGGACTAATAAAATTGATTCATCTCTCCCTCAAGCAAAATAATTAATTTAAAAAGCAAGACAGAGTTTAAAAGTTATCAATATTAAAAATAAATAAAAAGGAGCTCTTAGTCCAGATCTGACAGGCATTTAGAAATAAAAATCAATATTATGAAAAATATTTTTGCTAATATTTTTGACAGCATAAACATGGAGTTTAGATCCCTTTTCAAATTTATTCAGTAGAGGAGAGGAACTTGCCTCTATATACTTTGTTGATCAGTTATTGTATGTGGATGGCATTTACTATATTGTGTGTCTGTTTGTATGTGTATTCATAAAGAAGTTTTGAAAATCAAGACAAAAACAATTTTAAAAAAGGAACAAAGCCTTAAGCACATAGCAACTGCAGAATAACCAGATAGTCAATAAGCATATGAAAATGTGCTCAACTTATTTAAACATCAAGGACATGCAAATTAAATCTACAATTAAACACCATAATAAATTATCAATGCCAAGTATTGATGACAATGAGAAGAAAATGAAACTATATAGTATTGGGGAGAATGTGATATGGTATGCTTATTATCACCTTGGAAATAATTTATACTCTAACCCTAATATAGTACGGACTAAGCTGAACACATGCGTGAACTGTGACTCTGCAGTTTCCTTCCTTGGAGCATTCTTAACGTGAATGTGTCTATACATGCTCCAGAAGGATGTACAGGAACGTTTCCTAATTGGAAACCACCCAAATGTTATTCATAGTGGACTGTATGAATGAATTGTAGAATATTCAAAAAATGGAATATTGAAAGGCAATAAAGACATGGAACTGCAACCATCCACAACAGCATGGGTAAGTCTCACAGGCATATTTAGAATGAACTATGTCAAACCCCAACTAGCGCAACCTTTGACTCTGTTTACATGAATTTAAAATCAGGCATAGCAAATCCACGCTGGAAAAGATAAAAACACTGGTCAGTGTAGTGGGTTTTGTTGGCCAGGATAGGACTAACAGGGAGGCATCTTAGGGCCGTTGCAGCTCTGTATCTTGGTCTGGGTGCGGTTTGGAAAATAAACTGAGCTCAACATATAAGATTTTTGCAATTTACAAATATTATATTGAAATCAACTCCAACCCTGTCACCATACCTCCTCTCTATATCTCTACCCTGCCCCTGGCTTGGAAAAAAAAGAAAAAAAATTATTGAATAAAAGTAAAATGAACTCAGCTAGCTCCAGAAAAGGCTAGATTTTATTATTTTTGAAATGGGGAATGAGTTAATAAAAATTTATTTGCACTTATATCAGTTTCTGTCACTGGATGAACAAAATTAGGGGCTCGAATGGGTGAACCTAGATTTATGAAAGAAAGTAGTTGGAAAAGTATAAGAGTAAATGGCCAGGTGACAGAATCAAAATAAGAATAGTTAATGAAATTAATAAATAAGAGTGTAAAATGAAGTCAAGAATCATAGTGGGAAGAAATGTTCTTTCTAGAGCTAAAGAATATGATGATTGATCTGCTATAAAAATATCTTAAAGGGAGTTGAATATTAGGGATATGATTAAGAAAGCAATGTTTGGAGAAGACAGTATTATATTGATATATACATTTGACTATTCATTGAATATTATTAAAATATCAATGCAAATAGCATCAAATCATTAATTTTATGGAATAAACAAAAACATCTTCAACTCTGTATTAATCAACTAAAATCACCCCAAACACAAAGGATGTAATTTTATCTAGATACAATTTCACTTTCCAGTATCTAGTGACAAGACATGTACTATCAATTTATGGATATACAATATTTTTCTCAGATCAGTCTAGTAAAATTTAGTGTATTATTGCTGAAGTTTACACATTGAACTGTCACATAAAATGTGATTGTGTTCTTAAGTGGGAGATTAAATAATGTTCTTTCAGAAGACTTCATGTAAATTGGGCCCAGAAATAGAAAGTAGCAATCACTTCCCCTGGGTCCCCTGTGCCTTTAACTACATAAATTACTGATGACAAAGTGCTACATCTGCAATAAGATGCAGTTGTGCTGAAGACAGCAGCTTTCCCTCTCTAGCATATTCTTGAGCAGGGCACGGAACTCAAGCTGCCAGTGATATCGTCAAGTAGGTTTAGGAATATTCTGGAATGAACTAAAGCCCTGTTAGGAGCTCTAGTTATCTACAGCTCTCTGCACAAAACAGAAAAGATTTAAACAATGCAAGCCTTGGGTCTCCGCAGCAGAATTAACTCTAAAGAATCCAGGAAGAATCTTCAGCATCCAGAGTTAGGTCAGTTCCATAGGCCCCACGAGTTTAGATTGGGTAACAGTAGTACAATTATAGAAACTGGAATATATACTGTGTTAAAAATCTCATAAAAGAATTCTTTCCTTTTAAGAAAAAGAGTTTCTTTGACTAATGATATGTAGACCTCAATTTAAAAGAGAGAGGGAGAGAGGGATAAAAAGGGAGGAGATAGATGGGGGAGGGCGCGAGTGCGAGCTCATACTAAATCAAAGACAGAAAAAAATCATTTAATGGTTTGTCATTGTTCAGATATTAACCACTGACTTGCAAATTACTGATAACTGTGCAGCTGAAGATTCTGAAAATTGTGTACTGCACCAAGATCCTGACGAAGAAAATAATCTAGTCCAAGACAGTCACTGTTTGTCAGGAAATTAAGCCCAAATAGCTTAAGTGACTTGTTTGAAACCACAGTTAAGTAGTGACAAAGCTGGGTTAGAGCCCATGTCTCCAAATTCATTCATGGCCCTCTTATCCTAAGAGATAATTTTAAAAAAATTAATGATAATAGAAGTCATAACTGATCGTCATGGGTGCAGAAATTTGGAAGTCAGAAGAGAATCCACTCTCAAATGCCAAATGGCTTAGGAACCAAAAACTTTCCCTATAGTTCAGCCTACAATGCTTTAAAATGTGTTTTTTTTTTGTTTGTTTGTTTGTTTTTTTAAGAAAAGGCATGGTAGTTTCTGATTCCAGTGACTTACTATGACATTGTGAAATGAAATCCATTTCTAATGTGCCCTGAATTTACATATGCAGTGGTTCTACTCTACCACTATGGACCATTTTATTAAGCTTCTTGCATGCAGAGCTAAAATTCTGAACTCTCATTTACTTGGGGCTAAAAATTAATGACTTTGGTTCAATTGCTGGGTAGACTAGTAAGGTCATGAATTGAAATCTTTATTTAAGGTACTGATTTTTTCCCTTCCAAGTTTCAAAAAGCAATAAAGTGCCTTCATCTATTTTCTCTCTGCAGGTTGGCAATGACAATTCAATAGCAATAGAAATACTACAGAGCTAAATTGTGAGGTTGAAACCCCTTTTCTAAAATTTCCCTCCTAACTTTAATCACCAACAAACCTTTACTTTTGATTCCTTTACTGTTGTTTCCTGACATATAGTAGAACCTTAAAGGTGCCTTACTTTCTCCCTAGAATTGAAATACATTCAATTATCTCTGACAGAGTTGTAAATGAAGGAAAAACATTGGTGGAATATTTGAAATGCAAATTATAAATATGTAGTCCATACAGAAATCCAATCCCAAATAAATGCATGAAAATGGAAGCAAAACACAGTAACTTTTATAGAATGTACATTTTTCCTACATTATTAACTGAAAAGAAAATGTCTGCTCTTTAAATTTATTTTATTTCTCAAACTATTTTTACCTCTACAAAGAATACTATTTTAAATGCAGCTGTATTGAAGGTCATGAAGGTCATTGTTTAAAGTCTGTCAAGATAACGGTATCTAATTCTGCATTCTTAATATAATAGACTCAGTGAATCAGTTCTCTGCCAGGATAAGAATCGACAAATCCCTAAATCTTGTCTGGTTTCCCACTGAAGCTTCTCCTGCCTCAGAAATTGTCCTGAAGGAAATTTACATAGGGGACAGGCCATTTAAGAACCACTCGATTAATAGTTTGGGTTAAACTTCAGGTCCTCTCTGATCTCATCCAGGTACCCTTGTCTGGATTATTTTGGAGATACCTGGAGGCCTTTCACTTAGTCCTCTGACACCCATGTGAGACTTATTTGCAATGTCCACTCTGGTTCCAAAATATGACCTTCTTATGGGGAGAGCTCCTCCTAAATGATAGTTCCTTATAGGGGAAGGTACAAAAATTATTTAAATATAAACTATTTTAATGTTTGCCCCTTCTACCAAAATCTAAGAAAAGCACCTTGGCAGAAGGTTCTTAGCAGTAACCTTGTAAGACACTTCCTATCCCCCTTGGAGGCAGAGGAGGTAGGTAGATGGCAAGGTGGCAAAAGGAAGTGCCATTTCCAGCAGGTGTCAGAGCTGGTGGTTCATCACAAATAAAGCAAGTTGTTGATGTTATATAAGGCTTTATACAACAACTGGCAACATACAGCATACCAAATCCTGACAATAATAATTTACAATAGTAGTTAATACTGCATTACCATATCCTATATGTGTGTTACTAACACATTAAATTTATATGTATGTACATACACACATGCACATATATAAATAAATATATATATATATATATATATATATATATATATACATGTTCACATATATTTCCCAAATTAGAGTCCAATAATCAATCTTTGGAGAGAAGTAAATTTTTCTTTAACTAAATATTTCATAAACCTAAAAGCAGATTCTCTGCCATGCCTGATTTGTTCATCTTGTTGGCTAGAGTTAAATATATACGAAACTGTCTTCTTCTAAATATAAACTTCATAGGAAATGATTGTGTTAATCACTTCTCTTAAATTTTTGCTAATGTAACATATGGGATTGTTTTAAGGGAAAAACATTTAGAGTATTGAGTATTGTATTTTGGAAAATTTAAAACAGTATTACATTATGTAATATCAAGGGTGGAAAAATGTTAGGAATTTAGGTTCATTATGATATGCATAGTTGTAAACTAAAAGCCAATTTTTTTGTTATAGTCTTGTACATTCATTACAGTTTATTGGTTAGTCTTTGTCATCAGTCCTACAGTATTTTGTTCTCTCCTAAATTAAAAAATTTAATTTCCTTTTCTTGTATACCCAGTCCAACTTCATCATTACAGCATTATTTTAACATGATAGTTAATTGGTCTATTTTCTAACATTTCATTGGCATTATAGCTTTTGCCAGTGGATCAGCTCAAACTTTGTATTCAACTTTTAATTGAAATATACAAACCCTACTTGATATATTTTAATATTAAAATTCAAATATATACATCTTATAATATATAACCTGGATTAAATTAAAATCAAGCAAATTTAACATTACATAATGTTAAAGTCTAAGCTTACAGAAAGTTTGTGAAAATAAAATTCAGAGTAGTCTTTTTTGGTGTTAATATTAATCAGTATCAGTTTTTAAATTAGCAGGAGTCATTTTATTTGCACACTGATTACTTGAATATTCCTAGACTGAAACGATTACATGAAAATCTGGTTTAACGCTGTGGAAATATAGGTAAGCTAAGCATTAAATGTGTGTTTGTGTGTGTGTATGTTCACATGTGAACCAGTTGTTCTATGTGTACTCATAAGGTTGATTTCCCTTTACAGTAATAAAAGAACATCTACATTTAAGGATTTGGAACATAAATATTTGATGCATATTTGGGTAGTCAAAACTTTCTTTCCAAAAACTAATTCTTTGCTTTAAATAAATTATATATTTTAAAATATAAAAGTAATTGAGGTTGTCCTACATACTGTGAAAACATACTTATTTCTAATGCCCTAATACTTCCTAGCACAGTGAACATTATTTAAGCCTAGAGGAAAACTTTTGAAGGAATCTATTTCTTATGACAGAATAGGTTGGGATGATTTTTGAAGTCTATCCTAGAAGAAACCAATATGTAAACAAAAATTTGTATATAAGGATGACTATTATATTATTGTTTATAAAAGTAAACAATAGAAAATAAGTAAAAAATAGAAATAGCTAAATCTTAGCATAGTCACTATTTCACAGACATGCTTCTGAATGCCTTTCTTTTATTAACTCATTAATCTTGCAATCCTATTAGTTGGGTACAATCATTAGTCACTTTTTTACTGCTGAAGAAACTAAAGAACAATGATGCTATGTGACTTGACCAAATTAACAAGAAACAGCAGTAGGAATCAAACTCAGGTAATCCCTCTCCAGAGTCAGTAAATTTAACTACTATACTCAGCTATTATAGTGTGGTCGGGTGTTAGGAGCACATTTTTAAAGTAGCTATTAAAAAGCATGAGGAATTTTTAGTAATAGAATATATTTAAAATATATCAGGATTAAAACTGCATATGTAACATAATCACACACACATATGCTATATACAGGTATGGAAGTAGATATAGATATGGAAATGGATAGAGATAATCAAAGGAGAGAACAATGGAGGGTGGACTGGGTGCTGAAATGTTTACTTTCTTCCTAAGATATAGTGAACATTCTTGCAGCAAACACTTTGGGATCTTGTGTACCACATTTGTGCCCCTCTCCCATTGTTTTATTGCTCTAAGAGCCCATATATGTAACTCTGAGAACTGGCTTCAGGCTACTGAAGCCAATTAGCCTGTATGTGCAGAGAATCAGAAGTGCCTGGGAATTTATATCTACTCCCTATGCTCTGCCCTGCCCACCAACTGTTGGCCCTTAGCTAATAACTGCTGTGGCGTATGAAATCTTAGTTCACTTGCCTCAAATTCTGGCAAACATTGAAGTCTAATTTATACCCCAGAGCTCCCTTGTGAGATCAGGCAGAGGCTAGGAATTTACCTGAAAATTCACCCTTGCTTGGCATCTTGATCTTCACATTCCTGCTACCCACATGAATTCTTCTGAGAGTAGTTCTTTGCAAATCCCTTTCACACAAATCCTCATCTCAGAAACTGCTTCTGGGAATGCTGATGCAAGACACTTTTGATTGGTTTATGCTACTGTTAATCAGGTTTTTGCTTCTTTGCAGGCAAAGGCATACTTCCTGAAAAGTGCCAAATACATACTAGATCTAGGACCCTAGGATTCCCCATTAAATTACTCTCCTTCCTTCTCATTTCTATGCTTCTCCCATGCAAACTTATGCAGTTCTGCTAAATATATTCATGGACAAATCAAAAAGTAAAGAAAAGGGAGGAGGAAGAGAAAGGAGAGGAAGAGGAAAAGGAGAGGAATAAGAGAGAAGGGGCTAGAAGATCAAGAGGATAAGCAAGGCCTCCCTCGATAGCAATGTCTTGGAGACAGACCATATCGCCTTTCTCTATGTTTCACCAGTGCACCTTGGATGTGATTATGTGTGACATGCTTTCCACTCAGAGAACGGTAGTTCAGATTCCTACTCTTATATGACTTTTATGCTAATGGCTGACTTTTTCTTTCCTACTCCATTGTAGATTTTGCTAGAAAAGGTGCACTTTTGAGTCCCTTAGAAACGCTGTGAATTTACTGTAGTCAGAAATTGTAAAAGTGTACTTTCGTCTGAACGCTTAGTGAATATTCTCACAATACACAGAATGGAATGCATGTATCATAGTGCCATGCTTTTTTTGAATAGCAGAAAGTTTGTCTTTCAAGCCAAGCATCAAGTCTTTATAACATTGTTTTTGTCACATCCACCATATAGCACATGGGCAACTTCTTGCCTTGATTAGGATCTACATTTTCAACGGTTGATTTAAAGCCAAATAAAAATGTTTCTCAAAAATAGAACCTTAAAATTACTTTCAGGCATTTTAAGCAGTAAATGAGAATTTCTGGTGTTTGGAATTTTAATTTCTTCTCCTCATACAGTGTAGACATGTTTTTCGGTTTTGTAATTTTCACTAAAATCATCATACACTTTGGATAACTTTTTTCTTGACAAAATACCACTTATTTTTTCTTCTGTTAAAATACTGTTTAGCATAGAAAAATTTGGAATCTGATGTTGATACTTCCCTTCCTTTAACATAAAAGTAGGTTTTCCTGGTCAATTGGAATTCAAGAATCCTACATATCACCCATTCCTTAGACATATATGAAATATCATTTTCTCAAATGACTTAGGTCACAGACTCCCTTAAACTCAAACTGTTTCATCCAGAAAGTATATGTTGTGAGACAGTTCTTCGTGGGTCTCTCCCATTTATGCATGCTTTGCATAAATTGACTGTCTTTGTTTCAGACTATATTTTCAAGCATGTTTGTACAGTGCACATCTTTGGAAGAGATAATGCTTCCCTCCAAAGCAAAGGGCGGGCGTTCTTTCTGTCTTGTGCAGTGTCAAAGATTCAGGTTCTCTTAGACTTGGAGTTCCTCTTTTGTAACACATCCAGCTACATGTGAATTTGTCATTTGGGCCTCTTCAAGTCTCTCTTTGGAAATCAGGGCTTAAGGAACTGGCACAAAAATTGCTGGTACTCTGGATAATGCTATTACTGTGAGGAATCAAGTCCTTTGTCTCTGACCCAGGTGATTCATGTCTTTCACAGCATGTATGAAACTGCCACAAGCCAACTTAGCTTACAAGTGAGGTAAAATCTCAGCCCTTTTACAATTTTGACAATTACAATGGGATATTAAGAAAGACATGATTTTCATCCATCCAAATCAGTAGCAAACATGTTAACCAAATTGCTTGGTAAGGTAAGAAACAATCTCCAATATTATTTTCTATTAATAAATAAGAATTTAGGAGATAGTTACAAACCAAGGACTGGGAAATAAGTTTAAAGCCACCTAAATTGTACCCTGGTTTTTGCTGTGTAGGCCCTGGACTGGGAGACTTTCTTGTCCATCTGGCAATCAGCATCAGGTTCATCCCATTGTAAAAACTAGACCTAAGATGTTTCTGGGTGGGCAGAAGTTTCCACCCCATTTCAGAGAATAGTTACAGCGATGCATCCATACACTGAGCATGAACAGGAAATTTGTGACCGCTGTGGGCATAAACAAAGCAAAGCATTACGACTTTGGTGGGTTCACTGGGGACATGAGAGAACGGAACACATAATGTTGTTAACAAAAAATCGCAACAGCTGGTCCATCTTATGCCTCATCCCCTCCAGTAGTTTCTTATGCCAGCCTTAGATTTATTTGGAGAGGACAGGAAAACATTACAAAGATTTTTGCAATGAATTATGTCTGCAATGAATGTTCCTTGATCCTCTTGAGGAGATGTCCTTGAGACAAGCAATTCATGTGGGAAACAACACAAGAAGCATTAACTAGGGCTCTACCTCTTACTATCCCACATGGATTTATACTGCTGGTGAACGTAGCATGCTAGAGAAAGAGAAAATGACAGCAAAGGGTGCAAATCCAGTGGACATCTGTGGACTAAGCAGACTGTGGCTGCTTAGTCAAGGGGTTGCCAAATTGAAATAGATGGAATCAGTAAAGATGAATTTGATGCATGATACAGGGACTCGGTGGACCAACACTTAGAATTTAGTCAGATTGAGCCATGATAAACCACTGCATTGCTCAAAAGCAAATGTGAATTCAAAGCCTTTCGTATTGGGCAGAGCCCTTCAAATGCTCTGATCTGTCAGTCAGTGGCTTAATGGAGCAATTAGGGGTGGGACCGAGGTCACCCTGTCCCTAAAGGGAAGTAAGGCAATATGGACTGCATTAATGTACTGAACAGCTCCAGGGAGGGGAGGTACCCAAACTTTTATGGTTCTCTTCGTTATTGGCAGTCGGATCACTATACTATCCAGTGCAGTGGAACAGGGAATTTGGCAAATGAGGTTTGGGCAGGGTTCATAGTGGGAAGCTATCTGCCAAAGGGGTGCTATGCAAAGTGCCAGAAATCTGTTGGCTTTTATAAGGGGTATTTATTAGGGTAAAAGCTTAGAGTTACAAGGCCCTAAATAGTCCCTCCCAAGGTTGCTTTCTAACCAAAGTCAGTTGTCACGTGTTGAAGCAAGATGGTTGTTGATCTCTGTCTGGTTTCTCCTTGTTGGGCTTCCTCTAAGGCTCCTGGGCCCAGCTCCTTCCTGGTCTCAGCTGTAGCCTAGCATAGGGCTTATCCCTCAGGGCTTCCTATATCAGTTTCTGGCATAGGGCTTATTTCTTTCGAGCCTTCACAACTGCTCAGCTGCTCTGTTCTCTTCTCAAGTTCAGCTTCAAACTATTAGGCAAATGGCTCATCTCTCCCTGGGCACCAGGATCAAACATGATAGAGTTCCTTCTCTTCCTGAGTGTCTTCTTGAGTGAGTTTCCAAGGGGAAAGGGGCTCGATCTGAGTTACACCTTACTGACGTAGCCCAATCAGCAATCAGAAGCCCTAAATTGATTTTATCAAGTAAATTTAACCAGAGGCCCCTCACTGTATTTAATATAATCAAAGGGTATCACACACAGAGGAATAGATTAGGTTACAAGCATAATCTTTCTCTTTTTGGGATTCATAAATAATCTCAAACTGTCACAGAGGCTAATGTGACCTTCTATGAGGAACATTTGGGAAAATTTAATGTATCATTGTTGTTACTTCTTCATCTGAATGTATAGTAGAATTTATGAGGTATGCCTATATGAATTATGCCTCTAATTCTCCAACTCATATGTGCCAGAGGGAATTCTCCCAGTTGTGAAAAGCCACATGCAAAGAAGGGCTAGTATCTTTTGAGGCCCCATTATCCTAATGAATCTTTTGAGCTGCAATTCTCTGTGACTTATAGTTTTGCCAACTGGAGCCCTTTGCAAAAGAAGGTAACCACCTTCTGAAGGTATTTCCAGAGGTTTTGTACGTCTCATTTCTCTAACTTAGCTACTAGGTACACTCCTTTGGAATAGCCAATACTCCCATTGACTAACCCTTTTATATTTTGACTGACTCTTAGGCTATTGCCAATGACCTAGCTATTTGGTTTGTTAATAGAAAACTAAGGACTGTAAAATTGAAGGCACCCCTCTTTGTGGCCCCAAACTTTGGAAAAGATCCTGACTGCATTACGAACTTCCTGGTTCAATCATGTAGGAGCTTACAGTACATGTTCTCTAATGAGTTCAGTTGGAATCAAGCTGATGCTTAAGCTTACACTGCCCAGGTTTTCCCCAAATTCATCTAAGGCAGCATCACCCTGGATACGGCAGTGTGTCTACCATCATATACTGGGACTCAACGGTAAGGAACCTATGTTTCTGATGCTGAGTCTACCACTGCATGTCAGATGAGTGACTCTCCCCAGATGGGTCCATTTGTCTTGAGGTGAGGAAGCCCACATTCTGCAGGGCATGGTCCTGCCCACTCTTGCTAGATTGACAGCACCAGTCCTTTGGCCCTCCTGGGCTCTTGTTGTTGCCTCACCACGGTTAACAATTTTCTTAGGCTATACATTTGATGTGCCAATCTCCTATGTCAATTGCAGCCACTTATTTATGGTTCTTGCATGTGTTGTTGTTTTTTTTTGGGGGGGGGGCAGCTTCAGTCTGACAATTATATACCACTTATAAAACCACTTAACAATGGGCTATAAAGAAATATTTTAGCCTCTTCCCAGTTCTTAACAGTGCTTATACAATTTAACATTTTTATAAACTATTGCTAATAAAAACATTTACATGGAGTAAGTGCATCAAATTACAGAAGGAATAGTTTCAGTTCAGTCAACTCGTGGCCTAACTAAAGTCTTTTGGTTTAAACAGTAACTTTCATTTCACAGATTCAAAATGTACCTATCACACCATGTCAAGTGCAAAATCACCAAAGTTCTGATATGGATCATACAGGAAAAGATGATGGAATTTATGATGTATCAGGTTCAAAGTATAGACTCATTCCACATCGCATTCCCCTTCTGCTGTGCCTGCGGCATGAAGATCAACATCTCCTCATTCTGGGCCTTGTTCTGCTGTTTCCTTTCACTAACCATTTCATGATCAAACTTGCAGGTTCTAACATGGCTCAGGAGTTCAAATGACACTTTATTTTAATTTTTGCCATCCTTAGAAATTAATCATTCTATAGCTATGAGCATACATTCTTGATTTTGTGTGAAAAGCATGTCAAGAAGTTTTATGGTAACTAACATTGAATTTTACCATGTAGCACTTGAAAAATAAACACAGAAAAAGATGGAATATAGAGTAATTCTTGGATTTAAGGCCAGATATAGTTTCTATGTCCCATATGTCCTGTTAAAAAGGGAGCATGCAAAACAAACTGGAAATGTCAACCTGAATCTTTCTTCAAATCCAAATTAGATGAGAAAGACAGAGAGAGAGAGAGAGAGAGAAACTCAGAAGGGCTGAGCTCTCCTGCTGCTCTGTCCTCCTTTCTCCAGCCTTACCAGCCACATTGTTATTCCTCCTTTTAGAAGGCCTAAATGGGAGACATAGACACCAACTCCCAATAATTCAGAAGTTCTTACTATAGGAATAAAAACAGGAAAACAAGGAGAGAACAAAAATAGTTCCTTCTCTGTAGTATATATGCTGCTGGTACAGCTTCTATAAACTTTATTATAATCCTTAAGCCTGATTTATAACCAAACCTCTATGCTTCATAGTGCACTATAACTGTCTTACCAACAACATATAGAAGCTGTTATGAGACTGAATTATACACTTTTTTCTTTAGTCTTTCCCAGTGCAAACAGCACAATGATGCTACCTAAACCGCATATGTTGGAATCTATAAATCCTCAAATATATATTTTTCATCTCAAACACATAGTATGTTAAATTTAAAGATAAAACAAGAAAATATCCCACGAGGACATACATCCTTCTTTTTCCCATTGAATTTGAGTTTACCATGAACAGATACAGTGATTCCTATTTGATAGAAAGCAATGTATACTATGTGTTCAAATGCAGAGGGATAATTGAGTTGTCGTGAAGACATTTTAATAATAAATTATAAAATCACTTTCATATGGAAAATGGTGTCAGTGAAAAGACATAACATTCTAAAAAATAAAATCCTATCATTATCAAAAACCTGTGCATATGCAGTCAGCATATATCAGTAAGTAGGATACAGCAGACAAGTATACTTGCTTTATTTTTTCCCCAAATGCAGTCAACTACTCCATAGATACAAAGTTGTTCTTCCTTTAATACAAGTGGTTACTTTGTCAATTATCTTTTTCCTTGTTCTTGATTCATTTCAATAATGCCTATTATAAGGAAAGGAAATTAAAAGATGTATATTATTACAAAGGTTTGGCATTCAATGAATCATATTTTTGAATATATGCCATGTTTTATTTATTAACACAGGCTTTAACAGGACAAACTTGAAAGTCTACTCAGTAGGATTTTTGACCTTAAAAGCTTGTAAAGAATAACCACATTGATGCTTGTTTAAACATTTGTATATAATTACTAGACTTTCTAATTGAGGGTCTAGTTTTTTAAACAACTGTGAAAATTTGTGAACACAGGGTAAAGATGCATTTTTTTAAAAGCAATTGAGAAAAATATACCAAGTAGTATTTAATCACTAGTTGATTATTGGGAAGAGTGTTGTATGACTTGTAACAATATTTTATGAGCTAGAAATAAATGATCAAAATTCACTTACTATAAAACTTTAACTTCAGGTGTTTAAGAGAATATTGAAATTAAGCTAAATAAAAGTATTCATCTCTTTTTTCACCTGGTATTTTTTCCACACAAAAGTGTAGAGAATAGCAAGATTTCAAATAATTTGGAAAAGGAAACTTAGGTTTCACCAAGAGCAAGTCTTTCTCTTTGAAGTAAGAAAACCAAATTAAAAATGATTTCTTGACTGTGATGACCTGAAGTTGTATGTATACAAGAAAAACATGTTCCTAAATCTAATTGGTTCACTTGGGTATGAACCTACTATAAGTGGGAACTGTCGATGAGGTCACTTCAAGTAAGGTGTGAATTAAGTTAAGTTCCACAGGTCCACCTCAGTTAAGATGAGTCTTAATCCTACTACTGGAGTCCTTTAAAAGAGAATGAAACTCAAGTAATGAAAGAGAAAGCCAAGGAAGCAAGAAACTGAAATCTATGAAACCCAGACAAGAAGGGAGAAACCTGCAGAAGCTACCCTGTGCCTTGTCATGTGACAGAGAAGCCAAGGATCACTGGCAGCTGGTCTTCTAGAAGAAACCATAGCTTAGATGATGCCTTGATTTGGGCATTTTTCCAGCCTCAAAACTGAGTGAAGAAATTCCCATTGTCTTTCCTGACCCATTTCATGCTATTTGCTTTGAGCAGCCTAGGAAACTAAAATCCGATTTTGGAACCAGGAGAATGGAGTGCTGTTATTCCACCAAAAATGTGGAAAAGACTTTGGAATTGGGTAATGTGTAGAGGCTGGAAGAATGGTGAGGTCCTTGATAGGAAAAGCCTAGGATGCCTTGAAGAGACTGTTGGTAGAAATATGGATGCTAAAGGTAATTCTGAGGAGGCCTTAGATGGAAGTGATGAATGTATCTTTGGAAACTGGAGAAAAGGTGATCCTTGTTTTAAAGTGACAGAGAACTTGGTGAAATTGAGTCCTGATGTCAAAAGGAAGGCAGAACTGAAAGATATGAACTTGAATTTATAACCGAGAATATTTCCAAGCTAAGTGGAAAGTGCAGCCTGGTTTCCACTCACTGTTTATAGCAAAATATGAGAGGAAAGGGATAAGCTGAGAACTGAACTCCTGTGCACAAAGAAACCAGAAATTCATGTTTTAGAAAATTTGGAGCTTCCAGAAAGGGAGTCCCCAGGTAATAGTGCTCTAGGTAAGTGTTTAACTGAACGTGAAACCTGTCAGCAATTCCTGTGTAAGTCAGGATTGTAGGTGCAGTTATCCAGGAAGGATTTGTGGAAAGTTCATCATTATTAATGGTGTGCTACATGCAAACCCAACATGTTCCATGTGAAATCTGTATGAACAGAGCCACTGCTAGTCTAGACTAAAAGGGACAGAAAAGGGACAGATTGAAAGAAAAATCACTTCAAAAGCAGAACCATGGAAGCTGAGGTCTGGACTGAAGACATCTTCTCAGACCCAGACAGTGGCCCACTCTGTGTGTGTGTAAAGGGTGTGTCTACCCTGCCACACAGAGAGGGTGGGTCTACCTTCCTTTTGTTCTGGAAGAATGCTTCCCCTCCAGTGTTCTCAGAGAGTGAAACCTACATCTTGGGGACTGCAGAGCATTTGGCTTCCAGCACAGTGCTTGAAGAGAGTGGAGCCTTTGGCAAGAGCATGACTGCTGTGCCAGCACTTGGAAGGGTTGAGGGTGTTGCTCCATCAGGCCTGGAGGACAGACAAAACATGATTTCATAGATGACTCTCAGACTCCAAAATCTAATCACATATGCCCTGCAGGGCTTCAGAATTGTTTGTGACCTGTGATCCTTGTTTTCCTTGCGCTTCCTCCCTGTAGGAATGGAAATGTTTATCCTAATCCTGTCCCTCCATTGTAGATAGAAAGCAAATAACTTGTTCTCTAGGTTCCACAGGTCCTCAGACAGAGTAGTTATGCCCTAGGACAGACCATGCTCGTAACTACTTTTGATAAGCCTTTGTCCTTAGCATTGTTACCTGAACAACTTAAGGGTTTTGGGAAGTTGTGATGGAATGAATATATTTTGCATA
This sequence comes from Dasypus novemcinctus, assembly GCF_030445035.2. Classification (NCBI taxonomy): domain Eukaryota; kingdom Metazoa; phylum Chordata; class Mammalia; order Cingulata; family Dasypodidae; genus Dasypus; species Dasypus novemcinctus. The sequence goes on along the minus strand of NC_080688.1, from coordinate 82,104,977 downwards.
AGAAAATAACATGTCTTTTGGGGGTCCAGAAGGTAAAGTAAGATGGTTTGAAACTGTAGGTAACCCAGAAAAACATGGCCTTAAAATTTTTTAGTCTATTCCTATGGTATGAATCCATTGTAAATAGGAACTTTTCAATCAGAATGGGTCTTTAACTTAATACTGCAGTCCTTTATAAGAAAATGAAATTCAGACAGAAAAAGAAAGCCACAGAAGGAAGAAGCAGAAATCAATGAAATCCAGAAAAGAAGGAAGAGACCAGCAAATGCCACCATGGACCACGGACCTTGCACTGTGATGGGGAGTCCAGCATCACGGCGTGCCAAGCGTCACTGGCAGCTGCTCCTCAGGAACAAAACATAGTCTAGATGATTCCTTGATGTGGCATTTTCCTAGCCTCAAAATACATTTCAATTGTTTAACCTGACCCATTTCATAGAATTTGCTTTGAGCATCCTAGGATACTAAAACAATGACTTGCCTGAAGTCTAGGAGCTGGTTAGTAGCTGAGCAGTGACTAAAATCCAGGTCTCCTGTCTATACAATAGCCAGTGGCCTTCCACTTCAGGTTGCAGACTTAACTTAGCCTGAGCATGCCCAGTTATCTTCAAAATGCTGGTAAATAATGATTATTCAGAATGGAATGTCATACTTGAACTAAGTACATTTCTTAATTATGGTTAAAATATATTACATTCCTCTGATTCCAGCAAAAAGCAAGTTTTCTACCTTAAGAATTACTTGCTGAGTTTTTCATTTTTTATTTGGAATTACTTTTGTGCACAAGAATTTTTATACGGAAGGAGGGATTTAGGAGCCATAATCTGTTTAAAGGGAAGTCTGGGATTCTTTATGCATGGCAATTTATGCAACAGTGAGAATGTGGAAAATTTCCAAATTAAACAACATGTCTAGGAGGAGTATTGATGAAGATTTGGAGCAGGGGGGTGATTAAATAGTTTGAAAAAACTTCTTGATACTGAATCAGCAGATTTCTGGTACTGAATCCCAGTTAGTTAGTTGCAATCAGTAGGTTGTAGAGATTCTATCAGAATATGAAGCTGCCCTACACCTACTGCCTCTTCTTTTTCTGTCCAAATTCTGTTATCTCTCTTTTGCCTCCAAATCAAAAATTCACAAAAATACTCTTTTTTGCAGAGCATTATGCTCTTCCTTTTTTGGGGTCAAAAGGCTATTTCTCACTCTTTTTCTCTCTCACTGAACTAAACTGTCTATGTGAGAAGTGTGCATTTTTTACACACGTTGCATTTCAAGGATGCGTGAAATCTTCCACGTAGCCTGGCACAAGATCAGCAGCAAGGCTACTTCTGTGTCAGCTTGTTCAAGATGATTGATCTTAAGGAGAATTTCCTTCCATCAGCCAGAGAAGAGGATCATTTGGCTGATTTATTATTATGGCTCATCACCTTGGAAGTTTCCTTAAAAGACCTTTCTGTGTGACATATAATCTCTATCAGCGAATATATTTTACATGGCATCCACAGTTTGACATGTACCTGGAACATAAAGTCTTTTAAGATTTTAGTTAATGTTCTACATTATACAAATCGCTGTTTTAGCATTTATGCTTGATCATATTTTTCAGTTATCTTTGCTGCTTTTGGCCTATCTAAGTGACAGCATGTTCAGCCTAAATTTTCTAATGTGGTTCAATCAATATCAGTTGCATATTGTTTTTAGTGCCTTTTACATAGGTAGGATACCTCTAAAATGATGTAGAAAATATATCAACTCTACTGAAATGAAATAACTTGAGTATATGACATTACCTTGATAATAAATATTTCATCTCCCTCATGTACCAGCAATTCCAACAATTCTTCATTTGCCTAAATATTTTATGTAATTTATGTTATATCGTTGCATGTGAAGTGAAAGTTTATAAACACGTTTTTATTTCTGTTTTTACTTTTTACTATCAAAAAGAAGGACTTTGCTTTAAGTAGTAAAATATTTTAAGAGTGTTTTCCAAGTCTGGCCTATAAAAAACTTAATGTAGATAATTATGACTTTTTAGCAGAAAGAAAAGTAAAAAGTCTATTTTCTTGTAACATGGATGAAGAAACTAAAGGCCTAAATACCGTTATAGAATTAGTTATAGAACTGCACATGCAATGCTGATCTTTTCACTTACATTACATTATAATTTATAAAGTTTACTATGCTTCTTAACCCAGAGGAAAATAATTCTCACTTTATATATATCTTTATCCTCTTGATATATTTAAATTTTAATAATATTCTATAGGAAATGAATTGAGTTTGGAAAGGGAAGCAGGGCGCAGTGGACAAATTCTATGTGATTGTGGAAAACTGTTAGAACCAGTTTGCATCACTCTTTGTTCTTTATTTCTTCTATTAACCATGTGATTCTTCATAAAATTGCTCAAACTATATGCTAATGACTCACTGATAAAAGAAATGATACATTATAGGAAGACAGGTATCAGTTAATAACTTGATTACCTCAATTTTTAATTATGTATTTGGAACCATTTTAAGCTAATTCTGTCATTCTATTGTAACCTAGATGGAAAGTTAGTCTTGGTTTTATCTTTAACTATGCTTGCTCAGCTAATAGTGTTTTAGGGCTTGAAATGTCTTTCTGTGGGAAATTAGCTGTTTAATCATGATTTTGAAATTTTGATCTAAAATACCAATGTGACTCAAGATCTAATTCAGTCAAAGTTAATGCAAAACTAACTTTTTTTAATGCCATGTTGAAGTTCTGTGGTACATTGTTTTCAAAAAAAGGGAAAAAAGAAAATGCAGTCACTTTTCAAACAAACGAACAAAAACCAATAAAATATCCCTCTTGTTTTTTACACTTTTAAGAGCAATCTCATCTTTTTTATTTATTTTTTGGACAATTTTGGATACCTAGAAAATGCAGTCCATAATGGACCTTTGTGAAAAGCTAATCCAAATCAATTTTGCTTAATAAGAATAAACCCATATTATGAAAAGGGAGAAAGTGACATCATGGAGAGATACTCTGGAGTAAGTATCAGGATTCTGGAAAACTACTTTGTAAATTTATATTTTCACCTTTGAACTGTGAAAGTGCTTTAGCTGATTCCTTTTTAATATTGATATGTTATGATTTCATGAATAAATAATAAAACAGAAAAAGTATCAATTATTCTATATATTTTTTTTCACATCAGATTTTAAATTATGGACTTAAAGACAAGTGTAAAAATATTGAACTTAAGGAAATATTTCACAACTGCTAATCTTCCTATATACTCCATGACATTAAGGATTTCATGAAATTTCTTTAGGATATAGTTGCTTCTATTCTACAGGTGTTGTTTATAAACAAAGTCCAACATTCTTTAAAGAATACAATCAAATTCTTCATTGAGCAATGTATAATAAAAAATCAATCATCTCATCAAAATTATTAAACATTCCAAGAAGCAGGAAGATGTGAGCCATGACCTTAAGGAAAACAAAACAAAAAACAGTAAATAGAAAGTGACAGAAATGATGGAATTAGGAGGCATGGGCACTTAAGCAGTTATTATCAATACGCTTACTTTGCAAAAAGTAAGCACAAATATAGGAAGAAAAAAGGGAAATGAAGTGGACAAAGATTCTCAGTCATAAAATAAATAAAAGAAATATTTTTTAATTGGCGTTAATCAAATTTAAAAATTCTGTTCTTTGTAAAATAATGTTAACAAAATGACTGCATTATTTTTTAATTCATCTTTTTAATTTAAAAATGCTAAAGGATATGTTCATTTATCTTTTTTTCCCCAAACACAATAAACCCTGTTCTGGTCTCTTATTTTGAACTTATGTTACTCAGAAACAGTTTATTTAATATTAGCTGTTTTTGCTTTGTACGTTGTAAAATTTTCTCTAATTATTTAATCTAGTCTCTTCCTCTACATTCTGAGAAAGCTTCTCAAGCTTAACCACATTGTTTTATTTGATTTCTTGCACCTTCAATTCTGATTTTGCTATTGATTTAAATCTTTTTTAATCTTTTTGTTTCTTGGTATGAATTTATCTCATTGATATCCTTTTATATTTCATTCTTCCATACGTTTTATAGCATTCCTACTTTCTTACATTGGACAGCCAAAGAATGTTCAAACAATTTCTTCTGATGGTTATATAGAGAATTAAATAATTTTATGAAGTTTCTTCTTAACGCTAAGACCTCAGAAAGAAGTCTCCTTTTGTTTTTTGTTTTGCTTTGATTTGTTTTTATATTCTGTATCATTTGCTTTTGTCTTCTTACTGATTAGTTTCTCACATCTTTGAGTTGGGGACAATGATAGTTAAGTTTATGTGTCAACTTGGCTTGGTTATGTTGTCCAGTTGTTTGGTCAAGCAAGCACAGGCCTGATTTTTACTGTGAAGACAACCATGGATTTAAATCATCAGTCAGTTGATTGCATCCATGACCGATGACATCTACATTCAACTGAGGAGACAGTCTTCAACATTGAGAGAAGTCTCATCCAAGCACTTAACGGCATTACAGGGAGAACTGATGATTTCTGCAGTCAGATGGAAGAATTTCCATCTCAACTTCTGCCAGCCTGCTTCTTCCAGGGACTTCATCAAAAATGTTGATCAGAATTCCCAGCTTGCAGACTGCCCTACAGAAATTGAACTTGCCTATTCCCATGGTCGTGAGTCAATTTCTCTAATAAATCTCATAATATTTACTTTATAAATATAATTTTGCATAACTATTACATATTACATTATCTTTGGTTCTGTTTCCCTGGAGAAACCTGACTAATGCAGGAACTGTAAAATAAGGATTAGAGAATGCCCTTGGCTCCATTCTCTGTTTAATTTGGTGCTGAGAATGTACAACAGTGGTATAAAAACAAGTGCTGAAAGGAAAAGGACTGTGCTAGTATGTAATTACAGAAACTTTCCCCAAAAGTGTAAGATTAAAGAGGATCATTTTTACCCTATTTTTTTTTATTTTTGCAGAATCCCCTCTACTAGTAAAATAATTAGATTCCAAATTTATAAAACCAAAATGATACAATTTCTATAATTCCAAATCCTTTTATAGGTTGTCTGCTGCACTGATGCACTTTGGTCCCTTCTGCATGTTTGCCGTTATATATACCATTTATAAACTAAACGTTTTTAAAGATAGGATCTTCTGTTTCCTGAAAAATCAGATATTTGCAGAAATATCATCTCTAAAATGTATGGCTCCAAAGAATATCTTGCTTCTTCTCTGTCTACAGAACTTAATTGGGAAATTCTTCCCAAATTAAATGTATCAAACAGTCAATTCACTCTCATTCTTTGCTTCATTGTTATTCAGAGCTACATTTTACGAAAGAAAAAGAGGTGAAGTGACGATTCTGTCTTCAGTATTTTTGGATTATTATAAAAAGCTATGGCCATGAAGTGGAGAAAGAGATTTCCAAACTTCTACTTGGTACAAATATTTTCATTGTGAATGGTTGGGAAAAGTTAGGCAGGCAATTTGAAATGTGAAGTACTTTTGACCTAATTTCAGATGATCCTGCTCTATTTGCTTTTTTTAAAAATTATTTTTATCCCACCCCCACCCCCAAGATGACTCCCTTATGAAAGCACCAAACCCAGGACCTCCCATGTGGGAGGCAGGAACCCAATTGCTTGAGTCACATCCACTCCCCTCTATTTGGTTTTGAACTAATTAGTTTAAGTAGTTTCCCATTTATGTAATTGCTCCCTGATTCTAGAGTTGTGAAATCAGTAAATCCTACTTTTTTATACTTTTCTAAGTTTTATTTCTTTTTGTGTATGATGGAGGGGAAGTAGTTTGTCGGATTTGAGAAGAACTTTGAATGGATTTGTTAACCAGGCATCATTTTAAGTTGCTTATTACATCATCTTTTTGGTTAAAATTTAGAAATACATTTGAAATATTTGTGGATCTTTGAGTTTATTACACTGTTATCTTTTATAAATACTCATTCTTTTAAGCTGTTCTTCAAATCCATCATTTCTCTCTTCACTTAAAAAGCATTATGTTTTAATCTGGTCCCTAGATTTTCAACACAAAGGTGAAATAACACTTACAAAAAACCGAAATAATGCTTATAAAAATCTGGTTATTTAAGGAACCAAATGATATTAAAGAATGCTTTCCTTACTTTAATTGTTTCACATGACTGATTCTATTTGGGTCAGTCCTAAAAAAGGTGAATTTTTACTCAAAATAGACACAAAGTAAAAATCTTTGACTCTCTTTTTGGGGGGGGGCTGTATGTTTTCTTTTTTTTCTTTTTTTAGTTGTATTTTTTTAAAGATACATAGATCACAAAAAATGTTACATTAAAAAATATAAGAGGTTCCCATATACCCAGCACCCGACCCCACCCCCACTCCTCCCACATCAACAACCTCTTTCATCATTGTGGCACATTCATTGCATTTGGTGAATACATTTTGGAGCACTGCTGCACTGCATGGATAATAGTTTATATTGTAGTTTACACTCTTCTCCAGTATTTTCAGTCGGTTATGGCAGAATATATAATGGGCAGCATCTGTCCCAGCAATATGAATTAGGACAACTCCAAGTCCCGAATCTTTGACTCTTAAAAGGGCAGAGATATACTATTGCAAGCAGCAATGGGCCATCTCCACTAAGGCCAACTGTTGGCTTCCAGGGACAATTTCAGGTCTTTGATTTTTATTAGGTTAGAATTCTGACTGCTGCTTTCCATTCCCAATTTCAAGGACAGCAGTTTGGTAGTTTGAAATTACATTTTATCCTTCTTTTTCTTACAGAAGAAATGAAGTAATATTATGATGGACAAGAATGGCCAATGCCCTTAAACTCCATGACTTCTAACAAGTCATCTAAACATAATTATGATACACAAGAATGGCTAATAAAATTTGTTGAGGAGATGATTCTGATATCTTTCCAGTTCTCACACACACAGAGCTAGCTGCAAGAAGCACTTCAGTTTACAAACTTTCGGCTTTGAGTTTGATGCTTCATTTATACTACTGCTACCCTGCCAAATGGTAATGTGATTCTGACTCAAATAACAAACCATGGTAAAATAACATAGAGCAGTGGATGTCTGGCACTTGAAAAAACTGCGTACAGAATATTCAGAATCTGAACAAAAACAATAGTACTATGCTAGTCTCTACTACAAATAATCAAGTGTTCTCTTGTTGATTATTTTATTTAATCTGCACAATTCTTTCAGGATATACCATGCCATTCTGCTAAGTCTATTTTATGTAACTAGATATTTTAATGACCAGAAATATTTGGGCGTTCTCCACTTAAAATTATCAGGTTAATTACAGCTTTTTCACAAATAGTGTTTTTAATAAGCAAGAAGGGAGACATATTTAATTCTCTGTTGTCAAAGATGCACCCTAATTCTAAACCTAAAATAGTTCTCCAGAGTCATGTAGGCTGTGAGTGGAGGGCTGTTCATCTCTTCGTAGATAACCTGAGCCGTATGTGTCCTGGGCTATGTGTGTGGGACAGTGAGAACTGCAGCCCGGCCCTTGGTAACCATGACAACTCCAATCCCAGAAAAACAGGTTAGCAATGCAAACTCTATAAACTTCAAATATTCAGGGAGAATACAAACCATATGTGTTAAAAGCTTACATGGAATGTATGAAGTCCATGCTAAAAGCTTACCTAGGATGTGGAAGATATATGTTAATTCAAGCTTATTGGGCACTGAATCAAAGAACCATTTGATTCTTCCTCTGTATAAAAAGAACTCAAAAATCTTGTTCAGGGCTCGGGTTTTGAACAGAAAGCTCCTAAGTTCAGCTGGCCATAAATAAATTACTTTTTCCTTCCCAAAATTATTCCTGAGTCCTGGTCTTTCTATACCCAAATAATTGAACCTCTCTCGACTTCTACAGCAGTAGGAGGTTACATTGTTTATAAAATCAGCTGTGCTTTCCTTTCAGCCTATTCGTGCATATTTCTTGAAAGCTACCTCTTATTCACAACTTCAAGCTTTATTCAAATGTCCTATTGTCCTCAAGTATTTAGAATTGTTCACAATTACTACAAAAGAAAAATTTATTTTTAATTAATTGTATTAGTATTTTGGTTTGACCTTCAGTCAACACATAGTAGTAGAATTTCAAAGATAATTTTTGAAATTATTTCATATTTCAAAAGCAAAGCATTTTAAGAAGTCTACTTATTTTGTATATATAAGACTTTTGTAAAAGGTAAGTGGGTGAAATATACCCAATTTATTTATCTTGTGATTTCTTGTAAGGAAATGACCATGTCTTTCAAAAATTAGTGGGCATTGGGCATTAGTCTGTGTCTACATCTGGCACAAAAGTAGGACACATGATTATATGCATTTATTTAGAATCAAAAAGTGATAAACTAGATGTCCAATTAAATGAAATGTTAATAATTTAATTATGAATATTTAACAGTAATATTTCTACATTAATAATTTAAAATATTGCATTTGCAATTTATCTTTTATAGTTTCTATTAATCTTCAATAATTCATTGAATAAAAAGACACTTAAAATTTGCCTCAGAATATTTAAATAATACTGATAAGTGAGCAGTATATTAGACAGGAAATTCACATCATTTCACAAGCATAGATTTAAGCATATTTAATTATCATCTGCCCTTTTAGAATAAGGATAAATAAATGTATATGAATATGCTTCTCACTGGACTGATTTTTCTAGGTCTATGAATTTATCTCACATATAATTCAGTAAAACATTTGTCTCTGAAAAGACTTGTGTCCATTTACATTTCCCCCTTAGCTAAAGGAATGACTGGTGGTAATGTCAGTTAAATGGCTGTTATCATAATTAGAATAAATTTTCAGCAATGGAACAAATTGTGCATATGATAATGCAATTTTATATTGATTTTAACTATCAGTCATGTTCCTTCAGTTTTAATTATTTTAACTGTATTTGGATGAATATACCTACCACAGAGTCATTTGAGATGCCTACAATAAATATGAGCAGATTATAAGACAAAGGTAACCCTTTTAATCTTAGTTTATTTAATGGCACTTAGCATTTTCTCCCTCATATATTTTATCCATATGCATTATTTCAAAGTTTCTACTGTAAATCCTAAAATTACAAATTATCTTTAAGATTAAAGGCAGAAATAAAAAGGAATATTTTGTTTAATACAAATCATGTGACAAAAATGAAGTGCTCACCCTCTGTGCCTTAAGCCACACTTTCAGCTATGGAGGAAAAAAATCCTAAATATTATTTTCAGCTTGCAAGATACCCACCGCTATCTCAATCTCTCACTCCTGTGTTGTTCCTCTAACTGTCCACACTACCTTGCCATATACTAAACATCTACTTCAATATTTACACAATCATTTGTCATGTGCTTCATTTGTTGAAAATTCTCCTAGTATGCAGACTACTGAGAACAGTACCATTCAATGGGCTGGCTTCACAGCAGGAATATATTGGCTCACGGTCTCAGAGCCTAGAAGGCTGGCTCCGCTGGCAAAGCATCACTTGGCCTGACTGGCCAACAGTCCTTAGGTTCCATCGCTTTCCTGCCCCATGGTGAAGTCTTCTCCTCTCACCTCGGGTTCCAGATCCGCCCTGGACTTTCTCTTTCATAAAGCCTCTGGTCATAGTATTAAAACCCATCCCGGTTCAGCTGACCACACCTTAACTAAAACTAGCAACTTCTGAAGGTCCTACACACAACCAGCTCACACCCACAGGAATGGGACTAAGATTAAAAGCATTTATTGTTTTTTCCTTGAGATAATTCAACCTGTCACAAAATCCTCTATAATTTTATTATGTATGTGTTTCTTTTCTTCCCCAATGTTATTTTATGTTCCTTGTAAGCAGGCACTGTACCTATGTGTGCTAGTTTGGTAGCTGAACTTCAGGTAAATAAAATCCTCTAAACACCAACACGTAGGTGAACTTAAAAAAAAAGGAATCCTACCATTATCTGAAATATCAATTAAAAGGGTGATGGTACATTACATCAACAAACTTGTTTATATGTTATCAATCCCATTGCCTAATTTATTTTAAATTTACCTTAATGCAATGTAAAATGGGAATCAGAGTTCTTTTTGCTAGATTTGTTAACCTTTGCCTGAATTCAAACATTGCTTCAAGCAACAGATGCTAAATGTGTAAATGGTAGTTTTGTGGCTAAAGAATTCCCATCCCCAAAATGAACATGCACTTTTACCAAGGTTAGGCAAGTGGCTATTTTATATTAAGAAACACAATGATTCCATTGTCTAATTCTACTAACGTTTCTCTTTTCAAACTCCTAATTATATCCAATGGACTATCACATAGTTGTATAAAGAATAAAATAACAACATAATGAATATAATGTATTTTTACTTCAGAGTCAGCAGGATGTTAACATAATAAACTGATTGTCTAATTCAATAAACACAGTCTACTTAAGCCTCCAATAAAGTTATCTTGGGTTGTCAGGCAAAAGTAAATGTTTTACGTTTTAGGTTGGGTGAAGTTAATCTTGTCTGACTGAAGATTCCAGTTTGTACTTTTGGTAGAGAATATCAGCAGCATATCTTTAGTTGATAGAATTAAGGTGAACATATTATACAGATGAGAAGTAAAATTTTACATTTCTTGCAGTTTAAAAAAAAATTACAATAAATAAAGAGGATACAGATGAGTGTGCCTTGATTCTTTTGAAGAGTAATGCTTTACATAAAATAACTTCCCACTGAAAGGATCCATAGTCACAGAAAATAAACTTCAATTAAAAATTCCTTCTCTAATTAAAGAATTTTCATCTTAAAATATATTGGATCATATTTGTGCTTATTCTTCCATATGTAGACTCCTTGAATGTAAGGATTATGTTTTAGTATTTTTGATCCTTGACTTTTGCCCCTTCTAACAGTCAAGTATGTTTATTTGTTGCTAGGTGGATATTTGTTGAAGTAAAACAAAATTAAAACAGAAAATTCTTGAACAGTTTCAAAATTGAAAAATAGCTAACAAGCTTCCTTGCCTATTATCTAAATTCATTTTTGAAATATTTTATGTATTTTTAAAATGTCATTAAATTCCACATTGACTTTTTCAGGCCCCAGAAGTATGCAAAAATTTACTGATAATTTTTTAAATATAATTGAGATATGTAGAAAATAATATTTTGAAAACAGTTAATACCCCACATTACAAATATTTTATAAGCCAGAACAAATCTAAATTATTGGCTGAAGGAATAAAGATATAATCATTCTTGAGCATAACAAAGGAGAAGTTGCTTAACTCGACTATCACCTCCTTAAGGATAAAAATCTAAAAATTAGACTATCTACAGCAGAGTCACTGTAGAACATGTGAGAAGGCAGATAAATTGCTAGGTTAGAGAATGATCAGATAAAACCTAGATATTTCCTGACAGATCCCAACTTACTGGATGATTAAATAAATGTTTTTCTATTTTCTTGTGACTAATTTAAGTTGCAACCAATAATGAATTAAATGTTAAGAATGTTTCTTTTAAACAATTCACTTGCTTTTTATTTTAAAATATAAAAGTAATATATAGTCAATATGGAAAATAATGGATAAGCAAGAATAAAAGAATGAAGCTAGAATAAAGAAAGAGGGAGAGGGAAGGAAGGAGCGAGACAAAGGGGAGAAAAAGAAAGAGAAAAAGAAGTAAGTAAGAAAAAAGAAGTAAAGAGAAAAGAGAAAAGAAGGAGGAAGGATAGGATGGGGGTTCAGGAGAAGAAAGGAGAAAATTACTAAAATTTTATCACTAAAATCACTAAGATTTCTACCACTAAGGAAATAAATGTGAACTTTTAAAATATATATCCCCCTCCTGAAATTATCTGTATACATGAGGGTGTGCATATGTATGTGAATAAATACATCGAATTTCCCTTCAAACCTCCTTATTCCTTCTCCATCCCATAACCCCATAAATAAACCTTTTTCCCTTAAACACGGGACTTACCTATTAGCATTTTAAAAATCTTTGATAATCTGATAGTTGAAAATGTTATCTATTTTTTTATCATTTTATTTCTCTGACTATTTAAGAGGATTGTATTCAAGTTTATTACTGATATGTTTATGAGTTTTGTTTATATAGCCTTATCCCATTTTTTTTATTGTGGCATCAACTTTTCATATCAATTTTAGTAGTCCTTTCTAAATTACAACTGTAACAGAAGATTCCTCAAAATATTTTGCAAACAACTCTCCTAGTTGGTTCTATCTCTTTGAATTTATTGTTTTATTTACTGTGTACAAGTTAAAAATTATGTAATTAAATCTGTCAAATCATTTGTTTATTTACATCTTGTACGCTCAACAATATTCTTTTTAATCATTCTTTACAACTCCTAGAACTGATTTCATCAATGACATATTTCAAAGATGGAATTAATCTGAAAATATTTCTAACCTAGGGAATAATTTTTCAATATGTGTCTTGAACAAAATTCACATACACTCTTTGAAAGTCTCTAGTTATAGCCTCCTTTCAGCAACACATAGCCTCTAATCCTTTTTTGGCTGTTTTAAAACCATGATAGGAATAGGCTGAGAAGCACTCTTCTTGACATCTTCTAGACTTGTAGAAGTGCTCTTTGGCTTCATTGATAGCTTCATATTTCAATGATGAAAATAACTAGTGATTTTTCTCATGTTGGAAACTTAGAAGATGAGTGTTTCCTGAGGCAGGGATTTTGAACATATTTAAATATCTGAGATGATCCAGTAGAAAAACAATGGTAAATTTGCTTGATTATACACCTTGAGAAGCAAGTAAGCAGCATTGGGGAAGACAGAAATTTAACTTTTTGAAATAAAAATTAAACGACCACTGTCCACTTACATATTCTTTTTTTTCTTTTGATATATTCTTCGACAGCATTCTTTAGTATGACAATATCTTCTAGTTTGACAATATCTTTAATATGGAGACTGTTCTGTGAAAAGCTCGGACCCCTGAGACACTGTCAGGAGGCTCATGAGAGCAAAATTTTTTCATGATACCACTGAGGTTGGTGTGCGGTGTTTATAGCATTGCATGGCAAAGAGTAGTCATTCAACAAACTTTTGTTGCAATGTGCATGAGGGAAAACACAGGTAGAAAAAAGGAAGAGAGAAAGATAGGAGGAAGAAAAGAATGATGTAGTTTAAAAGTACAGTCATGTCTCTATAGCTTAATTACTGACTATTTTTCCTTCAGAATATCCCCTCTACACGTGTGGAAGAAAAGTAGCAGTATGATAGCTTTTGAATGATTAGGTAAAAGGAGTCAATGACTATGTCAGAAATCAGTGGACCTGATACACAAGGAAATCTATTTTACAAAATTTTAGTAGCAAATTTTCTGAAAATGTAAAATACGGCAAAGGAAAAGAGATAAAACTGCCAGGGAGTATCATTGGGAAGCAGCAAAGAGTAGGTAATTAGAGAACCAAAGAGAAATGGTGACATCCTGAAACATAATCAGTAATTGGAAGAACTGAAAGTTCAACTTAAATATACCTATATAGATATATATAGATAAACTATAGATAGATGGATAGATACATATAGATATTCCTATATAGAAGTCTATAATATTAGTGCTTTACAATGTGGCTCTCAAAAAATATTGACATATGTGAGATTTCCATGTATCAATTTTTTCAACAATTCCTCATTCAGTAGATGAATAAGCAAGAGTGTACTTATTATACAGTTTCTTAAGATATGCAGATATCCTTCTCAGAAAATACATAGTAAAATAGATGAAAGTGTAGCATGCTAGCGAAAAATGAACAAAACAGCATGGATTTACTGATACTGTCCATCCATGACATATTCAGATATTGATATCTTTGTAAAAATAAAGGATAAATGAAGGTCATTTTGAATGTTAAGCTATACCAGATAAGCCAGAGAATAAAAACAATATGTAGGTCAGTAAAGAAGAAAATAAAAATGCAGAAATGACATTACTGAAGATGATATCGTGGGGACTGAGACAATGAATATTCTTAGAATATGCTTTGATAGGGAAGGAATCCCAAAAAATAAATTGGAAATACACATGGCAGGTATTTGACATTTCTTATTAGACTAAGTTTCTTTTATGAGTTTTCTTTTAAATTATTTATGTATGTTTTCCACTTCCCTACTGACGGAAATAATTTATGTTTGTTGTGAAAAACAGGTTAACTATCAGTTGATGAATCACCTACCTGACAGGTAGGAAGAGAGGACACAATTGATCAATGTAGCTCATCATTGGGGGCTAAGGTTGCACTCTTCACTTAAAAATTGATGGAAATAAAATCATAAATTCCTAAAAATGTTCTTTAGAAACATCACAGGGAACTTTTTGAAATTGGTATGTCAAAGAAGACAACAGGGTATAATATTGTGTTTCTATATGTTTATGTTCTGTTAAGAAACATGGAAATGGCATTGATAAAATAGACAATAATAAATAACAAATAATCTTTAATAGGTTTTAATGAGATACAAGGATTTGAAGAAATCTGGAATTCTTTGGAAATGCCTTACATAACACATTCAGTATATTTTTTCCCATGCTTTATTTCTGCCTGTGATAAAATCCCCATTTCCATACCTGTTTTCTCCCTCCTTGTCTATCTCGTTCCATGTTATTTTCCTGGTCTTGGGTTGAATGATATTCACTCAGGGAGGACTTAGCTGAGCCCCCAGACTTGGCGGAGTTGCTGTCTTGTACACATTCATTACTACCTGTAGTTCTTCTTCCTAGCACTTAATCACAATTTATAGCATTTTATTTGTGATTGACTTAATGTTGATCTCCTCATTTAACAATAATTACTGCCAGAGATGGTGTCAATGTCTGTTTCTCATGTGTATCATGCAAAACACACATTAAAACTTAACAAATAATCATTGAATAAATGAAAAAAAACTGAATATACATTTTGGGATTCTATGTTTATATATGAAAATTACAGAATATGATCATGTAAAACCTTAAAATGGAATGAAGTAAATTTGTGGGAAATATAAAATAATAATTTTATCTATATACTATCTAGGAATTTTTCAAATTTTATATCTTTTCATAATACTTTAATTAGTTGCTAATAACTGCTTACTGAGACATTAACAATTGTGATGAAAATTAATTCTTTCAGTGTGGAAAAACAATATAAAATAAACAGCCATGAGCAAAGGCCAGTAATTGCAAGGAGTTATTAAAAGTTGACCTTTAGATATACAGCTTCCCTAAAAGCAAATTCAACCTTTCTTGAACAGGAAGCCCCTGTTGCATCTACTCCTGTGGTATATCTACTACATATAGAGGAAATAGTGAAATGTTGCCTGAAGATGAAGGTATTAAGTTCTGCATCAATTGCCTTTTGGTGTATCTTTTTCTTTTGCATAGTCTATGAGTTTCAGAAGTATATGAATTGAATCATCTAAAATTTTCTAAATTGAATATAACAACATAATAAAACAAATATTTCAATGGAGTTTTTGAGGGGAAAAGGTATCAGGCTATCTCTCCAATAGAGATTAATTATTTTATGCAAGTTTTATTTGAGTTGATTAGTTGATTGATTGATGGATGGATGCATTTTTTTTCTATCCAATATTTATTGAGCACCTACTATATACCAGACATTGTGCTGGGAATAAGATATAGGGTAAATACTGTTTAGGTGATGGTAGTAAGAACCTATATAGAAGAACTTGTGAGTTGAAGACTAAAGACAGAAAAGACAAATTATGCAGAGTCTTTTAAGATATGATTAAGCAAGGAGGTGAGGATGGCCTATCACCTTACCAAGGAACCAGAGAGTCTACAACTGCAAGCAGCAAGAGAATCCTATCCATCAGCCATGTGGGCTCAAAGCCCCCTCTCAATTAGAGGTGGAGTGGGCATCACCATCCCAGAATGCTCAGGATTAGGAAATAGAATATGGACTGGAGTGGACTTACTGGTATTCAACTATAGACTTATTGTGATTCTAGCAATGGAAGTAATTATATCATTGATGTAACAGTGGCCACTGGGGGTACTGTAGGCAGGGAAAGGGAAATAGAGGTGCAATGTGGGGGCATTTTCAGGACTGGGAATAGTCCTGAATGACTTTGCAGCAACAGATACAGGTCATTATATATCCTGCCATAACCTACAGAATTGAGTGGGATATGGTGTAAACTATAATGTAAACTATACTCCATGCTTAGTGGCAATGCTCCAAAATGTGTTCATCAACTGCAATGAAGTACCACACTAATGAAAGAAGTTCTTAATGTGGGGAAAAGTGGGAGGTGTGGGGAGTGGGGCACATGGGAATCCCTTATATATTTTTAGGTAACATTTTATGTAACCTAAGTATCTTTTTAAAAAAATAATGAATTAATTTAAAAAAACATGGTTAGGAATTTTGGCATTTGTCTAAATGAATGTTTCAAGCATGGACATTATATGATTTATTTATTATCTATGATATGTTTTTAGAAGAAGATATTTTTGAGGGAAATGTTTAAAAATAGAAAAAAAAACAGTTGGGGTACATTGAATGATACACAGGATGATTTACAGCAAGGCCAAATAAAAGCAAGCACACAGATATAAAAGTTATTAAGGCCATCTATAAGTGAAGTACTGGGTGATAGCAATGGAATTTCATTACACCTATTCAGCCTTTTTTAGAAAGCACGGTTAAGAGCATGATGAACAGCAAGAAAGAAATGTCTGCTTTTGCAAAGATTAGATAATAAGCATGGAAATAAGAAGAGTCATAAGTGAATAAATATTAATAAATATTATGAACAAGATTAAAAGTAGATTGAGATAGAATATGGATATGAATAAGTGAATTAACAGTGAGTGAACATTTTAGTGACTGGAGTTAGAGAAGTCCTCTACAAGAGGAAGAAAATCTGATTGATTTATCAAGTATTTGGGAGTAAGAAGATTGAACAGTGTGGGAGAATGAAATTGTACATTTAAGGAAAATTACCAGGTCTCTGAACAGATGCATGGAGGTGACATTTATTAGGATTTGGGAGGAATTGGAGAGAACACTATGGTGGAATTTCTGTGTTTGTTTGGTGGGCAAAAGGGTGGTTTGACAGATCAACTTTCAACATGTTAAATTGTACATTCCAGATAAACATCCAAATATAGATGTTAAATAGATAAATACATGTTTGCAGTTTCAAGAACAGGTTAAGTTCAAGAATTAATATTTGGGATTTATTTGCTCATAGATACATTTAAAACTATGGGAATTATTACCATATAGAGAAAACAAAGAGATAAAATATAGCTTTGAGAAATTCCAAAAATTGGAGACTGAAAAACTCTTATACAATCTTATTAAGAAATACATATAGGAATTTTCACCAAATATTCAGCCCAAAACATAGAATTATACAAATATTCATGGTTCCAGCTATCTACTGTTACATAATAGACTATTCCTAAAATAAGTGGCTTAAAACAATAGTCATTTTATTATTTATCATGATTTTGTGATCAGGAATTCAAGCAGAGCTAAGTTGGGTAAATATTTTTTTTCCATGTGACACTGATTGAGACTATTTCATGTTATTCAGCTGGTGGAATGGTTGTTTTGGAGTGTCTAACACGTCTTCACTTAGATAGTGTGCCCTCTAAATGGAAGGATGGGAAGACTGAGCTTAACTGGAATGGCCATAACCTCTACATGAAGTCCCTCCAGGCTGGCAGCTTCTACCTAGTCAAGCTTCTTACATGTGGGAAAGGGCTCCAAAAGGAAGGGTTCCTGCCCACAAGGTGGCAACCACATGACTTTGTACAAACCAGCCTTGAAAGTACCATAAAGCTACTTCTGCCACATTCTATTGATTGAAATTGCCACAAACCTTCCTGGATTCAAGAGCAGGAGATATAGATCACACATCTTGATGGGAGGAGTGTCAAAAATATGTGACCATATGTTTTAGAAAAACCCACAACATTCACCTTTGGCAATAAAATTCACATAGTCTCAACTGAAAAAAGAAATTACCCCTTGCCAAAAACACTCTCAAAAGTCACATCTATTATAGAATAAGACTCAGATTTGATGTTTTGAATCTTCAATTAATTAAAACCCAGATACAGGTGAGAGTTGTTTGACTCAGTTTCTCAGACCTGAATAAAACTATGACCTAAGATATGAGCTGACCAACACCCAGATCCAACAAAGAATGGTGGGACAGATAAAAATTATGTCAGTTAAGACTCCCTTCAAAAACGAAGGAAATGGGAGGTGCACAGCAGTCACTGGTTTATAGCAATTCTGAAAAAACTGTTAAATGTATTGTAGCAGTGTGATATTATTGGTGAACTCCAAAAAGAAATATTGGATTATGTTTGTAAACTGATGTTTTCCTCTGGGCATATTAGATTATATTGGATTCATAGGTTTACTTGATTAAGTAATTCTG
Source organism: Dasypus novemcinctus (assembly GCF_030445035.2). Lineage (NCBI taxonomy): Eukaryota > Metazoa > Chordata > Mammalia > Cingulata > Dasypodidae > Dasypus > Dasypus novemcinctus. The sequence continues at coordinate 82,086,509 of NC_080688.1, read as the reverse complement.
TAAACCTCTTGTGCTGGTAGGGTATTGAGTCCCCATCCTTTGGTGGGTGGGGACTCACACATAAAAGGTATGGTAAAAGACAGAGTTGAGGGTTTTTGATGTTGGAGTTTGATGCTGAAGCCTTAAGCTGGAGCCCCGGGAAGTAAGCTCACAGAGGAAACAGAAGCAAGCTCCAGGAAGAGAGAAACCCTGAGCCTAGGAAAAAGAAGCCTGAGGAAGGGAGGAACCCAGGAAGCCTGAACCCTCACAGATGCTGGCAGCCATCTTGCTCCAACATGTGAAAATAGACTTTGGTGAGGGAAGTAACTTACACTTATGACCTGGTAACTGTAAGCTCCTATCCCAAATAAATACACTTTATAAAAACCAACCAATTTCTGGTATTTTGCAGCAGCACCCCTTTGGCTGACTGATACATACATGTTGCCAGATCCTTGAATAGGGCTCAGACCCACTCCTTAGGAATGAATTTCCATGGCTCTTGACTTTGCCCTCTGGGCTCTTGTTTTCCTGCTGATTCATCCTTATGTTCCAGTAAGAATTGGTTGTGTTTCCAGCTGAATAGCTTTCTTCACCTGATTTCTGCTCATAGAATTGTGAGAGTCCAAGGATCATTTCCATCCCTTAAAGCCAAAGCTGATATAATCCTATAAAATGTATGGGGTTTTAACTGTCAAAATTATGATCCATTCCACTAGCCAAAGGCAATATCCACAAATATCTTTGAGATAAGCTGTTCTCTACCTTGAGCATTTTGTAATGCTCTTGTGGGAAGATATCCTTAAGTTTCTTAGAAGCCTTTTTATTTTAAAGGCAGCATCTTTGGGGCATATCTTAAGATCCTTAGAAGGCCTTTGCCTATCTGAAAAGATCAATGAAACATCAGTTTATATCTTTCTGAGATTTTTAAAAAGGGTTTTACAATGACAACTTTGGTTTTATCTTTATCCTGAGACAACAACCTAAGGGCAACCTGGATTTGATATTTTCCCTGGGAACTTTTCTATTTTTAAGAACCCTTTTCTGGTTGTAAAAACTGCCTTGAGCCTTTTGAATTCATCCAAATGCTACTAAAAAACAGTTACTTTTTTCATTCATCTATCTACTCTAACTCTTTAGAAAGCAGAAAGTTGTAGGTAAAAATTTCAACGTCCCAGAAATTCCCTTAACTAGATAATTGAGTTCATAGGGAACATTTTCTCTTTTCCACATTCCTGCAGTCCTACTGGTCATGGCTGCCATTTATGCTCAAATCAACTCCACATATCTTTTGTTGTTAGGGCAGTATGACATTTTCAGGTACACAATCCTGTTTCATTTACTTTTTCCTTGAAAAAAAACATCCAAAAACCTAGTGGCTTAAAATAACCATTATTTGGTTATATCTTATTTTTTAGGGGTTAGGAATTTTAGATGGACTTGGCTAAATGATCTTTTTGTTCTATGCAATATTGACAGAGATCACTTAGTAGGACTCATATGATGAATGGTGTATTAGTCAGTCAACGGGATGCTGATGCAAAATACCAGAAATTGGTTGGTTTTTATAAAGGGAATTTATTTGGGGTAGGAGCTTATAGATACCAGGTCATAATGCATAAGTTATTTCCCTCACCAAAGTCTATTTTCATGTGTTGGAGCAAGATGGCTGCCAATGTCTGCTAGGGTTCAGGCTTTCTGGGTTCCTCCCTTCCAGGGTCTTGCTTCTCTTTCCTCTGTGGGCTTACTTCCAGGGCTCCAGCTTAAGGTATCAGCATGAGACTCCATCATCAAAACTCCAACATCAAAAACCCTCAAGTCTGTCCTTTGTCATGCCTTTTATCAATGCCCTAATGACATGACCCAATCAAAGCCCTAATCATAACTCAATCATGCCCAGGTACAGACCAGATTACAAACGTAATCCAATATCTATTTTTGGAATCCATAACCATATCAAACTGCTATGCTCCACCCTCTGAATTCCAAAAAGGCATTATAATATTTTAAAAAACCTTAAGTCAGTAACAATGCAAGTACTAAATCACATCACAATCAATTTAAAGAAATACAGTTTGTCTTGGGGCTAAGTCCTGTCTGCTATAGATCTCTGAAACTTACAAAACAATTGATCTGTTTCCAATAAACAAATGGACAGACAAAGGATAAACATTTTCATTACAATAAAGAGAAATTGGGAGGGAAACATAAGTCAGGGGTCCTCTACACTTCAGTAAGCCTGTAGGGCATCCTCCATTCGATTTCCATCTAAGAGTCATTCTGAAGATGATGGTTTCTTCTCCTTGGGGCCTTATGGGAACCCACAGTTTCCATAGGCTTGCCCAATAACCATTTCTTGGTTTCATCCTCATCAAACATCTGGGTGTCGACAAAGCTCCAGACCTCACCCTCGAAGAGTGTTGGGGTGACTGCTACACCTTACCCAATGTTTGGGTTACAGACTTAACCCCCCAATATAGTGACGTGAAGACAACATTCCCCCTAACCATTTGCATACAGGCTCAATCCTCTCAGAGCAATGATTTGGCCACCTGGCCTTCCCTAACCTTTGGCATGCAGGCTCAGCCTTCTCAGAGCAACAAGTTGACCACCTGGCCTTCCTTAATCCATGGGGGACAGGTCCACCCCTCCCAGACCTATGGGGTTCTGACCTTAACCACCCTAATCCTTGGGGAATGTGCCACCCTCTCTGTACCCTGGAGCAGCAAAACTCCCCCCAGAACATCAGGCAGGAGCATTCACCCTCTTCAACTGCTGGGGGAAACTCACTCTCTCTGTACACATTCTCTTCCCAGGGTTCCAGCTTCAGCATCAAACCCCAACATAAAAACTCCAATATTAAAAGCCCCCAACTCCATCCTTTACCATATCTAATGATGTGGCCTGATCAAAGCCCTAATCATAGCTTAATCATGCCCAGGTACAGTCCAGATTACAAATATAATCCAATATCTATTTTTAGAATTCATATCCCTATGAAACTGCTACAGAAGGGCTTGTCTGGAAGGTCCAAGATGGTTTTGCTCATATATTTGGCTCCATGATGGTGATTACTGGAATGGTGGTATAACTTGGGACCACTGACCAGAGTGCCATGTGAAGTTTCCATCATGGTAGTTTGAGGGTAGTCAGACTATTTAAATACCATCCCAAAATAATACAATCAGCAGTTCTAGTGAACAGTATGGAAGCTTCATGACTTTGTAGGACTTACACCTGGAAGTAACAATGCACCATTTCTGCCTTAACCTGTTTGCCAAAGCAGACACAAACCTGCCCCAAAGTAAGGGGTGGAAGCATGGTTCTTACCTGTCAATGGGACAAATGTCTAAGAATTGAAGCTTTTAAAATCACCTCTTCCCAATACCTGGCTAATGGATAAATAAACTGCCATGTTTTTAAAAAGATGTATTAAACAACAATGAAAATAAATAAGCTACAGCTAAATCATTATCAAAGATGAATTTTATAACGTAACGTAACATCATATTAAGAGATCAACACTTATCATAGATGGCTCTGCATAGTATGATTTGATGCATATGAATTTCAAACCTAGGAAAACTAAGTAATAGATTTTTTAGATTATTTACATATTTAAACAAAGTTTAGGATAACACCTCTAGAAGCAAGAGAATAAATGTAATAGGAAGACACAAACTGGTAATTTAATATATTACTAATAAAATCTGTAAGATCATTATTGCAGGCACTATTTTTTAAATTATAATTTTAATTGATCATGGGAAGAGGATTTGGCCCAGTGGTTAGGGCATCCACCTACCACATGGGAGGTCCGCGGATCAAACCCTGGCCCTCCTTGACCTGTGTGGAGCTGGCCCATGCGCAGTGCTGATGTGCGCAAGGAGTGCTCTGCCACACAGGGTTGTCCCCTTGTAGGGAAGCCCCATGCACAAGGAGTGCGCCCCGTAAGGAAAGCGTCCAACACGAAAGAAAGTGAAGCCTACCTAAGAATGGCATCGCCCACACGGAGAACTGACACAACAAGATGATGCAACAAAAAGAAACACAGATTCCTGTGCCACTGACAACAACAGAAGCGGACAAAGAAGACCCAGCAAATAGACACAAGAACAGACAACCAGGGGGGAGGGGAGAGAAATAAATAAATAAATCTTTTAAAAAATTTTAATTGATCATATACTTTTAGACACTGCTAATGTATGCTATGTTTCAAATAAACAAAACATTATAGGAATGAAGTGGAGATGAAATGGAAACTGAGAAGAAAACTCTTGAGAAATTTAATTTGAAAGAGAAGCATAAAAATGGAACAGTTGCCTTTTAGAATAAACATAATAAAATGGAAGTTTCACGTTTCTTAGATGAGAAATAATAGAGCAAAGGAATGATCCAGGAAAGATTGAGAAGGTAGAAATGTAAGAAATAGAGATTATCAAAAGAAATATGTTTATAGTGAAAAATGAGGTTTAGAACACAAGGGATTGGCCTGGGTATTTACTAGGAGGAAAGACATAACCAACCACGTAATGGTAACAGAGATGAATATAAATGCAGGTAGATGTCTAAATGACAGTATGAAGATTGTGTGGATAATTATTTTTTAAAGTAGGCATATTAGGCTAAAATATAATTTCAAAAAATAGCTATAGACTATTTAATCTAAATAATATATTATTTAGCTTTCCTACATTTGAAATTCATATGAATCACATCATACTACATGTAACCATCTACGCCATTTATTGACTTGCAATGAGAAATAGAACTACAAAAACACCTAGACATACTGCCACTTAGACATCCTACATTCTTCCTATAGGAAAATGTGATGGAAATCCATGCTTTAGAAAAACACTTGTTGTTTGCATAATTATGATATAGTCATTTTATCAGATAATTTTAATTGCTAATGCCGGTAGTTTAAGATATCCACCCAGTTATTTTCATCTTTAGTTATATTTCTGTCCAAAAGACTGGATGGCTATGCTACGCTGGAAAATGCTGAATGAACACTGCTAGTTCTCTGAATCTCGCTGACATAAATTTTAGGGAAAAATCGCTTTCTAATTCTACCTCAGAGAAAAAGAAACTATCAGGATTTGACTTAGAATATCTGTTACTTATATAGTTTAGTGAAGATTTAAAAATGTAGTTATGATTAGAAATAGATAATATTGTTCTCAGTATAAATGCTTATATTGACAAATCCATAACTCATTCTAAAACACTCTAATTCAACTATATGAATACAGAAAGAGTGCACTAATGCAAACTTCAGCTGTCATCATCCCTGCTGTTTCAATTCTCACTTTGTGTATTTTATACTCTCCATATTCATCAAATGGAAGTGAACAAGATTAAACAAATTTATCAATCTAAAGGATATCTGATAGTAGTCAATAACAATGTTTTCCATTTTCTAGCTTACATTTAAAGCAAAAATGGCATAAATTACTGGGTAAAAATATAAAAAGTATTCCATAGTTTGTGTGATGGCTTTAAAAGCTTTTGAAAAATAAATATTAATATTGAGTAGGCATTTCTACAGTATTTTGAGTATAATTTATACTTAGGAACTTTGGGGAATCAATTCATAGAAATATAAGAGCAGCAAGCAAAGTAGAAAGCTAAATACATTACAAACAACTTGTAGAAAAGCCAGTGAATAGCATTACCATTCAGATTTAATGCTGTCTTTATCAGGGTTTATAAATTGTATCTCTAATAGGTTGACTGTATAGGAGAATCACTTAGGTCATATCTGTGCTCTGGGGCTAGGAGAGTTTTTTAAGAATAATCTGTGCATGAAGAGTGCCAAAAGTCAAGGAGATAGTCAAAGAAATTGATCAAATATGTGGTTTTCCCAGCCTATTATTCTAGCTGCTGGTGACTGGATGGTTTTAAGTGTAAATCAAGACACTTATGCACTAGATGCCCAATGCTGTGGGTACTCACACAGCACTGTCATCAAGTCTCATTTCACTCTTCCTTTGAATGAAATGATTGATTGATTGTTCACAGCTTTCATGACTCTGGGCTGTCCTGGATCCATCTCTCCTCTCCACACTCCTCAGAGTTTTCATCATTGACTTTCTGCCAACCATTTTGCAGCCAGTCCACAGAGTGACATTTAATGATCTTTCAACATGGCAAAGTCACATTCATCACCCTTTATCACGCATGACAGACCTAAATTCAAATGCAAACATGATATGGAGACTGACTTCCATCCAAATGCTGATATACTTTTGACTTGGCATCTATCAACGCACATTGACAAGATACACAGAGGAGAAAATAACCTGTTATTTATACAATAATTAAATACGCCAGTTCTAAGACTGTCCTGAGAAATCAAGGATATTCTAATTTCATAAGGAAATTGTTCTTTGAAAAATCTTTGAGATAGAAATTATGTTGACATCAATTAACATCAAATATTTATATGAGCTTGGGAAAATAATTTACTTTTAATGTGCTCTTCTGCTTTGTAAAAAAAAAAAAAAAAAAGCCCTAATATCCATGCATGCTCTTTACAGAGTTCTTGAGAAGAAAGGAGAAAGTTACAACAATCTTTTAGAAGAAAATAAATAGGAATATAATTATACAAAATTGCTCTAACCTCCATCTTCCTCTGAATCTTCTTAATTTACTGTAGGTATTGTTACATTCTATACTATAGTTTTTTTCTAAACTAAATCTCTCCCTAAAATCTGAACTCTCCCCATACCACCAACACAAGCCTACAGATATGTGGTGAAGTTTGGTATATTAGGACAATGGTAATGCATGTAGATTCAAAATATATGTAAAGCATTCAGGTTATGAAGCTGGAGCTCCTCAGCCATTCTCACTAGCAGAAACTGCAAGTGAAACTTTGCTTCCTGTATAGAAACTATGATATCCTTTAAAAAAAATTCCTTAATTAGATGATTTCTGTTGTTTAACCATTGAATATTTGCTATTCATGCAAATCTATTCACGCAAATCTAGAAAGAAAAAAAACCACCAAAATTCAATGTTAACATTAATGACTTTTACGGAATCAAGAACTGTTTTGTCCTATGCACTTCTAAATCCACAGAGCCTGATCATTAAAAGGTCAATTCAATTGAATAGATAGATGCATCTTAAGCCATTTATTTCACAATGAAGTTCCTCTGACATCTAACAATTACAAGAAAACCCTTTGCTATTATACTATGAACTCACTAAAATGCTTCTCTAAAATAAGTGCTTATTTGTTATACTCTCCCTTTACTCTGAACCTAAAGTGATTTCCACATTCTGCTCTACTTCTTAATAATTTGATTGCATATCTGTCTTTCCTTAAAGTGTCAAATGCTTTGAGAAGGGAAACTATGCCCAATTTGCCTGCCACAGATTTTATCATATTGTTAATTGTGCTGTAATATATTATTGAGTTATTTCCATGTCTTAAAAGCATTAGTTTCAGAAATCCCATAGAATCTGTATAAATTCATATTTCCTGGAGTGGATTGTCTGGTTTGCCCAGCAAGTGACCCTTTACTGGCAGGTGCACCTGCCCCTCAAGCCTGTTAGGATTGCCTCTTAACAACCCACAATCCACAGCTGCCTTATTCTCCAGAGAAGAGCCTTCAGCCAAAGGGACTACCTCATCCTGGGACCCTCCCTCACTCCCACCACCATGTAGGCAGACCTTGTGTTACCAAATACAGGCCCTTTGCTGTAGGTAGGATTACCTGCCAGTCATTTTACAGCCAGTCCACAGAGTGACATTTAATGATCTTTCAACATGGAGTAATTTGTTCTCCATTGGAATCAAGCTGAAGCTACCCTCCTGCTGACCTTTCTTTCCTGCTGTAACCTGGGTCTCTCAATCCATTTCTCCTGAAAACACTCAAGAAACCACTTGAACAGGAATCATACCTTTATTCTCCCAGGAAATCTGACGTAAGGCTGTTGGTACTGTAAGTGGCCCTAGGAAGCAGACTCAGAGGCTAAAACTCTGGAATTGCATCCTTTGCCAGCAGGAAGCAGGGGGGATCCCGTTCCTAGGGGTGGTGAAATTCCTGTCAGGAGGAGCAATGTGATTCTCAAGATTTTAACTCGTTTGAATTGGAATAATATATAGGTGCCAGTCTCAGGAATTTGAAAAGTATGTGAGAAATAGCAATGGTAGAACTGAGTGGCCATTTCTAAGCATGACTGATTCATTTAAGAGTGAAAATGATACACTTAGATTGTTAAAGTAGCTATTTAGCTCCAAGCCCTAGAGTCAGTACTTATAGACCTTCATCTCTGGAAGCTGGCTAATAGACACTGCTAAATATGAGGCAAAACCTTTACTTCTGGAATTTAAGGGCTTCAGGAAAGCCGGTTGGAGGAGGGGGACCCTGGGTTTGGGAATGGAAACATTTGTGTCGATGAACTTCAGAACCACAAATAATCAGTTTCACCACCAGCAAACCCACACTACAAGACAAGAAGTCCTGCAGACAGAAGGACAATTGTATCAACTGGGAAAACCATATGAAGAACATCAGAAATGAGAATACTGGATTTATTTCTTTGTTTATAAATCTCTTTAAAAGAGAACTTACTGTTTAAACAAACATAGTAACACTGATTATCATGAGGAGATAGGGACAGAGAAGAAGATGTTCAGTCTGTCCAGTGATCCCCTGGGTGTCTCTTGGTAACAAAGTCCACACATAACTTATTTTTTTGTTGTTATTGCTGTTGTTGTTCACATATAACTTTAAATGGACAGTGTAGCAACCATGACCTGTATCTGTACTTGGTTTTTACTGGAACAACAAAAGGGACTAAGGAATAATTTAATACCCCTACACCAGCTGTAGAGAGGCCTATTTAACTTGTCTTGAGCTATAATTACCAAACTGAGATACTTAACTATCAGTCTAAATAAGCAGAGTTAGCTTTTATTTTCAAAGAAATTATCAAAATCACTTAGGTGAAAAACTTACATTTGAACAGAGAGAAATAACTGGCTTTATTTGTGTCATAAAATTTAAGAACCCTTGAATTCATTGCTATGGGATATCTAGGAAAAGTTTTAACTAGTTGATGAGCCAATTACTGTAATACTGTATGGAAATATGGCAGGGGAAGTAATTTTTGAATAAACTAATATATAATTGGTGAATATTATATCATGATACTGGCAAATAGTAACAGGAAATGAGCATGCAGCTCTATATAACTGTTCTTAAGGAAGAGACCCTAATGTTTTCTGAATCAAAGCATTACATGACAGCAAGAACATGTAACTTAGCATATGAACCCAATGATATAGATTTTACCCAGGACTCTTGCTGTGAAAAGTAATTGAAAATATTGTCCATTTTCTCACTTTCACAAGGCATGTAATTTCAGAACAACCTCCAATTTTTCACAGTTGCTGATTTATTCTTTATTCCATTCATTTAATGTGAGAATTCAGCAAATACAGTGTTTTCCTTTTCCTGAAGAGATTCACCGTTTATTTGAATCAGTCACCTAGAATACAGGTGAAAGGAAAAATCATTCATGTCATTACGTACTAAATATTGAATAGAGGATAGCAGAATCAACAGGAAGTCATATTTATATATTTAAATGATTGAATGAATTAATGGAATTCAGTTACTGGATATACTACTCACTTCGCATAGATACAAATTACATAAATAATTTTGATGCTTATTAAGATATTCTTCATGTCTTAATCCACTCTCAACTGCTGCCATCATCTACAATGCTGCATTAAGCCCCAGCCTCTGTGAACTTTGCTCCGGAATTTGAATGCATTCTTTCTAGTCTTTAATGTTTCCTTTCCTTTATTCCTGGGCGATTTTTCTCTCAAAGGTTTGTTATCTGACTCTTTCAAGCTTCAAGATATCACTCAATTGTTACCTGACCAGCCCATTTAAAATCCCTCCCTGCCTCTGGTCATACTCCATTATACTTCTTTTATTTTTACTACATTTTAACTAATTCAGCTCATGCTTGCTATTTATTTACCTATATTGTTCATTGTAGATATTGCCTTATGTCTTGTTTTCCTCCGTCTCTCTAGCACATGGAGTTATTCATGGCGTTTAATAGCAATTCATTAAATAATTTTGAATGACTATATCTATATTTAAAAGATGTGTTGAAATTGTTGAGAAGAAGGAATGATCATCATAGTTACATGAAATATTAGGAAAAATGGATTACATGTAATGATGACATTCTGGACATTAAATAATGGATCAAAAATTAGTGGACTTGAAGTGATTTTAAAGAGGAAAGATTTTTTGCACTTAAAAAATTTGTAGTGTTTTCTGGGTGTTGCTGAAAATCCATCAGGGGATTTTAAGCAACTATCATATTGCTTTATTTTGTTTTGTTTTATTTGTAGTACTGATACTGTGGCATGCTGAATAATGTTCCCCCAAAGATATCCATACCCTAATCCTTCAATTTAAGACTATGGTACTTCATATGACAAAAGGAACCTCGTGGATGTGATTAAGTTAAGAATCTTGAAATGGAAAGGATATCCTGGTTTATATGAGTGGGCCCAATACAGTGACAAGGATCCTGGTAAGAGGGAGGAAGAAGAGTAAAGTCAGGGGAGGCAATGTGATGATGGAGGAGAAGGTTAGAGAGAGATTTTAGGATGCCACGCTGTTGGCTTTGAAGGTGGGGAAGGGATTATGAGCCATGGACTACAGGTGGCCTCTAGAAGCTGGGAAAGTGATGAAGAGCTTCTCTACTAGAGTCCGCAGAAGGAGCTAGCCCTGTGAAACCTTTACTTGAGCCCATTGAGACTGATTTTGGACTTCTGACATCCAGAACTGTAAGATAATAAATTAGTGATGTGATGTTTTAAGACACTAGTAAGTTTGTGGACATTTGTTATGGCATCAATAGGAAACAAATACAGATACTATTTCAGAAGAGACAAGACAAAACCATAAAACACTGTTATTTGAAGGGCAATAGAGGGGAATTTGGAGGGTTGGAGACCACTTACAGAGTCATTGTAATAATTCAAAAAGGTAGTGATATCTAGGTTCTACAGTAAGGACAGCAGTAATGGAAGGAAGAATATAAATGTAAAAATTTGTTTCTGGAAATTGGCAGACTTGGGTGACTTGTTTGATGTGGATAATTCAGGATAGCAAACAATCAAGGATAAAGCAATTAATTTCTGGCTTGGGAAAATGGACAAAAGGCTATGTAGTTAATATTCAAAGCAAGAAAATTGTTCGGAGTGTAATATCATGAATTTGGGATTAAGCATATTCTATTTGACATTTCTCTGGCTATTCAGGGAGCTAGTAAAAATTTAGAATTAATGTTTACTGTTTCAGGAGCTCAGGAAATGGTTTACAGACCATCAGCATTTGCATGGAAGTTAAAGCCTTGGGAATGTGTCAAATTGTCCAGGAAGAAAATGTGAAAAGAGAGAAGATAAAGGGCAGTATACTGAGAAATCCAGCAAAATAATGGGGAGAGACTGCAAGAGTATAACATAAAAAAGAAAGAAAAAGGTTCATCAGAAAGATATAAGTAGAATCATATCATGCAAGAGAAATATTAAAAAGAAATGGTCTATTCTCATTATTCACAGTAATAACATTCTATAAATTCAACATGAACAATGAATTAGTGAATAGTGAATCATTGCTCCTGGGGGAAATACAGTTCTATTAGCCTCTGGTCACAACATTTTCATCAACCAATCAAAATATAACCTTGTTATATGTAATACATAACCTTGTTATGTGAGTATTTCTGCTTAAAAACAACTTAGTTAATATATATTGTTGATTTATTGATATGGAACTCACAGCCAACAGCACTATAACTCATGCCTGAACAAAGCTCATCTGGCACACATATGGTCTCCATCAGCCACATCATAGCATTCTAGCACTTAGGTAGGGTCATTTTAAACCATGACATCACCAATAAAAGCACACAAATGTGAAAAACGTGGCATTAAATATACCTCAAAAAGGATGCTTGTTTACAAATGGGAGCTAAAACAAGAAAGTCAAGTCAAGTTTTGTCTTATTCCACCTCAGGTAGGAATGTGTATATTGGGCAACTCAACTTTTCTACCACTCTGCTCTTATTAGTGACTGACCGTGAAAATGCCATGAGTACTTAGTGGGGGTTATAAGTAAAGTTTAGCCAGTAGACATGTTGGCAAATATGGATTCTTCAGATAATGAGGATTGACTGTATATGGTTCATTGCAAACACAAGGAATGGAAATTATCAGGCATGAGCAAAAAATGAAAGTAATGGAATGGAAAGAAATAGGGACAGCTTATAAAATTAAAGGAAAATTTAAACAATCAAGACATTAAAAGAGAAGATATTAGGAAATATGTAGTAGAGTTAGGAGAAAAATTATCGATTCTTCTTTAAGAGTGACTCATTTCAACTGATTTTCTGTCTACGCATCCCACCGATCCAAATTTAAAATTCCTAGAAGAGAGCCTTAGGAGGCTCCTTTGGTCAGGCATCTGTTTATTGACCCCTCAATTATAAATGAGGACACTGACATATGTTACCAAATATGGCCATTGGAGAGCCATTCTTGGGAATTCGCAGTGTTCCAAAGGAAATGGAAGCAGCAATGAGCTTTTAAGTCAAGACAATTGTTTTCTTCTTGAAAGAATGATCAATATGTTATAAAGTACAGAAAGACAGGGAAAGAACCAGAAAAATATGTTAATGGCTTTTTCCGTTTTGAGATCATCGATATCTTTTTTTCAGAAGATTTTCAGGAACACTGTGGTTTTGAGTGGAATGAGAAAGGATTAGGTAATGAAAAAGCAGAGAAAATATAAGAATAGCCCATGCTTTTACAAAGCTTGGTTGAAACAGGAGGAAGATTGGGGCAGAGACTTTATTTTTATTGTCTCTCAGTATCCATCCATCTTATCTTAATAACAGTACCCTAGGTTTTATCTGGGTTCTTATTGAGCAGCCAAATGACTATATATCCCAGCCTTCCCTGCAGTTAAGTTTGCCATTTTGCTAAATTTTGGCCAATGAAATTTATGGAAGAGTGACTTGTGAAATTTCCAGTTATTCTTCCCAAAACGAAGGAGGGAAGGCATTTCCTACCTCTTCCTCCTTCTTACTTTCTGAAAGCAGACATGGTGACTGGACCTTGAGTTTAAACAGGATATGTGCCAATAATAATTGAGTTGGAATTTTGTGCCAGTATATGTGCCAATAATAGAGTAGGAATTTTGAAAGGGCCCAGGTCTCTGGCACTGTTGAATCACCATATAACCATGGGCTGCCCATCTCTGAACATTTCTTACAGAAGTAAAAACTTTATTGTGTTTAAGCTGCTTTTTGTTTGTTTGCTTTTTAAAACTATGGGTGAAAAGAATCCTAAATGATACAAAGATGAAAGGTAGTAACTTGAGGTGACAGATAAGGAAAAATATTTTAAGATATACATATGAATCTGAAATCTGTTAAAAGTATTATCTTGTTCATTTCTTAACCATTAGCATAAGGAATCAATAAAGCGTAGATAATTCTGTCATCTTTACCACTTTTCAAGAAAGTAATTAGTTTGCAACACAAACTTTTTTCCTTCAGTAGTTTTGTTTTGAACTAATTTTAGATTTATGGAAGAGTTGTAAAGTTAGTTTAGTTTTCATTTATCCTTCATCTAGCTTTCCTTAATATCACCATCTTATATAACTCTTAATTATCAAAACTATGGGATTATCATTGGTAAAACAATAGTAACTGAAATGTAGATTTTATTCAGATTTTCACAGTTTTTCCACCAGTATCCTTTTCTAGTACAAGAAGCTGTTCCGGAATACAGTGAAGCAATGTCTTCACATCTCCCTAATATCATCCAATCTTTAACCTTTTCTCTTTTATTCCTTGTATTTCATGACCTTAACACATTTGAAGACTACTGGTAAAGCGTTTTATGGGATATCTATCATTTTGTGTTTGTCTAATAAACTCTTTTATACCTAAGGCTCTCTGTATTTCACACTCTCGTGTCAGCGTCACTTGGCCTTTAGTAACACATTAAAAATATTTAACTGTATCTTCTCACTTGCTTTTAAGGCCCCCAGTTACATATGCTCAGGGTTTTGTGTTTTATTTTTGGTCCCTATTGGGGCTTGTCTCTCCCAAGTTTTGAAGAAATTGTATCTACTGAATCCTCAGTCCTCTGAGTGTTTCAAAAAAGGCATTAATATGCAAATTGTCCAGTATTTGTTTTGGTTATTGTATGAAAAGATGTAAGGGAAGAAACAATGCTCTTTCTAGCTCTCTTTGTCTCCAAGCTGAAACTTGAAGTTCCAAGTAATTCATTCTTTAAAATGAATGGTTGTGACTTTCTTATTGTTAATTTTTCAAAAAACAAGGAAATAAATATAAGAAAATTTTACAACTTAATACTTGAACTCTTGTTTCATTGGTTTAATCCCTCATTTTCAAACATTATTTGATAAATGTATATTGAGCATTTGCTGTAGATGTCATATTCTGTCTTCAAAAGCAATTTGTAAGGTATACTGATATATTCTCCACCCACCCAGCAGAATAATGTTGGCTATGATATGTGATACATTCAAATATCATTTCTGTTTATGAATATGTAGTTGATTTAGGGCATATTCCAACATATATTTTATTTAACTCATGCTAAAAAAAGGGAAAACAAAACAATTCATTGACAGTGACTAAATCCACTCTATAATGAGAGCAGAAGTTATTTACTAAAAGTTACTACCAAATGGAGAAAGAGAGAGAGAGATGGGCAGATGACTAAAGTGCATCACAGCTCTATTTTAACTTTAGCACATGGCTAAGATGCATCTGTTCAGCTTCTAAATTTCTTCTTTACATTGCTGTTTCAATGGTCTTTGATTCTCTTCTGCATCTCAATACTGTTCTACAAAAGGATGGAGTAGCAGTTTGATATTATTTATGAATTCCAAAATAGATATTTGATTATGTTTGTAAATTGGTCTCTTCTTCTGACTGTGATACCTTTTGATTGTGTTAGATTCAGCTGAGATGTCTTTGATTAAATTATGTTAAGATTAGGGCTTTGGTTGGACCACATCATTAGGGCATGCAGGGTTGAGTCCCCACGCCCTTGGGGTGCTGATAAAACAGACTCTCACATGAAATAGACACACAAAGCAGATACATGAAGGAAAAGAGATGTCTCCATAGACAGAGAAGAGGATTCTGTAGCCCCTGGAAAAGAGTTGAGCCATTCACCTGATATTCAGCTGAGCCCCAGGAAGAGAGATAAACCCTATGCTAGCCTACAGCTGAGATCAGAGGATGCTGGACCCACAGAGCCTTAAGAAGGAAGAGGAAGGCTGAACCCTCACAGACATGACCCGCCATCTTGCGTCAACACGTGGCAACAGACTTTGGGTGAGAAAATACCTTTTATGGTACCTTAAATTGAACTCTGTAGGGTGTTGTAACTGTAAGCTTCTACCCCAAATAATTATCATTTATGAAAACCAGCAAATTCTGGGTACTTTGCATCAGCACCCCTTTGGCTGACTATTACAGATGGCTTCTTTCCTCTACTGGAATTTGGTATTACAAAGAATTCTGAGCCACTCCATCTACTGTTATACAAAACACACATTTGAATATCATGTCTAAGTATCTGTATTTCTAAAACACTGTAGTTGTTTTGATACTAATCCTCTTTTAACTGGACTAATCAATTTTCTGAACTTGGTCGTTGCTTTTGGCAGGGCAAAATTTTTATTTTTTTAATTAAAATTTGTCATTTTGTTAGAAAGAGAGCTTTATTTATTATTAAAATCTGGAAACTATGCTATTCATATATGGAAGACAGTGAATTTCGTAACTCCTCTCTCATGCAATTAAATATCTTTTGCTGTAGTACCCTAGGATTTTACTAGTTTTTAACAAGTTCATGACCACTCTGCATGAACTGCACTTTCCAGGCATTTTATTATATGGTAAATACTATATTCAAATTTTGCACAGTTAAAATGATTGTTTTGATCTTTAGCATATGTGGTAGTTTAAGAATTACTTTGTATTATAAGTAAGACATGTTCCTTTACCTTTGTGAAGTAAATATTGAGATAAAAAATTAGAATTCACTTTAAAATTATTCAGGCATTAATTTGAAATTTTATATAATTTTTATTTCTTCAAGGATCACTGAGGTACCTTCTAACCATTATATTTAATTCTGTGATTTATTCTATGTGGACTTCAGAAGAAGTTTATATCACTTATTTTATTTTAATATTTTATCACGTCTGAAGAAAAGACTCGACCACATTAATCATTAAACACTGGAAATTTAAAAATTGAAGCCCAGGGGAATAACTGATTAGAAATAGGGCATAAAATAATTGAGGCTATGGAACAGAATTAAAAATATAAATGAGAGCCAACATTTATTGATTATGTTCCAGTTAAGATATATATTATCAATCTCAATCTTTACAATAATACTATGAGAAAGGGACTTTAATTATTCTCCTATTTCTAGGGCTTAAAGTATGAGTCAGTTACAGGAATACATAGTTCCTGGTTAGATTATGTTAAGAACACAAAAATTCTTTGACCTTATTCTGATTTTCAACTTCTTCCCTAAGCCACAAGGGGCTTTTGATTACACATTGACAAAACTAATACTCAGCTCCTTAAAAAAGAAACCTAGAAGCAGGAGGCAGTGATAAAAGAGGATACATGGTTAGCCCTCCTTTTCTAGTTCTTCATAGGTTTGTCCAATAATGAGATCCCTCTTATGTTTTGAACTTATAACTCCATTGGATTTGTGGTAATTTAAACGCATATTCCACCACTGCTATTATTTTGCAAATACCTCTTCTCTAGGCATATTTCATCATGTGTATTTCTTAAAAAGAAAATAACAAGAATGATATGAAAGTATGTTCTCAACATCCCCTCTAGAATTGTCATGGACTCTTATGCTTTCTTCAGTCCCTTGCTTCTTTATGTCAGATCAGGAGAATAGTGCCAGATTGGTCAATTTATCTGCAATCTTTTATCCCCTTTCCTATTTCACAACTTCTAGGCAAGAGGCATGAAAAATGTTTTTTTCTTTAACCATGTGCAATCACCCAATAAAAGAAAGCAAATATGACTATATGATGATTGCCTAATGATCTACTATACCTGTCCATTCCAAACCAATATTTAAAACATATAATTCCAGTTTTAGCTAGCATGCAAATACAAGATTCAACTTCCACAAGCACTGAAGTGGGTCTACTAGATGAGTAAGCTATGCAACATTTTATGTAATTATCAAGAGTTTCCTGCTAATTATTTGCATACTTGGAAATCTGACCTAAAGTCCAAACTCTAATCTGCTACCCTATGCTGCCTGTCTGTCTTCCAGGTCTTCCTAATTCCAGGTAGCTGTGCCAAATCCTGTAGTCAATTCCCCTAGTCAATTCCCAAATCGTTAAGAGAATGTGCAGGCCAATAAGGCAACCAATCAACCAACCAATCAACTAATATGATTAATTTCTTGCACCTATATTAACATTAATTTAGATGTTTCCAGAACTTAAAAATAAATGTGCATCTGATAAAATCTCAGAGCTCAAACTCTCTAGGCTTCTGCCTATTGGTAGTTTATCTATTCCATGTTTTATTGTTTTCTTTACTTTTTAAATTTATTGTAAATCATATTAAAACATATAAGTGGTTTCAAGTGCCAAAGAATAAGATAATGTAAACTGTAAATCTCCTTTGCCAAATATCTTCTACCTCCAATTTCCACAAGAAAAGGACAAACACTTCCAAGTATCTTAAATGTACCTTCTGTGATTTGGGAATATATTTAAGTTAACATTTTTAAAATGCAATTTGGTGGTGTTTGCTTTTTTTCATTGTGGTTATTATCCATAACTTGCTACTAGAAAAGGTAACATGCATAGCAAACCTCCGCTTTCTTCATCCTTTAAATATAATGTTATTAGAGTCTTATTTTTTTACTAAATCAGTGTAGAGTTTTGTATCAATATGGTTACATATTAATGTTTTCATATTATTTCATAATATTTTACTATGCTGTTTACTTTCTTTAACAAGTTTTTGTTTACCCTTAAATAATAGCAGACTCATTTTGTCATTTCCTTACATGTAATCCATCCCAAATTTTCTGTTTTATATGTAATCCATCCCAAATTTTCTGTCATAACTCTAAAATGTATCTCAAAATGATGTAATCTTTGTTAATGGAGTACTGTGGGGAAAACAGCAGAGAAGGGAGCTTCAGGACTCAGTCCTTCCACCAAAACAATTATTAAAGAGGCAGAAACTGTCTGAAACAACTATTTTGAAACTCTGGAGTCCAAAAGAATACTGTACAGCCCCCAGGATAAATTTCAATAAAGAACAGTAAATCGCTCTCTTTGTGTGGCAGCTGTTGGTGCCCATCACCTACTCCATGGCAGGATGCCTTGCGGTCTAGTTTCTGGCTAACTTGCTGATGACAGAAAGGGATGTGAAAATCCCTTTTTCCTAGAACAGGGGTAGGCACACCTGTTCACTGATCGCAACTTTTGATTAGGGAATTCATATTGCTGGAGACCTCCTCTGAAAGGCAGCTATTCTTTCAACCCATCCCAGGCAGTAGTGACAGTAGCCATTGTTTCAGCTTTCCCTGGACAAGGGCAGGTTGTACCTCCTCAAGGCAGCAGTAGACAGTTAATTGAAAGGCTGCATTTGTTGAGCAGGCCAGGAAAGCTCTGGGGAACTTGTAGAGAAGCTCTTGGTAACCTTCTTAATTCCTTTCCCCAAGGCACTTTGGATCTGGTTTGTACCCCCTTTATAGGTCCCTGGCCCTGTTTTGGCTAGAAAGATTGACTTTGGAAAATCCTCTCCAGTGTGCTATCCAGGCAAAAACAAGTTGAGACAATGAAAGGAATGTAAAAACTGTAGAGCTGACAGACTAGGACAAAGTCCAGCCAGCATCAAATGCCTGAGAGAGGGAGGTCTGTCCCCTGTGAAACAGAGGGGACAACCAAACTCCTGTAAACAGGGGAACTCTAAAAGAACTAACAAGCAAAATCCTAGGATAAGACAGAGGGCCAGAAAGACAGAGGAAACCTTGCACACTGCATCTGCTCTCCCTGATCTGGAGTGCTGTAGGGCTGAAGCACAAGAAAATATCTGTCTTATCAACTGGGTACAAAATCAAGAAACAGATATCACAGGGAATACATTCCAGAGCTAACATTTTAAAATAATAAAAATGTATATAATGTGTGATAAAGGAGCACAGGATGAAAAAAAAAAAAAAGATAGGAACTGATGGCCATTTCAAAGGAAAAGGACACAAATCTAGAAAACACCAATGAAGTAAACCAGAATGTGGGCATACTGAAAAAACCTTTAAAAAAATGATCTTAAAAATGCTCAACAAGATGAAGGAAACTACAGAGAAAGAATGAAAAGATACCAGGAACACATATAAGACTTACAAAGACTAAATAGCAAAATAGCAGAAGAAAGTCCTGTATTTTCATTGGCGACTTTAAATGTAAATGGATAAAATTCTCCAGTCAAAAGGCAGATACCAGCAGAATGGATAATAAAATCATGACCCTACTATATGCTGTCTTCAAGAGACTCCTCTTGAGTTCAAAGAGACAACTAAGTTGAGGGTGAAAGGATGAGAAAAAAATATACCGTGTAAGTAGGAACCAAAAGAGAGCAGAGTGGTGTCTACACAAATACCAGATAAAATAAAATTCAAGTAAAAAATATTTGAGTGACAATGATGACATTAAATATTGATAAAAGGGACAATTAAACAGGAAGATGTAGCAATTATTAATATATATGAACCTAATATTAAAGCCCCAAAATGTACAAAGCAAATATTGACATATTCATAGGGAGAAATTGATGGTTCTACATTAGTAGTAGGAGAATTTAATACACCTCTGTCAAGAATGGATAGAACATCTAGTTAGAAGAGAAATAAGGAAGTACAATACTTAAATGATACTCTGAACCAACTAGTTCTAACAGACATATATAAAATACTTTGCCTAAGAAAAAAGAATAGATATTCTTCTTAAGTGCACATTGATCATTCTCCAGGATAGATCATATGTTATATCATAAAACATATCTCAATAAATTAAAATTATTAAAATCATACAATGTACATTCTCTGACAACAATGGAATGAAGCTGGAAATCCAATACAGAGGGAGAAATTAAAGATTCACAAATATGTGAAAATCAAACAATATACTTTTAAACAACCAATGGTCTAAAAAGGAAATGAGAAGTAAAATTAGGAAATATCTTGAGGCTAACAAGAAAGAATAAATAACAACAAATTTTAGGGAATGCTGCGAAGGTAGTGCCGAGAGGGAAATCCATCACTCTAAATGCTTACAGTTAAAAGGAAGAAAGACCTTACATCAGAGACCTAACCTCAAAACTGGAAGAACTAGATAAAGCAGAAAAAACTAACTCCAAACAAATAGAAGAAAGGAAATAACAAAGATTATAATGGGAATAAGTGAAATAGAAAAAATAAAAGTAATAATAGATTCTACAAAAGCACAAATTGGCTCATTGAAAAGATCAATAAAATTGACAAACCTTTATATAGACTGACAAAGGAAAAGAGGGAATACAAATAACTAAACCAGAAATGAAAAGTGGGGGTTTCATTACTACTGACTCTTCCAAAAAATAGGAAACGACCATAAGAGAATACTATGAACAACTGTGGATTAGATAATCTAGATGAACTGGACAAAATCTTAGGAATGCACAAACTGCCTACATTGACTCAAGAAGAAATAGAAAACCTAAACCAATCAATTAATAGTAAAGAGATTGAATCAGTCATCAAAATCTCCCAAAAAAGAAAATCCCAGGACCAGATGGCTTCACAGCAGAATTCTGTCAGACATTCTGAGAAGACTTATCTCCAATTCTGCTTAAACTCTTCCAAAAATTGGAAGAGGAGAGACCACTTTTTAATTCATTCTATGAGGCCACCATCAACCTCATAACAAAGCCAGATAAAGATGCCAAAGGAAAAGAATATTACAGACTAATACTTCTTATGAATATAGAGGCAAAAACTTCACCAAAATACTAGCAAACTGAATCCAATAGCATATTAAAAGAATTAAACACCAGGATCAAGTGGGATTTATCCCTGTATGCAACGCTTGTTCAGCATAAGAAAATCATTACACTGAATGAAGGAAATAAAACACATGATCTTCTCAATTGATGCAGAAAAAGCCTTTGACAAAATGAAGTACCCTTTCTTGATAAAAACACTTAGAACACTAGGAATAGAAGGAAACTTCCTCAACATGATATAGGGTATATAAGAAAAGCCCCCAGCTTACCTTTTACTTCATGGCAAAAGACTGGAAGATTTCCCTGTAAGATCAGGAACAAAATAAGGATGCCCACTGTCATCTCCATTATTCATTATTGTACTAGAAGTTCTTGCCAGAGCATTTTGGCAACAAAAAGAAACAAAAGTCATCCAAATTTGAAAGGAAGAAGTAAAACTTTCCCTAAATGCAGATGATATCCTATACACAGAAAATTCTGAAAAATCCACAACAACCTTCTAAAGATAATATTAATAAATGAATTCAGCAAAGTGGTGGGCTACAAGATAACATTTTAAACTCAGTAGTGTTTATATACACAAGCAGTAAACAATTGAAAGAAGAAATCAAGAAAAATTTTCCACTCAAAATAGCAACTAAAATAATCAGATATTTGAAATAAATACAACCAAGGTTGTCAAAGAATTATACACAGAATACTATAAAACATTGCTAAAAGAAATCAAAGAAGACAAATAAATGGAAGGACATTCCATGTTCATGGGTTTGAAGACTAAATATCATTTAGATGTCGATATTATCAAAATCAATGTATAGATTCAATGAAATCCCAATCAAAATCCCAACAGCCTTCTTTGCAGAAATGGAAAAGCCAATTATCAGATTTATTTGGAGAGTAAGCAGCCTCAAATAGACAGTCATCTTGATAAAGAAGATTAAAGTTGGAGGATTTACACTTCCCAGTCTCAAACTTTATTACAAGGCACAGTAATCAAAACAGTGTGGTATTGGCATAAGGACAGGCTTGTAGACCAAGAATCAAACCCTCACATTTATGGCCCTCTTATTTTTGACAATGTGGTAAAGACCACTCAATTGTAAAGAATAGTCTCTTCAACAAATGGTTCTGGGAGAACTTGATCACCAATTGCAGAAAAATGAAAGAGGACACCTACATCACACTAAATACAAAAATCAATTAAAAATGGATTAAAAACTTAAATATAAGAGTAGAACTATCAAACTACAAGAAGAAAATACACAGAAACATCTTCTGGACATTGTGTTAGGCAGCAGTTTCTTAGACTTTAAACCCAAAGCACAGGAAACAAAGAAATAATAGATAAATAGAACCTCATCAAAATTTTTAAAAAAATTTATACCTCAAAGGACTTTATCATGAAAGTAAAATGACAGCCTACACAATGGGAGAAAATATTTGTAAACTGCATATCCACTAAAGGATTAATATCCAGTATATATAAAGAAATCCTTCAACTTAACAGCAACAAGACAAACAACCCAATGATAAAATGGACAATTTGAATAGACATCTTTCAAAGAAGATACACAAATTGCCAGAAAGCATATGAAAATATTCTTAACATCATTAGACTTCAGGGAAGCTCAAATCACAACTGCAATGAGGGAGCAGATATAGCTCAAGGGGCTGAGTACCTGATTCCCATGTACAAGGTCCCAGGTTCTATCTTTGGTACCTCCTAAAAACAACAACAACAACAACAACAACAAAACCCCCTAGAAAACTACAAGTGTTGGAAAGGGTGCAGAGAAATAGGAACACTCACTTATTGCTGGTGGCAATGTAAAATTGTGTGGCTGCTGTGGAAGACAGCTTAAACCATCTCTCAGAAAGCTGAAGATAGAACTACCATATGACTTGCCAATCCCAATTCTAGCTATACACCCAAAAGAATTGAAAGCAAGGACTTGAACAGATAACTGCACATCAATGTTCATAGTAGAATTATTTGCTATTACCTAAAGATGGAAGCAACCCAAGTGTCCATCAACCTATGAACAGATAAAAAAACCTTTTATATACATACTACAGAATGTTATTCAATCATAAAAAGGAATGAAGTCCTGATTATGCAACAACATGGATGAAATTTAGTGACACCATGTTGACTAAAATAAGCCTTGTGTCTACAAGGGACACATTTTATGATCTCACTGATTTGAAACAATTAGAATAAGCAAACTCATAGACTCGGAATCAACCATATAGTTTACAAGGGGACAGAGTGCAGATTGGGAATAGAAAGTTGAGGCTTAAAATGTGCAGGGTTCCTATTTGGAATGATGGAAGTGTTTTGGAAATGGATGATGATGACGGTAGCACGACATTGTGGACACAGTTAACAGAACTGAAATGTATAACTGAATATGATTAACAGGGGAAGGGTTAGGTTATATATATGGTAACAGAAGACAAATTATTTAAAGAATCACTACAGATTGAACCCTAAATTAAACCTTAGACTTTAATTAATTGTACAATTATAAACATGTGCTATCATCAATTGTAACAGATGTTCCACTCCAGCGGAAATTGTTGGTGTTCAGGTTGTATATGATAATCCTGTATTTATGCATGATTGTTCTATAAACCCACCCTTCTCTAACAAAGAAAAAAAATGATGCAATTTCTCAATTTCATTTCTTCCCTTAAAATACATATCAATCCTCGAGCTCTTATTTCTTGCACTCAGAATTGGTTGTGCTCCAGGCCAGGTGCAAGGTAATCATCCTTGAAATTCCCTAGATTTTCATTCTGAGACAGTCTTCTATTTCCTCCTTCATGTGCTTTCCTGTTTCTCATATTCTGGGTATTTCTTCTGTTCTTCACTTAGTTCCTAGAGTTGACTCAGCACCTCTTCTAGCTTTATGAGAGATGGGTTGTAGGCAGTGATTTTCACTGAAAATTTTACTGTATGACAATGCCTGTTTTTCCCTCAGTCGATATTGGCCAGGGTATAGCTCTCATGTGGAAATTGTTTTCTGTCCGAACTTTGAAAACTTTTTTCTACTCTTCCCAAATTTGTTGTTTACCCTTTGGAAGCATTTAGTATTCTCTACCTTGTGTTCATGATGGGCCTTGGCATTATATATTACTTACACTCTTTTCATTAGTTCTTGGATATTTTCTTGTTTTAATTCTTTGACAATCTGCCTCTTCCTTTTCTCTTTTCTATTTTCAAGGATTGCTCTTAACTAGACTTTGAGCACTTTGGCTCAGTTCTCTTACACTCTGTCTCCTATTTTTCACTTTTTTGCGTTTTGATCTTCTTTCAGCAAGATTTTCCAATATTTATTGTCCTAATCCTTCATTTTCTTAATCTGTTCTAATACATTAGCAACAATCTACTCCTTCATATCTATAGCCATTGAAATTTATTCTCCTTACATTTCTTTTTTAACCTCTGATGTTTTTTCTAAATTGTTTCTTTTAAAAAGTAATTTGACCTCCCTCTTTCTTAGAGATTTTTCCTTAACTATTTCATAGTTGTTAGTTGTCTGTTTCTATGCTACTCTAGAATGAGGCACTAAAGAGCTAATTGGAAGGTTCTTGAAATAGGCTCACTTGTCAATTGGTAGTTTTTTCTGACGTGATGAAACTGTGAACCGACTTACATTTGGGGGTGGTAAGGCGCAGTATACCTACCTACCTCTTTGATTTTCAGCTGAGATCCTGAAGGTATTCTCTGGGGTTCCTCTTTCTAGGGTGTTCTAAACTCTAATCTACTCCATGAGAGATTACATTAACTCTTCTCTGAATTCTAGAGACTTTCCATGTAGGTTTTGAACTTCTCTCATATGCATCCCCAGATCCATCAATGTGGTTGAGGGCCCTCAAGTCTGCAACAAAAGCTCAGCTGTCCCTCACCAGCAGCTCTCTATGGGAGCAAAGCCCCAATTTCCATCCCCCATTTTGTGATGATATTGACAAATTCTCTAAAGATAACTAAATAATTACTCTGTTTCCCTAGTCTAGGACCTTAGACCCTCCAGTCTTATTGCTTTAACTAAATCATGATTCAGTATTATGTACTGAATTGATAGGTGTTTTTAGTGGGTACACTGGTCTGTCATCCTCTACTCCATCCCATCTGGAAGCAGAAAATCTAGATTATTTTATAATGTGTTTATAATTCAATAAAATTCATGTTATAAAATTTATTTACAGATTTGAATATACAGTGAGTTTATAGATTTAAAATTTCAGGGAATTAAATTGGTATTGCAAACAGGTCACCTTCCATTTAGTTGAGATAGTTAGGCTTTCAGGAAATATAGATTAATCTACCTATTAATGGCATACCTTAGCAACAGTGCCACATTTTTAACATGTCTGAGTTCATTCTGTCTTTTATGACTTTGTTTAAAATTACAAAAGCATCTAGTACACAAAATGTTCTGTTTTCCCATGTAGTCCTACGGAATATACAGGCTCTGCTATAATAGTTTTGCTAAATTTTTTGCTAGGATATAAAGAGAGTCAGACATTTTCTAGCTCACGATATCAATGTTTTTGCTCTGCTGCTTGACCATTAACAATAGGCAAAATATATTTTTCTGTGTTTATAGTTCCCCACTTCTAATACCAAATAACCAAAATATTTAGATTACAGGAAAGTTGTTAAAATAAGAAACGTAGATATGAGAGCCGTTTATTTCTATCTCATGTAATTGTTCAAAGCTGGAATGGCTGTTGGAAAGTGAAGTGGACCCCATGCCTTCTTTTTTCTTGCTTGCCATGTCTAAGGTATTGTGCTATTCTACAATGCAGAAAAAGACTCATCATATCTGCATTCCAGCTTGTGTGAAGTAACGAAGAAGAAGAAAAGGAAAAGTTCTTCTATATTTAGGAATTTGAGCATAATATTTTTACACATATCCCGCTGGTTGGAATTTCTTCACATGGCAACACTTAGCACCAACTGCTTAGTTAAATCTTTTATTATGGAAAGAGAAGGGTGAATATTATGGGGACATCTATAAGTGTCTGCTAATTAATCTCATAGATAGTGCATAAATAAATGGACTATTATGTATATGCTTATGTAATATAGATTACATATATAAATAGCCCATATCTATTGCAGATGTAAATTTAAATTTGTGCAAATAGGTGCAGATATAAGAATTCCTTTTTATTTCTTTTTTGCTTGTTTTGGAATCAAAATTATTTTTCTCTTATGCTATGGCAATCAAAATCTGTGACTTGGAGTGGTGAGGAATGGCATTGTATAAATTCTGTTGAATTTTTAAAAATTAATTTTGGAAGATTCCTATCATATACAAAAGTGGAAAAACAGTGTGATGAACATGTACATACTGCTTACTTAGATTCATCAGTTATTTAAGGTCCTGACCTATCTTACTTCATCTCTATCCCTATTCACTGATGCCTGCACTGACATACTATAAAGCAAGGCTCAGAAATTATATCGTCCACAAAAATACAGGTATAGACTTCAGAAAGAAATGGACCCTTCTCATTATTAACACTAATATAATACT
This sequence comes from Dasypus novemcinctus, assembly GCF_030445035.2. Taxonomy (NCBI): domain Eukaryota; kingdom Metazoa; phylum Chordata; class Mammalia; order Cingulata; family Dasypodidae; genus Dasypus; species Dasypus novemcinctus. Next base: position 82,059,834 of record NC_080688.1, on the reverse strand, counting down.
ATTATCGTGGTATGGTACCTTAAATAATTGTTGTATCCCAGATGAAAATGAGATCTTTAGATAGCAGAATATATTGTTTTCAATTAGCAAACATGAAAATTGTTGAAAACGATCAGAAGCAAAATTTACTTTCAAGTGGCATAGATAGTAATCTCTGACTGCTGAAGTTAAGCACATTTAAGAGGGTGAAAACATTTACATGTTTAAAAAAATACAGTTTTCCTGAAAAATATATCAAGTGCTTGCTTTGTGCTTTGTCCACACAGCATAAAGTCATACTTTAAAGGAGCAGGTACATTTAACAATCAAAAGAGAGAATTTTAAAAATCAGAGTAAAAACATGAATCATAAGTGCTTATTACAATTAGTTTTACTTTTTAATTGGTGCTTCACCTTTTAAATACAGAGTTCATAAAACTATAGCCTAAATGAATAACATGATAAATAACATTTAAAATAATCAAAAAGGGGACAGATTAGGCAGAAGAAATAAAAAGAGCTATATTTTTAAATGTCTCATCCCATTATAACTTTTCAAAAATATGTAAATGCTAATTTTTAGATGCCATACTTATTTCTTCCCAGGTTTTGGAGAACTATGTGCTTTGATGTTATCTATTATCTAAGGATTCTTTTATGGCTCTAAGAATATTACATGATAGCAACCTCATAATTTGAAATAATAGAGGCCAAAAAGCCAATGAACAGTATAATAATAGTAGTTTCACTCCCCAAATTCAACCCAATACATATTTGCCATACTATTTACAAACTTTGCTAGGCTTCGCAAGTGATGGAATTCCAAAAAGATGCAATTCATGACCTGACCACCTCTGTAATGTTAGATAACCAGGAAACACCAAAAGGTATTTTAATACCTGTACCTTATGTACTATCGACTTTTATTTTTGCTTAGTAATTATAAAGCAAGAAGGAATTTACCTTTTATAATCAGAAAGTTAGTGCTGTCTAAAATTCAGCTAGAAATAATATATTACGGTAGTCATAAATCTTTCAGAATGTGTTCATTTTTTATGTTTGTTTTTATTGTAATTCTGTTTTGTGCATAGTTAAACTCTAGTTATGAAACCAAAGTCTTGAAAAGTAAGATGTTTTCAAAAGGCAAAAAGGCTGAAAAGACTTTTTATAATCTAACTCAACAATACTTTCAAGGTAGCAAACATAATCCACTTTAAAACAGAGTCAATTTTTTTCTGAAATTGAGAGTTAGTTTTAATACCTATGATATTTGAGCATGTATATTCAATAAATTATTCACTAAAAGAGTGTGTTGTAGCTTTATTTGAACAGGGAAATTCTATGACACTGGGCATAAATGCAAATAGCTAAAGTCTGAGAACAAGTCCAAAGATGTATGATGAAACAAGGTTATATCTTCTGAGGGAAAGTTTAAATTTCCAAATCATATGTTCACAATTTAAATTTCAAAATACTTCCTTTCTATTTTGTTTAGCAATTTAATCTCTACCAAAAATCAAAGAAAAAAATAAAAATATCTACAGATTTTAAAATATTTATTCATGTTTATTTTACATTATCCCAATAATTCTGTTTTCTAATTGCATGCTTTTTGTGATGGATCTGGTCAAACCATGCAAGTTCATAGATATATTTTGTTGCCAGCATAGGTCTCATGTCCAATGTCAGTATTGGACAGTTTCTCCATAGTGGGAGAGAAGTGAATCTGAGGAACACAAAATAGAAACATTCTGAAAATAAGGACTATTTCTAGATTCCACTTTGCACTTTTACAAGGGTTATGTTTTTTCAACATGCAAGGTATTGCATATCTAATTCATGACTTTCTATTCTTCTCTCTGATTTCTAGTCATCAACTCTTATCTATACATCTACAGCATATTTATTCTTTATGCAAGTATTTTTTAAAAAACATGTTAGTCAAGATCATAATCATCATGAAATAGTAATGACAAATACAGGCCACTATACATTCTGTCAAAACCTATTAAATTGTACAGTGCAAAGTGTAAACCATAATGTAAACTATAGACTGTGGTTAGTAACAGTGCATCAATATTTATTTATCAATTGTAAGAAATTATTAATAGGAAAAAATTTGAGATGGTGTGGGGGTGGAATATATGTGAATCCTCTATATTTTCCCCCAACCTGAGATGGCTCCCTTGTCCGTTTGCTTGCTGTTTTTGCTTGTTGTTTGCTCATTATTTTTGTTTGTTGTCTAATTTTTTTTGGTGTTTTTCTTTGTTCTTTTTGCTCATTGTCTGTTTTGTCTTTAGGAGGCACCAGGACCCCAACCTGGGACCTCCCATGTGGGAGGCGGGCACTCAACTGCTTGAGCCACATCTATTCCCTGCTTGTTTTGCTTTTGCTCATTGTGTGCTGGTTTCTTTGGTGAGGTTTTTTTGGCTCTTTTTTCCTCATTGTCTGTTTGTTGTTTTTGCTCATTTTCTGCTCATTGTTTTTGCTCCATGTCTGCTCTCTGTTTATTTTCTTTGGAAGGCACCAGACACTGAACCTGGGACCTCCCATGTGGGAGGTGGGAGTGCAATTGCTTGAGCCACATCTGCTCCTTCCCTATATTTTCCGTGTAACTTTTCTGTAATATAAAACTTCATTAAAAATAGTTTATTATATGAAAAGAACTTCTTAGCATCTATTATTAATATTATGGTTTTATAATTATATTCCTTACATTTGTGCCATTATGTTTATCTCAGATGGTAAGCAAGTCTCTGATAAAAATAAATTCATGTAAATTTCTCTTCAGTTCAAATACTTTTTGATGATACTTTTTGAATAAATCATATAAATAGAACCACTTGACATACATAATGAGGTAGATTTGATCAATACATGTGAAAATTGAATGTCTACTTGATGCCTCTACATTTACACAAGTTGAACAAAAAGAATGAATCACACAGAATAATGAGTCTCAAACTCACTTTTAGTCTTTATTAAATATGTTGATAAAATTTTGCTTTTATTTGCTTTGGGTCTAGAAATAAATAAAGACCATGTAGTCTTGCCTTATAGAAATTACCTAAATTTAAATTATCTAAATTAAAGTAGAATCATTTTTGTTTTTAGGTGCTTCCTGTCCATGACATAGAAATTTTGCTATATCTAATGAATGCCATTGAATTAAAAGTTTCTTGATTATCCAATAATGCGTCAGTGTAGATTATATACTTTAAAATTATAGTAACAATTAGCATCCAAATATCATTGGTTTTAAAAAGACAGATATATGACCAATGTTCCACATTGTCTGCCCTCAGAAACTGGATTAACAAAGCCTGAACATTTTGAACATTTCAGATATTTGTGGCAAGGGGGAAAGGAATGGGCCAAACTGTGTCCATACAAAGAAGTTTCTCCTGAAAGTGACACATGTTGTTTCCCTTCCCACTTCATGCCAAAGCAATGATCATGGTGGTATTTAACTTCAAAAGAATGGGAAAGGGAACTTCTGCCTTTGCCGGAAGAAAGAAAGCCAGAATATTTGTGAAGAGCAATAAGGGCTACACAAGTAATAAAGCCCAGTAATTTTAGAAACATCATATAACATCATACATGCCCACTTAAGAATCTTTTGTTACATTGTGCCTTAGGAAATTAGATTCAAATTTTATGACTTTAAGGAAAAATGAAAAAAAAAGCAATAAACCAAAATTGGAATTTATTGGAATTCGAAGGGGAGATGTAAATATAAATGAGGTTCTTGAGTTTGGAGGAACAGGAACCAGAGGTACTTAGGATGACTGGGCATAAAGAATTACAATGGAACATAGAGGGTTCCTGCAACTGCTGCAGCCAGTGTAATGAAAAGTGCTCACTTTCCCTCCTCCCCTTCTATCTTTCTATTGAATCAATAGATTAAGAACCAATTTTCAAGCAAGGTAGTTAATTGGCAAAGCCTACTATACACTATTGTCTAATGAGGCAGTGGAAAAGGGAGTGAGGGCAATAAATATCATTGGTGCCCTAATTGCTAAAGGATTGGATTTCTCCCAGCAAGACTGCATATAATTGAGAAGTTCACAGGAAAACTGAATTGATGCTAACAAGCAGGAAGCAGAAGTTGGATATGGGATAGTAGAAGCAAATGAACAAATACCCTCTGCCAATGCAGACAACATATTTATGAATCCTGAATATGTAATAACACTTTGCATTTAAAAAAATCTGACTTGAGCCCTAGTCATTGAATCAAAGTCAATGGGGAGGCAAAATAATATTTTGCCTAGTCTACAAATTATCATAAATTGCATTACAGTCTCACTCTAGGCAAAAAAATATTTTTTTTTTTCCTTTTACACGAATTTATTTCTATACAATGTTCTAGAAACACCCCTTGTTTTGTACATACGGTTTTTTTTTTTATTTTTAAATCGCTTTATAACAACTGGTTTCCTGATTTTTTTCTTTTTCATTTTATCTTTTCTCTGAAATCTGCCATGATTTAAAAAAGAAAAAGACAAAAGGAAATAAAAATGCCATGGCCAGAAGACAGGGGGAGGGAAGGGGGGGGAGAAGGAAAAAAAAGATAAAACGAAACATCAAATATGAAAATTCTCAAAGATAATGCATTTATAAACACAGAAATGGTTACAACAAAGATGGCCGTGATGGGTGGGTATATATATATTTATATATATATATTTATATATAAATCCATGTCCGGCAACTGACCGTGGCACCAAGGGAGCTAAGTCCAGTCCTTTTGTTTGCCCTGAACTCTCCCTTCTCTGCAACACCCCTAGTTTGGGGGTTTCATAGAGAACACAAAGCTCCCACAGCTCCTTGGGGTTTGGGATGGAGAAACAGAGTACAAGACCTTGGTTGACAGAGAAGTGGGAGAGAGGCTCCAAAGAAAACCGTGACTCATACTCAAGCCACACTTGACCACCTCAGGAATCACTGGCCCCTTGGGGACCACATCTCAGCCCTTGCCCCCTTACAAATAAAGGGACATCTGATCCCCACCCCAATTTCCTTCCTCCAATATTAGGGAGGAAGTGAACTGAGACCATTTAGAGGAAGAATAATGATTCTTGGGGTTGGGGCACGTGAGAACCTGTTCTTTTGCTGGCAAGAACAGAACAGGAGGCTGGTTGCATGTAGGGCTCCCTTTCTGGTATCTGGGAGGGCCAGCCTCTAGTCTTTTCTATCAGCCCAAACTTTGAGGATGAGGAGGGTAAGGAGAGGGTAAGTGCCCACAGTGGACAAGTTTCCATGAGGTCATAGCAAATCCCTCCCTTAGCACCAACCCTCAGTTTTCAAAAGCTATGCTTGGAAGGGGAGGCTGCTGGACTACACTACCAGCTCAGTATTCCTCTGCCAATCAGAAGGGCTGATTCAGAAGGGCTGATGTTCTTTTGAAGAGGAGTTGGGAATAACTGTGAAGGAAGGCCATGCCTGAGGCCCCAGGAGATGGAGCCAAGGCCTGTCAAGGAAGAGGACTTTTTCCCACCAAGAGGACATGGAGAAAGAAGGGACCAGAACTTCTTTCCCCTCTCCCCAGTGGGTGGCAGCACGGGTCTCTAAGAGCTGGCCAGGTGCTCCACCTGGATGGTGCTGGTGGTGACTGTGAGGCAGATGTCTTTATGATGCTCCGCCGTCTTATAGGGGGTCAGGTCAAAGGAACACTGGGGTGGAGGGTTGGGGTTGCTGTCCCCACCACCCCCACCCTAGGGGGCTGCCCCAGGGGACTGGAAGTGTGGTGGCTGTGGCTGCTGCTGCTGCTGTTGTTGCGATGCTTGGGAGGCCTGGACCTGGGCTTGGACCTGGGCTTGGACCTGGGCTTGGGCTTGAGCTTGGGCCTGGGCCTGGGCTTGAGCCTGAGCCTGGGCTTGAGCCTGGGCTTGAGCTTGAGCTTGAGCTTGAGCCTGGGCCTGGGCCACTGCTGCTGCTGCCGCTGCTGCCTGCACTTGCTGCTGGAGATCAGGAGGGTTGTGTTTGCGCATATGTTTCATAAGGTACGTTTCCGATGTATATGCCCGACTACAAATAGTACAGGTGTACACCTTGGCATGCTTCACCATATGCGTAGATAGGTGCACCTCGAGTGAGGTTGCGTCTGTGTACGCCCGATGACAGTTATGGCACTTGAAGGGTTTATCTTTGTTGTGCTGCCGTCTGTGGGACTGCAGATTGGAGAGTTGTGTAAAGGCTTTCTCACAGCCTGGGTGTGCACATTTGTACGGTCTATCACTGGTGTGGATTCCTTCGTGTGTGCTGCTGGAGGTGGGAGAGCTGGCGGAAGGCCTTCTGGCAGTAGGAACAGTTGTAGGGCTTGGCCCCCGAGTGGATTCGGAGGTGCTGGGCCAGGTAGGAGGTGTTGGCGAAGGTCTTAGAGCAGTGCGGGCACTTGTGGGGCTTGATGGTCTCCGTGTGCATCTTGGAGTGGATCCGGGTGTGCTGCTGAAGGTGGGAGAGTTGGCGGAAAGATTTCTCACAGAAGTTACAACTGTAGGGCTTGGCCCCTGAGTGGATACGGATGTGCTGGGCCAGGTAGGAGCTGTTGGCGAAGGTCTTGGAGCAGTGTGGGCACTTGTGGGGCTTGGTCTCGGTGTGGGACTTGGAGTGGATCTGCATCTCCGACTTTGAGTAGAATGTCAGTGAGCACATCCGGCACCTGTAGGTCTTGCCATCTTTCTGATGGTCTTCATCGTCCTCAGGGGAGAGGACATAAGGGTCACTCATCTCAGGCAGCCCTGATTCCAGCATCCGCTTCTTCTTCCGGCCTCGGGGGGGCTTAGGAGCCACAGTGCCACCTCCACCACCACCTCCGCCTCCTTCCTCTGTCAGGGTTGATGCTACCTTCTTGGAGAGGTCAGGGACCACCTGCAGGGCTTGTGAGCCAGGGGGAAGAGCTGAGACAATCATGGGAGCCGAAATAGGAAAGGTCTGAGCTGATGAGGCTGTGGTCACAAGAGAGCCTGAGGGGGACGTGATTACCAAACCTGGACCCCTTGATTGACTCCCTTCTCTTCTCCACCGCTGAGAACAGGAGACTCCAGCAGTCATCAGCCCCGTAGATGGCACAGGGACCACCGTGATATTCTGAGTAACAGATGCCTGGCTGTGTGGGGTCAGCTGGTCTGGCTTGGACTCTGTGTCCATGCTGATGGCTGAGGGCAGGGACACTGAGGCAGGCACTGTCAGCAAGGTGGGGTAGTGAGGTGGAGCCAGCCCACAGCCCTTCTCTGGCAACAGCTGGTCCTTCATCTTGTTGATGAACATCGTGTTCTCAATCTGTCCCGAGACCGTGGGGATAGAAGGCCAGAAGTACGGGTTAGAATTGAAGTGAGATTCTTCCATTCTACCCTCTCTCTCTCTTCCTCCTGCCGTCTTATTCCTTCTCCTTTCCAGGGCTCCTGAACTTTCCGGCGGCGACGGCTGCGGCGGCGCCAGAGCCGAGCGCGGGAGGGGCAGCGTGTTCCGGAAGTGGTGCTGCAGCTAGTGCTCCCGAGAACCCCAATTCATCCACTCCCCCCTCCCTCCCTCCCTCCCTCCCTCCTACGAGCTCAGAGAAGAGCCGCAGTGGAGAGAAGGCGGGAGCGCCGGAAACGAAAAGGGGGGAGGGAGGGAAATAGCAATGCAGGGGGAGCAGGAATCAAAAAAATATTTTGTATTTCTGTGTCCACTCAAATGGATGTTTAAACCTTTAACTTTTGGAGTCTTGAATATTTCTAAAATGTACAAATTTATTCACTCATGAGAAAGAATACATAATAAAGGTTTAGAAAGCAAGCAAGCAAAGATAATAAAATAATCCAGGTAGTGCAGAATCATGGGGAATAAGACAAAACAGAACCCATGACTTGAGTTTTCACATATCAAAATAGTGATTTAGTGCATACTCTAAGACATGTGGTGCTCAGGGGGCTAGCTCTGCATCACTGCTAGCATATAAGGATAATGATAATATCATATAATATTGCATCACTGCTAGCAGAAGGGTGTAGTAGCAAAAAACCTCCACATTCTCCAGTTACTTTGAGTATGCTTATGGAAAGATACAATGATGGAAACTTCCAGCAGAGAGGGTCTCCAACTGATGCACTATCTTCATCTCTTGTAGCTCCTTGGCAGCCAGTCATCTAAATGGGATAAAATAGCACATGCTTTGAGTCAAACCAAAATACTGTGAATAATTAGGGGAATAACTGTGAATAATTAGGGGGATATTTTAATATTTTCCTTTAAGTACAATACAAATTTATGTAAAGCTTCTAACACAGTTTTGCAATTAACATATTAGGGCCCTGAAGGGAGGTATGGCACAGGGAGAGATGATAGAGTATATACTCTTAAAACACTTTTTCACACTTATTTATTGTTTTGTGAAAAACTTTCTTTCATAGAAAGTCTGCCAGTATTATCCAGCAATCAGTTCCTGGAGAGGACTAAACTTCATTTGCCAGATGGGTAAGTCAAGTGATACTCATTCTGACAAGTTCAAAAGGTCTATTGCAAAATAGGTTTGGTAATTAAGAGAGGACTTCAATGGGGAGTAGGCAGGTCACAGACTGTGAAGTAGCAGAGGCTCTTGACCTGGAATAACCGGCCATCTCTGAGGGGCTCCAGTTCCTGCAAGTCTTGATCAATGGCTTGACTCAAAGAAAAAATGTAATGTAACTTAATGTTCTGACAGTTAAGACCTTGCATTCCTCTCACTTCTAAGATTCGTTAGGTCAGTAATGACTTTTTGGAGCCCTTTTATGTGTGTGTGTGATGCCTGTATGGACTATTTCTGGTTCAGATTCTTCATATCTTATAATTTTTCTATATATTTATTTAAGCTTGAAGGGTTTTAAGGTTTCTTCTGTATTTAAATATTCTTTTTCAGAAATAACTTTGGTATAAAGAATCTTCAACTTAGAGATAAATGGGTCATTCAAAGTAATTCACATTATACTACCTCAGAGGCTATGCAATCATAGAAACTCTAATACCAAAGAGTTCACAGAAGACTTTTCCACTATTAATTATTACCTTTATATTTTTTACTCCATTATAACTTTTAGTAAGCACTTTATTTCATCAGCTACTTTAAAAAGTACATATAATTTAGATCATTCACTCTTTAACATGTTTTCAATATGACAGAGCTAGGAATAGGTCAAGGATACAATTTTATTACTTAAAGAAATAGACATTGTCTGAGATAGAGCAACTGTTCAGATGATATTAAAAAAAAACTGGATAACCCAATTATTTTGGGAAATAGCTCAAAAAATAAAAAATAAACAGCTCAAGCCAGCATCCCCTAAATCCTGTTTAAAGGAACATTATTCCCATTGGATAATCTGTGGGGAAAAGTGTCTCATTTCATTATGAACAGTTTGGGGAACCTGGTATAATGTACATCTTGGAATTGATTTTTCACATAGTCCTCTTCGTATAGTTAATGCAATTTTCGTGCAGAGACCTGTTGATTTTTATCTTACCGAGCAGTTACCAAAGTTAATTGTTCATCAGATTGTTCTTTTCTTCTAATACCTATTAGAACCTTTGAAATAAAACTTATTAAGAATAAGCTTTGGGATATAGTGGCATTACTAAATTCACTTATGAATCAAATGGGAAACCATTTAATGAAATAATAGTTTTTAACTCATTTAAAACATGTAGGACATATCTGCTTAGCATTAAATATGCAAAGAGTGAGGGATAAAATGGTGAGCGCAATGTCCTCTATCTTCAGTGAGTCCACCACCTAGAGCAGGAGGCAGGCAATAATCAAAGGATCACTCAATAAATTAATAGTTGTAATTTGCTATGTTATCCCTGGAAAGTTTGCAAACCTTTAGCACAATCTTTGGACCAGAGGAATTTTACAGGAGAAAAGACATTTTAATGGAGAACAGAAAGATCAATTAAAATCAATGAGGACAACAGGGAGAAGAGATTTTTTGCAAAGGGTCTGAGTCAGGGGTAGAGTTATAAGTGTGGTTGATGAGCTGAGAGGGTGGGGCTTTTAAATGAGGCTGGAGAAGTAGGGAGGGGAGAGATCATACAGTTCCTTCTAAGCCATGGTGAAGATGTGGATCTCTATACTAAAAGTCCCTTTTACTTTTGACAGCTCAGGTGATTCTAGAATAGATAGTCTCAGGAACCACTTTGAGAAGATTGCTTTAGAAGCATTCCTATTCAAATGAGGAAGAAGATAATGAATTAATACCTTACCGCACTGTTATTTAATAGTTTTTTAGTTGTTCTCACTATGGAAACATGAGAGAAAAAAATGAAGAAAGGAATACATATCGTAAATGTGAAAGCCAAATAAGTTTACAGCCCTTTGGAGCCAAGTTCCAGAGCATACAGTTTGAAATCTCAGACTGGATTCATACTGACATGTCTTTGAATCATACATCTATCAATTAAGGCATCAAAAGCTAAGTTATTCATATGTGGATGAGGATAGTGTCTTCCTAATAATGGTTTGTATATTAAGTATGGTAATGTTTAATATAATTCTTGCACACTAATAAATGGTCACTATTTTTATTAGGATGCTGACTACAAAATGAGATAATTTTCTCTTTGAATCATCCATGATGCTCAGTTAAAAATTTATGAAAACAATCAACCAACAAAAGTACGTATTTTTACTAGATATTAGTAACACCAAAGTTGAAATACATGGATAAAAAAAAATTCCATTCATAATTAACAATATAAAATACTCAGGAATTAATGTAATGAGTTGTACAGAATCATTATTAATAACACAGTAATGCATTGTTAAAGATATGTTAACACAGTAATACATTGTCAAAGAATATCTTATAAGATATTAGAATAATAAGAATTATTTGAAGGTATTATTAGGATGTATAAATAGAATATATTACAGTATATTAGAATTACAATATATTCTAATGTATTAGAATGACTAGAAAGCTGCTTTAAGTAAAATAGATTTGGGGAGAAATAGAAAAATATCAAGTTGAGAATATATAAACTGATCTGCATATACATTTACTTTTTTCAAATTAAATATAGCATTTTAAAGAAAGGATAGAGTAAAAAATAAACTTTGTGGAGAAAACTGGAGAACCACTTGAGGGGGAAAAAGCAGCTCTATCCATTACATCACACCAAACTCCAGACAGACTCTACTTGAATTTGAAATGATTCATTATACACACAAGGAGTAGATATTTATAAGATACCGGTGGGGAGAATGTCTTTTTAGGGTCACATCAAAGCATAAGGAAAAAAAAAAGTGGATTTTACCACAAAAAATTAACAAAATATGTCATTCTGAATGGTAAAATAAATGGGGAAAAGTAAAGAAGAAAAATAATTACATCATATACAATAATAATAGTTAACCATTCAGTGCTTACTCTGTGCCAGACAATACTTCATTTGTTACTTTTATTCTTTAATTCTCATTTCATTTCTATGAAATGGATAATATTATTTCATTTTCTTGCCAAATGTCATAGAGATGGTATGTAGCAGAAACCAAATTTCATCCTAGTCTATCTGGCTCCTAAGGAGGCACTCTAAAATTTAGCCTCTTACATAGAGCAGACAAGAATAATAGAGATCTTATTAATATATTTTATATATAAAGAGCTTTTGTAAAGTGGAAAGCAAAAAGATCCATCCTGATACAAATTTGGACCAAGGGCACAAGGAAGTATATTTCAAAAAGTAAAAGAAAAAAAGCTAATTTGTTTATGAAAAAAAAGCTTATTTTATGAAATATCAAATAATGGAAATAGTTAGAAATGAGATTAAATGTCACCTTATAAAGATCAGAAAGGTTTTTAAAAATAAAAGACAGTAACAGGGGTTATTATTGATGCAAAGGAACTAGTATTCTTATGCACTGTTATTAAAAAATGTAAATTGGCATTTTTACATTTACAGTTCTTGAGGTTATTTGTGTTATTTGGCAGAACACATCAAACAAATTCAGTATGCTCAGACTATTTTACTTATTATTATATTTATAATTTTCGGAGTCATATTATGAAGAGTATTAAGATATATGCAGCAATTTACCTTCAGAATGTTTATTTCTTCAATGTTTGAAAAATTAAAAATGTATAGGCATGATAAATATTCAGTATTAGAAACTGAATAAATTATTTTGAGGACACGTACAATTAAATACAATGTGGGGATTTACAAAGATGTTTTAGAAGAGCAGTGACATAAAAAGTAAATTTGTCAGGGATTTTCAGGGAAACAGAACTAACAAGATTTAGATAGATAGATAGATAGATAGATAGATAGATAGATAGATAGATAGATAGATAGATAGAAAAAAAGAAAGAAAGAATCCTCCATATTATATATAAATATTACGACATTTATTATAGGAATTGACTTACACAATTCTGAAGATTGGCAAGTCCAGATTCCATAAGGCAGGCCACAAGTTGGAAATTCATTGAATTCCCCAGGAGAAGCTGGCTGGCTGAAGTAAATAGAAATTCTTTTTGACTCTGAAATCATCAGTTCTCTCTTTAAGGCTTTTACCTGATTGGATGAGACTTCTTTCCTTGCTTAAGGCAATCTCCTTTGATGACTGTAGGTGTCATCAGCTAAAGAAGCAATCAACTGTCCAAGGATTTAAATTCATGAAATTTATCACAGCAGCTCTCAGGCCAGTACCCACTTGACCAAACATATGGACACCATAACCTGGCCAAGTAGACACATGAACTTAACCATCACAAAAAATATGCTAATAAAATTTTAAATAAGTGGTGATTTGAGAGTTTTAGGATTGTAACTATTATTTTTCTTCTCTTATCTCTGTGTTTCAATTGATTTTCTATATAATACAAGGATTCCTTGGCTAATAAGAAAAAATGCATTTTTCCTTTCGTAATTATTTTCAAGGTGCATAATATTAGTGGATTACTTTATATTTTAAGTTGTTGGCAGTTAAAATGTTTGACTTTAAAAGTTCCTATCAAAAATATGATAAATTGAAAGGATCCAAGAGAAAATTTCTCTTTCAAATGGGTAAAATAGGAAGTTAGTTTTTAACTTAAAATGAACCCTGGTTCATTCTTTTTATTTATTTTATTATAATTTATTATTTTTTAAAAAGATACTTAGATTACATAAATGTTACATAAAAAATATAGGGGATTTCCATATGCCTTACTCCCCACACCATCCACATTTACTCCCATTAACAACATCCTTCATTATTGTGGTACATTCATTGAAATTGGTGAAAACATTTTGGATCATGCCACTAAACATGGATTATAGTTTATACTCTCTCCCATACAATTGTGTAGGATATGGCAAGATATATAATGGCCTGTATCTGTCATTGCAGTGTCGTTCAGGACAAATCTCAAGTCCCAAAAATGACCCTGTATTATACCTTTTTTCCCTTTTCCCTCACCTCAGAACCTCCAGTGGCCACTGCCTCCACATTAATTATATAATTTCCTATTCTGCTAGAATCACAATAAGTCTCTAGTAGAATACCAATAAGTCCACTCTAGTCCATAGTTCATTCCCCAATCCTGGGGATTCTGGGATGGTGATGACCACCCACCTCTAATTGAGAGGGGGCTTCAGTTCCATACGGCCGATGGATGGGACCCTTTGCTTGCAGTTGTAGGCTCTCTCAGTTCCTACAACTAGTTCCTACATACGGCCGATGGATGGGACCCTTTGCTTGCAGTTGTAGGCTCACTCAGTTCCTACAACTAGTTGTCCATCATCCCCTCCTTATTAGTTGTTTTGGGTCCATCCTATGAACTGGAGAGTAGGTGTTGAGGCTCAAGGCCAGCTGGCACATGGAAAGTCCAAAGAGTCAAGTCTCTTGGTCATACACCTACCAACTCCAGCGCCAACTATAGGTTCAAATAGAAGGGACTGAAGAATTGGGTCTATTATCTTTAGAACTTTGGATAAGAGTAACAAGTGAGTGGAATTTTAGAAAACAATTTTTTCTTTTCTCAAAATCAGTGGAGGTGCTGAGACTAATGAAGATCCTTGATGATGCAGAAACTGCTTTTTCTTTAGGCTCCACAGAGGTGAAATGAATCTCCAAGAATTTTCTTCAAATATGAGAAGATCTTAAAATTTATCATTTAGCATCTATGATGCATGTGTTAGTGGTATACATCTACATTATGCTTCATGAAGTTAGAGAAATTGCCCATTTGTTGAATATGACACCTACATACTTAGAAAAATGCACATAGCATTGGTGCGCATGTAAAATATGTTGAATAAATATTTGAAACTAATGTATGTGTGGAAGTGCATTTTCTAGCCCTTGTCAGTAATTATTCTCTGTGAATGTTTTAATTCCCCTCCAAAATACTTCCATTCCAAGGAATCTTGAGTCGAAAGAATCTCGCTAGAAACATATATGTTACTTCCTACAATTCATAAATATTATCAATAAATAATGTTGAATTTTTATATGAGCAATCTCTGATTAACCCAAAGATACAGTAATCAGCTTCTCTAAAAAAATTTAAAAAAATGATTTGTTCTCCTTAGAACATAGTTTAAAAAAGAGCATATATTTCCCAAAAATTAATATTGCAAATGCATATTTTTATTAATGTATACATACAGACATTATGGCAAAAATTCACAAAATATGGAAAAATTGTTGGACTCAATTTGCTTGACTGTTGTTACACTATTAATTGTCTTGTACTGAGTGACTATGCTTGCAGTTATCACATCTAAATTGTTAATTAGTCCTAATTTATGGAATATATGCCATATGAAATTTTATAATCTATATTCCACATTCAGAAAGATAAACATTATAACAAATCACAGTAAATAATTTTATTGACAGAAATATAAAAGAGCGAGAAAGCAGGTGGGGGGAGAGAAAAAGGATACTAGAAAATGAAGTCAAATTAATGTTCATTATTTTCTTTATTTCTAATAGAATATAAGGCACTAGTAAAGCATTATGCAATATATATTCCAAGACTCTGATATGTAAATATATTAAAGATAAAAATCTTAAGAATCTAGCTGGTGAAAGAAGACCAATTTGAAGAGGATAGAAGAATACTAACAAATGACATAGAAAAAGACAACAATTGATAGACAAAGAACTTAAATCAATCTCTCCCTTGAAAAACCAGATAACATTGCAAAATGATCCAGGTGTTTCAGTAGCTGTAAGTTGTACAAAGAAAGTCACCAATGAACAGAAACACAGACCGCCTGTCGGATCTGCGGGAAGAGGAGAGTGAAGCAAATATAACAACCTGTGGGAGTAAAAATACAAGAGTATAAAAGTGCAATTAAGAGAAGTGGGTATGGTTGAAGCTAGTGTGCTCCTGCCTACTACCTGGGAGATCCCAGGTTCAGTTCCCAGTGTTTCCTAGAGAAGATGAGCAAGACATGGAGCTGACGTGATGGGCAGGTGTGGCAAGCTGATGCAACAAGATGATGCAACAGAGACACAAAGAGGGAAGACAATGAGAGACACAACTAACAAGGGAGCTGAGGTGGCTCAAGCAACTGAATGCCTCTCTCCCATATGGGAGGTCCCAGGTTCAGTTCCCAGGACCTCCTAAAGAGAAGACGAGCAGACAGAGCACACAACAAATTAACACAGAGAGCAGACAGGAAACACAAACAATGGTGGGGGGAGCATAAATAAGTAAAATAAAGCTTTAAAAAAAATAATAAAGTGCAATTAAAATTAAAAAGTACAGAAAAGAGAAGTTTAGTATTTAAAGTTTATTTTAAAATAATTTAAATTTAGTGATGAGAAATGAAATATTTGGGACTATGAGATAAAAGAACCTCAATGCTGAACATTTCTTAATTATTTCTGTGAACTCAAAGCAAAAAGAATGCGAAGTTATTGTTTGGCATCTGTTGCTGCTGTAAAAAATTGCCACAAATTTAGAGGCATAAAACATGGCAAATTTATTCTCTCACAGTTTTTGTAGGTCAGAAGTCTGATGGACTCAAGTGGGTCTTCTGCTATGGGCTCACAGGCTGAAATAAATGTATCAGCAGGACCTGTTCCTTACGGGAACCTCTGGGAAAGCATCTATTTCCAAGTTCATTCAGATCATTGACTTTATTCAGTTTCTTCGGGGTTAGGACTGAGGTCTCTGTTTCCCTGCTACCTATCAACCAGGGATTGATCCTGGCACCTAGATTTTGCCCACATTTTTCATACTTTCTTTGTGACCCCTCCCACAAGAGCACATAGATTCTCTTTCACAGTTTGAATCACTCTGACTTTCTCCTTCTGCCATATCTTTCTGACTCAAGCCAGAGAATATTCTGTTCTTAAGAATTCATGTGATTAGTTGTTCTATCCCTGGATATCCCCAAGACCATCTACCTATGCTTTCAAAATTTTTATTCACAAGCTGAAGATGGCAGCATCCTTACCTAGTGAGAGAGCAATTCTCCTAGAGGAAATGGAGGTAAACCCTTTTTTTTTTTTTAGAGAAGTTGTGGGTTTACGGAATAACAAGCATAAGTACAGGGTTCCCATACACCACCCCACCACCAACACTTTACGCTGGTGTGGAACATTTATTACAATTGATAATAGCACGTTTTTGTAACTGTATTATTAATTGAGGTCTATGATGTAACTTAGGGTTCACTTTTTGTGTAGTGGAGTTCCAAGGTTTTGGAGACAGAATCCTTGCTTTATAAACATCATTTACTGTTGATGCAATTTTAGGCACTTTATCGAACATCTAAAAACTTGTTTACCATATAGAGAAAGGGATTCTATAACAAATGTTGAATAGTATTTATAAAATTTTAATTAGTTAAAAAATACAAAAGTCCCTACTTCATAGAACAAATGTAGCTGAGTATAAGTTATTCTTACACTGAAAAAGTTGTGAGAAAATGAACAGGAATATTTAATATGTTAATACATTTTATTAAAAAGAGCCAAAATATTATATCTATGAAATGAGTAGTTTCAAATTCTTTGACTTTTGTTTGCTTATCACATACTTTTTATTCATATTTTAAAGTATGTAATAAAATCAGCCTGTCTTAATAGCATAATAACAGAGATAAATATTTCATTTAATTGGTGTCCATAGATAAAATTTATGCTCACACTTAACTATTTATTAATTCATTTACTTATTCTATAAAATATTTATTGAGTTCTTTTATGACTACCTGCTTACAGTTTAGATGATGAAATAGAGAAATAAAGGGATAACTCTAATACAGTGGAATAAGTGCTATTTATTTGGTAACAGAATCATTGCAAGGTGAAGATTTTAAAAGAAAAAAATGGTTTCAGAGAGGATCTGATACATGACCTGTGTCACAGAGATTGAGAGAGAGTTTCCAAGTAGATGAAATATAAGAGCCAATTCATGTAAAGAGAATATCACATGCTATGGCATGGAGCCATAAGGCATATTGTATACTATAGCCCAAAGAAGGAAGTTCTGTGGGGTTGAATCTTACTGGTTGGCGGAGGGCAGAGTGATACAGTTAAGTCATGGGGATAAGAGCTAAAGTATCAGGAATTGAGGTTGGAAATATCAATGGAAGAAGGCACCTGAAAAAGTTCTTAGAATTTTATATTTAGTGAAATGTAGGTTTTGATGACTATCAAGAGCTGTGTGAGAAAATTTTATATTGTCAATTAAGTTCAAGGATAAGTAAAAATAAGCCAAACATAGATACGTTTACTGATAATATACTATAAATTATGAATCACCATGATTCAGGAATAGATGTATAATACAATATACCAGACATTTATTTTTCTGCATAATCTATTTTTCCCATGAAGCATCTCATTTAGTTGGTGCTTTGGAAAATACATCTTGAGAACTATTTATGCAAATGATAGAAAATGATGGGTAATAGATAATGAAAATTATACTTTATGGCAAAAGCATTCTAGCCAAGGGTCAAAGGAGGGTTGGGAAAGGAGCTGTTGCAAGTACAGTGTAAGAGGCCGTTCAGGGCAAAGCTGGTGTCTTAAGTAAGTGAATGGCTCCATTAATGAACATAGGAGGATAAAATCAAATGAATATTTATGGGACAGCATTTAGACAATGTTTTAACCGATTGTGTATAGGATATGAAAGAAAGTATATTTGAGATCCACTCCAAAGTTTCTTATTCTTTCAATAATATGGATGGTAAGTTCCTTAATTGAGAAGTTTCTTAATTAAGAAATGAGATGAAAATACATTTAGAGCAAAACAAAATCTGCTTAATTTGATATATCAAGCTTTAAATGGAGATATTAATCAATGTGAAATAGCTTATATTTACTACATGAAGGAGAATCAAGTTCTCAAATAAGATAAAGCATTTTTCCATGTAGTAATCATGTGGACAAGTTTACAGTCTTGTTTACAATGATGATAAAGCTTCTGATATGTTGTTCTAAGTTCTAAATGACTGCATGAGGCACAGATTGTTACTGGGTTAAGACAATAAGGTTTACTTTAATTATCAAAGTCCAAACAGCAACAGAATGAATCCACAAGTTTGGGAACAAGCACACAAACACATACACACACACACACACACACACACACACACACACATCCTCATCATGAAAATTACCTGGATTCTTCTACAATATGAATGTATATTTGAACAGACATATAACATTAAATATTGTTAGAGTAAATAAGCATTTTTCTAATGAGTAAAAGGCAATTAATTCTATGATAGATTTTATTATATCTACTAATAAGGAAAAATCATATCATTTTTGATAAGTAATATCAATTAATACTATTTTTGCTTATGACAATATGGTCTACTCCCTAAATGCTAAATACGGGTGTTTTTAAGAAGCAATGATAAGAATGAAGTAGAATTCTCTAAATATACATATTTTCCTTTCTCACAACTCATGGGCTGGGTTAATCTAGGCAGCTCTTGATCTTGGCTGGGCTACCGCCAATGGTTGTCTTTCAGTTAATTCGGGCTGACCTCCCTGGGTGTCTGGAGTGACTCTGGTCTGTTTTAGAAATTTGTCGTTTTCCCGCAAGCTGGCCTGGACTTTTCTTATGATAATAGCCCTGCCACAGGAAAAAAAGCCCGGATGTGCAAGCCCATTTTACTCTGCTTGTGGCGTATCTGCTAGCATCCCGTTAGTCAATGTGACTCTGAATCCAGAGACAAAGAATGTTGTAGAGCACCCTTGCCTGGATGGGAAGGCACCAGGAAGTTACATGCACAGGTTGTGGATCCAAGAAGAGGGATCCAAGAAGGGGTCCATCCTTTGCCATCTTCCACAGTCTGGTACCTTTCGAGAACTGTTGATTATCTGAAGGTATACTAGACTCACAAACTAAGTTAGCCTGCCATTGTTTCATAGATGCTGGCAGAAAGTATGAGACAAGGGAAAGTTATAATTCACACCAATGGCAGTAGCTAGAAAATCCGTATATCGGTGACAATTCCCTAAATCCACACTCCCACAGGGTAATGTAAAGCAGGACACCTGACACTTGCACACACACAGGGGTTCTATTCTATGAGATAAATCCTGAGCTTTGGGAACTTCACTCTTTTATGGGGGGGCAGTATGCATGCTTGCCCTTAGCTCAGAAAGAGACACTAACTCTGTCATACAAAAACAAAGCCGTTCACAAGATGTATATGAGATACGAGAGACTCAAGGATAATTGTTTTCTAAGAGGACCCAATTGTAAATGTTGGACCTTCGTACACTGTTATGCTTAGTTGGACCTATTGTTTTTTAAATACCACTTTTTGATTTTTTATTTCTTTCCCTTATTTTGCTGGAAATTTTCCTCCTATTCATTACTAAAATATATAAGATAGACACATTTACACATGAGAACTTGCATATGTGCAAATATCTTTTCTATTTTAAATCTTCACACTTAATAGATACAATATGCATAGTTTTGTATGTATTATGATATGCATGCAATCATTTTCCCTTGGAATTCTGTAAAATTTGATCAGACTGAATCTCCATATTCTATGTGACTGGATTTTTCTCTTTGGAAGCTTTTGGGAGCCTCCCCTTTTCCTCCATGTTTCCCCCAAATGAGTCTTGGTGTAAATATGTCTTTATTTTCGTTTGTGGCATTGGTTGTTTTAACCTAGTGATTCCTATTCATTTTTCTTGAAAATATGATTGCATTATTTCTTTGCAAATTTAAAGAAAATACATCCCATTTTCTTTTCATTTCTTTCTAGAATGTGTTGATTCTTGTCCAGACTCCTAGTTTGGATTCTGTGCTGCTTACTGGTTATGTGACTTCGGGAAAGTTATTTAACCTTTCTGCGTCATTTTCTCATTTGTAAAATGGAGATATTAATATTTAGGTGTAAGTTATTTTTGACTATTAAATATATTAAAACCTCATTAAAGCTTATAAAGTGCATATATACAAGTACCTGCCATATTTTATGTTCTCATTATTTATTTGCTATTACCTGGGAGATACTTTACAAATTTATTTTCCAACATGTCTATTATTATTATTTTTCATATCAGTATACACAGATGCCATACATACATTTTAAGACCTTTTTGTTTTCCTAATTAATCCTCTTTTTAGCATTACAGTTTAGTTTTTTTATGGATCTAATGTCTTGTCTCCTTAGTGTATTATTTATATTTATTTTGGATGTTTTCTTCCAGATCTTTCATTATTTCTATTTCAGAGGCTTTTGTTTTCTGATTTTTCATCCTTTTCTTTCATTTTAGAAGTTTTCCTCGTATATTTGGTGTTTCCCAGATCTCCCTTCTTATGTAAGATACACACACTAAAAATTAACTGAAAGTTCCGTATGTATAGACAAGGCTTGTGGATTTTTAGCTTTGTTATAGGGCCGGAACTACAAGACTTCTCAAGAGACTTATTTAGGTTTTCCTGAGAAGTACCCTCCAGGCTTCTGCCTGAGAGGACAGGACAGGCATAAGCTTGCTTGCTGGCATGTTAGGAGCATAACGGGGCAAAGAGCTTGAGACGCTCACACTCCTGTGTGGAAACCTTCAGTGATCCCTCTGAGCACGCCCTGAAGTTCAACCCGGCCTACCATGACTAATGAGGATATCAACACCTCTCTTTTTAAGTTTCTCCTGAGATTAAATCTTGCGTTTTTCACATTTTCATGCATGGTGACAGTTCAGGGAGGGAGAGGAAATTTCATGGCTTCGTAAAGAAGATAGGACACGAAACTGCAAAGTGGAACCCAACAGATTTGTCAAACAACAGATTTTGGTTTCTTGCCTAGTGCCTCATCCCTCCTTCCATGATACTGAATTTCTCTAATGCCTGAGCCTGAGACGATCTGCTGGAGCATAAAGTGGCTAGCTTCTACTCGGTGTTCCTCTGCTTTTACATTCTATCTCACTAATTCAGCTATCTTTCTAGCTACTTTCCATATTCCTAAAGTGTGTGGATGTGCGTTTGTGTGTGTTTGATTCTTTATCCATGTGGGCATTCTAAATTCTGTAAGTATTTATATAGTAATGATTTATGAGGTTAACATGTATGAAAAATCTGCCATGAACTTTTTTTTTGGTGGGGAAGAGATACAAGGACCAGGAATTGAATTTTCCCCTGTGGGAGGCAGGTGCTCAACTGCTTGAGCCACATCTGCTCCCTGTCACAAACTCTTAAAAATATATATTCTTCATTCATAAGGCAAATGGGTTTTCTTTCGTTTTTGAATACATTTCTAGCACAAATTTGAGTTTATTTCCTCCCTATCTTTGAGTATTTTCTATCTTTCCACTGGATGTTTTAATAACCACTCTGAACATTTTTCTATTAGCCCTCTCAGTTTTGCAGTATAGTGTTTTATCAGTTGAAACAAAAACAGTAACTATCAAACAACAGTAAATGCTGATGGCAAAACTAAAAATATCACAAGATCCTCAGTATTTTTAAAACATTAGCACATCATACTAAAGCAGTTAATTATATATTAATATTGACATGTCTATTTTAATGGTTGAGTTTTTAGAAAAAACTGTTAATTTAATTACCTCTGTCATCTCATATACTTCATTCCATATATTTCATGACACTAGAAGAACATATTTGGGGTTACCTCAGTCACACCCCAAGTGATACCAGAAAGAAATGACAAGCATTCCTTTACTCTCAAATTGAATACTGTTTTCCCTGATATGGGGGAAAAAAAAAAAGAAATGAAATAAGCATCACCTGGAGCTTTTATCTTTGGTGCTGTTTTCTGATGCTTTTAACAAAATAAGTTTGGAGACTTAAAAGCTGTCTTTTTCTTGAAAATCTGTGCTAAGAGAAGATATAATTGAATATTCATTTTTTGAAATGCTCTCGTAATTGTTTGAAGTCTCTTCACTTTGGGGTTCCAATTGTAGAAGAGCATGCCTAAGATACTAGTTTTGATGCTTTCCCTTAAATGAAGAGAAATCCTTGCCCTCAATTATTATTAAAAGGTAGTAATGGTACAACAAAAAATTAAATCAAAGTAGCTATTCATAAAACCCTCATCTATTAAAAATTAAGCAAGCTTTAACATGGCAAATGACTGTGCTGTGGCAAAGCTATGTCTCAGTGGGCTAGAGCATGGATTATATTTGACCTGCCAGTAATCGTGCTGCTATCGCAATGACTGATATCAGAAAATGCAAGCGGATTCCAAAGCCACATCATATAGGTGAGTGACTGTGAGCTCCTCTGATACTGGGTTTCTCTCAGCAGCTGCTGTTCAGCATTGTCTCCTTACCTGTAAAGTCATCCACACGACACAGAGCAACAGGAAAGGTCAAAGGTAGAGCAGCAATGGAAGAAGATTGGTATTAGCACATGCTTTGCCTCCTCCTCTGACAATTATTATCCAAACTAGACATGGGCTTGCAAAAGATTGAGCAGGTTTAAAAGAAATGGCCATAGTTCTTTTTTCAACCTTTATATTTTATTTTTTAGTAATATATTTTGTACATATGTTTTACTAAAATATCATGCTTAAAATATATAAAGTGCAGAGTCTCCATTTACTACTTAATTATTAACACCTTGCATTAGGGTGATATATTTGTCATAATTCATGAAAGAACATTTTTGTAATTGTACTATGAATTACAATCCACAGTTTACAATAGGACTTGCTATGCTGTACAGTCCTATTGATAAGTTTTTCCTTTTAATTTTATGTATGTGAACATGGTTGAAGGGGAATATTTTAGGTTATACACATGTTACTACAGCAAAAGTACTTTTCTTTTTTAAGGCAGACAATTTCTTAAAAATAAAAATATTCACGTACACAACACTGTTGGAAGAACATATGTGAATAGGTCTTTAAAAAATGGTGTGACCAGACAGTTTTCAAATGTAGGATACTTGTCAAAACTCTTCTATAGTTTATAATTATGACCGCTGTGGATAGATTTTGCTGTTATCGAACTTGTGGCTCATAAACAATTTTTCTTTGACTCAAACAATAACCACTCCTTTTCAGTTCATCATATGACAGTTTGTTTTATGTATTGGTATTTCCCAATGTTATATTGGTTTCCTCATGTACTTGTGGGGGTGATTAGGGTAAGCTACCCAGAAGAAAAAATTTTTTAAATTCTAATTTGAGTTGATATTGTAAGGTGGTTTGTTCTTTGTTTACTTTTCTCACCATTCAAATTAGTTTTGGTGATTCAGTTCAACAAAACATTTTGCAAATCACAGTAAACATTTTGCAAACTGATTATCATCCACATGTCATGTGTTCTTTAACAAGAACTAAATAAGCATGCCTATTTGGTCACAATTATTTTTACTCAATTGGAAACATCACTTGTCATCTTTTTAAGTAAATTTCCTCTAAAGAATCTGAGGAAGAGCCTTCAGACCACAGATTGTGGAAAGCCAGCTTTCTCTGTGAGACTTAGAATCAGAATCCCTTACTTTCCTATAGCACATTTGTGTATAGGAACTTTACCTTGTATTTTCCATATAACTTTTGAGAGATTTAGAAAAACATTCTGAGAAGAGACTTAGTAGGCAATTGGATTTAATATATATTGAAATTGTTTCCAAATTCCATAGCATTTCTTATACTTAGTCCAGTAAATGTATTTCACAACTGTTTATTTCCTCAAAAGTTTCAACTCCTGAGAACAGCTTGAGGGTTAAGAGATATTTCTTAATGTCTACTATGTGAATTTTACAAATGAAGGAATTTTGATAAACGCAAATTATTTCTTGTTCATCTTAAAAGGACAAAGATTTGAAACACGTATCAAACTAGAAATGGCCCTTTGGAGAAAAAAAAATCAGTTAAGAGTGGAGTGGCATTCTATGGAATTATCTTTGCTACAGGGACAATTTGTGAGATGGTTAGGTTATGATACATACAACTCAGTACTCTGCAATGACTGGACAGAAATCTTATTAGAGTTCTTAATACAAATGACTTATAGAGGGAATTTTTGTGAGGAACTTACGAGAAATGTTATTTTATTTCTTAGAATTTGGCAAAACCTATTGATATTTCAGAATCTTATTTTTCATAGAGTTTCGATGCTAGTTTTAAAATTATGTGTTAAAATAATTGATGGATAAGCCAAATATTGCCTAAAATGCATTTTTATATATATTCCTACCAAGTTAAAAGATTGATCTCATTAGATGCTTTTCTTAAGGTAGCATATATTATATTTTCTTCTATTTCTCATGTATCTTACATTAGACCACCAATTTTGAGAGTCAAGACCACTGAAAATATTCTGGTCGAGAGAGGAAGGAGAGCTCTTAAACTATATGGCTATCTAAGCACAGCCATGACTTCTCTATCAATATCTTGATAGGAAATACAGAGAAAATATTGAGGAAGTCAGGGAACATTATAAGGATTTTAACTGGGTCCTTTTTGACATATAAGGGGATCCTTTACATTTCTTATGAAAAAATATTCAATCTTAAATATCTTAATTATCTCTAATTCTAATGTTAATGGAGATTGGAATGTGTCTACACACATATATATACATATACCCACATATATACACACACATATATACCTATACCTATCACAATATCTTTTCCTAAATGTGCACTTAATTCTGATTTACATGGGCACATTAACCAAAAAACTCAAATACTTATTGGTTTTAATATATTACCTTATTAGAAGAAGAAAATGTGAATGGTCCTTAGTGATCTGGATTTGTGGTGCCAGAACTACTCCTATATGATAACTTTATTGCCATGACTTTAACTCTTTTTCATATATTTTGATATCTTGAAACAAAGTTGTGGCCAAAGTGAACTCTAACATACTGTAAATTCACTAGCTACATGAATTCACTGTTAAACAAACATGACAAATTGTATTTCTGTGAGAACTCTGCATAATGTTTCAACATATGAAACTTGCAAAAAAAATTTACAAGGCTATAATTCTTTCCTATTTTCTAGGAGGTAATACCATAATATTGCCCCATTGAATGTCACTTTAATTATTTCACCAGTGCTTACCAATTATTTCATATAGTTTCACTGTCTCTGCTTGCATAAATAAATTTAACATAATAGTGATATGGTGCAGTGCCATGATATCAATAATGGTTTATCACTGCTGAATGTTTATATAAGACAATATCATGAAACACAATATTTTAAACTATATAATGTGAATATATAATATGTTTATTAAACAATATGTGATTATTGATCAATGACAAGTAGTTTCTTCAGGTCCATAGTTCAGAGGCATTTCTGTTCCTCATGTTTCAGTTACAAATCTCTAGTTTTTACTCCTATGGCAATATTTTGCCATATATTAAGGAACAGTTGATGAAGTTCATGCCAAAATCCTCTAATACGTAGTTGGCTTTCATTCAAAGTCATTTACCTTGGAGAGAACAGAAAACAAAGTACTAGTCTTTATGAGTTCATGCTAAGTGCAAGGAAACTTCACATGCATCCTCTTCAAAGCCTGTGAGGAGGTGGTCGCCTGAGCTCTTCTGTTCACATGAAGGGCTGAGGCTCCTTGACATTACTGTGGGGGCAGTGGTGGGGTGGGGGTGGTGGGGGCGAATGGGGACCTCATATTTTTTTTTAATGTAATATCTTTTTAAAAAATGAATAAATTGAGTAAAATTTGGGGGAAAAAAAAAAAAAACCTTTGCCCAAGATCCAAGTATGGTGGGCTTGAGTATAATGTGTCACATGTCATCTGCTCTTGGGAAATGTCCCCTCCAGTCCACTCTGGCATTGTGTATTTGCTTTAAAAGAAAGAAGCTGTTTTAGTAAGTTTAACATATTAAAACAATAAACACTGAATTATTTTCGGAGTCAAATATAACAGTAAACACTGAAATATTTTCAGAGTCAAGAGTCTGATCTGAGACCTCTTATGGAGCATCATGCCAAGTAATGTTCTAATTACTTAAAACCGGGTGAGTGACAAGACTTCTGTTGAGAGTGACCAGTTTCACAGACATCTGGCTACTTAGATTTTGCAATTTAGCCTTTGGGGAGAGCTTGAGGAAAGGGAATCAGACAGGGAAGGGCATTATAAAATCAAGGTTACACTACCTTTGCTTAGTCCCTCTCCAAATTTTAGGGGATAATTTTTTGTCCCCAGAGACAGTTATTCTTAAAATGAGTTGGCAAAGTGCTGAAGAAGACTCTTTCCTTAGCCTTCCTCATGACCTCACCTTTCTTGGTGTTTCTAGCAATTTTCAAGAGACCTACTTAATCTTGCTGTTTCCCTTACTTATTCACAGGAGCCCAACCTGGCTGGCATCCTCCATAAATCCAGTTCCCATTATTCAGTGGAAATATGTTTACTTGAAGAACCAAGGACGGGATCTCAGTGGCACACCTTTTTCTCTTAAAATCTAATAAACCAATATTGTAGATCATAATGAACCTACCAGGTGTCTGGAATAATAAACTTGTAAGCATGTAATGATTCAAGTTTGAGTGGAGAGTTTTATCAGTAGGAAATATACTCAGTGATTACACAGAGGATGGCAATGGCTTACATTTTTTTCTCATAATTTCATACTTATATCATTAATTTTAGAGCCACATCTATGGAGAGGAATATTATGAACCAAAATATTTTAATAAGAGGAAAAAGATTTAGCAGTGGAGTGCCATGGACACTCCCATACTTTCTGTGTAATGATCTTGGAAATTAAGCACTTTATAATTATTCTTCCATATTGATATGTGTTCACATGTCCAGAGCCTAGAATTTGTGAGTTGGATTTGAATAAAGCCACTAGTCAGTTAGAGGGAACTGAGTGGGAATAAAACATCTGCCTCTTACCACTCCTTGACTTCTACTAGTTGGTTACTATCATGAAGGATATGCTCAAGAATGCCAGGCGGCCTTGAACAAAGGGATATGATATTTCATATCAGTGATGTTTAAAAATATTAAAACACACATATAATAATTATTCACCCAGTGAAATTCATTTTTTCTTGATGACTGAGTTTTGGGTTGCTTGAAAGTAATTTTGTTCCTTTGTTGACACAGGGTAAGAGTAATAAGGCTGATACTGGCATGTATGAATGCAACAGATGAGACAAGCCCTGTAGAGTCACAGATTGTTATTGAATCTGTCTATTGTGTTGTCAGTGATATACAAGGGAAGTCACCAAAAAAGATGGGTCTAAACGTTGCATTGAACATTGTGTTGCTCTAAAGAGAGTTATGAGGAAGACTATAGAATCAGTTAAATCTTAACAGCTGCGTTGAGTGAATATTTTTCTTCTAACATTTTATGATAAGGAAACCTGTAATTCTGGGGTAAGCAAATATATTTATACTTTCCTATAATCCATTATTATCAAAACATTTTGTTCCTTTATTAAAAAAATACAATAGCTAAGAAATAATTTAAACAACTGTCATCGGTGAAATCCTTGTGAATACATATTGACAGTGTCTCACTATAAAATTTCCCCTTTTTATTTATTCAATTATGAGTACTTGTATGTAAACTTGGAATTGTGATATTAAAAAGCATAAGATATGAATAATGTTCAGCCAATTAGTTTTCTTTAGGTGACTGTTAATATGTAGAATATTAAACATTTTTGAGAAGCTTTATGCTGTTTATATTTTTACTATATTAAAAATATATTCCTTTTATGACATCTAATTATGTATCCTTCTGGATTTCGGTATTTTAAATATCATAAATATGATGTAGGGAAATACATTCAATGCAAAACCTTCAATTATAAAACATAATCATCTTGCCTTGTGTGATTTTATTCTGGGTATACATATGCAGTTTAAATTTATACATGCACACACATCACTTGAAATTGTTCTCCATTTTTAAGGGAAGATAATTTTCAAGCCCTTCAAGAAATAAATATGGTTGTTCCTTTATCCACCCCCCTGTTGCAAAATACCAAATCCTAGGAGAATTAAGGGAAGCAAATTTTGTATTAGTTTGTGGCTGTGGCATTTAAGAGCAGACACATTCAACTTGCAAATTGAAGTTCAGCTGCTGGTTTAAATCAGCTGAAAATGAAATGGGAACATCTTATTGAAATGTTCATTTGATAGAGGTGAATATCTTTCCAACAGGAATTATGTGAACTCAATTTATGGGGAAAACTAAGATGATAAGTCAGGAGCAGTGTCTAGATCACAGGAACACATCAAAAAGTACAAAATATAGATTATAAAACATTGAAATATCATAGAGATTACGCTCTGACAGACTGGGAAGCAGTTTGAAAGGTTGTTGCTTTTTGTCTTCTCTCATCACTCATGAGTTAAGTGAGGGAGCTGAGGTTCATTAATTTACCTGTTGACAATGAAGCCTAACTTTGTCAGCTGATCCTCCCAGTGTTCACCTGGGAGGCATTCATACCTTTGTTTCTCATGGCAACATAATGGTGTGTTCTGTTTCAATGATCTCCTATTTGTCAGAATTATCATGTCCCTCAAATTTCAAAGAACCTTCTGTGAACAGAGATGTGTTCAGGCTTTTAAGCCATAGTGTAAAGAGAGGGCTCTGGACCAGTGGCTGCAGTGGAAACAAAGGAAGCCACAAGCCTCAGAGGTCAACCAGTAAGAGGATCTGAATATGAAATTATGTACCGAATGTGTTCACTTATTCATTCATTTAATTTGTGCATTTATTGATCCTTTGATGTGCAAGATGGGATCCTTGATAGGAAAACCAAATGGACACTGGCCAGGGTGGAAGTTAGAGGGAATTGGGTGGAAATAAAACATCTGCCGCTTGCCACTCCTTGACTTCTACCAGTTTGTTACTGTCATGAAGGATATGCTCAAGAATGCCAGCCGGCCTTGAACGAAGGGATAAATTGATCTTTACTATTGAAATGCTGACATCTATCCCACACAGTGCCCTAGCGGGCTCCAGGGGGAATGAGCTCTGGTTCTGGCAGTGGTAAACAGCCCAGGCTGCCCGGAGGGTCTTTTCCTGCTTCTGGTGGCATTGTCCCCGCTCCCTCACTTGTGCTTCCTGGGATCACTTCCCCCTAAATTATGGCTTCCTGGGCTATCTAAACTAAGACAAACAGAGCATTCCGTCATGATTATACCTCAATTTATTAATCCCTTTCGCTATCAGGTGACATTTATGTTGTTTCCACTGTTTTATTGCTATGAGCAGTGCTGCTTTAAGCATCCCTTTCTGTCTCCTGATGTATAGCATATGCATCCAAATAAAATCTCGAGGAATTTATATCCAATTATTAACAGTGGTTATTACTCCTGGGTAATATTAGAAGGGGGTTGTGCTTTTTATGAAAATCACTCCTTATTTTGAATTTTTTGCAATGTACATGTATTTGTATTTAGCATTTTATCGACATATATTAATACATAAATAAATGAATGTGAATATGTTTATTACGAATAAAGAAGATTATTAGGTGGAGAACTGAAAGCTTTGAAATTCCCGGATGTATTTCTTATGTCACACACCCAGTATCAGAGCACAGTGTTTAGAGTGTGCATGATGGGGACACACTGTCTGGATTCAAATCCCGCACCAGCCCCATAGTGACTGTGTGACTGCTCAGAAAACTTCTGAGTGCCTCAGTTTCTCCATATGTAAAAGGAGTTAACAATAATTCACAGGTTTGTAAAATGATATATATCACAAGAATTTTGCCCTGAATTGAGTTAGCATTATGTGAGTTTGCTGTCAGTATCCACTAGAATGCAACTCAAATATATTGAAAACTTAATTGCCAAGCATGAAAGTGAATAAGATGTGGCTTGTTTTTTTCAAGATACCAGATAATAGGAGAGCTAAGACATAGATCCAAACTCTTTTAACACACACAAGGTCATATGTAATTAATGTAGTGATAATGAGTCGAAAGAAAATGCTATGTACCGAATGTGTTCACTTATTCATTCATTCAATTCACGTATTTATTGATCCTTTGATGTGCAAGATGGGGTCCTATATAGGAAAATCAAATGGACACTGGCCAGGGTCGAAGTTAGAGGGAATTGGGTGGGAATAAAACATCTGCCACTTGCCACTCCTTGACTTCTACCAGTTTGTTACTATCATGAAGGATATGATGGGAAGAGTATTTCTGACCTGCCAGGTTGACAAATGTTTCATTGATAATGTGGAATCTAATTTGAGCTTTGTTTGTGGGAAAAATTATATAATGAAAGAGACTGTTTTGAAGACAGATATAACTCTAAATAAATCCATTTCCAAATCATTTTATAAATTATTTTAATATTACACTTGTCTACTTATTCATTCTTGTAAAGTTGAAGATTATATCTTTCTCACTGCTATGGTACAGTTTCCAAAACTAGTCTTCATTTTTATCCTTTATTTAAGTGAGGGTTCATCTTTTTGGTGATGGGTTAAGGGGTGGTTTAAACATTTTGCATGTTTTTTGTGTGTGTTTATCTTTATATTAGATAATGGGTATATACTGTTTTCCGTTTAGGAAACACAATGTTACATAAATTATACCTGAATTAGAAGAACATGGGAGATTTGACAACTGTTCACATATATTTTAGAGTCTATGCTTTCATTATATTCAGCAAATATGGGTTGGATATCTGAAGAAAGAGCTGTAACCCCTCAAAGTCTTTCCTTCCAAAGTCATTCCTTCTCATAGATAATATTAGAGCCTACCATTGATTAAGAATCATCCTTCATCAAATGTCAATATTCCAAGTGTGAGATATTGCCTTTGTCAGTCATTAACACATTAGTGTTAAAGCTAATGCAATTTATTCAATAGTGACCTGATTAGAAATAAACTTGGAAGGTTAGAACTGATAGTAAATTAGACAACCTAGGCAGTGAGACAGCATTGTGTCATTAGGAAGGGAGAGGCCCTGAAGAGAGAGAACTAATTCTATCCATTTTAATGCTTTGTTTTGTTTTGTTTTGTTGTTGTTGTCATGTTGACTGTGTATTCTGGTATAGAATTAATGCCTTTATTATATGATCATTTGATCTGTATATATGTTATTATGTGTCAAGTCTGTGGAGTAAAGAGGTGAACCAGACAGCAATGATCCTAACCCTCCTGTGCTTAACGCTTTGAACTTAGAAGAAACATTCTAAGAAAGTAGACTGAGCCCCACTGTTGTATCATGAACACATGTTGGGTAAATTTCCAAGGTAGCTAGCTCCTACCATCCTGCATGGTTCTTAGGAAGTAAATTTTCAAAAGAAAAAGGGACAGGTAGAAAAAGGGAGAAGTAGCTGAAAAAATCGTCACTAGCATTTAGAGAATAAACGCATATTTAACGTCTCTGTATTGTTACTAGCATGGCATTGCCCATAATCAAGTCTTTTTTTTTTTTCAAGTCAGTGGAGTCAAACATTGTACTAAGAAATTTCACACTGAAAATTGAATGTAATTGCTATTATATTCTTGTCAATAGATACACGAATTCTAGTATATCAGCATTTCCTTTTTCTATGGTTTCAGAAAAATAGGGCTATTTGTGTACTATTGTCAGAGTAATGTCAAGATGTAGATTTTGAAACTTATCTACTCAAAATACTTTCTTTGGCTCTGTGCTGTTTACATAAGCAATTCCTAATGGATACTTTTCAAATTGGTGGTCAATTTAAGTAAGTATATAGCAAAGCAAAAGTAAATTGGTAAACTTTAAATCAGCTTTAATTTTCAATTTTGGAAATCAAATTATTCCCCAAATTTAGCTAACATAATTGCATCATATGTATCAGTTTATGAATATATCCCAAAGGATTGTCGTAGCTCAGTGAAGAACTATTGGTCTTAAAAATAATTCAAATTTTAGGATTCTCGTCAATATGAATCTAACTTAGTTTTTCATTATTCTATAAGTATTCCCAGATAATTTGATTTTTTCCAAAATATGTCAGCTGCCAGTTTTCAAACTATTCTCATATTTCCCTGTTTTCAAAACTTTGCTCATGCTATTTTCCCCATTTTCATATTTTTAATATATCATCCTTAATAAATGTTATAGCTCAACTTGCATAACTGAATCAGAGGAAATCTATATCTTTGGTCATAATATTAGTTGAACACTGTACACATGTTGATTATGGTTCAATAGGACTTCAATATTAAAAATGTATGCTACCAATAATTTTCCATTAGGACATTTTTTACATCTGAAAAATTTTTAAGTCAGATTCAAACTAACACACAAGAGTGAAAGTTTGGAACTCATGAAAATTCAATTATTTATTTACTTACATAA
Source organism: Dasypus novemcinctus (assembly GCF_030445035.2). NCBI lineage: Eukaryota > Metazoa > Chordata > Mammalia > Cingulata > Dasypodidae > Dasypus > Dasypus novemcinctus. The sequence continues at coordinate 82,027,152 of NC_080688.1, read as the reverse complement.
ATGGCTTTTGTGTTGTTAAACAACAGAATGGAGTGAATTGCTTGATTTGAGAAATAGATTCTGTACTACTACTTGGTGTTTGGGATCCTAGTGTATAGGAAGGACTGCTAAAAAGTCACAAAGACTGTTGCATGGGGGGGAAATGGCTGTGATTCAGAAAGAGAAAAATAATAATGAAAGCATTAATATAGGAGTAAGTACTATCCATAGAGACTAGCATCAGGAAAAAAATAAAGGAAGAGAAAGCAAAGAAAAGATTGAGTGTCTGTCAAAACCTTACTTTCCAAACAGTGTAAACTGTTGAGACAAAGCTGAGCTTACTGTTTACTAAAACAAGGGAGAAGACAAACTAGCAAATCTTTGGCATTACCTCAGAGTGCACAGAAGGTAAGGAGAATTTATTGAGATTGGATGTTTGGTTTAAGATGGGTCTTTCAGTGATTGGACCTGATTAGGATAGGGTAAGAATCCTGATTCAACAATCCAGGATTTACATGGTAGTATTTCAAGGGGAGAAATTCAAAGAATTTTAGGACACAAAATCTAGGTAGATATTTTCCATTGATAAGTTGAATTAGTGGAATGATTAATCAAACAATTTGTGAGGACTGTCCTAGAAGACTGAAGAATTGCTAATGAAGACAGAGGAAATGCAAAATGATGTTAAAGTGAACAATTTTCAGTGCTTTTGCCAAGTGTGGGGGTCGATAGTTCTAGGTCTAATTACCAAACTACCTGAAGAACCTCGTAAAGAGAGAAAAGAGTAAATTCTACCCTCAGATGCTATCAAATCAGAAGTCAAAGCTTAATATGTGGCAAGAGAAGAAAGTTTGAAATTAAGATAAATAATATATAGGTTAAAGACTTCCCAGAAGTGACAAGAAGTTTGCCTCTTCAATTCATGTCCTAACTTATGGGAGAATAAAATGATCATATTTACTATTTGTAAAATATTAACAGGTTCTTCTACAGGGATTTTGCCATTATAAAGCAATAATACCTTCTAGGTCCAAAACTTCGCATCAATTTATCACAATAAAGGAGTACTTAATCTGGAAATAAGTTTTTTTCATAAATGCTCTTTGAAAACCTGTTACTTTTTTCTTTTCACAATCACAACTAAAGTACCATGTTTGTTTTTAAAGCAATCCTGAATCAATATTTCAATTTCCAAAGTGAGCTTTAATCACTCAGGTTTTAAGTACGTTCGCAGAGGTTAAAATCCTATTGGAATATTTCCAAAGTTTTTGGATACAGTTATAACATTAATCAGTGTCCTGGACTTTGAATTTTTACTTTATTTTTAAGCTGGGAAGGGAGACAGGAGGAATTAAGCAACATTTAAGCAGCTCCCTCCTCTTCTCTTGCCTATTAGCTGGAAAGGCTGTTTCAGCTTGTAGGCCAGCAGAGCAATAGATATTCCATTTTGAGACAGGAGAGGGACAATGTGGTCTTTTCATTAGCACTTTGCCTCCTTACCTTCAAGGAAAACTAGAAATTACTTCTTCAGAATGTTTATGGAAGCATTGCTGCCATCCAGGTGGCCTTAGGCAATGAGGAAGCCTTGAGTGATCTGCCTTCCCTTGCTTAACAACCGCCTCCTCAGGGGCAGTCGTTTTTGTTCCTTTTTTGGACTTGTAATTCCCTCATAATCCAATCTCCTTGCAAGAAAGGATTTGATCTGTCATTTACAGCATAGAATAAAAAGAAATCAGTGCACTACCTCTCTAGTACTTGTTTCTTTAGCTTCCAATAATATTGTGGAATAAAATATTATCTGTCCTCATTAAAGGAATTGCAGGTATCAGCTTTTCAGATGAAAGGATATTTTGTAGAGAAGGTTGCCTTTCATATGTAATCAGGCCACAAAGATGGGTTTCACTGGTGTCACTGTGTTCTCATTATTGCCTTTGGTGCATAAATCTAGAAATGGCCTTTGAATTTTACCTTAATTACCAGAAACATTTGAATGTAATTCTATCTTTAAGTAGATGGCACTCAATAAGTCTTTGCATTGCATCATATGGAATATGAGATTCAGGGACAACCTGATTATATAGGAAGGGCCATTTAACTGCATGATCTGTAGGTAGAAGAGTGCATATAATGATAATAATAACAACTAAAAACAGTGGTGAGAAAAAAGACCTGTAAAATCTCCTAAAGAGGATTTGGAACTGTTAAAAGAAAAACTTTTCAGCAACATTAAATTTAGGATCTCACAGATATATTGAGCAATCCGTGAATCAGGCAACATCACATTCAGAAAATAGAAGGGAGTGCCACCAAAGGAGTAGAACATGGAAGCAAGTGAGGAAATGTTCTGATTGGCTTACATTAACTTTCCATTATAAATAGGTGGGTGCTACAAAGTGGGGAACAGATACAGATTGATGCGTGTGGTATACTTGTGCATTTTGATGAGCTCTCACCACAGGACTGCAACTAGTTTTATAATTAAGTGTTGCTTATTGGCATTTCTGTAGCATGTGTTTCATTTTCTTGGAAGCCCCTGCAAGTTGATTGTTTTTGTCTTCTAGAAAATCCCTTCTTGGAAAGGGGGTCCCTTCCAGTACTACCCAATGCTGGTGGACATTTTATTTACTTAGTACATCGAAGTCATTAGCAGTAGAATATGCCTGCTAAATAAAAGTAAGAGCTGAACCAAAGCCAAGGCTGATTCATACTGCCCAATATTTTAGATCACTTTGGAATAGAGAACCATTCCAAAATGCTTTGGCCTCAATGGTAAACACAAAGAAGAGTTATTTTATTAATAAATAGCACTTAGTAGCTTTTGATTTAAAGTAATGTAGAAGTTAATAGAATAACTCAGAACAATTGACTGCTTATTTTCTGCTGTAAAATTTAATGCTCTTTGTAGACTTTCCAAATTGGTTTCTATTACCTTATCAGTAGTTGGAGAACAGCGTGTTTTCTTTTTTTCTTTTCTATTCTTTTAGTTATTGAACATCATCTCCTGGCAGAAGTTATAACCTGAATAAAGCAAGTACATATTATAAACAACACACTTTAGTAAAGAAAAAGGATTAAAATAGGAAAGAGGGTGTCAGAATTTTTAATCAAATATTCAAATGCCCCTTATCTGAAAAGAAGCAGTCTGGTTTCCACCCCAGGTATTTCATTAGACTCGCCACAGAGTACTATATTCTTTGTCTCATGAGACTTGTGATGTGATCACCTTTATTCAGATTGAAAACTTTTAGCCACATTCTGGTTATTCTTAAGGGTTGTATGCATTGGTACAAACCTATACACATGAATATGTGTATTCTAGTCACATAATAACACCTTCAAAGAGAAAGAAAAATAAGGAGGAGTAAAAATGTAAGGAGGCACGTTAATTGTTTAAATCTAGGTATTACTCTAATTTTCCTTTTCCCTTTGAGGGGAAAATTATACATGGCCTACATTTGGCTAGAGACAAGTTCAGAAAGAGCTGTTTTCAAAATGCCATATAACTGTGTGTGTCAAAAATATAGCTTACACAAGATCATATAAGGATTGTATTATATGTTATAAAAGAAAAAAATATATCACAAGATAACATAGTGATGAATGAATCATTATGTTTCATAAATATGCTAAAATGGCATTAGTTTACCTTCTTAAAGACTCAGCCTTTTCATTAAACTTTGTCCATAAAGATCTTTACCTCTCTTCCAAAATCCACCTTTCTTAAAGTCATTATTACTTGTATTGACAAAATTACACATCATTTTTTGTTATCCTTTAATAGCTGCATAAATATTAACATTGTATCTTCAACAAAGTCTATAAAATCTTCAGGAGCAGCAACATTGTCTATGCTCTAAAACTATCCTCAAAGTCCTTATTATGGATGGAGAATATGTTGATTTGTTTTTAAAACATACATATTTATACATATATATATATTTTATTAGAGAAATTATGAACTTACAGAAAAATCAGGCACAATGTGCACGTTCCCATACAAAACCCCTCCCCAAATACATTACATTATTGTAGACCATTTGGTACAGATTTTGAGAGTATATCATCAGACTATTTCCACTAACCACAGTCTATAGCATATACTAAGTATATTTTCCCGTTACCCCCTGTGGCAGTTTAATATTATTGATGAATTCCAAAAATAAATATTGGATTATGCTTGTAATCTGATCTGTACCTGGGCATGATTGAGTTATAATTAGGACACAGATAAAAGGCATGTCAAAGAACAGAGTTGAGGGTTTCTGATGTTGGAGTCTTGATGTTGGAGTTTGATGCTGAAGACTTAAGCTGGAGCCCAGGCAAGTAAGCTCACAGAGGAAAGAGAAGCCAGCCCCAGGAAGAAAGGAACCTTGAACCCAGAGAAAAGCAAGCCCCAGGATGTAGGAATCTAGGAAGCCTCAACCCTCACAGATGTCAGCAGCCATCTTGCTCCAAATAGAGTTTGGTGAGGGAAGTAACTTATGATTTATGGCCTGGTATCTGTAAGCTCCTACCCCAAATATATACCCTTTATTAAAAAACAACCAGTTTCTGGTATTTTGCATCAGCACCTCTTTGGCTGACTAATATGCCCCTTTATTATTATCTCAGTACCTTCTTTGACATTGATGCAAGAATAGTACAATATTACTATTACCTATACTCCATAAATTACATTAATTATATTTTCCTATGTATTTCCATATTCTTACCACCTTGTAATAGTGATGTACATTTGTTCTAGTTTATAGAACATTCTTCTATTTGTACTATCAATTACAGTCTTCATCCTCCTCTGGGTCCTATATTATTCAGTCCCTAGATTATTCTCTAGATTTCTTTCAATTGAAATATATATAACTAGACTACCCCTTCAGATGGTATTCCATTTATAAACCAACTGTTAGTTATACCCACTACAATGTGCCACCATAAACAACCCATTTCAACACTTTTACATTAAGCTAATTAAAAACTTGACATACACAAAGCATCAATGCCTCTTCTCAGCTCTCATCCTATCTCCTAGTAGCCTATACTCTAGGTTTTAAATCTACATGTTTATTCTTCATATTTAGTTGTATTAGTAAGACCACACAGTGTTTGTCCTTTTGTGTTTGGCTGATTTCACTTAACATAATGTCTTCAAGTTCCATCCATGGTATAATTCATATCCCAGTTTCATTTCTTCTAACAGCAGCATAGTATTCCATCATATGTATATACCACATTTTGTTTAGCCTTTCATCACTTGAAGGACACTTGGGTGGTTTTCCATCTTCTGACAATTGTGATTAATGCCACTTGAACATAGGTGTGCAAATGTGTGTTTCCGTCAGTGTGTTTCCGTCACTGTTTTCAATTCTTTCGGGTGTTTTCCTGGTAGAGGGATTGCTGGATCATATGGCAGTTCTTTATTTAACTTCCTGAGGAACTGCCAAACTGTCTTCCACAGTGGCTACACCAATTTCCTTTCCCATCAACAATGAAGAAGTATTCATATTTCTCCATGTATTCTCCAGCACTTATTGCTTTCTGTTTTGTTTTTTTTAAACAATGGCCATTTTATGAAGTGCAAGATGATATGTCATAGTTTTGATTTGCATTTCCCTAACAGTGATATCAAGCAATTTTTCACGAGCTTTTTTGCCATTTGTGTTTTTTCTTTGGAGAAATGTCTATTTAAGGTTTTTGCCCATTTTAAAATTGGATTGCTTACATTTTATTGTTGAGTAGTATGATCTGTTTATATAACATGCAATTAAAACCTTTATCAGTTGTGTGGTTTCCAAATATTTCTTCCATTAAATGGACTGCCTTTTCACTTTCTTGAAGAATTCCTTTGAATCACAATAGTTTTTAAGTTTGAAGAGGTCCCATTATCCCTCGTTTCCTTTCATTTCTCTTGATGTTTTCCTACATTTTCTTCTAGGAGTTGTATGATTCTACCTTTTATATTTAGATCTTTGATCCATTTTGAAAGGTGAGATAAGGGACCTCTTTCTTACTTTTGGATATGGATGTCCGGTTCTCCCACCATTTGTTGAATAGACTGTTCTGCCCCTGCTGGGTGGGCTTGACAGTCTTGTCAAAAGTAATTCAACCATAGATGTGAGGGTCTGTTTCTGAACCATCAGTTTGGTGCCATTGGTCTATGTGACTATCTTTATGCCAGTAGCATGCTGCTTTTACCATTGTAGCTAGGTAATATGATTTAAAGTCCAGAAGTGAGAGTCCTCCAACTATGTTCCTCCATTTAAAGATGTTTCTTGCTGTTCAAGTCTCTTTACCCTTCCAAATAAATTTAATAATTTTGTTCTCCATTTCATTTAAAAAGGCTGGTAGAACTTTTTTTATTAAGATTGCATTGAATCTGTATACCAGGTCATGTAGAATTGACATCTTAACAACATTGAGTCTTCCAATCCATGAACTTGGAACTTTCTTCCATTTATTTAGGTCTTCTTTGATTGCTTTAGCAATCTTTATAGTTTTCTGAATACAAGTGGTTTATATCGTTGGTTAAGTTTTTTCCTAAATATTTGATTCATAAGTCACTATTGTAAATGGAGTTTTTCCTCTGACTTTCTACTTAGATTGCTCCTTACTAGTGTATATAAATACTAATGATTTTTTTCATATTACTCTCATATATTGCCATGTGTTGAACTTGTTTGTTAGCTCTTCTAGCTCTGTTGTAGATTTTCTAAGACTTTCTAGGTATTGGACCATAACCTTTAAGAATAATGAAAATTTCACTTCTTCCTTTCCAACTGGGATACTTTTATTTCTTTTTCTAGCTAGAACCTTTAGCACTATATTGAACAACAGTGGTGACAGTGGGGGTACTTGTTTGTTCCTGATCTCAATGGGAAAGATTTCAGTCCTTCATCATTGAATATAGTGTTAGCTGTGGGTTTTTCATATATGCCCTTTATCATGTTGAGAAAATTTCCTTTAATTCCTGTGTTGTGTTTTCAAGTATTATTTGTCAAGAAAGGATGCTTGATATTTTGCTGAGTGCCTTTTCTGCATCACTCAAGATAATCATGTGATTTTTCTTCTATGATTTATTAATGTAGTGTATTACACTGTTTGGTTTTCTTGTGCTGAACCACCCTTTCATACCTGGTATAAAACCCACTTGATCATGATGCATAATTCTTTTAATGTGTTGTTGGATAAGATTAGTGAGTATTTTATTGAGGAGTTCTGAATTTGTATTCATTAAGGAAATGGGTCTGTAATTTTCTCTCTCTCTTTTTTTTTTGGTATTCAGGTGATATTAGCTTCAATTTCTTAAAGAAGTTTTAGTAAGATTGGTATTAAATCTTTGAATGCTTGGAGAACTCACCATTGGAACCATCTATTCCTGGACTTTTCATTTTGGGGAGTTGTTTGATAACTGTTTCATTCTCCTTGTTTGTGATTGGTTCATTGAGGTCTTTTATTTCTTCTTGGGTCAGTGTAGGTAATTCATATGTTCCAAGGAATTTTCTTATTTCATCTAGTTTGTTGCTGTACAAATATTCATAGTATCATCTTATGATCTCTGTTATTTCTCTGGGTCAGTGGTAATGGGCGCCTCTCATTTTTTATTTTATTTATTTGCATCATCTCTCTTATTTGCATCTTTGTCAGTCTAGGTAAGGGTTTGTCAAATTTTTTTAAATCTTTTCAAAGAACCAACTTTTGGTTTTGTTAGTTTTTTTTGTTTTTTTTTTTTGTTATTCTCAATCTCAATATTTTTTCTGTTCTGATTTTTGTTATTTTTTTCTGCTTGCTTTGAGTGTGGTGTGCTATTCTTTTTCTAGTTCCTCCAACTGTATAGTTAGGTCATTGACTTTAGCTCTTTCTTCTTTCTTAATATAAGCATTGAGGCCTATAAATTTCCCTCCCAGCACTGGCTTCACTGCATGCCATAAATTCTGATATATTGTGTTCTTGTTTTCATTCTTATCATTTATTGATTTCTTTTGCAATTTCTTCTCTAATCCACTGATTATTTAAATGTTTGTTGTTTAATCACCATATATTTGTGAATTTTACCTTTTTCTGCCTGTTGTTGATTTCCAGCTTCATTCCATTATGACCAAAGAAAGTGGTTTACATAAGTTTGATCTCATTAAATTTATTGAGATCAGCTTTGTGACCCAACATATGGTCTGTCCTGGAGAAAGATCCATGAGCATTGAAAAGAATATATATCCTGCTATTTTGAGGTGCAATGTTCTGTATACGTCTTTTAGGTTTAGTCCATTTATCATATTATGCAAGTTCTCTGTTTTCTTACTAATATTCTGCCTAGATGTTCTGTCTAATGCTGAAAGTGGTGTTCTGAAGTTTCCATCTACTATTGTAGAGAATCTATTTCTCCCTTCAGGTTTGGCAGTATCTGCCTTGAGTAATTTAGGGCCTCCTGATTAGGTGCACATACATTTACAGTGGTTATTTCTTCCTGGTGAATTGTCCCTTTTATTAATGTATATAATGTGTTTTCTTGTCTCTAATACCAGCTTTTCTTTTAAATTCTATTTCATACACCATAGTTTTAGTTACTCCTATTTTTTACTTTTATTTTTTTGATTACAGCATGTGTGGAATATCTTTTTCCAACCTTTCCCTTTCAATCTATTTGTATTCATGGGTCTGAGGTGAATCTCTTGTAGACAGTATGTAGATGGCAATGTTTACTTATTCATTCCATGAGTTTGTGTCTTTTGACTGGGTAGTTTAATCCATTAATATTTGATGTTATTGCTGTGATGTATGACAGTTCTTACTTTACCCATTTTGACTTTTGTGTTTTATCTGTCATATTTTATTTTCATCACTCTTTTTACTCTTTTAGTTACTTTTACTGATATAATTTTCATTTCAAGACTCTCTTCCAAGGCTCTCTCTTCTGTGTTTTCTTTCCAGACTGTAACACTCCCTCTAGTATTTCCTACAAAACTGGTCTCTTGGTTACAAACTCTTTGGTTTATATTATTCTGGGAATAATCTAAACTCCCCCTAATTTTTGAAAGACAGTCTTTCTGAATTTAAAATTCTTGTCTCACAGTTTTTTTTCGTGTGGTACATTAAATAACCATACCACTACCTTCTTGCCACCATGATTTCTGATGAGAAATCACCACTTAAACTTATTGGGTATTTCTTGTATGTGATGAACCACTTTTGTTTTGCTGCTCTCGTTATTCTCTCTTTGTCATTGGTATTTGACGTTCTGATTAGTAAGTGTCTCAGAGTAGGTTTACTGAGATTTATTTAGATGGGAGAACATTGTGTTTCTTGAATTTGGGAAATTTTCAGTCATTATTTATTCAAATATACCTTCTGCCCCTTTTTCCTTCTCTTCTCCTTCTGGGACACCCATTACAAGTATGTTGTATGTTTCCTGCCCTCATTTAGTTCCTTGAAACCCTGTTCAATTTTTTCCAATCTTTCCTTTATCTTTGCTTTTGTATGTTTCCTTTCAGTGGCCATGTCTTCAAGTTCACTGGCCCTTTCTTCTACCTCCTTAAATCTGCTGTTATATGCCTCCGGTGTATTTAATTTCACTTATTGTGCCTTTTATTCCCATAAAATCTGCTATTTTTCTATGTATGCTGTAGCAGTTTGATATAGTTATGAACTCCAAAAATAGATATTGGATTATGTTTCTAAACTGGTCTGCACTTGAACATGATTAAATTATGATTATGGCTTTGATTGGGCCATGTCAGTAGGGTGTTGAGTCCCCACCTCATGGTGGGTGTGGACTCACAGGTAAAAAGACATGGCAAAGGACAGAGTTGGAGATTTTGCTGTTGGAGTTTTGCTGTTGGAGTTTATGACCTGGAGCCTAGGAAGTGAACACAGAGGAGAAGAACATAGAAGAAAAGAGACACAGCAGAAGACCTGGGGAGAGAGACAGTGTTATTTGCCTGATAGTCTACAGCAGACTTTGTGGAGAGAGGCAAAGCCTAGAAATCCTCATAGTCTACAGTTGACCTTGTGGAGAAAAGAGCTAATCCCAGAGAAAAATGAACTCTGGGAAGAGAGGAACCCAGGAAGCCTGTACCCTGGCAGACATCAGTAGCTGTCTTGTTCCACCAGGTGGCAAAGGCCTTTTTGAGGGAAGTAACTTATGATTTATGGCCTGTTACTATTAGGTCCTATCCCAAATATTCTTTATAAAAGCCAACAGATTTCTGGTACTTTGCATTAGCACCCCTTTGGCTGACTAATACATATATTTTCCAATTATTCTTTGTGCACACCCAGTGTTTTCTTAATATTCTTAATCTCTTTAGCCTTCTTATTGAATTTATTAAGGAGATTTGTTTGAACATCTGTGATTACTTGTCTCAACTCCTTTATATCATCTGGAAGCTTATCTTTTTCCTTTGACTGGACCATATCTTCCTGTTTCTTAGTACTGGTTGCAATTTTTTTGTTGGTGTCTTAGCATGTGGATTACTAGTTCATTTACTCTGGTACAGTTTCTCTTTTTAGTTTAGGGCTCTCTGGTTCTTTCTCCTTTGCTGGTTGTGTAGTAGGATGAAGTTTGTATTATAAACTCTGGCAGTTGGTGCTGCCCACATGCCCCCAAGACCAGTGAAGCTTTTCCCACCTTTCTTCTCTGCCAGGAGTAGGGATGGAGCCATAGCTATATGCAGTAATCCAAGACCATCTGTAATTGACAGAGAGACAAATGAAGCTTCACACCCCTTCCTCCCCTGCCTGGGGATGGGATGGAGGTGCAAGTGTGGGCAGCAAACTAAGTCCAGTGGGTCAAAACTGGCCACACTTATCCAGGTAGACTAATGTAGCACTAGTACCCTTCTTCCCCTTTCAGGTGTTTAAATGGACCTCTGGAATGTCCAACAATCTAATCTGTGTGGGCCCAAAGCACCTGCAGTTGCCCTGAGAGGCTGAGAGAATACTATCCCTTCTATCCTTTAAGGGGTGGATGGAACCACTGGTGCCCAACAGACTACCTGTGTGGGCCAAAAGCACCTGCAGTTGCCCAGAGAGGCTCAGGAAACACAGGTCCTCTCTTATCCTATTAGGGGGTGTTGGTAGAGCCACAGGAGCCCAACAGGCCAGTCTGTGCAAGTCAAAAGTGTCTGCCATTGCCCAGAGAGTCTGAAGAACTTGCAGTTGCCTAGAGAGGCCAGGGAGACACATCTCCCTCTTATTCTACTGGGAGTGAGGTTGGAGCCACAGGCATCCAACAGTCCAGTTTGTGCAGCCAGAAGCACCTGCAGTTACCCAGAATAGCTAAAGAAATACCAGCTCCCTCCTATCCTTTGGGGGGGGGGGTGTCCCAGGCACTCAACAAACCAGTCTGTGCAGGCCAAAAATGTCTGAAGTTGCTCAGAGAGGCTGAGAGACACCACCTCCCTCTTGTCCTATTGGGGTGTCTGAGTATCCAGTCTGTATGGGCTAAAGGCACTCAAATCAGTCTATATAGGCCGTAAACACCTGTAGTTGCCCAGAGAGGCTGAAGAAACACCAGTCCTCTCCTAGCCTATGGAGGTGGGGTAGTGATGGAATTAAAGGCACTCAAATCAGTTTGTACAGGCTGAAAGCACCTGCAGTTGCCCAGGAAGGCTGGTGCAGGTCCCTCCAGCTTCCTCCTTGCCGGAGGTGGGATTGGAGCTTAGGCTAGAGCTGCAATCCTAACTGGGTGAAAAGCTGGTCCCCTACCTTCACTGTGATTTTCAAACAGCCCTGCTTCCCCTTATGCCTGGGTAGAGTTAAAATGGTAGCTACTGGCTTCTTTCTGACTTGAACAGGTTGAAACTTTTGTTGTTCTTAGGAATATACTTTTACCAGCTGAATTTACTAATCCGCAGCTGAAGTCAGTGGCTCACTGTCTTTTTCTCCCCATTTTTGGGAAATGGAGCTTCCAATTCCAGCCAGGAAATAATTCCCAAGGTGGCTTGCACTGCCTGTGGTAATGGGCCCTGGCCTCTGCAGCATGGAGTGTTCTACTCATGTATCCTCAGTATAGATATTGCATTCTTTCAAGGATGTTGCAGGATGCTCTTCTGATCTCTTGGATTCCTAAAACAGGTGCTTTAGATAGCTTTGGGTGATTACTAACTGGCCCGAAGGACAAGCTAACTCTTGGAGCTCCTTACTCTGTTGCCATCTTGCCCCTGCTCAACTTATTTTTGAATGAATAAATTAGTCAGTGATAAAATGAATTTATCAGTTTCTACTTCCACCACTCTGATTTTCAATCCCCCCCACCATCTCTTACCTGGATTATTGCAATCACCTCCTAAATGGACTCTCTGCCAACAACCTTGTCCATTTAACTGAATTCCCTGCTTACAACACTCTCCCCTAGCACTACCAATATACAGCTTATTCTTATCTAAACTGGATTAGAAACTCCATAAATCCAGAAATTGTGAACATTACTCTCTTCACTGATGTATCTCCCACTGCCTGGGACCATATCTGATGCATAAGAGACACTCAGTAAATCTTTGTTAAATAACAAACACAAAGATGTCCTTCTTCCTCTAAGCAACTCCTGAATTTTTCTGGCTCTATTTCTAAAAGACCTGGAACAAATCTTCCATTTTCTGTCTAAAAGAATGAGACAGATGTGCATCTTGTTCAGATGTGTCAGGACATCTGAAGTATGATGTATCAGTCAGAATCCACGATTGAACAAATGAAAAAGCTTAAGAAAAAGAATCAGAAGCTGGCACAACCATTGGAAAGGTTGGGGGAGCAAAGGCCTGGGAAACTGTCACCAATAATATCAGCCCGCGGCTTCAAAGGAGAAAGTTCTTAAATGCTTTCCCAGCAATCGCTGAAAATCCAAAGTCATATCACCTTGAAGCCCCTGTCAATTTCACCAACCCCTGGGAAACTCTTCCTTCTATTTCAGTCTGCAACTTGAGTAGTGCTATTTTGGATCTGATATCTTCCCATGCACACCTACAACTGCATTTGGAGATTAACTGCCTCCCTTTTTCTTTTGCCCCCAAATCTTTTGCGATTGCTTTTGTTGGCTGCTTGTAACCTGTTAACTAAACAAGGAAGGGGATCCTGGGTTTTAGCTTCTCTTCTGCAAAGCAGGTGAGATCTCAGAAGTGGGTGGCAGTGATGCCAAGTTGAAAACAAATAACTGAGCACATATATGTCGGAAGTTGGTAGGAGTCTTTGAAAAATACACAGTTTTTCCTCCTCTGATTTATTTTCCTTCAGAGAATACTTTTGTTATTATTCTTTATTTAGCCTTTTTTTGTTGTTATTGTCTTTTTACCTTATTCTGTGTATAAATCTTGGAAAAATCTAACTTAGATTTATCACTCACAGGCATCTAACTCAATTTTCTGGTCCCTGGTATTGTCTTAGGCATACAGTGCTTCTGGAACACAAGCCATCTTCAGGGGAATGTGTATGATTTATCTTGAGTACTGACCAGGCTATGTATATATCCTGCTCTTAGCTTATTTTTCTCTTAAAATCTCCCATCATGTGAAGAAGTTATTCTAGAAAAACATAATATTAAATATATTAAAGTCATTAGGAAAAAGTGTTAAATATAAACAAAAAAAACAACAACAGAAAAGCTTAGTACTAAATCCTATTTTAAAAGGAAAATTATGTTAAACAAATACCTTTTGAAGTACTTTACTTTCTTCATTCTGTACATATTTACCTCTTTCAGCTTTATTACATGTTTCTCTACTGTCCTCTGTTTCTTATATTATACTATATCTAAACCCTGAAAGGCCTAGAGAGAAATAAGAAGGTTATTAAATAAGTGATAATAGGCAGTTAAGAATTTCTGTAAATGGTTTAGCCATTTCTGGCAATTCTTATCTATATTTTATAGTTGCCAAGAACTATTGTCATGAGGTCAAAATCACCCTGACCCTCAAATGTCTACAGGACTCCAAATAGCATTTATCACCATGTATTCTTTTCTTGCAGTGTCTTTAATATGTCCTCATTAAAACTAAAATTATTTGTGATTAGAAACTTCTCCAAAGGAATTAAGAAAGCAATAGACCTTTCTGAATTGAGACAGAATGCTCATTTGGCCTGTGCCCTTGCCCCAGTTTAAGGCAATGCATCTCTGCATATGCCGTTGTCAATGACCACTGAATACAATTTTGCTGCTCAGATGACAATTGTGAGGGTTAATTTCACATATCATCATAGCTAGGATAGTTAGGATATGGTGTCCAGTTATTTGTTCAAACATGGGCCTAATGTTCACTGTGAGCATATTTCTTAGATGAAATTTGCACCTATAATTAATCACTTGATTTCATCTACAATCTGTTGAATGCTTCTGTAATCAACAAAGATGCTTGTCCCAGCAATCCAACCAGTTTGAGGTCTTACAAGTCAGAACTAAGGGTTTTAGAAATCAGAAAAAAGAGTTTCTGCCTCAATATCAACATTGACTTTGCCAGAATTTACAGTGCTCCAGCTTCCTCTGAGGAAATTTGGAAAGGACTTAGACCTTACCTTTATCTGAGGTTAGAGTTTGTGAAGAATATAATAGGCTGCTTAGCAAATACCCTTAGGAGAGTGCAAGCAAGAAATGAGCAAGGTGTGCCGCCTATGGAAAAAAAAATGCAATTTTCTTTCTTCTAAACTTTACACACATTAATATACAAAAACTCAAAATTCCATTTATATATTCCTTATTATTTTTACAATAAATGGAAAACCCCATGAATCAATATAATTCTGCTAAATACCTCCTCATCATGAATGAGAATTAAGCCAGTTGCCACTTTGCATCTCTTCAGGGTGAAGTAACCACATAGCATATGCATCTTGTTCTAATGAGGTTTTCATCTTTTTTATAGACTGCTTGAGATATTTATTGACAACCTCTCAATTTTACTTTTAATACTGTCTCCTTTTTCCTATTTCCATAGAAAATTGAAGTTTATTTACACTTGTGACATATGATCCCTTTTCTCTGTGTGTTCAAATATTATTGTATACAATTATGTGTTCACAAATCAAGACACACATATAAACATACAAAAAAACACCACATGCACCTGGTGGTGAAATAATAGCAGCCAAACATCTTCATTATAACAAGGTCCTGGCATGACATTTGTTTAAAACTTCATTTAATTCATTTTGTAAAAATTCATGATTTCCTTCAGTGATTTATAGTGCATGTTCAGTCTCAGATGGAATAATGATTGATGTTAAGCGTCGGAAATAGTTGAGCATAGACCTTGCTGTACAACACTAGCTGTGACTATGATGTGAAACTCTAGTGCTCTAACAGGGAGGAAAACACATCTCCTTGATAAATCTTTAAACGCAGAGCACCCAGCTCTAGTAAGCAGGGAGAAATCTTGGCTGGCAAGCTGGTTCTGAGAAACTTTCAGGCATGAAAGGAAAAAGTGTTCTGTAACCTTAATCCTCTCATTGTTTTATTTGCTTGATGTTCACACCCTTCACGGAAAATAACGAAGGGTGCAAATATTACACAAACTGCATAAATTGAACTACTGCCAGAGGTGCTTGCCTTCTTGACAGTGCTGAAATGATATTACATAAAGGTGTCACACTCTGGAACTCACTCCAGTGACCTTTCCAGGTGTGGAAATTCCAGACCTGACTATTGAAATTTTATCTGATGACTGAACAGATATTACTCAAACAGGGACTGAATGAAAGGAAAGTCAATGTAGATGTTATACAAAAAGATTCTAGTCTCCATAGCATATAATTTGCAGAAACAGCAATTAAGCTTCCAGAATAAGATCATAAAAGGGAACAAATAACTAGGAGAAGCAGGCAAGATATGTTTTTAGAATCAGGCTTGCCACTTTGTTGGCACATGAAATCACCACGGCATCAAAATGGATATGAAACAGTAAATATTCTCCAAATGCCAGATAGTAATGACATTATCTTAACATCACTAAAACACATTACAATTTAGGTATAAACTAATCTCCTTTCCTTCCTTCCTCCCTCCCTTCCTTCCTTCTTCTTTCCTTCCTCCTTTCCCTCCCTCCCTCTGTTTTTTCTTTCTTTCTGTAGGAAAATTATATATTTTCCTATGTGTGGCTTTCACTCTGGTGAGGCTGATATCTTCCTTTTCTATCTGGTAAAAGGTACTGAGGGCCCATTGTTCTCAGGTCTCACTTTGATTTCCGACTTTCCTAAGCTGCTAGAGACTGAAGGTGTGTTCTCAGCACCTTACCAGTAAGAGAGAAAGGGGAGGTAGCAAAGATGACACTGTATCAATGATTTAAAAATCATCACAGTAGTATTTACTCCATTTAACAGGGGGAAACAAACAACAAACAAAACCATAATAAAACAAAATTGTGAGGCTCATTTCACCTCCTCAGACTAGATTTGTAGAACTAGGAATGACCAACTATACTGAAATATCAGATTGTTTTGATTCTTATGTGCTAAGAAGAATAACTGAAGATAAAGGTAATTATAGCCTAGATTATATTTAAGCTCACTTTGTGGAAAAGGTGATGAGAGCAAAGCTTACTGCAAATGATAGCATTCAACACAGTTAGAGGATAGTGTTGGGATAGAATCATTTGCCATAAAGACATGTTCAAGTCCTAATCCCCAGTCCTGCGGGTGTGAGCAAATTTGTAAATAGGACTTTTGACAATGTTATTATGAATTAAAGTGAGGATTCATTCATGAATAAGAATCTTGGAGACCTATTTAGATGAGACCAAATTGAATCAGGATTGATGTTAATCCATATAACTGGAACTTGTATAAGCAGTGGAACATCAGACATAGTCAGTAGAAGCCAGATGTCAATAGAGACTAGAATTCAGGAAGCCAGAAAAAGCCAGTGAATGAGGCATATTGCAATGTGATAGTGGAACATTAATGTATTAGTCAGGGCTCCCTAGGGAAACACAGTTGACAGGAGATGTCTTTAAATAGTGTGAGATTTTATAAAATTCTCTCTCATGACCTTGGGGATATACAAGTACAAATTCCAGAAGAAGGGTGCAAACCAGGAGCTCTGATGAAGGTCCTAGATGTGTTCCCAGGAGACATTGACAAACTAAAGTCGAGCTGGAAAATTATCTTTGAAGGCTTGAATCATTTTCCTTTTTCAGACATTTACCTGATTAGATAAAATATCACTACTCTTGCTGACAGCAATCTCCTTGGTTGATAGTAGATGTAAACAGCTATCTGCTTCAAGATGATGGAGAACATGGTAAGTCCAGTGAATTCTGTGGGCATGTGCCCATTTCCATACATCATTTGCTGTGAAATGAGTCCCTTCATCAGAAGCAATGCTGTGTGGAATGCCATGGCAGTAGGTAAGACAATCGATAAGTCCAAGACTGTAGTTTTGGAAGAAGCATTGAGTGCAGGGAACACAAACCCATATCCAGAGTATGGTGTCTATTCTAGTTAAAACAAATCACTGCCCCTTCTATGATGGAAGTGGTCCAATGTAATCAATCTTTAACCAGGTAGCAGGTTGATCAATTCGGGGAAAGGTACCATTTTGAAGGTTGAGGGTGAGTCGCTGCTGATGGCAGATGGGGAACTCAGCAGTGGCTGTAGCTAAGTCAGCCTTGGTAATGGAAAGTGCATGTTGCTGAGCCCATGCCTAACCTCCATCCAGATCTCCAGAGTCACTTTATTCATGAGCCCATTGGGCAATGACAGGAATGGCTGGGAAAAGAGGCAGGTCATTGTATCCACCTGATTATTAAAATCTTCCTCTGCTGAAGTCACTCTCTGGTGAGCATTCATGTGGAACACAAATATTTTCTTATTTTTTGTGCAATCAGAAAGGTCTATCCACAAACCTCTTCCCCAGACCTCTTTGTCACCTATTTTCTAATCAGGTTTCTTCTATGTCCCTGACCATCCAGCCAAACCATTGGCAACAACCCATGGATCAGCATACCTATGCACCTCCAGCCATTTTTTCTTCCAAGCAAAATGAACAATCAGGTGCACTGCTCGAAGCTCTGCCCACTGGGAGGATTTGACCTCCCCACTCTCCTTCTTGGACATCCCAGAAAGGGGCTGCAGTGCTGCAGCTGTCCAGTTTTGGTTGGCACCTGCATATAATGCAGAACCATGTATAAACCAGTCCCAAGTGATCTCTTCCACAGACAACTGATTTTTTGGCCCTAAAAGGCCAAAGCTTTGGGCTGGGAAAGAAAAGGTAACATGGTAGGGTGGTAGCCATAGGCATTTGGTTTTTACTTCCTCATGTAACTTACTTATGTCTTCAGGACCTACTTGAGCCCTATTTCATATATACCACTTCTACTTTATTATGGAGCTCTGTTGTATAAGTCCAACTTTATGGTTTGGTGGGTCAGACAATACCCAGCTCATGGTAGGCAACTTAGGTCTCATGGTAAATTTATGGCCCATTGTTAAGCTTCCAGTCTCTTCTAAGGTCCAGTAGCAGGCCAAAAACTCTTTCTCAAAGGAGAGTAGTTATCTGCAGTGGATGGCAGGGCTTCCTCCAAAATTCTAAGGGTCTGCATTGTGATTCTTCTATTGGGGCCTGCCAAAAGCTCCAGAAGTCATCCCTATTTGCCATTGACACTTCTAGCACCATTGGAACTGCTCAAGCATATGGCCAGAATGGTAGTGCAGTTTGCACAGCAGCCTTGACCTGTTGCAGAACCTCCTCTTGTTCCAGTCCCCAATCAAAACTAACAGTTTTTCTGGTCACTCGGTAAATAGTCCAGAATAGCAGACCCAAATGAAGAATTTGCTGTCTCCAAAATCAGAAGAGACCAACTAAGCATTGTGCATCTTTTTTGGTCATAGGAGGGGCCACATGCAACAGTTGATCCTTCACTTTAGAAGGGATACCTCGACATACCCCACACTACTGGACACCTAGAAATTTCACCAAAGTGGAAGGCCCCTGTATTTTTGTTGAATTTATCTCTCATCCTCTCTCATGCAAATGCCTTATGAGTAAGTCTAGACTCCTTGCTGCTTCTTGCTCACTAGGTCCTATCAACACGATATCATCAATATAATGAACCAATGTGATGTCTTGTGTCATGTACCAGTTTGGTAAGTGTTTTGCTCATTCCTTTCTTTTGTAACTATATCCAGAGTATTTAGGAAGAATCAGTCAATAGCATTGTATCCTTTGATTCCACAAACTCTGTTAAGGTGTTGAAAATACTCTCACCCAGATCCTTGCCTATTATAAGCAGGGAAGTAGGGGAATTCAGTAGTAATATTTTGTATATCTCTACTGCCAACTCCTGCCATGGACTGTCAGTGGCCTCTTGATTATTGGAAAGGGAGTCATTAGTACCCCTGAGGCTAATTAGAGTAGAAAACCAATTGCAAAACCCCAGAACCACTTCAGAAATCCAATGTTTCAGATTCTGTTTCTCAGAATACTACTCCAGGTACCAAGCTATATTAGTCAGGGTTCTCTGGGGAAACAGAATCAACAGGAGATAGCTGCAAATAGTATGAGATTTATTTATAAAATTCTCTTATGTGACCATGGGGATGCACAAGTCCAAGTTCCACAGACCAACTGCAAACCAGGGTCTTCAATAAAGGTCCTTGATGAGTTCTCAAGAGTTGGCTGTCCAAAGTCAAACTGGTAATTCTCTGAATGCTTAAATCACATCCCCTTTTAAGGCATTGAACTGATTAGATATTTGGTTGACCTGAGAAAGAACTTGAAGGAAATTTAACACTGAAAAGAGAACCTCTTGTACTTCTTAGGTTTTCAAACACATTCTATTGCATATGAAAGCATCCCACTGATTAGAAACTCCACGGATCAGATTTCTAGGCACTTCAGACTCAAGAAAAGGAAATCTCTAATCATGGCTATAGACATCTTCAGGTATCTGGGAGAGAAAACTTCACAAAACCAAAAAATACCACATTTCTACAATATCACCATAGCTATTGTATGTTAGTCCATTAATGCATATAGAAGATAATTATTACATACTTGGAAGAAATAAAACAGATACAAGCACTCACCAAATTTTGGGGATTAAAGGAAACCCGCAGATTATCTTTCCGTTTCTTTTTTTCCTGAAAGAAAAATCTTTTATTTTAGCTTACACATCAGATTTATGATTTGGTTGAACATAAAATTAGGTCCCAAATAATTATTATTATCTTTTTGGAAATACAAAAGTAAAGTTTAATTGTCTCCTAATTTCCAGTCATGGTAATATCAGTCTAAGGGCTATCTGATTCTTGTTCCTTTGTAGGAAAACTGCATTTTCTCTTTGGATGATCTTTGCAATCTTCCCTTTATGTTTAGAATTCTGATATTTCACCAATGTATATTGATGTATAGGTTATTTTCCTCTGAACTACATTGATAATCCATTTGTCTTTTCGTTGAGAAGTCTTGTGACTATTATAAGAGTATGAATTTTGTCTTCTATCATTTTCTTTAAATTTTAACAAATAGATTGATACATCCTAATAAACCATAAATCCATCCAAAGTGTACAATCAATGCTATATGGTACAATTACATAATAGTGCATTCATTGCTCCAGTCATTCTTCGAGCATCTTCATTATTCCAGCAAGCATAACAATAATAATAAAAGAAAAAAAACCAATCATACAAACAAACAATAGTGCAGTAATACAGTATTTGTCATCACTTCTCATCTCTCCATGCTTCCCTGCCATATATAGCTGCTATTCTGCTTCCTACTCTCTAGTTTATTTGAATTTATATTTCATAAAAATGAAAAAAGTCTTATATAAGCAATATCACCCATATTCATATTTTACATAAGGTTTCACTATGTTATTCAGCCCCAAGTTACATTTTTTAGCTTTCCTTCTAGTAATATAAATGTCCATAAACTCTCCCTTTGAACCACTGTCACAATCATATAATAGCTCTACCTGTCACAAAGAATGTGATGTGCTCTCGCCATTTCCATTCATTTCCAAAGATGAACAAACGATCTTTTAACCAATTCTGCACAGATTAGCCATCAAATTTCCATTATCTACCTTCATTCTATTTTCTGGTGACCTATATTCTAATTATTAATTCCATGAATACATAATATACTTAGTTGATAATAGCACAATAATACAGTATTTGTCCTTTTGTGTCTGGCTTACATCTTCAATATAATGTCCTCCAGGTTCATCCAAGTTGTCATATGCATCACAACTTCATTTCTTCTTTCCATGGCAAAATATTCCATCATGTGTATACATCACAGTTTATCTAGCCATTCATCAGTTGATGGACACCTGGGTTGTTTCCAATATCTGGCTATTGTGAATAATGCCACTATGAATATCGATGTGCAGATGTTTATTCATGTCACTGCACTCAGTTCTTCTGGGTATATACCTAACCATGGTATTGCAAGATCCCATGGCAAGTCTGTATTCAATTTCCTTAGGAAATGCCAAACAGTTCTCCACGGTGGCTGCACCATTCTAAGTTCCCACCAACACTGAACAAGACTCTCCACATCCACTCCAACACAGTTTTCTGACTTTTCAATATTGGCCAGTCTAATAGGTGTGAAATGATATCTCTTTGTAGCTTTGATATGCATTTCCCTAATCACTAGTAATGCTGAACCTTTTTTCATGTTTCTTCATTTGTATTTCTTCCTTGGATAACCATTTTTTCAGATCTTTTGCTCATTTTTTAATTGAGTAGTTTGTCTTTTTATTGTTGAATTGTATGATGTCTTTATATATCATGGATATTAGATCCTTATCAGATATGTGATAGCCAAATATTTTCTCCCATTGAGTTTGCTCTCTTTTCACCCTTTTGACAAACTCCTTTGAGATATATATTTTTAAAAAATGTTTATTTTGATTAGGCCCCATTTATTTATTTTTATCTTCTGTTGCTTTTGCTTTGGGTATAAGATTTAAGAGGGAAACGGACTTTGGCCCAGTGTTTAGGGCGTCCGTCTACCATATGGGAGGTCCACGGTTCAAACCCCGGACCTCCTTGACCCGTGTGGAGCTGGCCATGCACAGTGCTGATGCGCGCAAGGAGTGCCGTGCCACGCAAGGGTGTCCCCTGCGTGGGGGACCCCCACGCGCAAGGAGTGCGCCCGTGAGGAGAGCCGCCCAGCGTGAAAAGAAAGAGCAGCCCACACTTCCCGTGCCGCTGACGACAACAGAAGCAGACAAAGAAACAAGACGCAGCAAATAGACACCAAGAACAGACAACCAGGGGAGGGGGGGAAATTAAATAAATAAATAAATCTTTAAAAAAAAAAAAGATTTAAGAAACTACTGCCTACCACAAAACTTTGACAATGCTTTCTTACCTTTTCTTCCAGGAATTTTATAGTATTACTTTTATATTTAGGTCCTTGATTCATTTTGAGTTAATTCTTGTATAAGGTATGAGATGTGGGTACCCTTTCTTTCTTTGGATATGGCTATCCAGTTCTCCCAGCACCATTTGTTGACTAGAATTTTCTTGCCCAGCTGAGTGGGCTTAAAATATTTGTCAAAAATCACTTTACTGTAGATATGAAGGTCTATTTCTGAGTTCTCAGTTTGGTTCCATTGGTCAGTCTGTCTGTCTGTCTGTCAGTACAATGATGTTTTTACTACTACAGCTAAGTAATATGCTTTAAAGTCACGAGTTGAGAGTCTTCCAACTTGATTCTTTTTTAGGACATTTTTGGCTATTCAGGGCTTTTCCAGATCAATTTGATAATAGGATTTATCATTTCAGCAAAAAAGGCTGTTGGGATTGTGTTGAATCTGTAAATCACTTTGGGTAGAATTGACATCTTAATGATATTTAATCTCCCAATCAATGAACATGGAATGTCCTTCCATTTATTTAAGTGGTCTTCAGTTTCTTTTAGCAATTTTTTGCAGGTTTCTGAATACAGGTACTTTCTGTCCTTGGTTAAGTTTATTCCTAAATATTTTATTGTTTTAGTAGCTATTATAAATGTAATTTTAGAAGTGCTATTGGTTTTTGCTTATGAAGATTGTATTCCACCACTTTGCTATACTCGTCTATTAGTTCTGGTAGCTTTGTTGTGGATTTTTCAGAATTTTCTAGATATAGGAACATATCATCAGTGAATAATGCAAGTTTTACTTCTTCCTTTCTTATTTTAGTAGCTTTTATTTCTTTATCCTAGTTGCTCTAGCTAGAACTTCTAGCACAATATTGAATAATAACGGTGACAGTAGGCATCCTCGCCTTGTGCCTTGTGATCTCAGGGGGGAAACCATTGTGTATAATGCTAGCTGTAGGTTTTACATATATACACTTTACCATATTGAGAAACCTTCATACTACTCCTATTTTTTTGGAGTATTTTTATTAAGAAAAGGTGCTGTATTTTATCAAATGTCTTTTCTGCATCAGTGAAGAGGATCATGTGATTTTTCTTCAAATTATCAATAAGGTTTTTTTCCCTAATTGATTTTCTTGAGTTGAACCACCCTTGCACACCTGAGTTAAAACTTCCTTTTACTGTGCTTTTGGATTCAGTTTGCAAGTGTTTGTTGAGGATTTTTGCAACTATATTTATTGGGAATATTGGTCTGTAATTTTCTTAGTCTCTATCCAATTTAGGTGTTAGGGTGATGGTGGCTTTGTAGAATGAGTTTGGTAGTGTACTTTCCTGTTCGATTTATTGGAAGAGCTTGAGCAAGATTGGTATTAGATCATCTTTGAATGATTGGTAGAATTCACCTGTGAAGCCATCTGGTCCAGACTTTCCATATTTGGGAAGTTTTTGATGACGGTTTAAATCTCTTCACTTGTGATTTCTTCTAAAGTCAGTGTAGGTGGTTCGTGTGTTTCTAGGAATTTGTTCATCTCATCTACATTGTCTAGTTTTTTGGCATAAAGTTGTTCATAGTATCCTCTTATGCTCTCTCTTATTTCTGTGGGGGCAGTGGTAATGTCCCCACTCTCATTTCTGATTTTACTTATTTACTTCTCTCTTTTTATCTTTGTCAGTCTAGCTAAGGGTTTGTGAATTTCGTTGATCTTCTCAACAGGTTTGTTGATTCTATTTTTGTTGTTGCTCTGGATTTCATTTATTTCTGTTCTGATCTTTACTATTTCTTTCCTTTGGCTTGGTTTAGAATTAGTTTATTATTTTTTTCTAGGTCTTCCAGGTATGCAATTAGGTAATCAATTTTAGCTCTTCTTTTTTAATATAAGTAGTGAGGGCTATAAATTTCCCTCTCACCACTCACTTTGCTGTATCCCATAGGTTTCGATATGTTCATTTTCATTTATCTCAATGAATTTTGCTGAATTCTCTTGCAATTTCTTCTTTGACCCATGGATTATTTAAGAGTGTGTTGTTTAATGTCCTTATACATATGAATTTTCCTTTTTTCCCACTGATTATTAATTTCCAGCTTCAATCCATTACGATAACAAAGTATTTTGTATAATTTCAATCCTTCTAAATTTATTGAGACTTGTCTTGTGACTAAACATATGGTCTATCTTGGAGAAGGATCCGTGAGTGCTTGAAAAGAATGATATATCCTGAGGTTTGGGGGTACAATGCTTTATAGATGTCTATTAGGTTTAGTTCATTTATGATATTTTTCAAGCTTTCTGTTTCCTTACTTTTTTCTCTGTCCAGATATTCTATCCAATAATAAAGTGGTGTATTGAAGTCTCCAAATGCTATTGTAGAGACATCTATTTCTCCCTTCAGCTTTCCCAGTGTGTGCCTCATGTATTTTGGGGCAATCAGGTTAGGTGCATAAATATTTAGTATAGTTATTTCTTTTTGGAGAATTGCCCCTTTTATTAATATATAATGACCTTCTTCATCCTTTATAACAGATTTGCATTTTAAATCTCTTTTGTCCAATATTAATATCACTACTCCAGGTCTTTTTTTGGTTATTGTTTGCATGGAATACCTTTTCCAACCTTTCACTTTTAACCTAGTTGTGTCCTTATGTCTGAGGTGGGTCTCTTGTAAACAACATATAGACAGCTCATATTTTTATCAGTCTGTGTATTTTGATTGGGGAGTTTAATTCATCAACATTCAATGTTCTTACTGTAAAGGCATTGCTTGCTTCATTCATTTTGTCTTTCATTTCTTTGTTGTCATGTCATTCTATTTTCTGTCTTGTTATTCTTTAGTTTATCCTTCCTAATTATCTTCATTTTTACATTCTTCTCTAAATCTCTCACCATTGCTTTTTTTCCTTTCAGACTACATCACTCCCTTTAATATCTCTTGTAATTTTTGTCTTTTGATAATATATTCTATCTATTTTTGTTTGTCTGTGAAGACTTTGAATCCACCCTCATTTCTGAAGGACAGCTTTGCCAAATAGAATTCTAGGCTGGCAGTTTTTCTCTTTCAGTACCTTAAATATGTCATACCACTTTATTCTCTCTTCCATGGTTTCCATTGAGAGGTTGGTACCTAATCTTATTGAGGTTCCCTTGTATGTGATACTTTACTTCCCTCTTGCTGCTTTCAGAATTCTTTTTTTATCTCTGGTATTTGTCATTCTGAATAGTAGGTGTCTTGGAGTAGGTTTATTCAAATTTATTCTGATTGAGGTATGTTGTCCTTGGATATTGATATTTATGTCTTCCATAAGGGTTGGGAAATTTTCAGTCATTATTTCCTCAAATATTGTTTCTGCCCTTTTCCATTCTCTTCTCCTTCTATGACACCAACTATGCATATTTGTGCATTTCACATTTTCATTCAATTCCCTGGGACCCTGTTTCATTTTTTCCCATTCTTTTCTCCTTCTGTTCTCTTGTCTTTTCCAGTTCAGATACGTTGTGCTTGAAATCTCTAATTCTGTCTTCGAGCATTTCAAATCTGTATGTGCCTCTAATATATTTTTAATCTCATTCATCATACCTCTCTTTCCCATAATGTCTGTTATTTCTCAGTGCAGGCTTTCAAATTGTTCTTTATTATCACACGGAGTCTTCTTGATATTATTTATCTCTTTAGTCATATTTTTTCAATTCTTCAAATTGATTCAAGAGAGTGCTGTGATTATTATTGATTAATTGTCTTAAATCCTGTGTCTCTTCAGGGTATTTTGTTTTTTCCTTTGGTGGAGCCTTCTCTTCCTATTTACAAGTATGGCTTGTAGTTTTTTGCTGATATATAGGTATCTGGATATGTTAGTTAATTTACCTAATGGCCAATTTTTCTCTCTTGCCTAATGGCTTTTTTTGTTTGTTTTTTCCTCACAGCTTAGCTTTGATATTTGGTTCAAACTATTCTAAATCTTTAAAATTGCCCCGCTTAAGTTACCAAAATTATCCAGGGACTCATTAATGGGGTACAGATTTTTCTCCCAGGGGTTAGAGCACAGAGAGATCCAAAATCAGTTTTTGTCCATGCAATTTCCAGACCTGCCAGCAGATAACCCTCATTGGTACACCTTTCCACAGATATATATATCTCCCCCTTTTCCTGTGTTTTGGTCTGACCAGAACCAAGATTCAAAGTGGCCTGTGCTGGCCAAATTCATTGAAGAAAAGCCTCCTGACTTACCCTTACTTTCCCTTGTAACAGCTGGTAGGAAGGAAGACATCTGTTCCAATCTCAGTCAGCTGCAGTGAGCCAGAGGTATTATCCCAGCTTAATATCTTGGGGATAGGATAGCAGAGCTCCTCCTGGCCACCATGGGGGTTTGGTAACTCAAGTTTGTTGTATTGGGTGCTTTGTCTCTCTGTTCCTCACTCTCCAGGTAGTTGTGAAGCACTGTCCTGATTTGCTGACCCCCAAAGCAGATCCCTAGGGCAGATTTTGGCTCTTTCTCTGATGTTTTTGTGAGAGAGTTGAACGCTCTCTGCCTAATCTGATATCATCTTCCCACAGTTCCTATCTCTCCTTTTAATTAATTATAAAGCATTAGCTTTCCCCTTTCTTTTTAAAAGGAATCACTGAGTGTTTCCCACAATGTATTCTACTAAATGCTCCTTTCTTTCTGAAATGTATAGATATGTATCCTTTGGTGGAATTCTTAGTCTCCATTTCAGCACATTTCATCCATGCAAAATTTACAGGGATCATTTCTATTTGAGTATGGTAATATGGAAGACATATATATGTAAAAACAGACCAACTCACATATACACATACAATTAGAATCCTTAAAAAGTGCACTTTAAAATTTCTCAAAAAATATATTATATAGAACTGTTCCTCAATTTGCTTAGTATGTCCCTAGTAAGTATGGCAAAGGAACTAAATTAATATTTTATAATTGTGGAAAAAAACTTTTGGAGGAGTAAAGTATCCACTTCATGGTATACCCTTTCTTGTGCAGTTAATGAATATCTATATGCTTAATTTTATATTTCAGGGGAAAAAATCAGAATATCTGGCCTTCGCTTGCCTTATAATATTTTTATTCCATTAATCTACATCTCACTTTTACTAGGGAAAATAAAAACTAGTGGTGGACTATTGGATTGGCCAGGTGGTCTGATTTTGAGTAGCAAATTGTGAATAATCTATGGCATATGTATAAAAAACAAAAGATGAATAGTCATTGTGTGAATTGAATAAGTTCTTGAATCAGTCTATGATAACATGGTTATTCATAATGTAGATTATAATTTCAAAAGTTGCCCTATTTCATCACTTTTTTGACATCACCAGTCTGAAGCTACTGACAAAACGAATAACTAGAAACAATAATATGACACTTGTAGAATAAAATAACTTAAGGAGGGTGAGCAAAGGCGCTATGTCAGCCAATTCTCTCTCAGCTTCAGTGCCATATTATCAAGAGAGTAAGTAGAGCCATTAGTTCTCAGGATGACTTGCTCTCCTGTTAACATTAATAAGTCTTTTCATATATATGATATCAAACAGTTGGAAGTGTTGCCCTGATCTCCTCTTGTCCTCTCTACTTTAACTCTGTTCTTGTTGCCTCCACTTCCTATGCAGCTCTCAGACCACAAAAGCATGATTTAAAACACACCAGAGAAAGTCCTTCCAATTTCTAGCTCAACAATCCAGGTCCCTCTTGCATAAGGAGTGCTAGATCAGAAGGGCCAATGCCCACAAAGGGCCCAGCACTTGATGAACATTCCTAATGCCAAGTTTACCTGGCAGACATGGTTAGCCAGTGTTGTCTGAGATAAAGAGGTGGAGGGAATATTAATCATGGGCTTGCAGGAACATGAACTGGGAAATCAGGAAAGCATTGCCATATCTGTAGAAAGAATAAGAAGGTTAGAAGAATTTATATTGCAGCGTGACTGGTAGCTTCATCCCTTGGCACCAAGCAGGAGTGCCTTTCCCGATTTTGCCTTCCATGCTGCAGTTGGTGTGATCCTCTCAAACTGCAAAACAAGAAAAACAATCAAACTCATTCTCCTTATTCTTAAATTATAGATAAAATTCCAAAAAGTATCTATTGGACCTTGCATATCAATTTTTTCCTGCCATTTCATTCTTTGTCTCTGTTGCAGACCATACAGTCTCTAGTTCAGGACAATGAATATTCCCTTGGTCTTGCCCTGGACTTAAAGGGAAAGGTAGTCAATTGCCTTCTTGCTTGCTTGTCTTCTCTCTCAGATGATACTGAATGCCTTCAAAATATAAAATGATAGTCCTCAGACAACTTCTTTCAAGCTTCGGTTACATTGCAAAAGTCAGTGAGATTCATTGTGACTGCCTCAGGGGAAAGACTACATTGAAAATCAAGCCTTGATCTCATTCCAAAGGCAGTAGAGTCTCAAAAGTAAACTAAATATACAGCCACAACAGGTCTTATGTCAAATATATGACCTTTATAATAAAAGAGTAGTTTCCTGATGCCTGGTTTGGGGTTACTTGAGGAAATAAGCTGGAAAATCTTGAGTCTTCTAAATCTTCTGAAAATCTTCTAATTTCCCTAAAATGTTCTGACCAGAAGAAGCAGCTCCTTTCCCATTTTCTAAATTGAAATAGCTTCTCCTTGCTCAGAGATAGTGCAGTGACCTAATCTGAAGCAGATATTTCATAAACAGATGCTTATCTTTTAAAAATTCTTTCCGAGTTAGCCCTCATTATCTTCAGGACAATAAGCAGTGTCAGTCTCCACAAAGTCTGAGCTATGAATTACAGACAATGCTCTGGGAAGAAATAGTCTACTCACCAAAGGATTCACATGATCTGGATAATATGAACTTGCAGCAACTAGGGGACATTGTGAGAGTTGATTGAGGGTATTAGCCCTGAAGATAAAATATATGCAGCTGAATATGGAAGAAACCAATAGCCTGTATGCCCTGGCATGTAAATCAGGGTTCAGTGTTTTGACATGGACACCTAAAAGTTCACTTAAAATCTCCTTAAAGCTTGGACATGATGGTAAAACAGAATGGATATGCTGATAGTTCCTTGGCTTAATATTTTAAATGAAGTATAAATACTCAGAGATGTGGGAATGTAGACTATCTCTACTCTGCAGGACACAAAAACTTACTGGCTATCTGTATTTTCTGGGAGAGTCTAGAGGATACTCACAACGCTAAGACTATAAGGAATTCAGTAGCACTGAACCCTGTAGTACAGAGTGCACAATGGGGGACTTTGCAATGGTACTAGATTCCAATTAAAGAGAATGATAGGATTTCAGAATGGCAGAGGCACTAAACCGGGAGAAGCAGCAAATGTAATGGGCAGTGAAAGCAGAGTGGCAGTAAGGATGACTTGACCTTCACAAACCTGGGTAAATGGTCGAATGCTTAAACTGCTCATAGAGACAAGAAAGCTAAAATGTCTTCTATTATCCACTGTGTTATTCCAAATTTAGATCTAGTGAGTAGATAGATGGCATAGGCAACTACAATAGATAGATTGCAGTCCAAACTTCATTTATCAGAAATATCAGATGCTGAGACCATTGATTGAAATGGATGCTGAATTCTTTTGCAGAAAGTTCTTAGAATGCCATGATGAAAGCCCAAAATAGAATGTTCTGTTTGCCAGGATGACTGCCTGACTTAGGGAAAAAGGTATACTAAGACTGATATATCATCATGGCCCTTTGGTGAGTGAAGGGGCTTATGGAGGGCAGGTGAGAAATTGAGTTTTGGCTCATAGTCATCTTAGGAATCCCTGGCACCTCTGGGGTTATTTATCTGAGTCTAAATGAATAATCAGGAGATTTAAACTTAGCAGGAAATAGAATCCTCACAAAGATTCCATGACAGGTGGAGTAAGAGTCATTATGGTAGAAATAGTCAAGAGAAAATTCTTTAAGGTCCCAACCCTTACCCCTATTAAATCGGAAACAATATTGCATTTCTGGAGTAATTGCTGATTAGTACCAAGAAATGTCCTGAAGTATGCAGTTTATCCTCTGCAAAACTCAAAAGAATAGGGTGACAGTGAATTGCGGTAAAGATAACTAAGTGTTACATCCAATTTTACTTGCTGAGATGTGTATCTTTCCTGGGGTAACTCAATGTGGCCTTTGGAACTTGGATGCAGCTGTTGATAAGATAAATGCTTTTTGCTCATCCCCGTCAAAGGGAGATTTCTTTTTTAGATACCAAGGATGGAGGTGCATATTCATAGATTTGCCCATCTCCATCTCTATCATACAATATCTGCAATGACCTTGATCATCTTGACATTCCATAGAGCATCTTATAGTTCCATGAAATTGATAATATGCTAATTTGACTTCTTCAACAGGAAGTGGTTAAGAACTCTAAAAGCCCCTGATAGATGCATTTGTGGCAGAAGATGAAAATAAGTTCTTCAAATTTAGATGTAGTTTGGTGTTTGGAGACATGTTTATATATCCCCACTAAGCCAAAGAGCAGGTTGTTACACTCTTCATTTTCTACTTCTAACTAGAGGCAAATTGAAAGTTAGAGAAAAGTGTCAATTTCAAGATACCACTTTATGGAAGTAAGTGTGAGTGTGTGTGTGTGTGTGGGGGTGTTCTTTATGATGCCTTATATACACTGGGCCAGTGGCTCATATGTGATGTTATGTACCATATGCAAAATTCAAGGTGTGGAAGGATAAGTGCCTCCATTCAGTAACATATCTA
Organism: Dasypus novemcinctus; assembly: GCF_030445035.2. Lineage (NCBI taxonomy): Eukaryota > Metazoa > Chordata > Mammalia > Cingulata > Dasypodidae > Dasypus > Dasypus novemcinctus. The sequence goes on along the minus strand of NC_080688.1, from coordinate 81,996,148 downwards.
GTGACTCAGTTTGAATTTGTGTTTGCTATCCAAAGACAGGCTATCCTGGTTGAGAGGCTTGGTTTATACATGAGGATGGGCGATGTTAATTTTTGGTGTTTTATTGTCCTAGTCTGGAAAATATGCAAATCAAGATATCATCAAGGCAATGCCTTCTGCTTGAAGACTGGCTGCCCTTGATTCTTGACTCCTCTTACACATGCTAAGGCATATAGTGGCATCTGCTTGTGTCTCCCTTCTCTTCCAGGTTTTATTGTTTTCAGCTTCTTGCTTTCATGACATGTGCACACACATCCTCTCTCTCTGCGTTCAATCTGTTTATAAAGGACTCCAGTAAGAGGATTAAGACCCATCATTAGTGGGATGGGTAATACCTTAACTGAAGTAGCCTCATCTCAAGATCCTACTGACAATGGGTTTACACTGACAGGAATGGATTTATTTAAGAACATGTTTTCCAATGGTACATACAGCTTCAGACCAGCACAGTTGATGACATAGTTAGTATTCCAGTCAACCAGACATTATCATTTGGAGACTATGGATGATGAAGCAATGAAAAAAGTTACTCTATTTGTAATTTGTCCTTTCCCATCAATGCTTCACTTCTCTTTTCCCTTTATTCATGTTTCCATGTAATTGAACTCTACAAGAAATTTCACATGATCTTTTCACTCAGGGTTCACAGATGATTTTTGTTGTTCATAGTTATGTTCTATAAAGTGATCACGAACAATGGATTATCAAATACTGAATGCTTACTTCTAAGGGAAATACAGGGTTAGATTTCTGCAAGCTTTTGGTCACAGCATTTTCATGAACTGATCTATACATAACTTTGTTTTATGTGGGTTTTTTAAAAAAGACACCTTATTTAACTTATATTGTTGACTCATTAACATTGAATTCATGACCAACAGCACTATAACTCATGCCTGAATGAAACTTATCTAATGTATGTATTTTCTCTGTAAGGCACGTCCCTGTCTCCTTCCTCTTAGGAATACTAGACAGCACGTCAGCACTATGCTCAGAGGCAATTTTAAACAATAAAATCATCAGAAAAAATGTGAAAAATGTGACACAAAAAGGACACTCATTTATATTATGAAAATTGAAACAAGAAGCCAGACCTTCACCTTATTTGACCTCAGCTGTGACATGGACTTAGGGTGACACAAATTATCTGCCACACTGCCTATATCTACAAGTAACTGGAAACATGCCACAAGTATTTAATTAAGGTACACAAATAGACTTTAGTGAGTAGGTGAATTTGAAAATAGAGAATCCTTTAATAAGAGGATCAACTCACATTCTTAGAAACAAGGCCAGGTCAGGGTAGCAATGACTCCCCAATGTTGCAGTTTGGGTTTCTTTACCATTCCCTTTGAAATTCTCATATATTTGCAAATCTCACTTCATTTACCCTTTTGATTTTTCTCTCAGTCTCTTCTAAATGCTGACAGAAAAAAACTTTTCTTCCCCCAACCTTCCTAAATTCTAAGAATCATTTTTAGTCAATATTAATATCTTTCTTGGTTCTTAATTTTTGTATAATTTGGTATCTATTCTACAATAGGTCAGCATTAAGATGACCTTTGAGTACTACCTACTGTCAAAAGGAGGCAATTAATTAGCTTGAATACTTTATTTCTGTGTCCCTTTTCTCCTTCCCATTTGTCTATATTTTTTCAGAGTAAAATATTTTATGCTATTATTCTATACTTATATTATCCTTTATTTTAAACTTAGGTCTATGGCAAAGTGTGTTGAATACTTATAAGAAATAATTGCTTCCTCAGCTGAAGACACTGAGGTACTTGCTTTAGGAAACTTACAAGGACGTTATTTCATGAGTTGTTACAATTATTTTTCTGTAGCCTTGATGTTTGAAAAGGAATTTGGTAGTATTAAAAATCCGTGTTCATAGTATTTTTTCTTGAGTATTTTGTAGATATTGCTCAATTGTTTTTTGGCTTTGAAAAATGATGTTTAGATGTATTATAATACCTAGTTATCTTTCCTTTTAAGTGATCCCCCACCCCATGGTGATCTAGAGGGATTTTTCTTTATCTTTGATGTCTACTAATTTTCTTAATGTATGACACAGATTTGAATATCCTGGATCAGTGTGTCTGGAAATATAACATGCTTTTTCAATATGTTGAGTAAAGTATTAATTTACTTAAATATAATTTTTGAATTTTAAATTTTAAATTATGTTTTTCTTGGTTTTTTATTTTGTTTTCATTAATATTTTTGTTGATTTTTCTCAGACTCTCCAATTATAATTTAGTTGGTTCTTCTGTACCTATCTTCTATTCCTATTAATATCATTGCTCTCTGACTCTTTATTTTATATTAATATCAAGTTTATTATAGTAAAATTTATATACAGTAAAATTCAACCTGTTTATGAGTGTAATTCTGTGAATTCCAACCCAACATTCAGTCATCTAACTTTCATCACAATGAAAAGATAGAACATTTCCATCACCCCAAAATGTTCCCTGTTTCCTTACCCTAGCTCTGGCAACCAATAATCTATTTTTTACACTTATAATTTTGCCTTTTTCTGAATGTCATAGACATGGACTCATACAATAGAAAGCTTTTTAAATAGGCTTCTTTGACTTATGAAAATGCATGTGAGAATCACAGGAGTTTTTCCATGTATCTGTAATTCAATCATTTTTGTTATCAAGTAGTATTTCTTTGTTTATCCTTTCATCAGATGATCAACATTTATGTTTTTTCTAATATGTGCAATTATCTATAAAACTACTATATATGTATATTTGTGTGAATGATTTTTTTTAACGTGTTTGTATGTGTTTCTTTTCTCTTGAGTTAAGTACCTAGGAATAGGATTACTGTGCTGTGTAGTAAATTTAACTACATACATATTATAAAACTGTTTTCCAAGAAGACTGTGCAGATCTGCATTCATAACAGTATTATATGGGAATTCCAACTGTTTTACATCATTAATATACTAGTTGTTTTAATTTTTGAGGTTTTTGTCATTTTAATGTGGTGAAGTGATATTGCATTGTGGTATAAATTTCTATCTCCATGCCTTTTTTTTACATGATTATTTGTCATTCTTATCTTTCCTGGGTGAAGTGCCTTTACTTTTAAATTAACATTTTTATAGTTCTTTATATATTATGGATGGATATCTATCTTTTAAGAGAAGTGTTTTTGATAATACTTTCATCCAGTTAGGTAAATATGTATTCAGTATGTGTAGAATGTCTTTGAGCAAGCAAAAAGTTTTTTATTTTGATTAAGCCAAATTGATATATATTATGTTTTATGCTTTCTAGGTCCTACATAGATCTTTGCCTAAAACCAGGTTCCAAATGTCATTCCCATGTTTTCCATTTTTAGACTTTACATTTAGATCTATGATACATGTTAAGATTTTTAAAATTTTAAGCTATCAAATGAGTTTTATTTATTTTTTGCATGTAGATTGTCAGTTTTTTTCAGTATAATTTGTTTTTAAAAACTATCCTTCATCCATTAAGTGGTCTTGGCATATTTGTCAAACTCCTATATATATACTCTTCTATTCCACTCTATTCTAGTCTATTATGTTCTGTTCTGTTTTGTTCTGTTTTATTCCATTCTATTCTATTGATTACTGTGGCTTTCCCTTTGCTGATATAATTCTCTTCTAATTACTATAGCTTTATAATAAGTTTGGAATTCTGGTATTTTAAATCTTCTGACTTTGTTTTACTTTTTCAAAATTATGTTGCTTTTTCTAGCTCTCGCTTTTTAACAAAAATATTAGAACAAGATGAACAATATCTAAAAATTGAAAAGTACTTAGGAAGTTGATAGGGGTTGTGTTACATTTATAAATTAACAATAGCGAGTCACCTAATCCTTGAACTAAGTATATCTTTATCTGTTTTTATATCTTATTTTATTTTTCTCATAAAAAGTCTGTATTCATTCAAGTGTGAAGATCAGACAGACAGACGTTCCCAGATGCAAAAGTACTTGTGAGCATATCATCCAGAATCCCTTAGTTGGGGCACTATTTGATAAAGAAATCCACTAAATGAGATATGAACATAAGCAAGGAATTTAGGAATTGAAAAGAACTAGTGATGATCATGGAATTCAGTTAAAAATAGAATTTTAAATAACCATAGGGGTTTGGGTTATAAAAAATGACAGTTATCAGCCTTGTTAAGACAATATGATAACTAATAAAAATTGAGAATTGGGAGGAGGTATGAAAATACTAATGTCTTCATATAAAGCAGAAGAACAATTGATATTGTTTAAAAAGCAAACATATATCTAAACAGAAATGATTCTGTTTTCATAACCTCTTTAGCTAACCTTAGGGGGACCTTTAAAAAATATCTCTTGCAGTGAATAAATATTTATTTAATGTTCAATAGTTCATTCAGTTTTATTTCAGTTTCTTTTTCTTTTGATAAATTCAAGTAAAATGTAACTTACTTTTAAAAATTATTAAACTAGCATACATAGTATTATCCCACTTTCATCAGAGTATTTCTGATTTTTTTCTATGTATGTACTCAGTTACTTGGCTCTCTTTCCATATGAATGCATAGAAAACTGTCAGCAGTAATGTTTACCTAGTGTTAATAATTGTTATTACTGAGTGAGTTACTTCTCTTGTGTACTTTTCTAAATTGCTTTAGTATTTATAATGAACACGTGTTTTTTTCTTAAATAAAAACTGTTCAGTGAAAAAAAAAGTCTGTATTGTTTAGCATACACATTTTGCATATATTTGATTGATTTTTAACCTAAATATTGCATATACTGTTGCTATTTTAAATGTTATTTTTAAATTCAACTTCAAATTCTTCATTGTTAGAATATATAAAAGTAATTTGTTTTCTATTTTTCTGTGTACTGCAATTTTGTTAAATTCAAAGATTAAATCCAGAATCCTTTTTGTAGGCTCTTTGATATTTTATACATAGATAGCCATATTGTCTTTAAATATAAACAATTTTATTTCTTCCTTGTCTAATTTACATGCCCTGTGTAATATTTTTTTCTTGCCATATTGCATTGGCTAAATAAAATTCAGAATAGGAATGGTGAGAGGAATCATGCTTGATTTTTTTCCTGATCCTAGAAACAAAGAAGAAAGAAAAAAGTGTTACGCCAAAAAATCTACTTTTAAAATTTTAACTACTTATTTGCTTAGAGTTTTAATATAAATATAGGGACTTGGTCAAATACTTTTCAGCATCCACTCACCTAATCATATATATTCTTCTTTGTTTTGTTTTTAAGGTGAATTACATTGATTGATTTTTTAATATTGTGTATCCTATTCCTTTTTGGTATAATTCCACTGGACTCAGAGAACATACTTAACATGATTTTAATTCTTTAAATGGGTTTAGGTTTGTATGATGGAACCACATATTGTCTATCTTATTAAATGTACCATGTAGATATGTAAAAAAATGCGTATTCTTCTCTTTTTCCTGGAGTTTCCTATAAATATCAATGATTATTTTTCAATTTCACTGACTCTCCTTGATAGCAAAACTTTGCTTTGTGAATTTGGCAAATTTTGGGCAGCAATGAGTTTTCTTCCCTCTTTCTGCAGTGGGCTACTTCTAATATCATTTATATAGGATCCTAGGATGAGGGCTATTTTCTCCTGTTCTTTTTTTGTTTCTGCTTGCTTTTTTCCCATGTTCTGTCCTGAGCAATAATTTTGTCTCACACTGTAAGCTTATGGCTTTTGAGAGAAACATCTCAGCAGGGACACCAGGTGTTGTGTTTTTCCAAACAAGGTTGATAATCCCATCCTCCACACTTTGAATTCTAAAGGAGAGTTTCTCTCATCTACTGCTTTACCCACAATTTTACTCAGTTGCATGTGGTGGAAGTCTACAGAATAAAATCTTCAGGAGGGTACATGCTTTCCTTTTCTCTGATCCATTTTAATCACTTTACTTATATCTATTTTGTTTTCTTGGCTTTCACTCCTATTGTCTGTGTCCCTTATTATATTTGTACTCAAATCTATGTTCTTTTGGGTACCTTTGATTTAGTATTCATTTCTAGAAATATTTTTATTTCAATATATTTCCTAGCTTTTGTCATTTTCTATTTCAAATATTACTTTTTCTTTGCCTATGCAATATTTCCCAAAATTTTGCATTTGTGTTGTTTTATTTATATCTGTAATCACTTGTGTAGTTATTTTTAGTTAACTATAATATTTCATGCTCTATTTTCTGTTTTCAGTTGGGTTTTTACAGTTCTCTTTGGCCTGGCATAAATTTTTCTTAGATTTCCATTTTATTGAATTCAATACTTTTGTTTACCCTGTTGTTGAGTTTTTGTTGTTCTTTTTTTAAATAGTATATTTACTTGAATGTTATTTCTATTTACCTGATACTATAAATTATATTATATTAATCATGATATTATATTATTTTTATTGGCTATGTTTGGGGATTTATTTATTTATTTAATTATAATGTTTTGGAACTTCCTGGAACAGTGATTACTATGAATGCCTTATAGGTGGGTTGGGGAGGGTAAAGGAGTTTTGTCTTCTTTTCTATTTTCTTGGTTCAATGGCTCCTCATTCTGTTACTAGAGTGTAGATCAGTTTCTTTTTTTAACTTTATTTTGTACATTTAATAATTGAAAATATAAACAATTAAAACCTGAAAAGAAAACACAGTTGAATAAAAGCATACATGTCTCAATTACATGTACTGAATACATATGCAATTTTTAAAAATCACACAATATGTTATACAATATATTTAATTTATAGTAATGCAATCATATAGTATTTATCCTTTTTTGTCTGGCTTTCTTCACTCAACAAAATGTCCTCCAGATTCATCCATATTGTCATATGCTACTTGACTTCATTTCTTCTTAAAGCTGCATAATATTCCATCATGTAAACAGACCACAGTCTGTTTATCCATTCTTCTGTTGATGGACACTTGAGTTGTTTCCAACTTTGGGCAATTGTGAATAATGTCACTATGAACATGGGTGTGCAGAAGTCTGTTCATGTCACATTTCTCAGTTCTTCTGGGCATAAACCCAGCAGTGGTATCGCAGGGTCACATGACAAGTCTATATTCAACTTCTTTAGGAACTGCCAAACAGTCCTCCACAGTGACTGTACCATTCTACATTCCCACCAACAGTGAATAAATGTTCCTATCTCTCCACATCCTCTCCAACACTTGCAGTTCTCTGTTTCTTTGTAGTTCTCAGTTTCTTTATTACGTGTTCCCTTGGATATATGTGTGTACAAATGTACATGGTCTTTTTATATCATTCATTTATATCCAGATGTATATACAACATATTCTATATGATATTTTATGTTCTTAGATCTTACATTGTTTCAGTATAGACTTATCATCAGCCTTTTTTCTGTCCTTCATTACTGGATATAACCTTTCAGAAATACTGCTTTCCAAAATGCTTCTTCTGTCTTCCCCAGAAGTAAAAGCTCAAAACTTTCATTGCTTATAGCCTTTACATTTTGAGATTTTTCCCTTTTTATTTTCTCAGCTCTGATTAGCAAGTTTTCCAAGTAGTTCCCATGAGTTCCATCTTATGGCAGACTCTCCCCTGGATGTTAGCAAATTATTCCACACTAGGATGTCCTTGCTTTCTTCTCACTGCATTCTACCTAACTCCCAGCAGTGGTGCATGGTCCAGGGCCAAATCTGGTCTTCACTATACATACTCACTTGGTTATATAATATGCTCTGCATGTTAGCTATGATCAAGACATATTTTGAATGATTTCTATTGGTCTTCATTACTTATCTGGGTGATTTTTAGGATAAAGAATTGGGAGAATTTAAGATAGTTATCTGCAATTAATACCTAGACACCTAGACAGCCTCAATATGGCATTTATGCTTTATTTGAACTCTTTAAGTTATTTTATATGTTTGAGTAAAAGATTTAAAAGTAGTAACTCTAAATGGGGATTACCCCCAAATTTATAACTTTGCCGTGAACATTCATAATTCTGTCTTTGTGACATGTTTTGAATTTTATATTCATGTAGAATGCTTTGAAATTTATATTTAATCAACTAATTCTATTCTCAAATTCTACCTTCATTACAAAAACTACCCAAATCCTCCTGATGCTATTAAGCAGTACAGTGCCTCAAACCTTGTAAGGGTATGTGTAATTTGTTTTCTTGCCAGATTTATTTAGCACTTTAGATTACAGGAGCCTCATAGAGTAAGTTCATAACTCTTTCTATGGCTAACTCTGTGCTGTACACAAAATAAATGCTCAAAAATTAGTATATAAATGAATTAATACTAAATGTTTTATATAAATTCCTCAAAAAAGGAGTCACAGACCCATTTTTAATGTTAAAATCATTAAAAGAATTATAGAAATATGAGTTTTTTTGAATTGCCTCCAAAAACTGCTTATTTATGGCCCTTTCATTTCATTCATATCAGCATTTATTTTCTTTTGCTTAATTGGCACCAAACTTCCTCTGAAAGAAATAATGTCCCAAGAGACATGTCCCATTCTGTTTGGACATGACTTCAGCAGCATCAGTGTTAGAAGTGGGATGCTCAAGGGGAATGTCACTTCATATAAAATGCATCCTGGAAATAAAAAATGCCCCCGGTGACCTCAAAGCATACTCACAAAAGTGAAGTCACTGCCAAAGTTTCCCTTAGATGACCTTTGTTTATATTGTGTCTCACAACTTTGAGAATGAGCTCTTGTGTTAGCCTATCATGGAGCATTGGAAGGTAATGTCTGCCAGGATAAAACAAGCATAAGCAATGCAGGTTACCATTGAAATGACTAGATATATCCAAATTGTTATTAACAGAGCCATAATGGTGAAGGCGCACAACTATTTACAGACATAAAGATGACAAACCAAGAAGAAACAAATGGTTTAATGCCACTCAGTCCCACTTACTTTTCAATTAATAAAAATCTCATGGTCTCTGTACTTCTTAACTGATATTTTCTGGCATTCTGCACAGGTCATTAGTAACTATTGAGAGTACATTCTACCATGCTCTAATACCATTAATCTTTACTCTATCAACAGCTTTATATAAATACACAAAAGATCTACTTGCTTCATGGCTCCACTGAAGATTTGCTGACAGTCTAGTTTGGATTCTAACTGCAGTAAGGTGGAAGTAATCAATGAAACTAGCTCCTGATTATGCTGGTACTTTTTAGTCAGTTCACAATTGTGCAATTTTCTAGAACATTGCAAACTCTGCCACCTACAGTGGGAGAAACCTGTTTTAATAGACTAGATACATACCTTGATTTTTGCCACAGTTCAACAGCAACAGTTTTGCTGTTGTGAAAGTATTGTGGAACGCTGTCCAAGGCTCTGCGTTTCTTAAGTTATGGGAAAACTCTGATTTACTTGAAACTGTTATAACAGTTTTGGGGACTTAATTCAAGCATGGTCATTTTCTCTTCTATTCCTGATCACTTTAGTTAAGGCTACAAACTTCAAGGTGGATTTAAGGAGGGGCCAGGAAAGACAACCATGTGCCTTGTCGTGTGACAGAGAAAGCCAAAAAGAAAGCATCCAGAGGCTGAAAGTCAACAGAACCAAGATGCCAGGAGAGGCAGAAAAGCTAAGGATCACTGGCAGCCACTCCCAAATCCCCACAATCTTCTGGGAGAAAGCTTCATCCTGATGACACCTTGATTTTGGACTTCTCCTAAATAAATAAATCCCCACTGTTTAAGTGAACCCATTGCATGGTATTTTCTTTGTCAACCAGGAAACTGAAACTGTTTGGATTCCAATATGACCTTTAGTATTTATTGTTATTGTTCTCCTAGCCACATCCATATTGCAATTGTTTTTGCATTCCAACGTAGTCCATCATTATTAACTGGCTAAGGAAACACAGATGGACTGTAATGAATGGATAAATTTAGATTTTATGCTTCTTTGTAGCTCATTCTCTAATACAGAGATAGTCTACATAACAAATCTACCCTCCAATCCAGCATCAGAAAAAACACTACTCTTATATTCAAATAACAGGGAAAATTGTAACATTGACCCTTTGCTTTTATCCTTAAAGAAAAATTAATATGATAGATAATGAAAGAAAAATATAACAATTTATTCTAGCTTTAAAAATAATAATCTTTTAAATTTAGAAAATACAATTTGAATAGATAAAGTAAAATATTGTATTGAAAGGTACAGTATTCTGTTCATTGTTTTCTGGGTATAGTTTTCTAATAATAAAAATTTAAACTACAAAATCTTTAATAAAAAGTTTTCTATTTGAATGTCTATGATTCTGATCTACTTTAATTCCATTACCATGTTTTTCTGAAATTTTCACTGCACTTTTAATTCCATTACCATGTTTTTCTGAAATTTTCATTGCACTTTGTCTGCTGAAGGAATATGAAAACTTAAAGAACTCCAAACTTCTTTTTTTTTTATTCTTCACATACCAAAATGCCCAAGTTGAAATTGTAAAACTAAATGTGTTCTTGCCAATTAGAAGTTGCCAGTCATGAGATACAGCAAGAAAAGGTAGAGATGTCATGATTTTTTACCTTTTGCTCTAAATTAAATGGTGTTTCACTCCACTGAGTTCCCAGTCTGAAGTTTCTAACATTGTAAGCAATTAACTTTGCATGCTCAGTTAATACTGGCACCTGGGAACCCAATAATTTGCCTGTACACAAAATTCATGCTTCCATTCACAAATAATCTTCTTGCACAAATAAATCTGCAATAACCAGAAGACCAGAAGCAATTTGATAGCCCCTCAAAAACTGGGACCAACAATGTGTGTTCTGCCTGCTTATCAATTTGCAGTTGTCAGAACTGCAATTTGCAGTTGTCAGGACTGCTATCTATTAAATAAAAACACTAAGAAGGGCTCTTGCCAGGGAAATTTTTGGAAGAACACCCAAAAGATTCAGGAAAAATAATTGGCTCATTTTGGATAATATCTGAACATCTTTAATTTTCTTTCTTTAGACCTGGGCCGCTTTGGAAGAAGCATTCTTCCCTTGTAGAATATACACAGAAAAAAAAACAAAAAACAAAAAACGCATAAATGGCTAAACTAAGTAAAAAACTATGAACATTGATGCCGTCACTTTTTAATCCTCTAATCTGTTAAATGAATTTAATGCTTACTTTCATCTTTTACCCTTATTTTTCAATGTTTCTAAATGTTTTTCTAGTATTAGCCAATCTCTTCCTTTATTTTGTGCATGTCACCAACTTCAGTAGTTATAATAAGAATTATAATACCATAATTTAAAATTAAAAGCATGTCTCTAGCTAAGCATTAAGTTTGTTTGATCTTTTAATATTTTTTTGTTGCATTCTCCATTTTTGTTAAACACTACACTAAATTTTCCTTTCTTAAGTACTTACTTTTTTTTTGAACAGTTTCATTTTGGACTGTTAAATAAACCTTAAAGGATACCTCTAAATAAGATATTCTGTTATTCATAAATTTAATCATAGCCTAGAAAAGAAAAATTTAGGGACTGTTAACAGAAAAAAAATGGTGGTGAATTTGAATTTAGGGAAGAATGAATTTCATTAAAGTTCCAGTTTAAATATAATGGTTCTGAAGCCAGTGAAATTCTTTAAATCTGTGAAAATAAGTAGAAGCAGCAAATAAGAGATAATAAAACATACATGTATATATTTATGAGATAAGTACACTTTTCTATGAATAGAATCAATTCAGTAACATCTAAAATTAAACTTTATAAAAAAGTAACACTGACATATAGACTTTTTTTCAATACTGAAAACATTGAATGGATTGGGAGCCAAACGTAAGCATGATCATGAATGAAGGAGGCATGTATTCCATTTTGCTCATGGTCCTAAAATAATTGTAAGAAGCAAATGGGGACTCCTGGGCCATACTTGGAAATCAAGGCTGGCTCTGAAAAGATCTGTCCAGCTCCTTCTCTATCTAATGAGACTGTGCTTCAGAATGTTGTTTCCCTTTAGCTGCCCAAATGGTTATGAGGTGGCAGCAATCACTTCGAGTCAAGATAAAAGTCTTGGTCATAGGTTTTAGATAAGTTTAACTTCTATTTAATGCAATATCTTAACATGTGGACATATTGAGTCTATTCCTCAGTGATTATTCCATTATACTGATTCATACAGAGTAGAGCTCAGGTATACAGTATATGTTATGAAAAATCAGGATACCATTAGCATTTGTTCGTGTTTAATGATGCTTCTATTTCTAAAAATAAAAGTGACGTGTAACATAATAAATTACACTAATACAAAATGATATTAAAAAAACATGAGTTGAAAAGCAATGCAGTGTCTTGAAGAACACGTTTGGAAAGGATGTGAAATGCTTTTTTTGTGGCTGCGCACTATCATGAAATTACATAAAAGCAAAGAATGTAAGTGAAGTCGCAGCTGTGTGCGCTGTTATTACTGAAAACTAAAGTAATAAAAGGCTTTTTGGTGGGGACTTGATTGCTACAAAACGTGGTGGAGGGTGCTAGTGTTTGGCAGTGTCTGCGTTTTCCTCTTTCTGGCTCACCCTTGGACAGCTTTCCCAGCTTTTGTGGAGGCCTGTGCAGCCCCAAGGGGACAGGGAAAGCAGCTCAGTCATAAAATGGCAGTGGAGTGAAAATGCTACTGCCCCAACCTCACAGTATTGTGACTGGAGTGAGGAAAAAATCTTTAATATATTAACCACTCAGATTTTGAGTGTTTGTCACAGTGTTCATATATGATTAATATAGGCAAATAGAGCTTAGTTAATTAGACAAATGAGTGGTTAAATATCATTTAGATTATCCCTATTAGATACTAATTATTATGTGACTGAAGCTGGTTAGTGAACAATTTTAAGCAGAGCTTTCTTATGATTGCTGAGAGCTCAGTTATTTAAATTATAAACACAGAAATGATTTTTAAAAAAACATAAACTTTAGAAACTATGAATAGTGGTTGTGGCAGTTTGGAATTATTTTATGACTCCCCAAAAAGAGAGAGATTATGTTTGTAAACTAACCTATTCCTGTGGGTGTGATACCCTTTGATTGCATTAAATTCAGTTTAGGGCCCATTGATTAAGTTACTTGATAAGATCACTTTAGGGCTTTTGATTGGACTATGTCAGTGAGGCAAGACTCAGGCTGAGTCACTGCTCTCTTGCTGGGTCTGATATAAACTCAGAGACACACAGAGAGACAGACAAACACAGGAAAGGAAACTGTGCCATGTTTGATCTGGCCATGTGAGAAGACTAGAAGATTGATTGTGCTTGAAGCTCCCAAGAGACTGGGTCCGCAGAGCTCTAGAGGAGACGAGAACTGCTATATTCCTGGTTGCTCACCGCTAAGCTCTGGGAGCTGGACTTCAAGAGACATTGAGCCTGAAAGGGAAGCCTGAGACTTTAGCAGAGATTGGAGCCATCTTCTCTGCCACATCCCTGAGAACAGAATCGATGGTAGCTGATGTTGGTGAGAAAACACCTTTTATGGTGTCTCGATTTGGACTTTTCATGGGAAAGTTTCATTGGACCCGTAGCTTTTATCCCAAATAAATACTTTTTAAAGACTCAATCCATTTCTGGTAGTTGGCATTGGCAGCCTTTTGGCAAAATAAAACACTGGATTTAAAACTTACATTTCATTAAGAAAAGTAAAATCCATGTCTAGATAGATAGTCACTGCTTCCTCATTGGTGGTAGCAGGCTTCTGTGAGGGAAGATCTAAAATGTCTCTTAAAAATATGGCTTTATGCATATTTACTGCTAAAAACTACATTTCATTAAAACCCCAAAGTGTTGTGTTTTAACCTTGGCAAGGAAGATGTTAAGAAAAGCATAACCAATCTATCCCCACTATGTTAACATAATCTTGGCCAGATTTACAAAAAGTGGTTTAGCCATAAGAAGGTCTTCAACTCTGTGGTTCTATAAGACTATGAAGTGCAAGAAACATGCCCATATAATTAAGTGAACTAAACTAGTAAATGAAATTATTTAGTGTTATCCACAGGGATATTGATGATGTTCCTGAGGGAAAAATGGAAATCTTCTTTTGCCCTACTGATGTTGAACAGTTTTTGAGGTGACTCTCTGGAGCAGAATATTAAGCTAATGTTATCAGCATTACGGTATATACTTGCCTTCCTATTTGCTGTGGCAGGAGAACAACACATGTGTTTGAATTACAGGAAGATCAAATCTTTAGATATACACATGAATAGAAATACCAGAACATCACTCTGTCATGTAAACATTTAGGATGAGGATGTAGCTTACATAACAAGGGCATCTTTCACAATACAGTTTCAAGTATCTGAACAATTTTTTAAAAAGTTCCCTTCTCCTGAGAACCTACTGTGGGGCCCATTGATGGACAGACTACAGATGTCACACCTTTACATCCACTTTGGAGTTTGCTCCAAAGTCAGGCTTCCATTGGCATGTTCCCAGCCAACCACTCAACATGGAAGGTAAACTAGTTTTGGGACATTCCTGCCTATTGTTGCTGGAGACCTCTACTGGTCTCCATTTGCCTGAGGAATACTGGTCAGCCTGCCTGAAACTTTCTCAGACCTGTGCTGTGCTGAGGTTCTTGCCACCCAGTCTGCCCATCCTTCTCACTCTCCTTTCACAGAGGTCAGATGTGCATGTGGTCTGAAGGATCTACTTGAGATCCCTCTCATTCATACTTCACAGGCATTTCCCCAAACAAATTTCTTGTACATCTAATCTCATCTTGGCATCACTTTCTAGGAGGACCTGATCTGTCACAATATGCATTTTGACATTAGACTACTTGGCTCAGGAAATATTTTTCTCTCTGGAAAGAGATAATGAAATGGTGGCAAAAGTGCAATAAACTATTAAATGTTTTGAATATGGAAAAAGTATGTTTTAAAGTTCAAAAGCAGATCCTACAAATTTTTTTTTTAAAGAAAGTATGTAAAATTTGAAAGATAATCATTAGGTAAATCTTGCATTATAAAGTCTCTTCTTTTTTCCATTCTGAGAGTTTAGATTATAACCTTGACACAGAGGCATTCCTGTTTTACTACCATCTTTCGGGTGGCAACAAATATTCTTCCAGTTTATAACAGAGGTCCACAATCAGTGCAGGTAAGCAGTGAAAAGGATAAAACAAAGAGAGGGCAATTTATACTTTTAAGGAACATAATGTTTAATGTGAGAAATAGTAGAGTAGGATAGCAGAAAAACATGAATACAAGTAAATAAAATATTTTAATCGTCTGAATATAAAATATATTCAACTTGCTATATATGAAAATTAAGACCCACTTATTTTTGCAATTATAATATCTATGTACAGAGCAAGAAATAACTAATACATACCTATAATGCTTTTATTTTTCATTATAAAATATAAAAGGAAAGGCTCAATGGGACAAAATAAGGAAACTGGGATTCCCAGGCAAAATTCACAAACACAAACAAGTGAACAAGTTTTACTCCTCTACAAAGTTCCTTTCAGGAGCCTAGTAGTCAATGACAGATTAGTTTAGTCTCAGACAAGCTGCACACAAAAGATCCAATAAAGATGGGAAAAGCAATGTGATAGAGACGAAAGTCACCGTACTTCTTCAAATCACTGGAAATTAAGTTATTCCCAGCTGTATCTTAGCAGATATCTCTGTAAAAGATACAACATGTTTCCTCTTCAATAAATGACACCAACTGTGATTGCCCAGATGATTCACGTTAAAACAATCAAGAGTCGCAGGAAAAAAAAATGTAAGAAAGGTAGAGATAGCCAAATTTTATGCTGGTGACATTAACTACCTAAAACACTATATTTGCTGTATACATTAAATTGAGAAGATAAGCTGTATTATGTGTACCATATATAGTAAACTATAATGTATACAGACATGTATACATTGTGTATACAACACACATACCACCACACGAATATGTATTTGTATATGTACATGTCCAAATTTTACATAAATATACTATATTTGGTAGCATTCCAATTTTTAAATAAACCTAGTAAAATTATGATCTTCATTAAAAGTGACATAAATTGTTTATAGTAACTAGAGTGACAGTTTGAGATTATTTTGCAAATCTAAAAATAAAAGAAAGATTTGTTTGTTTTTAAACTAATCTATTCCTGTGGGTGTGATACCATTTAATTGCATTAAAATTCCAGAGTGCCCTTTGATTAGATAATTTGATAAGAATGATGTAGGGTTTTCATTGGATGATGCCAGTGAGGTGTGAACCAGCTTAAGTTTCTGCCCTTTTGCTGGGTCTGATAAAAATGAAAACACAGAGAGAGACAGACAGACAGCCACAGGAAAATGAAGCTCTGCCAGTTTTTATCCTGCCATGGGAGAGAAGACTAGAGGATGGCTTAAACACAAAGCCCTCAAGAGGCTGGGCCAATGGAGCAGCTCAAGAGGAGACCAGCTTTGTCGTGTGCCCAATAGCTTGCAGCTGGACCCTGAAAGAAAGCAGATCAAGAAGAAACAAGCCCACATGGATGATAGATGCAATTCTCCTGCTTGCTGTTGCAGGCACTCTTGGCTCCCTGG
Source organism: Dasypus novemcinctus (assembly GCF_030445035.2). Lineage (NCBI taxonomy): Eukaryota > Metazoa > Chordata > Mammalia > Cingulata > Dasypodidae > Dasypus > Dasypus novemcinctus. The sequence continues at coordinate 81,979,545 of NC_080688.1, read as the reverse complement.
TGCGGTGGTTGACTTTCTTCACTTCCCTGTTAGCTGGCCGGGGTAAGTCCAATAAAGCAGAGTAGGAGTTGCAAGTCTGCTGAGGCTCAGGGCCTGGCTGTCACATGGATAGTCCAGAGATTCAGGTGTCCTGAGTATACACCAACCCCAGTGCCAACCATGAGTCTGGGAAAAGTAACAGAAGAAGCATGTGTAGAAAGGTCATATCTGAGTCCAACTCCATTAGACTCAGGAATACAAACTCCAAAGTAGGGACAACTGACATGACACTGAACTCCAGAGCCATCTGCCATGACCATAAGACCTGTGGGTCTCTGTTGCCCTCGGAATCTAAGCTCCCTATCGATCTAGAGGTGGAGTGGACATAAACATCCCAGGGTCCACAGGATGGAAGAATAGAGTATGTACTAGAGTGGACTTACTGATATTCTACTATGTCCTGCCATGGCCCACTGGGTGGACTGGGGGAGAATGTAAACTATAATGTAAATCATTATCCATGTAGTGCAGCAGTGCTCTAAAATGTATTCACCAAATGCAATGTATATCCCACGATGATGAAAGAGGTTGTTGATGTGGGAGGAATGGGGGAATAGGGGGTGTGGGTTATATGGGGACCTCATATTTTTTGAATGTAACATTTAAAAAAAATAGAGAGGAAAAAAAAAGAATACACACACACACACATGCACACAGAAGAAGGAACAAGCCCTATGCCTGGAGCTGACAGCTGAGTTCCAGAAGTTGGGCTCCAAGAGATGGTAGATTCTGGAGGGGAATGCAGAGACCTCGGCAGAGATCTGTGGCCATCTTTACTACATGGCAGCTGAATTTGGTAAGAAAGCGCCTCTGATAGTGCCTGGGTTTAGACTTTTCTAAAAGTTGGAACTATAAGCTTTTGGAACTATAAGCTTTTGCCCCAAATAAATTCCCTTTGTAAACGCCAACCCATTTCTGGTTCTTTGCATTGGTAGCCCTTTGACAAACTGAAACAACTAGTGAAACTGAACCTGCTTCTGTTTTACAAGGACTAGAAGTCAAGGAGAAGAAAGGCTGCCAGATGGGAGCTGAATCCCCTAAGCCCCACAGGCAATAGATAAAGCAAGATTTAAATCTCTCTAGATACTACCATTGTGTGCTCTTGCTCTTCTATTTATTATTTACCGTGCAAGGATTACTTGTTACTGAAGAAGTGCTTTATATCTGGCCATAATGAATGAGAGTAGATTCAGGTCTCTATATTCTTAGAAAGAATATTGTGATAGTTTGATTTGTGTGTGTGTGTGTGTGTGTGTGTGAATCCCAAGAAAGACCATGTTCTTGGGGTTAATACGTTCTTGTGGATATGACACCCTTTGAGTGGATTGAATTCAGATGGGGGCCTTTGATTGAAATACTTTGGTGAAGCATGATGCAGGGTGGGTCGCAGCCCTCTTGCTGGTGTCCTTTCTAAGCAGGAGAAACATGCAGAGACACAGAGCAGGAGAGCTGCTGTTTTACCCTGCCCTGTGAGAGAGGACTCCAGAATTGTCTGCACCTGTGGAAATATAGAGACACCTGAAGAGATGGAGAGGTATGGGAGGCCAGAGGCAGCAATCAGCAGAGTCCAGAGGCACAGAAAGAGAATGGGTGGCCCAAGAAGCAGCTTGAAGCTGAGAGAGACAGGCCTGGTGGAGAAGGGAGAGATGAGCAGGTCATCATCATGCCCTACCATGTGCTTGATTGCCCACAGCAGAGCTCCTAGAGAAATCAACTTTAGATGATGCTGCCATGTGCCTGATCCCCCTCAGCTGCAGAGATTGAGATAGCATCTCTGATGATGACTTAATTTGGACATTTTCACAGCCGCAGAACTATAAGCTTTTTACCCTGTTAAATTCCCAGTATAAAAGCAAAGCCATTTCTGGTATATTGCCTTGGCAGCATATATCTTCATTTTTTAAAGTTGAAAATCATACAAAAGCATTTTGCTAAAATTAATCCAAATAATGATTTACTGGACACTCATGGACTGACTTAGGCTTTTTATTATTTTAGGGTCATGTTTATTTCTTTAGAAGATTATCAGATATTTTGGTAAATGTTCTAAGGTGCAATAGAAAATAATGCTTTGCTATATCAGGGATGGAAGGTGGAATGTGATATGGCCTGGGATAAGGATTTAATAGTATGTGATTCTCTCTCATTTCAGAAAATCTCAGTTTAGTAATTTCAGTTTATATCTCTACAATGCTGTGTGTCTGCCAATTAGTAAAAATAAAAATAATGATTAGGGAGCCATATGTATGCATAATAAAATTCATATTAATTATCTAAAAAATGTAGAAGTTGGGTTAACTATTTTCTAATGTTCCTTGCAAATCAAATAATCTATTAATTTAATTTTTACAGTAAGCCATTATTTTAAAAAGAGTTAATATAGAGCATGACTAACTCAAAGAGCCACAAAAAGAGCATTCCCTATAAATGTGGTTATAATAAATGATATGAAAGCATAGAATTTTATTTTAATTTAAATTTGACTGCAATAGAAGTAAATGGTAAAATTTCCTTTTCTCATTAAATGAGGTTTTTCCTATTTTAAAAATATTGGCCCTTTGCTTGAAATACTTAAAATCCAGAGAACTTTCATTAATATTTTCACTTGACAGCATTTTGATATAAAATCATTTTGCAGGCTCATAAATATAATAACATTTCAAGTCAATCTCATTAATATCTTCGTTAGCTGATCTGTATTTTCAAGATTTTTGAAAGAATCCCATTTATTTTAGACTCTTTTCTCTTGCTTCAGAGAGGGCACATACACATGTGATGTATCTGACAAAGATATTAGAACGGGAAGACAAGAAACAGAGTATTAGGGGAATGCCTTTTGTACTTATGCTGTAGTAGTCAACTACTGAAATATATGTTACTTGGAAATCACACTGAGAAATGATACTGTAAGTAGTTTTAACAATAGAGTGATTTCTATGGGTCTTTTTCTTTGACAGAATTCTCATCCTCCTATGTGGTGATTCAGTGTCATCTGCTTTTGACGCATTGCTGTACTGACCTTGCACCATACTCTGAGATGTTCAAATAAATAATTGTTTAGAAGATAGTCTAAGGAATTCAAATATTTTACCTCAAAAGTAAGCTTCTAGAAGAAACTGGCATTTATGAACAACCCCATTTAGCATATGAGAAAGTAATGTGAGAGAATTGGGAAACTTAAAGGATACAAAATTATAATAGAAGTTATTATAGCTTATAGCAGAACACTATACTCCAAATATCGATTGATAATGATAATAATATCTGTCATTAAGGGAGAATTTATTTAGCATGAACCTCTAACTAATTATTTTACATATTTAGTCTACTTTTGGGAAATAGTAATGGCAGAACTGTAATGTAAGCATTGGTCTTTCTGACCCTAAACACTCTCTTTTATCTTCTGTGTGACAATAAATATATAGAACTATATAATTGTCCCAGATTTCAATAGCTGTGCCAGTAGTTTTGGTAATCATTTACTCAACAATGATTATAACTGCTACTCAAGTAAAGAAATGTAGCAAAAGATTCTTTTTTAAAAAAACATATGTTCATGAGTAATAAAATTAAAATAGCCTGTTTAGGGAAGTAGATATGGCTCAATCAGTTGGGCTCCCGTCAACCATATGGGAGGCCCTGAGTTCACTTCCGAGGGTCTCCTTGTGAAGGCAAGCTGGTCTGCACCTACAGAGAGCTGGTGGCCCGTGCCCACGTGGAGCTGGTGCAGCAAGATGATGCAACAAAGAGAGACAAGCAGACACAGAAGAACTCACAGCGAATGGACACAGAAAGCAGACAGGAAGTAAGCAGCAAGGGGAGATGAGATAAATAAAATAAATCTTAAAAAAAAAGAAGCCTGTTAAGTAAACTTTTCTATAAAAGACCCACAGGAAAAGTTTGAAAGAGAAGAGATCATTTTAACAAAATAAGTGTTTTAGCTTAAGGAAGTGATAGGATTTACAGCGCAGGGTGGTTGCATTGGAGAAGACTGTTGAAGTAATTATCTAGAGATGCCCTGAGAACAATATTGTGACAATGTTGGCATTCATTGGATTTCAGTAGAATCAAAGTTGCTGAGCCTTGATAGTTATGAGAACAAGGGTAAAAGTGAAAGAAAATGGTCACTTGAGGAAAAATGCTGGTGGTTTGTTTGTTTTAGTTTTATAAGATATAAACTAGAATTATGAATGCTGGTCTGTAGAGAAATCTGAAGTAAAGATAATAAAAAAAAGTCATAGGATCACACATGACACTGAACAAACAGATGATAACAGAGTCCAGGCTTGAAGAAGAAATAGCAGCCCACCGAGGAGACAGAGAAGGCACACGTAAAGAGGAATGTATAGTACCATGGAAACCAGTGAAGATGTGTTTGGAGAAGGATGTGGCCAATGACAGTCACTACTTCCAAGAAACATGGAAAATGTAGATATGGAAAAAGAGTCATTGGTTAGTACAATTACTTCATTGATGACTTTTAAGAGTCTGATCATTCCCATTCTTTGGAAAATTTTATTTAACATTGTCAAAATGTAGAATTCTATCTTTTGCTTGTAGGCAAAAGATCTATTTATGAACATGTCCCTAACCAGAATTGAGCAAACATTTATAAACTCCGATTGTAGTTATTTTCAGTCAAATGTGTACTTTCGTGTTTTTTTAATTGGGACTGTTCTGAATGCAACTCTTTTTTAGGTACTGTAGAGCACTTTTCCAGAATGAGTTGCCTTATCTCTGCCACACACTGAACTTACCTGTCTTATATTTCAGCTTTCCAGCACTGAAAACCAGTTTTGGAAAGGCATTCTGTTTACTTTAACGTTTTAGTGTATTTCTCTTTGCTCCATTTGTGTCAAAATCACCTGAATTCAGCATCAGAGTACCCACAGGTCCTATGTATTGTAGAGAAATACAAAGTAGAAAGAGTGTACCTATGCTCAGGTAGCTATGCTTTCATAGGGAAGGGGGATGAGCATCATTAAAAGCATAAAGTCTCTCAAATTTCAAATGCATTAATCTTAGAAACACCCCACATTTCCATTTTTATACTGCTAGGATGAAGTTCAAAGGAATATTTATTGAGTAGATTATATTGTTCAAGTCCTCATCCCCAGGCCCATTATTCATTAAGGTGGGGCCAAACTGGATTAGGATGGGCCTCATCCAACATGACTGGTGTCCTCACAAGCAGAGGAACCTCATGAGAAGAGAGATGGAGACAGCCACGCACAGGAGGCAGAACTGAGTTATGCCAGCAGCTGAGGAGCACATGGACTGCCAACCGCTGCCAGAACCCTGTAGAACCCTTCTAGTCTCCAGAACTCTGATAATAAATTTCTGTTGTTTAAGCCAACCAGTCAGTGGTACTTTGTTACAGCATCCCAGGCAATGTAAGGCAAGATGGGAAGACTATAGAGAACCACTGATTGTTCATTATATAAAAAAATTGTTCATATGCCTTTTTGACCTCTAATTTGTTTGACCTTGTGGTAGCTTTTAGCATTAACTTGGGGTGAATGTGTATTGCATTACATACCATGAGTTTCACATGCCCCTTATTTAATATATATTAATATGGTGTTTTACACAATCAAGTCTTAGAAGTGGAATAAAATATACAAAAGAGAGAATATCTTTTCCAAATGCACAGAGGCAATCAGTATCGTTGTTAAGATATAAGGTGTGCTGGAAAATTTTGTTTATCCCTCCTCCCCCAGATGGTTCTCTTTGTCTGTATGCTCACTGTTTGCTCATGTTCTCTGAATGTGAGGAGGCACTGGTAACCCAACCTGGGACCTCCCACTTGGGGGAAGAATGTCCAATGACCTGAGCCACACCCACTTCCCACAGGCTGTTGTGTCTGCTGGTTTGTAATGTGGGCGTCTAGCAGGTGTGGCATCTGCTTGCCTTCTTCAGGAGGCACAGGAACCTGAACCCAGGACCTCCCATGTGGTAGGCAGATGCCCAACTGGTTGAGCCACACCTGCTTCCCAAATTGGCTTATTTTGACCACCGTGAACATACCATATCTTTCCGTCACCTAAATAAGCTTACTTAATAAATATTATTTAGAGGAAATTAAAATTATAAAACTGAAGTTTTGAATATGTTCTCAACATGAAAATATGTGATAAACCAGAGTGAATGTTTTGGCAATCCATCACTTTGGAAATGGTGGATGTGGGTCATATTGAAATCCTGGGAAGAAAATAAAAAAATGAGGTAGCTTAAAACAGGTTTAAATCTCTTGAAGGCAAGGTACATGTTTTATTTATTTCTGTGTAATGCTTATCATAGTAATTGGCTCATAGAATGAGCCTAATAAATGTTTATGAAATTGATGGAATCATATTTCATGATATGTAATTTATTTCATCTTCCTTAATTCTTCTATTGGCTTTAAAATTAGTCCTTTATTTTATACATAATTGCAATGGTTTTATATATACTTGCATACTTGCACATCTTAACTAAAAAAAACAACAAAAATACTTCAAAAGGTACTGTTTACCTACGGGAATGGATTAAGATTAAGAATATGTTTTTTTCTGGGTTATATAATTCAATCTACCATGATATGTTATATCTATGATGGTCAAAATAAACCTATTTGCTACCACAGCTTACATTTTAATAGTGATACTGAATGATCATGTGCATTTGGAAAAGACTCTCTCCTATGTACACTCATTTTTCCGGTATACCTGATTTCTTTTTCTTTTCTTTACTTCTACCTTCACATAGTTTTTGTTTTTGTTTTTGTTTCTCTCTCTCTCTCTCCCCCTCCCTCCTTCCCTCCCTCTCTCTCTCTCTTTCTTTTTCTCTCTCTTTATTGGTACCTTTTACTGTAAGGATGCTCATGTGTTTTAGAAAGACAAAGGTTATAAATAATTTTTAAATAAATACATTTTGATTTTATGTGCATCTGAAAAATCCATGTTAGTGCTACACTGGCATAAAAACCCAAACATCTCCTACAGGATTAAATATCCATGTGATAATATATTAAAAATCATTTCTCTTTCCTGTCTGATTCCCAGTACACATTTACACAGGTTGCCCTTAAATTTCATATTCAGGCTGAATGTCACTGAATATATTTTGGCTTAGAATTCTGATCTCCTTAGTGTCACTGCCAACCTTAACTACTTTTCCTCATTCATCAAATCCTGTTCTTTATATCTTTTTCTAATAATATCTTAACCTCTCAGGGATAACATAGCTTTTTTCCGGAATCATACATGATTCCGTTACTTTAGGCTCAATTTCCACTTCAGGACCACAGTAGGAAGCACTAGATTTAGTTACCATAGAGTGATTCTGTGTGTTTCTCTTTGCTTGCTACATAAGCCAGGTCTTAGAAAATGCTTTCATTTCAAGAAAATGTAATATCATATTGTAACAGAAAATTCATACATAATTATAAGCACCGAGTTTACAAAAAATTATCAAAGATGCATTTCTTTCATTCGTTATTATTGAATTCACTGAAATGTACTGAAGCTGACGATTATAGATTTTCCTTCTAGTCCTTACCCTTCGAGCTCTATAATTGTGAAGACTTATATACTATTGAGGGGTAAGTTTATGAAAACAGTACCTGACTTTTGGGAAAACAGACATAGAAACTTGAGGCAAAATTAAGCAATCACTACTAAGAAAGGTAGCAAAATCAACCACATGATTCCTCCCAAAATCATTTTGGCTGAGAAATGTGGTTAAAGCAGTCTATTAGTATGCAAAATTCATGTCATCCATCCTGCATAGATACTAATCACAAAAGATGGATCCATGGATTATTGAAGCTATTAAAATTAGCATTTCTTTCAGATACACGTATTTTCTTCTTTCAGGCACTTAGTTGCATTTGAAAAATAGTTTTTAAAAATCTCCATGAAATTATATTTTCCTGAATGCCACTGTTGAACTAGAGTGACATTTGTCTACAGAATATGCCATCAACACTATTATTATTGTGAATTAGTCAAAGAAAAGTTAAATTTTACACATTTCTACTTTGCTATCATAGTGTGATGAGGTCTGCTTTTCTACTCTCAAAACCCCAGCTTAATCTTAGGTGTCTGTTTTTATTGCTGTCACACATCTATGTCAGACTTCCACTTCCTTCACAGTTGCAAGAGAGGCCTCTAAGGATAATGTGTGATTTCCCAGTGCTTAAGAAGGAAAATAAAGAGGTATATTATCCCTGATGATCACACAAGCAGGTTCTACTCAAGAGGAAATCATAGAAGTTGAAGATTAAAACTGTACCTGAAGATTCAAAGTTAGAGAAGTTAACATACTTAATTACTGCACCTTTGAAATCAATATATATTTGTTGTTTCATTACTTGAAAAAGTTATTCATCTTCCCACTTTCAAATATTGACAATTTGTTCTCCTTTTGGAAGAACTACTTTTTACTTCCATGAGTAAAAAACAACAATGAATTAAAATTTTAGCTCATATGTTCTCTAAATCTCTCTTCTACCTTTTCTGGAGATTTATTTGAGAGCAAATATTTCTCATCATATGCAATATCCACCTTCAACTTTATTTCACCTTCAAATATCCAGTAATAAAAACAATTTGAAAATTAGAAAGCAATACATATTTAACAGTGTAAAGGGATAAATTGATGCAGTGAATGAAGAAAATGTTGTTCACATATCCAGTTGGAAGGGTCATATTTGAAGAATTCATCCATCACTATTCAGTTAGTAAAGAAAGACTGAAAAGAGAAGAGCCTGCTGGAGTGAGGCAAGAGATAGTTTTGCACTTTGGGACAAGAAAGAATGTGAAAGGTAGGAAATTCTTGGAAAAATAGCTCAGAAAAAAAAAGAGCTTATCCTAGTAAGAGTATCAAAGCTATATGGTGAATGAGTGAAAATGTGTAATAGAGAATTTACTGACCTAAGACATCTCTGGAATAGAGACAAGTCCCTATAAGATCTCTAGAAAGGTTTTAAGATGATGAAAGTGATGGGCAAAGAAACATTTTAAGCAAACATATGCTCAATTTTGCATAATAAAATTGTTTGATTTAGGTCCATTTGAATTGTAATGATGTTCATTGAATTTACAAGTTCCTTTCTTTTGCAAGGGGCTTATAGAAATATTACTAAGTTCTTGTTCTCTATTTAATTTTTTCAAACTATTTATTCAACTATCCAATTCATAACAAATGCCTGAAGCTTAAGCCTAATGTTTATAAACTTTTCATTTCACAAGAGTTTTATTCGAATGTCAGAATTACCTCAAGGTATAAGCTGCGTAGGTGTTTCTTATTCATATACATTGTTGAACATAATAAACTCAATTTGACTGCTAAGCTTCAGGGCCAGTCTGATCCCCAAACATATAGGGAAGGGCAATTTTGCATAAAACGGAAAAAAAGGAACAAACAAACAGTTAAAAATAGAGCAATTATTAGGTATTGGACCAGCATCATTGATGTCAAGAGCTGAGATGACCCAAATAAAGTCTGCATCTTTTAGAATGGAATCTTTATTGGTTCCCCTTATACATGGCTTCTTCTATATCATAGTTCGGGCAGCTTTTGCAAGCATTGGGCTCAAATATTTCCAGATTCTCTTAAAAAGAAACAAAGAACATTATAAAAAAAAGTTTCCCTCCCTCAGTTCCAGTTTGAAAATTCTGTGGGGGTAATTGAGTAACTCTGATTGTCCTAGCTTGGGATCCATTTACACCAGGAAACTGGCCACTGTGGTCCTTGAGATGAGGTCAGGCAACACTCATGGGTACCATACAGTAATTGAGAGTGGAGGGGAGAATAACTACTTACAGAGTATTGGGGGAGGGGAGATTACCAGGATCAAAATGAGTGGGGGTTTCTCATTACATTGTTAGTTGAAAAGCTAAGTCAAACTCTGAATCTCGGCAGTTTGGTCCTCAAACTTCAGCAGGGGTCGAGCAGGTTTATAACCCCAATTTTCTGTCATTGGCTACTTCATTTCACCACAAGATAATAATAGTAATTGAGAAAAGACTTATTAATAAAGTGTGCTGATGTTTTACCTGGCCATTAGATTCTCTTTGATAGCCCACTGACTCAATTAAGGTTCTAAATAGTTATCTGCTGGATAGTCAAGGACTGAAATGAGTCAAAAGTTCATTTCTTCAATTATTTTTAAAATACACTTTTATTAGAGAAATTGTGAACTTACAGAGCAATCATGCACATGTGTGGAATTCCCATACAACACCCCTCCACCAACACACTACATTGCTGTGGAACATTTGTTACAAATTATGAGATAACATCATAAGATTATTTCTACTAACTGGTCTATAGGGTACATTTGGTATCCATATCCTCTATTATTAACATAGTACATCTTTGGCATTGATGAAAGAATATTACAATGTTGGTATTAACTATAGTCCATGGGTTACATTAACTGTATTTTTCCCATGCTTCTCCACATTCTGTCTACCTTGCAATAGTGATGTACATTTGTTCTAGTTCACAGAAGGACATTCTTGTATTTGTACTATTATCCACAATTCCCATCCACCTCTGGGTTTACTATGTGATTCAGTCCCTAGATTATTACAATATTATTTACATCCCTAGATTACCCTTTTTAGCCATGATCCCTAATAAACCTGCTTTTAGTTATACTCACTACAACTTATTACCATCAACTCTATCCATTTCCACACTATTACAGTCAAGTTAATTAGAACTTCTACATACATTAAGCATCCATAGTTCTTCTCAACCCTCCTCTTATCTCCTAATAACCTATACTTTAGGTTTTATTTTTATTTATTTTTTTAAAGATTTATTTACTTTTATTTCTCTCCCCTTCCCCTTGCACCCCAGATGTCTGCTCTCTGTGTCCATTTGCTCTGTGCTTCTCTGTGACTGCTTCTATCCTTATAGTGACACTGGGAATCTGTGTTTCTTTTTGTTGTGTCATCTTGTGTCAGCTCTCCATGTGTGCAGCACCATTCTTGGGCAGGCTGCACTTTCTTTCATGCTGGGCAGCTCTCCTTACAGGGTGCACTCCTTGCGCATGGGACTCTGCTATGCGGGGGACACCCCTGTGTGGCACAGCACTCCTTGCACACATCAGCACAGAGTATGGGCCAGCTCCACATGGGTCAGGAGGCCCTGGGTTTGAACCGAGGACCTCCCATGTGATAGGAGGATGCCCTATCCATTGGGCCACATCTGTTTCCCTACTTTGGGTTTTAAATCTATCTGTTTATTCTTTGTATCTAGTTGAAATTAGTGAGACAATGCAATATTTGTCCTTTTGTGTTTGGCTAATTTTACTTAGCATAATGTCTTCAAAATTCATCCATGTTATCATACATATCCCAATTTTACTTCTTCTTACAACAGCATAGTATTCCATTGTGTGTACATACCACATTTGTTTATCCATTCATCAGCTGATGAACACTTGTGTTGGTTCCATCTTTTGGCAATTGTGAATTACGCTGCTAAGAACATCAGTGTGCAAATGTCTGTTCGTGTCATAGTTTTCAGTTCTTCTGGATATATTCCTAGAAGAGGAATTGCTGGATCATATGGCAGCTCTATATTTAGCTTCCCAATGAAGCACCAAACTGTTTTCCCTATTGGCTGCACCATTTTGCTTTCCCACCAACAATGAAAGAGTGTTCCTATATCTCCATTCTCTCCAGCACTTACTGTTCTCTGTTGTTGTTGTTTTCTTAATAATGGCATTCTCTGTGGTGCAAGATGATTCTCATTGTCATTTTGATTTTTGTTTCCCTAATAGCTAGTGATATTAAACATTATTTTTCATGTGCTTTTTGGCCTTTTGTGTTTCTTCTTTGGAGAAATGTCTATTTAAGCTATTTGCACATTTTAAAATTGGATTGCTTCCTCTTTTATTGTTGAGTTGTATGATATCCTTATATAGAATGGAAATCAGACCCTTATTGGATATGTGATTTCCAAATATTTTCTCCCATTGAGTGGGCCGCCTTTTCACCTTCTTGAGGAAGTCCTTTGAATCACAAAAGTGTTTAAGTTTGAAGAGGTCCCACTTATCCATATTTTCTTTCATAGATTGTGCTTTTGGTGTGATGTTTAAGAACACACCACCTGGACTGGAAGATGTTTTCCTACATTTTCTTCTAGGAACTTTATGAAGCTAGGGGTCCTCTTTCTTTCTTTTGCCTGTGGATATCCAGTTCTCTCAGCACCATTTGTTGAATAGACTGCTCTGCTCCACCTGGGTAGGTTGGACAGCCTTGTCAAAAATCACCTGATCATAGATGTGAAGATCTGTTTCAGAACCATTAATTTTGTGTCTATTTTTATGCCAGTAACATGCTGTTGTTACTGTTAACCTTCTGTAGCTAGATAATATAATTTAAAATCCAGAAGTGAGAGCCCTCCAAATTCCTGCTCTTCTTTTTTCAGATGTTTCTGGCTATTTGGGTCCCCTTACCCTTCCAAATAATTTTGATAATTGTGTTTTCCATTTCTTTAAAAAATGCTGGTGGAAGTTTCATTGGAAACACATTGAATTATTGTATCATTTTGTATAGATTTGATATATTAATGATATTTATTCTTCCAATCTATGAACATAGAATGTTTTTCCATTTATTTAGGTCTTTTTTGCATTTGTTTTAGCAATGCATTGTAGTTTTCTTAAAACTAGTGCTTTTCATCCCTGTTAGGTTTGTTCCTAAATATTTGATTCTTTTAGTTGCTGTTGTAAGTGGAATTTTTTTCCTGACTTCCTCCTCAGATTGTTCATTACTAGTGTACAGAAACATTAATGATATTTGCATATTAATCTTATTTTCTGCCACTCAGCTGAAATCATTTATTAGCTTTATCAACTCTCTTGTAGATGTTTGGGGACTATTCTAGGTATAGAATCATATCATCTATGCATAGCACAAGTTTTATTTCTTCCTCTCCAATTTGAATGCCTCTTATTATTTTTCCTTGCCTGATTGCTCTAGCTAGAACCTCTAGCACTATATTTAACAACAGTGGTGACAGTGGGCATCTTTGTCTTGTCCCTGATCTCAACAGGAAAGCTTTCAGTCTTTTACCATTGAGTACAATGTTAAATGTGGGTTTTTCCTATGTGGCCTTTTTCATATTGAGAAAGTTTCCTTCAATTCCTTTCTTTTGTAGTATTTTTTATCAAGAAAGGATGCTGTATTTTGTAAAATGCCTTTCCTGCATCAATCAATAGGATCATGTCATTTGTCTTCTTTTATTTATTAATGTGGTTATTATGCTGATTGATTTCCTTGTGTTGAACCACCCTTACATGCCTGGTATAAACCCACTTGATCATGATGAATAGTTATTTTAATATGTTGTTGAATTTGATTAGAAAGTATTTTGCTGAGGATTTTTGCACCTGTTTCATTAGGAATATGGGTGTGTAATCTTTTCTTGTAATATCTTTATCTGTCTTTGGTATTGGCATAACATTGACTTCATAGAATGAGTCTCATAACATTCTTTCTTGTTCAATTTTTGTGAACCATTTGAGAAAATTGGTATTAACCTTTGTGTGCTTAGTAAAACTCAGCTGTGAAACCATCTGGTACTGGGTTTTTGATTTTGGGAAGTTGTTTGATAACTATTTCTATTACTTGTGATTGGCTTGCTGAGGTCTTGTATTTCTTCTAGAGTCATTGTAGGTTGTTCATACATTCCTAGGAATTGTCCATTTCATCTACATTGTCTAGTTTCTTGGCATAAAGTTAATCATAATATCCACTTATGATCTCTTTTATTTCTGCGGGATCAGTTGTAATGTCCCTGTTTTCATTTTTTTAATTTTATATATTTGCATATTTCTCACTTCTTTCTTTGTCAGTCTAGCTAAGAGTTTGGTGATTTTGCTAATAAAATAATCTTATATTTTTTAAATTCTGTCTCCTGCTTTTCTGTTCTCAATTTCATTTATTTCTACTCTGATCTTTGTTATTTCATTCCTTCTGCTTGCTTTGGGAATAGTTTGCTGTTCTCTTTCTAATTCCTCCAGCTGTGTAGTTAGGTCATTGGTTTTTGCTCTTTTTTCTTTTATAATGTAAACACTAAGGGCTATAAATTTCTCTCTCCTCACTGCCTTCACTGCATCCCGTAGGTACTTATATATTGTGTACTCATATTCATTTTTTCAAGATATTTATTGATTTTTCTTGCAACTTCTTCTTTGAACCACTGATTATTTAAGAATATGTTATTTAATCTCCATATATTTGTGAATTTTCCATTTTTCTGCCTATTGTTGATTTCAGACTTTATCCCTTTACGATCAGAAAAATTGCTTTGTAGAACTTCATCTTGTTGAATTTACTGAGAATTGCTTTGTGACCCATCATATGTTCTCTCTTAAATAAAGAGCAATAAGCACTTGAGAAGAATGTATAATCTACTGTTTTGGGGTGTAATGATCTATATATGTCCATTAGGTTTATTACATTTACCATATTATGCACACTCTCTGTTGTTGTTTCTTTTAATTGATCCTCTGCCAGGATATTCTGTCCAATGCTGAGAGTGGTGTATTGAAGTCTCCAACTATTATGGTAGAGACATCTATTTCTCCTTTCAGTTTTGCCAATGTTTGCCTCATGTAATTTGGGCCATCCTGGTTAGATTCATGTACATTTATGATTGCTATTTCTTCCTTATGAATTGTTCCTTTTATTAATATATAATGGCCTTTCTTTTCTCTTATAACAGTTTTGCTTTTAAAGTTGATTTCATCCAACATAAATATAGCTATTCCAACTCTTTATGGTTACTACATGCATGGAATATCTTTTCCAGACTTTTGCTTTAAAAATATTGACATCCTTGTGTCTAAGGTGAGTCTCTTATAGATAACATATGGATGGCTCTTATTTTCTTAAACATTTTGCCAGTCTGTGTCTTCTAATTGGGAAATTTAAACCATTAAAACTAGATGCTATTACTGTAAAGACCTTTCTTAATTCACCCATTTTGACCTTTGAGTTTTATCTATCATGTTTTTTTCCACCACTCTTTTTATGCTTTTAGTTACTTTTATTGATACAATCTTCATTTCTAGATTGTCTTCCAAGGCTGTCTCTCCTATCTTTTCTTTTCAGGCTGTAGCACTCCCTTTAGTATTTCCTGCAAAACTGGTCTCTTGGTTACAAACTCTCTCAGTTTTTTTTATCTGTGAATATTGTAAACTTGCTCTCATATTTGAAAGACAGTCTTGCCAGGTATGAGGTTCTTGGCTGAAACTTGCAGTATCTTAGATATAACATACCACTGCCTTTTTGCTTCTATGGTTTCTGATGAGAAATCAGCACTTAATCTTATTGGGTGTCCCTTGTATGTGATGCATCACTTTTGTCTTACTGCTCTCAGAAGTCTCTCTTTGTCTTTGGCATTTGATATTCTGATTTGTAAGTGTCTCAGTGTAGGTCTATTTGGATTCATTCAGATGGGAGTATATTGCACTTCTACATGGTTATCTATGTCCTTCAATAGAGTTGGGAAGTTTTCAGCCATTATTTCTTCAAATATTACTTCTGCCCCTTTTTCCTTCTCTTCTATTTCTCGGGCTTCCAAGACACATATAACTACATGTCTTTTGTATCATGTATTTCCCTGAGACCAACTCAATTTTTTCCATTCTTTTCTTATCTGTTTTTTTGAATGTTTCCTTTCAGAGGACATGTGTTCAAGTTCACTGATCCCTTCTCAAAAGCTGTTATATGCCTCCAGTTATTTTTAATTTCATTTATTGTGCCTTTCATTCCCATCAGATCTGCTATTTTTCTATGTATGCTTTCAAATTCTTCTTTGTGCTTACCCAATGTCTTCTTAATATCCTTAGTCTATTTAGTCATCTCATTGAATTTATTAGGGAGATTTGTTTAAACATCTATGATTAGTCATTTCAACTCTTTATGTCATCTAGAGGCTTATCTTATTCATCTGATGGAGCCATATCTTCCTGTTTCTTAATATGGGTAGTAATTTTTTGTTGGTGTCTTGGCATCTGGTGTATAAGATGTATTTATTCTGGGTGCAGTTTCTGTCTTTAGTTTAGGGCTTTCTTGCCATTTCTCTCTTACTGGTTGTGTTGTGGAGGGGAAGATGTGGTTGGTACAGTAGGCAGTGGAGGCTGAAGCTGTCCCCATTGCCCCAGAAACTGATGAAGCTTCTCTGATCTTTCTCCTTTGACAAAGGGAAGAGACAGAGTCACAACAGTGTGTAGTAATCCAAGCCATGCAGGACAAGACCTTTCCAAGAGAGACTTAAGAACACTTACTCTTCTTTTGCCTGGGTGGGGATGGAGCTGCAGATGTGGGCAGCAAATTAAGCCATTCAGGTCAAAACTGACCATAGTTGACCAGGTAGACTAATGTAGCTCCATTCCTCCACCTTCCCTGACAGAAGTGGTGATGGACCCTCTGGAGTGCCCAACAATCTAATCTGTTTGGGCCAAAATTGCCTGAAGTTGCCCTGAGAGCCTGATGGAGTTCTGTCCCTTCTGCCCTTTAAGTGGTAAGTATGGAACCATAGACACCCAGAAAATTAGTCCATGCAGGTCAAAGTCACCTGTAGTTGTCCTGAGAGACTGAGGAAACCCAGTTCCCCTACTTTACTATTGCAGGGCAGGGATGGAGCCACAAGTGTTCCAAGTTTCCAATCTGCGTGGGTGGAAAGAACCTGCAGTTGCCCAGAGAAGTTGGGAATCACCAACCCCCTTCTATCCTATGGGCAGGACAGGGGTGAAGCCCTTTGCTCTCAACAAACCAGTCTGTGTAGGTTGAAAGCATCTGCAGTTGGCCAAAGAGGCTGAGAAACACAGCTCCCCTTCTAACCTACTGGGAGGCAGGGATGGAGCTACAGGTATCCAAGTATCCAGTCTGTGCAGGCTGGAATTTCCATACTTGTCCAAAAGCTAAAGAAATACCAACATCATTCCTATCCTATGGAGGGGTAGGAATGGAATTGAAGATGCTCAACAAAATATTCTGTGTGCACTGAAAGCACTTACAGTTGCCCAGAGAGGCCAGGGAAATGCAGTTCTCATCCTATCCTTTGGGGAAGGGTGATGGAGTCCCAGGTGTCCGGCTATTCAGTCTGTGCCAACTGAAAGAGCCTACAGTTGCCACAAGCTGGTGCAGGTCCTACTTACTTCCACCCTATCAGAGGTGGGCCTGGTGCTCAATTATCTTTTTTTTTTTTTGCTTAAAATGACTCCTTTAAGAAAGTGGACTTAACTCAGTGGTTGGGGCGTCTGCCTACCACATGGGAGGTCCACAGTTCAAACCCCGGGCCTCCTTGACCGGTGTGGAGCTGGCCCATGTGCAGTGCTGATGCATGCAGGGAGTGCCGCACCATGCGGGGGTGTCCCCTGCGTGGGGGAGCCCTGAGCACAAGGAGTGCGTGCCTTAGGGAGAGCCGCCCAGCGCAAAGGAGGGTGCAGCCTGCCCAGGAGTGGCATCGCACACACAGAGAGCTGACACAACAAGATGACGCAACCAAAAGAAACACAGATTCCCGTGCAGCTGACAACAACAGAAGCGGATAAAGAACACACAGCAAATAGACACAGGGAACAGACAACTGGGGCGGGGGAGGAGAGAAGAGGAGATAAATAAATAAATAAATAAATCTTTTAAAAAAATGACTCCCTTAAGTCAATATATATTCAGGTAATTCAAGGCTTTCTTCAGCACTTTTTGCCCAATTTTTCATAGATTTTATTGCACAATGGGTGCAAACAGTGTGCTACTTGCTCCCAGAGGGTGAAACTAATGTCTAATTGAGTCTAAAATACTTTGAAGCATTTAATGTTGACAACAAGTGAGGCTGACACCCCAGGAGACTCACAATAAAGATGTTAGAGTTTGTGAATAACAAACTAATTCACAGATGGGAATTTAATATGTTTGATATTGAATCTGAAAATATTAATGCAAAGATATATTTTCAAGTTGATAATCAGGCAAAAAATAAAACTCATTCCCCAGACTAATGACCAAAAGAAAACCTTTAAGTCTGATGTAAATTTTTCTTTTAAAAAATGTTCCTTTGTCTAAATGCAGTGACCAGGATAACCCTTTTTATTGTTATTAAAAAACAATTGTAAAAATGTTTTATGACCTCTGTCTCCATTAACATACTCCTAACTATTTCCTAGTCCATCGAAATCACAAAAGAAAATGAAAGGAACATTTAGATGCTGTCATTAATTTTCTGTCTCACAAAAAGTGGCTATCTACCTTCTAAATTATTGGTGCATTTTGTATCCTAAACAGAAGAAAATTACTAACTTGGAGTCCTCCAAAAGAACACTTTTCATGGTACAACTGTTGCTAGGATCTAAAATGGTATCACAGTACAACTAAACAATCTAAGAACATTTGGGTTCACAAATTAGGCACAAATAAGAAAATTGTCTCTTTAAGAATGTTTACTAATTCCAATAATTTGCCTATGGATATATGCTCTATAATTAATATTTTACATCTTAGAGAATATACTTCTTGTTTTATTGTCACTGTATTCTCCCAAATACATATAAAGATAGATAACTTGGGTTATATAAAGTAATTATAATAACATGGTGAAAATGTTCAGAAGTTGGAACAAGGATATATGTAGCATAACTACTTCATCAAAAATTTAACACAATACAATATTAATTCCACAGTTAAAAGCAATATTTGTCCACAATATAGATATCAATATCACTCATTCCCTACTCAATAAAGAAATACCAAAGTAAATTACAACTTTCTTTATGATTAGTGAAGACTAAAGTTTTGTGTATGTGAAAAATAGTGAATCAAAATTCCAAACTTAAAGAATTTATACAAACTGTATAAATATATAAATAATCATTATATAAATATTGTATAGAAAGGTAAATTGAAACATAGAATGCTTGGACTTCCAATATGGGGAAAATTATATTTAGTTGGGGAGAATAGGATTATAAACATCTCTTCCTTGGCTGGTTTGTGAAAACCTAAAGAATTCATGTGATTTCAGTAAGTGGAGATGGGCTGAAGAAAAATTAAACAAATGAAGCAGCTTGAGAACAGACAGAAGTGTCAAAATTGTAGGTCATAGGAAAGGGCATGTCTACCAGTTTTGCTGAGATAAGGAATATGCTGGGAAATAATAATAGAAAAGGTGGAAAAGAAGAGTGGAATTTCCCTAGGTTGGTTCATATATATTACGGATTGTCATGAGCATATAAACAATATTAGTGACACTGCCTAGTTTAGCTCACTTTTAAATTTTTCACATTATTTTTAGTTATTTTTGTTCTTTTTTACAATAAAGTATCAGCTTTATAGTGGCAGTCATTAGGAAAATGGGATTCATGAGCAGAAAAATTTAATTTGCAAAAATATTTATTAAGCACACATGTTCTATAAAAATAAGAATATATATGTACCTTCTAAGTAAGAATATATATATATATATATACACACACACACATATGTTTGTATTTATTTTTGGATTAAAGCAGAAAATATATGAGTATTTATTGGTCAAATCAAAATGCAAAGTACCTCAATCTCAAATGTTTAAATGTTTTCAGACATAAGATTTACTAACAATAATCCATATATTTTGAGTAATGAAAGGGACATATAAAACAATTGAGTGGGAGCCAATCATTGTGATTATTCAGCTGCTGGGAAGGTATCAATAATACCATTCATGACTACTATTGAATTCAATCTGGTAGATGCAAATCAGAATTTTACAAATACTACATATTAAACAGATGTATTTTCTTCCAGGTGTAAAGTTTATAGAAGAAAAGAGTATTTCCAATCTTGTTTACTTTCTATTTGAACAATTCCCAATGAAAATAAATTTTCACTAAGTTGCATCTTGATATTTTCATGGCTTAAGTTTCTCTTAATGCTGTCTCAAGTAAGTTTATGAAATATTCTGCTTTATTTTTCTCTGGGAGGCTTAGAGTTTATGTCGAATTTCAAAAGGTAAAAAATATCACAAAAAAAATTAACCTCAAATTAAACAAAACTTCATGGTACAATGCTTTTTCCAAACAGTAAAGAGAACACTATTTAATATACAACCATGCAATCATATTGCATGTTTCTCCAATATGACAGAATAAGGTAGAAGCTTGTATACACAATTAACATCTCCCAAGAAATTTATTTTCCAAGGTTTCATGGAAAGACAAATATACTTTTCTCTGATATAATCATAAATATATTAGTAAATGTAAGTTGTTTCATGAACATGTTCATTTTCTATGAAATATAATATGATCTTTCTTCCTTGATGATGCCAAAGAAGAGACAGAATGTGATACGGGTTTTGGTAGTTTGTTTCCCATTATACTAGATACTGATTATTTTACTGAAAAAGAGGCACATACACATGTGTGTATGTGTACTAACATACACATATGCATGTGTGTATGTGTACTAACATACACATATGCATGTGTGTATGTTAGTTTTTGGCAGTTCAGCAAGACTAGAAAGGGTGGAAGTATCTACATGAAAATAAATCAGTCTTCCTTGCATAATAGTTTAAGGATCACATATCCAACCCCTGCTATACTATTATGCACTAAATAAACACTTGTTGCTTGATCTTAAATCAAATTTCCCTACTCTCCTTTGCTATACTAATTTCTTCATCAAAGCCCTTCATTAGCTTTTTTTTTGAGTGTCCATGTTCACTTTATTAGGGGTGAATCAGATATTTATAGACAGCAGGGTACCACTGTACAGTCATCATCTTTTTTCCCCTTCATTTTATTTTTAAAGAAGCTTTAGATTACATAAATGTAAAATTGAAAATACACAGGATTCCCATATACCCTAGCCCCTCCCCGTTCCACACTTTTCCCCATTAACAACATCTTTCATTATGTGGTACATGTGTTACAATTGATGAACACATATTGAAGGACTACTACTAAACATGATCTACAGTTTACATTATGGTTTACATTTTGCACCACACAACTTTATACATTTTCACGAATTGTGTAATGGCCTGTCTCCATCATTGCAATGTTATACAGAACAAATGCAGCACATATATATATATATATATATATATATATATATATATATATATATATATATATATATATAACTAAGTTAAGTTTGAATATTATACCAATACTGAAAAATCTTGGGAGGAAATCAAGAAAGAAATCCATTTACAATAGCAACTAAAAGAATCAAATATCTAGGAAAAAATTAATTAAATATGTAAAGACTTATACACAGAAAAGTACATAATGTTGTTAAAGTAAATCCAAGAAGACCTAAATAAATGGAAGATTATTCCCTGTTCATGGATTGGAAGACTAAATATTATCAAGATGTCTATCCTACCAAATTGATTCACAAATTTTATACAATCCCAATAAAAATTACAAGAGCATTTTTTTACTGAATTAGAAAAGCTAATTATGAAATGTATTTGGAAGGGAAGGGGCCCTGAATAGTCAAAATATTTTGAGAAAGAAAATTGAAATTGGATGAATCATGCTACCTGACCTAATCATACTCATGAAGTTACTGAGGTCAAAATTGTATAGCATTGGCACAAGGAAGGACATGCTGATGAATGGAACTGAATTGAGAGTTCTTATATAGACCCTCACATATACAGTCAACTGATAATAGGCAAGATCACCAAGCCCACTAAACTGGGAAATAATAGTCTCTTTAACAAATGGTGCTGAGAGAATGGGATATCCACATCCAACAGAATGAGAGAGGATCACCATCTCATACTCTATAATAAAATTAACTCAAATTGGATCAAAGATGTAAAGATAAAAGCCAAAACCATAAAGTTTCTAGGAGATAATATAGAGAAGCAACTATGAGATGTTGTACTAGGAAATGATTTCATAAACTTTACACCTTAAGTATGAGCAATGAAAGAAAAAAACATATGAATGAGACCTTTCAAAGTTAAAAAAAAAAAAACACTTTTGTGTTTCAAAGAAGTTTGCCAAGAAAGTGAAAAGACAGCCTATTTAATGGGAGAAAATATTTGGGAACCATTTATACAATAAAGGCCTAGTATCCAGCATATATAAAAAATCCTACATTTCCCAAATAAAAAGACAAACAATCAGTTTAAAATTGGGCAAGAAATTTGAATATACGCTTTCCCAAAGAAGAAATACAAATGGCTAAAAAGCACATGAAAAGGTGCTGGACCTTACTAGCTATTCAGGAAATGCAAATCAAAACTACAATGTGATATCATCTTACACCTTTTAGACTGGTGGCTATTAAAATAACGACAGAGAACTACAAGTGTTAGAGAGGATGTTGAGGAAAGGGAACCTCATCTACTGTGGTGGGAATGTAGAATGGTGCAGTCATTTTGGAGGATGGCTTGACAGTTCCTTAGGAAGCTAAATAAGAACTTTCATATGATCCAGCAATCCCGCTGCTGGGAATATACCCAGAAGAATCAAAAACAGGGAGATGAACAGATATGTGCCCACTGGTTGCCATAGCAGTATTATTTGCTATTGCACAAAGTTGGAAGCAACCCAAGGGTCCACCAATAGATGAATGGATAGGCAAATTGTGGTATATACATACAATGCAATATTACTCATCTGTAAGAAGGAATGAAGTATTCACACATGGGACAAGTTAGATAAACTTTGAAGAACTCATGTTGAGTGAAGTAAGCCAGACACTGAATGACAAATATTACATGACCTCACTGATATTACTTTAGCAAAGTGAGCAGACTCACAGAGGCAGAATCTGAATGATAGGTTATCAGGAGGCAGAAAGGGAGTAGAGTGTGTTGAGCCAATGTTCAATATGGGCAAAACTTATAAGGTGGAAGGGTTGTTTTGGCAGCAGATGGGGGTGATAGTGGTAAAGTGATACGAGTGAAGTTGATGGTACTTTACTGTGTGGGTGAGCTGGGTGGCAGGGTGTTTTGCTGGACTATCAGTAGAACACAGCAGAGGGCTAGAGGAAGGAACAGATGAACTCAGGGAATGTGTAAATCTGTGGTCCTCCATTAGTTTTTTTTTATTTTTTTAATTTTTATTGAAGTATATCATTCATACATGAACATGCATAAGTCTATAGTAAAGATTGTTAACTTAAAAAACAAACAAGCATAACATCATACAGGGTCTCATATATCACCCCTCCACCAACACCTTGCATTGTTGTGAAACATTTGTTATAAATTATGCAAGAGTATCATCAAAATATTACTACTAACTATAGTCCCTGTAGCAGTTTGGTATTGCTTATGAATTTCAAAAATAGATATTGGATTAGGTCTGTTAACTGGTCTGTCTGAGGTTTCACTTTTACTTGATTAAATTATGATTAGGGCATTGCTTGGGCCTTATCAGTAGGGCATTATGTCCCCACCCATCCAGGGTGTTTTGGCTATTCAGGTCCTCTTCTCTTCCAAATAAATTTCATAAAAAACATGGCAAAGGACAGAGTTGAGAGTTTTGAACTGGAGCCTGAAAAGTGAGCACACAGGAGATGAACACAGAGGACTAGAGACAGCTCCTTGGACACAGCAGGTGCCCTGGGGAGAGAGACAAAGCCAGTTGCCTGATGGTCTACAACTGGCCTTGTGGAGAGAAGCAAAGTCTAGAGAGCCTCATAGTCTACAGCTGATGTTGTGGAAAAACAGAGTAGCTGAGACCGAAAAGAAACGAACCCTGAAAAAAGAGGAATCCAGGGAGCCTGAACCCTCACAGACATCAGCCATCATCTTGCTCCAACATGTGACAAAAGACTTTAGTGAGGGAAGTAGCTTAGGGCTTTATGACCTGGTAACTGTAAGCTTCTACCAGAAATAAATCACTTTTATAAAAAACAAACAATTTCATATTTTGCATCAGCACCCCTTTGGGTGACTAATACAGAATTTGGTACTGAGAGTGGGGTAGTGCTTTTGCAATTACCAAAATGGTTAAAAGGTTTTATAAATGGGTAAGGGGTATTTTTTGGAGGAATTGTGAGAAACTTGATAGAAAAGGTGGAGATTGCTTTGAAGAGAATTTTGATAGTAATATGGACTCTAAGTAGACTTTTTATGATGCTATAGAAGTAAATGATGAAACTCTTAATGGAAATTGGAGGAAAGGCTATACATATTTTATTTATTACTTATTTATTTATTTGTTTGTTTGTTTATTTATTTATTTTTAAGATTTATTTATTTATTTCTCTCCCCTTCTCCCCCACCCCTGTTGTCTGTTCTGTGTCTACTTTGCTGCATCTACTTTGTCCACTTCTGTTGTTGTCAGCAGCATGGGAATCTGTGTTTCTTTTCATTGTGTCTTCTTATTGTGTCAGCTCTCCATGTGTGAAGTGCCATTCCTGAGCAGGCTGCACTTTCTTTCACGCTGGGTGGCTCTCCTTACAGGGTGCACTCCCCACACATGGGGCTTCCCTACATGGGGACACCCCTGCGTGGCATGGCATTCCTTGCACGCATCAGCACTGCTCATGGGCCAGCTCCACAAGGGTTTGAACTGCGGACCTCCCATGTAGTAGACAGATGCCCTAGGCCAAGTCTGCCGCCTCTATACTTGTTTTAAAGTCACAAAGAATTTAGCAAGATTTTCTCCTGGTGTTTTATGGAAAGCAAAATTTGAATATGGTGAGCCTGGGCATTTAGCTGAAGAGCTTTCCAAAGTAAACTCAGAGAATGCAGCTTGGCTTCTCCGTGCAGCTTATAACAAACCACTAGACAAGAGATAAGCTGAGGAATGAACTGTTGAGCACAAAGAAAACAGAAACTGATTCTGGAAATTCCAAGCCTCTAGAAATCAAACTCCCAGGTGATAGTGCCCCATTTGAGGACTTAACTAAACTTGGAACTTGTAAATCAGGATTGAAGATGCAGTTATATCAGAAAAACTTGTGGACAGTCTTACTGTGTGATGGCTTGGACCGTAGCTTCTTGCATCCTAAACCAACAAGCTTTTTGAGAGAGCTATATGAACACAATCACTGTCAGCTTGGACTAAAAGGACATGGAAAGGAGAAATTGAAGGAGAAACAGCTTTAAGAGGAAAACCATGCAGATCTGGAATTAAGACATTGCCTTGGGCCAAGAGAGGAATCCCACCCATGTGAGCAGAGAGGGTGAGTTTGCTCCAGCAGTTGTAGAGGGTGGATGTTCTTGCCCAGTATTCTGGGAGAATTTTGCCACCCCAGGGTACAGAGAGGGTGGAACACCATCCTCAAGGATTAGGAATATTGAGATCAATGTCACATATGTCTGAGGGGAGTGTGCCTGTCCCCCAGGGATTAGGAAAGACCAGGCAGTCAACTCGTTGGTCTGAGAGGACTGAGCCTGTATGCCAAAGGTTAGGGAAGATGTTTTCTTCACTTCACCATACTAGGGGGACTAAGACTCTAACCCAGAGAGTGGGTAAAGAGTGGCAATCATTCCAAAGCTCTTGGAGGGTGAGGTCTAGAACTTGGCTGACACCCAATTGCTTGATGAGGATGGAGCCAAGAAAATAGCCATTGGGCAAACCTGTGGAAAATGTGGGTTCCCTTGTGGGCCCAAGGAGAAGAAACCATCATCTTAAGAATGACCAACTTTGAAACAGAATGGAGAATTCCCTGAAGGTTTACTGAACTGTAGAGGACCTGTGACTCATGTTTCCCTCCCAATTTCTCCTTATTGTAATAAAAATGTTTATCCTTATTCCATTTCTGTACTGGAAGCAGATAAATTATTTTGTAATTTCAGAGGTCTACAGCCAAGTGGGACTTTGCACTGAGACAAACTGCATTTCTTTAAACTGATTGCAATGTGATTCTATAATTAGCATTGTTACTGATATAAGATTTTTTGAATATTATAATATATTTTTGGAATTCAGAGGGTTGTGTAGCAGTTTGATATTGCTTATGGATTCCAAAAATAGATATTGGATTGTAATGTTTATAAACTGATCTATCTGAGGTTTCACTTTTACTTCATTAAATTATGATTAGGGCTTTGATTGGGCTACATCAGTAGGGCATTGAGTTTCCACCCCTTTGTGGGTGGAGACTCACAGATAAAAGACACAGCAAAGGACAGAGTTGGGAGTTTTGAGCTGGAGCCTGGGAAGTGAACACATAGAAGATGAATGCAGAAGACTAGAGATGACTCTTTACACATGGCAGAAGCCCCAAGGAGAGAGACAGAGCTGGTCACCTGATAGTCTACAGTTGCCATTGTGGAAAAAGGCAAAGCCTCTAAAGCCTCATAACTTAGATCTGACCTTGTGGAGAAAACAGAGGGGCTGATCCCACAGAGAAATGAACTCTGGCAAGAGAGGATGCCAGGAAGCCTGAACCCTGGCAGATGTCGGCAGTCATCTTGCTCCAACATGTGGCAAAGACTTTGGTGAGGGGAGTAACTTATGTTTTATGACCTGGTAACTGTAAGCTTCTACCTCAATATCTTTTATAAAAACCAACAAATTTCTTGTATTTTCCATCAGCACCCATTTGGCTAACTAATACAGTCCCTATCTTACTTTTGGTGTATTTTTCCCCAACCCACCCTATTTTTTAACAATATATTTTTATTTCAGAAGTTGTAAACTTACAAGACAATCATGCACATATGTAGAAGTCCCATACAACACCCCTTCACCAACACACCACACTGTGATGGAATATTTATTACAGATTATGAGATAATATCATCAGATTATTACTACTGCCATGGTACATAGTGTACATTTGGCACACTTTTCTATATACCTCCACTATCAACAGAGTACATCTTTGGCATTGTTGCAAAAATATTATAGTATGGCCATTAACCAGTCTATAGGTCCTACCAATTGTACTTTTACCATGCTTCTACACATTCCCACCATTCAATAGTGATGTACATCTGCTCTAGCTCACAGAAGGACATTCCTAACATTTGTACCCTCCACCACAATTACCATCCACCTCTGGGTTCATTGTGTTATTCAGTCCCTATATTATTTAGCTTTCTTTCAATTGACATTTACTTCCCAAACTACCCTTTTCAGCCATAGTCACATTTATAAACCAGCTGCTGCTTACTATAATGTGTTACCATCAAATTTATCCTTTTCCACACTTTTACAGTCAAGTTAATTAAAACTTCTACATGCATTAAGCATCAGTTCTTCTCAACCTTCTTTTTATCTCCTAATAACCTGTACTCTAGGTTTTAGTTCCATGCATTTATTCTTTCTATTTAGTTCATATTGAGATCATGCAATATTTTTCCTTTTGCATTTGGCTAACTTCACTTAGTATAATGTCTTCAAGATTCATACATGCTATCATATGTGTCCCTATTTCATTTCTTTTTACTGCAGCATAGTATTCCAATATATGCATATACTACATTTTGTTTGTCCTTTCGTTGGTTGATAGACACTTGGGTTGTTTCCATCTTTTGGCAATTGTGAAAAATAATGCTACAGACATTGGTGTGCAGATGTCTGTGTCAGAGCTTTTAGTTCTTCTGGATATATTCCTAGTAGAGGAATTTTTGGATCATATGGAACCAAGAAACTGTCTTTCTCAGAGGCTGCACAATTTTACAATTCCTCCAACAGTGAAGGAGTGTTCCTATTTCTCCACATCCTCTCCAGAACCCTTTGTTGTCTTTTTTTAAAAATAATGGCCATTCTAAGTGGTGTTAGAGGATAACTTGTTGTTTTGATTTCCATTTCCTTAATAACTAGTGATATAGAACATTTTTTTATGTTCTTTTTGGCCATTCATACTTTCTCTTTGGAGAAATCCCTATTTAAATCTTTTGCACATTTTTAAATTGGATTGCTTGCTCTTTTATTGTTGAATTGTATGTTTTCTTGTGTTGAACCACCCTTGCTGGCCTGGTGTAAAGCCCACTTGATCACATGATTCTTTTAATGTGTTGTTGGATTTGATTAGCAAGTATTTTATTGAGGATACTTTGCATCTGTATTCATTAGATAAATGGGTATGTAATTTTCTTTTTTTTGGTAATATCTTTACCTGGCTTTGGTATTAGGGTGATATTCGCTTCATAGAATAAGTTTGGTAGTGTTCCTTCCTACTCAACTTTTTGAAGAGCTGGAGTAAGATTGGTATTAAATCCTCTTTGAATGCTTGGTAGAACTCACCTGTGAAACTGTCTGGTCCTGGGCTTTTTATTTTGGGGAGCTCTTTGATGACACTTTCAATATCTTTACTTATGGTTGGTCTGTTGATGTATTCTATTTTTTCTACGGTCAGTGTAGGTTATTTGTATGCTCCTAGACATTTTTCCATTTCATCTATATTGTCTAGTTTTTTGGCATAAAGTTGTTTATAATATTCTCATATGATCTCTCTTATTTCTGTGGGGTCAGTGGTAATGTTCTTGTTTCCATTTTTTATTTCATTTATTTACATTTTCTCTCTCTTTTTCTTAATCGGTCTAGCTAAGGGTTTGTTGATTTTGTTAATCTTCTTAAAGAACCAACTTTTGGTTTTGTTAATTCTCTCTATTGTGTGTTTGTTCTTAATTTCATTTATTTCTGCTCTGATTTTTTAATTTCATTCCTTCTACTTGCTTTGAGTGTAGTTTATATTCTTTTTTCTAGTTCCTCTAGCTGTGTAGTTGGGTCATTGATTTTTGCTCTTTCTTCTTTTTTAATGTAAGCACTGAGGGCTATAAATTTTCCTCTCAACACTGCCTTCACTGCATCCCATACATTCTGGTATGCTATGTTCTCATTGTCATTCATCTCAAGATATTTATTGATTTCTCTTGAAATTTCTTCTTTGAACCACTGAATATTTAAGAGTGTTGTTTAATCTCCATATATAAGTAAATTTTCCCATTTTCTGTGCTTGTAGATTTCCAACTTTATTCCATTATAATCAGAGAAAGTGCTTTGTATACTTTTAATTTTGTTCAATTTATTAAGATATGCTTTGTGACCCAACATATGGTCTATCCTGAAAAAAGATCCATTAGCACTTGAAAAGAATGCTTATCCTGCTATTTTGGGATGCAGTGTTCTGTATATGTCTACTAGGTTTTGTCCATTTATCATATTTTTCAAGCTCTCTGTTTCTTTGTTGATCTTCTGCCCAAATGTTCTTTTCAATGCTGAGAGTGGTGTATTGAATTCTCCAACTATTATTGTAGAGATATCTATTTCTCCCTTCAGTTTTCCCACTGTTTTCTTCATGTATCTTGGTGCATCCTGTTTAGGTGTATAGACATTTATGATTGCTATTTCTTTCTTGCGAATCACTGCTTTTGATAATATGTAATATTCTTCCTTGTCTCTAATAAAGTTTGGCTTTTAAAGTCTCTATCATCTGATATAAGTACAGCTACCCCAGCTTTTTTTTTTTTTTTTTTTTTTTTTTTTGGTTACTGCAGGCATAGCATAACTTTTTCCAACCTTTCACTTTCAATCTATTGGTATCTTGGTCTAAAATGTGACTCTTGCAGACAGCATATAGATGACTCAAATTTTCTCATCCATTTTTCCAGTTTGTGTCTTTTGAATTGGAAGTTTACACCATTAGCAATCAATGTTATTACTGTAAAGGCACTTCTTATTTAATCTGTTTTGATCTTTGGGTTTTATCTGTCATTTTATTTTTACCACTCTTCTTTAAAATATTTTTTTAATTTATTTTTAAAAGATACATATGTCACACAAAATTTTACATACCCACTCCCCACAATCCCCACTTTTCCCACACCAACATCTTCTTTCATTAATGTGATATATTCATTGCAATTGATGAACACACTTTGGAGCACTGCTACACAGCATGGGTTATAGCTTACATTGTAGATTACATTCTCTTCCAGTCCATTCAGTAGGTTATGTTAGGATATATAATGTCCTGCCTCTGACCCTGCAATGTAATTCAGGACAACTCTAAGACCCAAAAAATGTCCCCATATTACACCTCTTTTTCCCCTCTCACGTCCATCAGCAACTCCCCTGGCCATGTCAATGATATAATTTCTTCACCATTGCTATAATCTCAATAGGTCTATAGTAGAACACCAGTAAATCCACTAGGTCCACATATTATTCTCCAATCCTAAGGACTCTAGGATGGTGATGTCCACTCCACCTCTTAATTGAGAGGAGGCTAAATGGCATTTTTTGGCAGAAGTGGAAAAACTAACTATCAAACCTGCAGGAAGGGTAGGGGGCCCTGAACAGCCAAAAATATCTTTAAAAAGAAGAATGAAGTCAGAGGGCTCCCACCCTCAGACCTCAAAGCACACCACTTACCTACAGTAGTAAAAACAGCCTGGCACTGGCACAAAGACACACACAAAGACCAATGGAACCAAATCAAGGACATAGAAACAGACACATCCACAGTTGAGTGATCCTCAACAAGGCTGTCAAGCCCTCTCAGCTGGGCCAGAGTAATCTACTCAACAAACAGTGTTGGGAGAACTGGAGAGCCACAACCAAAAGAAAATGAAGAACTCCATCTCACACCCTGTACAAAATCCAATGCAAAATGGATCAAGGACCCAAATGCAAATGTGATAACCATAAAACTCCTGGAGAAAATGTAAGAAAACATTTCCAAGACCCTGTGGTAATCATTTACCACTCCTTTGACACTTTTAGTTACTATTACTGATATAGTCTTCATTTCTAAACTCTCTCTCTGCTGTCTTTTCTTTTCAGGCTGTAACACTCCTTTTAGTATTTCTTACAAAGCTGGTCTTTTTTGTTATAAACTCTCTCAGTTTTTGTTTATCTGTGATTATTATAATCTCACCCTCATTTTTGAAAGATAATCTTGCCAGATATAAAATTCTTGGCTGGCAGTTTTTCTCTTGCAGTATCTTAAATTTAATACTGCCTTCTTGCCTCCATGGTTTCTGATGAGAAATCAGTACTTAACCTTATTGGGTATCCCTCATATATTATTCATTGTTTTTCTATTGATGCTCTCAAATTCTCTCTTTGTCTTTGGCATTTGGCATTCTTATTAGTATGTGTCTCAGGGTTGGTCTATTCAAATTTATTTAGATGGGAGTACATTGTACTTCTTGGACATGGATATCTGTGTCCTTCGATAGGGTTGGAAATTGTTCAAATATTCTTAATTGTTCAAATATTCTTTCTGTCCTATTTCCCTTCTCTTTTCCTTCTGGGATACCCATAACATGTATGTTTGCACATCTCTTGCTGTCATTTAGTTCCCTGAAACCCTGTTCAATTTTTTCCATTCTTTTCTTCATCTGTTCTTTAGTATATTTGTTTTGGAGGCCATGTCTTCAAACCCACTGATCCTTTCTTCTGCTTCCTCAAATCTGCTGTTACATGCCTCCAGTGTATTTTTAATTTCATTTATTGCACCTTCCATTCCCATATCTTCTATTTTCTATGTATTTTTCAAATTCTTCTTTGTGCTCCCCCAGTGTCTTCTTAATATCCTTAATCTTTTTAACCATCTCATTGAATTTATTAAGATTTGTTTGAAAACCTATGATTAGTTGTCTCAACTCCTTTATGCCATCTGCAGGCTTATCTTGTTCCTTTAACTGAGACATATCTTCCTGTTTCTTGTTATGGATTGTCATTTTTTCATGGTGTCTTGGCATCTGACTTACTAGATATATTTACTCTGGGTGCAATTTCTCCCTTTAGGTTTGGGCTTTCTTGTCTTTTCTCTGTAGCTCATTGTGTAGCATGAGTCGAGAATGTGGTTGATGCTGTAAGCTATGGAGGCTGAAGCTGCCTATGTTGCTCTAGGAATCGATGAAGCTTCTACCACCTTTCTCCTCTGCCAGGGGTAGGGACAGAACTACAGCTGTGTATAATAATCCATGTTGGGCAGGACAAGACTGTAGTTGTCCAGAAAAACTGATGAAGCTATACACCCCTTCCTCCCCTACCTTGAGTGGGTAGGGAGCTTTAGTTGTGGGCAGCAATTTATGCCATGTGAATCCAAAAAGACTACAATCACCCAGGTAAGCTGACATAGCACCAGACCCTGTCCCTGCCAGGGGTGGGAATGGACCCTCTGGAGTACCTAATAATCTAATCCATGTGGGCCAAATGTGCTGTAGTTGTCCTGAGAGGCTAAGGGAGTACTGTCCCTTCTGCCTTTTACAAGGTGGGATTGGAATCACCAACACCCAACAGTTCTGTCCCTATAGGCTGAAAGTACCTACCATTGCCCAGAGAGGCTGAGGAACACCAGTCCCTACCTATCCTATTGGGGGGTGTAGGTGGATCCACAAGTACCCATCAGTCTAGGCTGTGTGAGTGAAAAGCACCTGCAGTTACCCAGAGAGGCTGGGCAAACACAGTCCATCTTTTGTCCTGTTGGGTGTAGGGGTGGAGCCACAGGTGCCCAACTGTGTTTGTGCAGGTCAGAAGTGCCTGCAGTTGCCCAGAGAGGCTGAGGGAACACCAGCTCCCTCCTGTCCTATGGGGGAATAGAGGTGGAGATGATCTCAAAGGCACTCAACAAACCAGTTTGTGTGGGCTGAAAACACCTGATGTTGCTCAGAAAGACTGTGGATACCCAGGTCCTCTCCTATCCTATTGGGATGCAGGGGTACAGCCACAGGTGACAGACTATTCAGTCTGTGCTGGTGGAGAGACCTGCAGTTGCCTGGAGAGCCTTATGTAGGTCCCACCAGCTTCCTTTCTGCTGAAGGTGGGCCTTTAGCCTAGGCTTGGGTTGCAATCCAATCTTGGCAGAAAGAAGCCAGTCCCTAACTTCACTTGATTTTCAGTCAGCCCAGCTTCTCCTCATGCCAGGGGTGGAGTCAAAATGGTAGCTACTGGACTCTTTCCAACTTGGACAAGCTCAAACCCTAGCTATTTCTAGGATGATATTTTTGCCAACAGAGTCCACTAATCAGTAGCTGAAGTCAGTAGACAACAGTCTCTTCATCTGTTTATGGGAAACGGGGCTTCTAACCCCAGTCACAGAATAGTTCCTGAGGTGGCTTGCACTGCTAGAGTAGGAAGGGTGCTGGCCTCCGTGGCATGGCTTTCAGTTTTCCAGAGAGGTGTTACAGGTTCTCCCAGCTTCCTTCCTGCCAGAGGTGGAGCTGAGGTGTAGGCTAGAGCTGTAATCAACATGGATGGAGAGAAGTCAGTCCCTATCAGCACTGTGATTTTCAATCAGCCCTGCTTCCCCACGTGCCAGAGGCAGAGTCAAAATGGTGGTTACCATCCTCCTGCTAACCTAGAAAGGCTCAAAGTGTAGCTGTTCCTAGGATTTTACTTTAGCTGGCTGAATTTACTAATCAGTAGCTGAAGTTGGTGCCACACCATGTCTTCCTGTTCCATTTTTTGGGAAATGGAGCTTCCAACTCCAGGCATGGAATAGCTCCCAAAGTGGCTTGCTCAACAGGCACCAGCCTCTGTGGCGTGGAGTGCTCTACTCATGAGCCCTCTCTTCAGATGGGCAGTCACCTCTTTCCATATTTTCAAGGATGTTGCAGGATACTCTCTTGGACTCCTGGGGCCCCAAACAGGTGCTTTAGATAGCTCTGGGTGATTACTTACTGCCATGTAGCACGAGCTGACTCCAGGAGCATCTTAAACTAGCACCATTTGGCTTCCTTTCTCTAACTACTCTCTCCTCCATTAGTTTTAAACAAATGACTCAGTGACTTCTAGTTCCTAAATATTTTCCTCCAAACATCTTTGAAAATTTTACTTAGATTAATGAAGTTTATTTCAAAGTCTCACCACATATAACTATGAAGATTTCTTGCTCCATTACCACATAAAAATCTATTTCCTTTCTTTCAAGTATAAAGGTTATTTTATTCTTGACAATTAAAAATAAAAATCTTTTCAGTTCAGCCCTGTCACTCATAGCAGCCTCTACAAGTTTAACTTCTTTTAGATTTCTGGGGTCAGGTCTCTTTAACCTTCTTTGTAGAGCACCCAACAGTAATAGAAGCAGATATGTACCTCATAAATGTGTGATGGTGATGGCAAAACTGTTAGCAGAACCTGGTGTTATTAATAATTCAGAAAACCAGAAAAATGTGGGAAGCCTAGAAGATAATGCAAAAGAAAATTCATATATATTTTATGAATCCCAAGTGAAAGAATCATCAGCATAATAAGCTTATAAAACTCAGGACCTATATACATAAAAATGCCTGAGTAATAACAAAAGATCACAACAAAATGAAATTGGGAATTTTGTATTAGAGGTTCACGTTATTGAAAAAAATCCTGATTCAGAATTTATAAATATAAAATTCTATATCAGGTCATATTTGAAAAAACAAAGAAAAACTACTGCAAAACTCCAATATTCATAACTAATGAAGCATTTAAAAGAAGTCTACATTTATTCTTCTCAACAATAGAAAGGAAAGCGTTTATTCTGAGATCTAATAAAAAGAACAATATGCTAGATACCTCTGCATAATTTGAGTTTATTGGTGTTTTTTATTTCTGATTAAAAATAATGAAAATGTATGCACATTTTTTTTGGGGGGGAATGAAGTTTAAATCCTAAATATGTGACAATCCTGAAAGATTTTCAAGGAAACCTCATATGTTGGTTTGAGTCATTTGTGGACCCCTGAAAATTGAACCTATTGTGAACCTTTGATTAGATTAGATCAGTTTAGGGCCATTTGATTAGATTGCTCCAGTAGGTATAGCACAGGCTAGATCTTAGTCCTTTTACTGGAGTCCTTTACAAACAAAGGAAAGAAGGCTGCAGAGACAAAGAGAAGCCTCTAGAAGTTGACGAACCTATGAAAGAGAAAAGCCACAAAAGGAGCAGCTCAAAGCCAAAGATACAAGGCCAGAAAGAGAAGGGAAAGATAAGCCATATGTCCAACTGCCCGTAGCCAAGCTCAGGGAGAAAGTGAGCCTGGAGAAGGCAGAGCTGAGAAGCCATTGGGTCTTGTCAAGTGGCAGGAGTCCAGAATTGCCAGCAGCAAACTTTAGTGGAGAGAGCTTCACCTAATACCTTGATATGGCCATTTTTTTTCAGCCTCAGAATTATAAGCTTCTAAATTTATAAGTTTTATTGTAAAAGCCAACTCATTTCTGGTATATTGTTCCCTACTGCTTTTAGCAAACTAACATAACTCAGTTTCCATGTTAAAAAATGTGAGGATTTTACTCTTTCTTATTTTCAGAAAGCTCTGGGAAAGATATTCAGGATCAATAATTTTAACTAAAAATTTCAGCTTTTTGGGTGATGTTCCCGACCAAGAAAATAATCTTTTTATCAGAGAGAAAGAGAGAGTGAGAGAAAAACTGATAATAATTTCGGCCCTCCAGCAATATCTTAAAATGGATGTCATCTGAGTTCATTCATGTTAAACTTATATTGTTTGACCATAATAAGCACTAGTATGAAAAAGGTATATGTTTATACTTATAAGACAAGATATTTAAAATGGTAACTGTCATAAAACAGTGATGATGTGATAGCCAAAATAATAAAATATAAAATAATATATATATAATATATAATATAAAAATAAGAGTTGCTCTATTCTCTATCCACATAACCTTATGCAATAGCTTGACAAATTGTGTTGTGACTAAAAAAAGTTTAGGATGTCATTATAATTTGAAGAAAAGTTGTAGTAAATTATGTAAATCTGAGGGAATTAAAGGAATCTATCCATTTCAAAATAATTAACACAACATCTAGAATAAAAGAATGCATAGGTTTTATTTTGCTAAATGTTCATTTTTAAAATTTCAAGTAAAAGCCTTAAGAAAAGTTCTATTTTACAAACATTTTGCTGTTTGTATACATGACTATGTGTTGCTTTCATTTTAAAGATCATTTACTAAATCATTTACTTAAATATGTGCATAATTTGTAGAATTGCTGTAACTACTGATAATTTTATTGGAAAAAATAACCTGTACAAAACTACTGAAATATGTAACTTCAGACTATATCTTGGAAGGAACACAATGACCAAATAAGGTTTTGTTTTGCTGATTTTCCTTCTCATTAGCTTTCATTAAATTTTGTCCAAGTTTTGAAAATCAGGATTGAAGTTAAGCCTAAATAAAGAAAAGAACATGTCCTTGATGCAACTAAATCCTTTCTTTTTAGTGAATTCTTCCTGCAGAACCCTCAAGTGTTTTCATTATGATAAAGTTTCAGCCCAGCATTAAATAAATGTATTTTTTAAGGCCTACTTTGAGCCAGACACTGAATTAAGTAGAGGAAAACAGTGCGGGATAAGTCACCATTAATGCTTTCAAAACTTCAGCTTTCTCTTCTGCCATGTTGTTTTCTCTCAACAGCCTACTGGTGTGGCCTAATCAAAGACTTAGTCATCATTTAATCAAGCAAAAGTGAAATCACTGAATTTAATACAATCAAATATGCCCAGAGGAACAGATCAGTTTATAAATACAATCCAATATCTATTTTTGGAGTTCATAAACAATGCCAAACTGCTACATTTACCCAGTCCTATTTCTTCTCTC
The DNA here is from genome assembly GCF_030445035.2 of Dasypus novemcinctus. NCBI lineage: Eukaryota > Metazoa > Chordata > Mammalia > Cingulata > Dasypodidae > Dasypus > Dasypus novemcinctus. The sequence continues at coordinate 81,943,022 of NC_080688.1, read as the reverse complement.
TGATTGCATTTCCTACTGCTTTCCCATTTGCTCCTTCTGCTCTGCTACTAGTCACATGCCACACTGGCCTCCTTAATATTCTTTGAATGACCCAGGCAAACTCCAGCCCAAGGACCTTTTCAAGGACTGTTTCCTGTCCCCCAGAAACTTTGCTTAGATATGGACATAGTAATTCCCTTGCCTCTTTTTAGTCTCTGCTCAAATGGCCACCTCAAATAACATCTATTATGACCGGTCCAAATTACTAAAATTACAGCATGTATCACCCTCTATCATATTTGATAATTAATTTAATTACTAAGGTTATTGTATCTAGCTTGTCTCCCACTCTATAATGAAAACCCTGGTATAACCTTGAGAGAGGGCATCTTTGTTGTTTTGGTGTGGTAAACTGCTGTACTCTGAGTGCCTGAACAAGGTCTGGTCCATACTGTGGTTGCTATAAATACGTTTTAAGTGAATGATTGTATGATGAATGTGAATGATTATTTAAAAGGCATAATTAGCTCTTTAAAAGGTAAACATTTAGTTGCTGAAAATAAAGATATTGTTAGAAACCAGAACTGAGGGGCTCCTGCTGAAGTTCTGGCTACAAAGTAAGAGTGAGGGTTGGTGATCTTGTTAATAGAGGTTTTCTTATCTAAAGAGTGTGCACAAGGCACAGAATCCTGGAAATTCCATATATTCAGGATTCTGAAAATATGGGAGAATAGGTTTAAGATTTTCTACAAAGCAAGTATGAGGAAGGAAAGAATGAAGGGGTGGCGAAGGCAGCAGAGGGAGAAAAATTAGCCATCAAAGGATCTTGCAGAAGTCAACACAAATCCTTTTTGGAAGGAAACACAGTCTTGCATAATTCCTAAATATATTATTATTTTTCTTGTTTTGCTCTCTCAAATAATTAATTCTCATGTTTAAACACAATCATTTTAAGTTATGTATCAATTAGTTGCAAACAGTGTGTTTTTTGCATGTCTGATTTCAATGTTTACTGGTTCTACTGACAAGGTAGTGGCTTATGTATCCATTCTTTGCTATTTGCTATTGTTGTTCTGAGCTCATGTACCTTGCATAAAAGTAATATCTCTCTTGGGTTAAATTTTGTAATATGTGAAATCATATCTCCTTGCGATTTCATCTGGGGAATTTTTTGAGTGCTTGCCTTGAGCTTTTACAAATGCTCTTCCAGAGTTTTTGTATTTGTTTTACTCAAGAGCAGAGTCACTACCATGCTATGACACTTGCACGTTTGATACTTGCTCTGGGGGGTTTGAGTCCCACAGGGAGTAATTAGGAGCTTGATACCTGTATGAGGGTTGGTCAAGGTTGAAATAGACAAGCTTCCATAAGACTAAAAAATCAGGTTTCACTTTGTAGGGAGAAGCCCATGTTATGTGGTATCTCTGATAAAGCTTCATTCATTAAGTGAGTCACAGGCCTTATTACCAGTCCCCAAATGGGTTCTATTAAAATGGAACCTTTAGGATGCTGGAAACCTGTAGAGACACCAGAGAGTTATCAAGATTGGCAGCTGCTTATTTCTCCATGTTTAACCTACTGATCTTTATTCTTTGTTGATTTCTCTTACTTTCTTGCTAACTCAATAGGGCCATATATATACATACATATATTAGATTGTTTTTTATATTAGTGACATGTAATAATATATGTATATATTATATGTATATGTATATATATGTATATATATGTATCAAAGGACCAAAATCAGTTGGCAAAAATATAGAAATAAGTATATATATTTTAAAATATGTATATTTATTATATTTACATACCAGTATGCTTATATTTATTAGGATGGAGTCATAGTTTTTCATGATGCAGTCATATTTCCAGAGCTGAAAGTTGATCTTAACTTTTCATTCTTACCCTGAGAGACTGATCACACCACATCCACCTCACCCATTTCCTTTTCAAGATAAAAGTATTTCACAAAGACATGGTCTGGAATGACTGTTTTTTCCATGTTTTTTCCATGTATGCTACTTACATTTTCTTATATTAAAATATCACATTGAAGAAAACAAACAAACAGAAAACACTATTATGTGAACACATGTCATATCCATTGTGTTTTTGAGACGTATCCTGATTATAGATAAGTAATTGAAGCCAGATTTTATAACTTGTTCTCAGTTTTTCCACTGTGAATTGTGGATTATTGGAGGACAGCAGCCCAGCAGTTTCAGATTTCTTATAACTCTTGGAAGAAGAAGGAATGAGAAGGAGATTAAGCTCTCATAGGTAGAAAACTTCCTAGTCTTCTCACCCAATTCATATGTTTGAAGAGACTTTAACCTTTCATCAGCCTTGCCAAAGCTAAAGCACGTTGTCCTTAGAAAAGCCTGTGCTGAGAAAAGCAATTGTTATCTCAACACAAGGAGAAAAGAGCAGCAGGGAGAAGAATGTAGGAAAGCAAGTGTGGGGAATAGGGAATGATAGGAAAAACATCATTTATTCCTATCTCAAAATATAAAGGGGCATAAAAAAGGGCCACATATGTTTGGTTTATACCTATGTTTTGTTATATTAAAAATTCCTCTCCTTATGAGGCAAGTAGGTAGGGATACTAATATAAAACACTAATAATAAAAGATGAAATGAAAACATTTTAATGTTTCAAGAATGACATAGTATATCAAAATCCTTGAACTCTATGTAAGTAGATTTGATTCAAAGAAGTAATTGCAGAGATGGGCTTTTGCTGCTAAAAGCTTACTATCTTAATTAAGCAATATGTCATATTCATACCCCTAGATGGTAGCCTTATGCAAATTCCTATTGCATACTATTTACCTACAAATCTGCCAGTCATGCTCCAGAAGAGCTCATTCACAAACTTGTATAACAAAGAAAGCAAAAATTGAAGAAATTTTCTCTAATAGAAAGTGTTACTTTTATTAAAGTTCTAAGATAGCTAACATGAGGAGTTCAATTGGTAAACTGATGTCCAAGCCACTGGACCAAAAAGAGCAGGAAGTACAAATCAGAAATCAAGGAGAAAATGCTGGGTATGGAGCCATTTTTGTATGGAAAAAAAGCTAGTGGATGAGGACAATGCTTCTTGGAAAAAAGCTTTGTAAATTCTGACCTTGCCCTCAGCTCCAAAGAGCATGTCTTAAAGGGAGCCTGCTCTGGACCTCTGAAAACAATCCATGACAAAATGCACCAAGAACACTGGAGAAGGGAGGGTTAAATAACCTGTGGTGATCCAGGTGGCTAATATTCAGAAACCTTCTTAATGGAATTTTATTAATTATTTTCTCAAGTTTTTGACTCTATTGCACATCACTCTTTTAGAAGCTGAGACAAATTAACAATGAAGATATACACAATGCATGTCCTCCCAGAGCTTACAATTGGTTGAAAATTGTGGGTATATAGCTAGAACAAGGATAGGTAGTTTTCTATATGCTCCTCTATCCTGGGCAAGTGGAGAGAGTAGGCTCTCCTTGAGTTGGGCACCAGAGAGTTGGGAGAAGCAAGGAGCAGATTGATTGGCCCAGGACTAGGCACAAGGGTCTCAGAGTTCTAACAAGAATGCCCGACCTGATTATTCCCTAAAATATCAGATCAATGGGTAGAGAAGATGTGATAAATCCTGAGTCAAAGAATGTATTCTCTGGACTGTCCATGTGCCAGCTAAGCCCTTAGCCTCAGCAGAGTTGTAACACCTACTCTCCAGTTCGTTGGACTTACCACACAGGTCAGCTAACAGGGAGGTGAGGATGGTCAACCACCATACCAGGGAACCGAGAGAATCTACAACTGCAAGCAGGAGAATCCCATCCATCAGTCATGTGGAATCTAAGCCCCCTCTCGATTTAGAGGTAGATTGGACATCACCATCCCAGGTTTCTCAGGATGGAGGAATAAAATATGGATTAGAGTGGGCTTACTGGTATTCTACTATAGAATTATTGTGACTCTAGCAATGGAAGAAATTATATCACTGATGTGGAGACAATGGCCTCAGGAGTTGCTGAGGGCAGGGAGAGGGAAGAAGAGATGAGATGTGGGGGCATTTTTAGGACTTGAAGTTGTCCTGAATGATACTGCAGGGACAGATGCAGGACATTATATACCCTGCTATAAACCACTGAATGGACTTGAAGAGAGGGTAAACTACAACGTAAACTATAATCCATGCTGTGTAGCAATACTCCAAAATGTACACATCAAATGCAATGAACGTACCACACTAATGAAAGAAGTGTCAGTGTGGGAGGAGTGTGGGGTATGGGGAGTGGGGTATATGGAAACTTCTTTTCTTTTTTAATGTAACATTTTGTGTGATCTATGTATCTGTAAAAAAAGGATAATAAAAAATGAAAAAAAATCTGATGAGATTGATATTGCTATTTGAGAGGTTCTGCTTAAAGAAACTTCCATAAGATATGGTACAGAAGAGGGAAGCTTTCCAGTGACCCCTGCCTCTTGGGATGGCAGAGATATTCATGCCACAGATGCTCTCAATGCTTTGTTTATCTGTAAGTGTGCATGAAAGAGTTAATCCAGCAAGCTGTGGTGATGCTGCCAGCACATTTTGGCCATAGATGATGCAGTTAGAGCCAAGTAGAGGAAGATCTAGAGAAGGGTACTGAGTTTTGAAATGGGATGCTGAAAAGTATTCCAGAATAAGGAGATTCCAGGTAATTAAGTTTCTTTCAGGTACCACTCAGCTTAGCAGTTGTCAAAAACCAAGGAGGTATTTTAAACTCTCCATCCACAGCCGTAGAATTTATCTACTGGAATTTTTACATGGGTTTTTCTTTGGAAGCTCATGGCATCTACAACACCTGCAGGAGTTAAAATCAGATATATCTATAACATAGAAATTAAGAAAAATAACTTTTGTACTATAAAGATTTCAGTTTTCATTTTTGGTAGAGAATTATGAGGTTAACTTTGAAACAAAGAAATAGACGCTCACAGATTAATAGGTAAGGCAAAAGTGGATCGAAACCAATTAATTATCTGAAAGAGCAGAGGATCCAGAGCAAATTCCCACTGGATGTAAAGAACCTCCAGGGAAGCTTGGTGCTGCCAAATTGCCTGCCTGGGCTCTGGAGCTAGAAAGCCAAAGTTCAAATACATTCAAAGCAATGCAACTTTGGGAAATTTGCATGGTGCTTCTTTGTCTCAGTTTCCTTGCAAAAATAATGAATAATAAAACAATAATTTAACTTATAAAACGACCATATAAAAATACTAAAATTATTTCTTATAATAATAAAACACTGATGTTGCCGTGAGTCAAATACACTGATATATGCACTATACTGTGAGAGGTGCCTAACATTTCCTGACTGTTTTCATTAATGTTGCTGAATGGTATCCCAAGTGCCTACAAAAGATCCCCAAACAAAGCATGTGTTTAATATTGTTTGTTAAATAGTAATTAATGAGGAGAGATCATAGAGACATTTCCCTGAGCATTGCTGACCAAAGAGGTTACTTAACTTTCATGAAATGAACATGAAAGCCTCTAGGCTCTCCAATCCCTGTCTGTGCTGCCAAGTGTGATTCGACTAGTTTGTCTTTCCAAGTAAGGTCTCTTTTCTAATCTAGTTTGTCTCTCCACACATGATCTCTTTTCTAATCGCCTGCTCCATGAGAATCACCTGGTAAAAAAATAAAAATAAGTAAATGAAGCATTTGTACACACCTGCCCATTTCCCTAGCATGTGAGTTTGTAATCAACTTGGTTAAGGCACATTAATGAATTGTATATGGTTCACATCATTCATTCTTGATCGTGTGACCCAAAGCATCATTTGTTTTTTCCCCAGATTGGGATACCTCTGTAAGCAACACCCAGCTGCCCCACAGAAGAGAGCCTGTGAAGCATGATTCCTTTTGAGGTGTTTATCTATTATAGATACACCTAAGGGCCGCAAGGAGAGTGGTGTATCTATAATACACCACTGCTCTGCTTTCAGTTGTGGCTGTTGATGATGGCTGCAGCTTCGACTCCATTGTCCCAAATGATTTCCTCAATAGCCTTACTTTATTCCTCTCTGCTGTGCATTGGTTTGGTCTGGGGTTCCCTCTATTGTTTCTGTAGTTTAGTCATTCACAGCTGATCTCCATCATTTGAGGTCATGCTTTGGTATATTTTTAAGGTATTTCTTTAGTTCTTATTCAATCTCTTAATGGGTAGGCATGAGAGATGCATTATCCTTTGCTATCAACTGGGCTCCTCATGCTTCCTGTCCAGCAAGAAATGTAATGACAAACATTGTGTTAGAGCTGAGGGACTGGCTGGCCTCCAAGACCATATTGTCTTGTCACCAGTTGTTAACTGTGGCTTGAGAGGAGGACACTAAATGCACTTTTCAGTAAATGGCATCTGTAGTGGCCCAAATTTTGCAGTCCTTTAGAGATGGTTTGGCATTGCTTCATATTTCTGTAATTTAAATCAGAACTTAAAGTTGGATTGGTTCCAGAGTCTATTTGTCAGCCTCCTAAAGGACTGGTCTACCTGCTGTGTTCTGTCATTCTCTTCAACCAACCTGACATAACACATGGTTTTGATTTGTGTGCAGTTGTGACTCAGCATTGTTCTCTAGCCAGAATTCCAAGATGGTCATTCCACTGAACCTCAGGTAGGAAAAACGGCAATGAAACATTTATTCAGGCAATCACAAGTAGGGCAAGATGATAACATAAAAGAGAAGGGCTGTCTTTACTCAAAAAGCAGCTGGAGGAAGGCATTCTTATCGATAACTCATTTTAGGCAAGATTGCTTGGAATCCAGGAAAAGAATAAAGAAATCCTTTTTTGACAGGACAAATGGTCAATACTCTAGTCGCTTGATGTCACTGTTTTCTAAAGTCACTCATCTACATAGGGGAGTTTGGGAGACTGCTGATCAGAAAAGTCTCAGAAAAAGTATTCATATCAACTTAGGTTTTAGATTTGCAGAAGTGGTCAGAAAGTGACTGGATGCAAGGTTTAGTTAACACCACCCCTTTTCTGATGTTTCCACTAGGGACAGTAAGTAGAAAAACTTTCTGGAAAAGAATCAATAGATCTACAAAGCACATCCTACTGTCCCTCTCCCTTAGGTGTGCTACGGGGGAAAGAAACTGTAGCATTGATGTGGAGAAAGTGGTCACAGTAGTTGCTGAGGGCAGGGAGAGGCAAGAAAAGATGAGATGTGGGAGCATTTTCAGGACTTCGAGTTGTCCTAAATAATATTGCAGGGACAGATGTTGGACATTATATATCCTGCCATAACCCACTAAATGCACTGGGGGAGAGTGTGAACTACAATGTAAGCTATAAACCATGCAATGCAGCAGTGCTCTAAAATGTATTCACCAAATGCAATGAATGTGCCACAATGATGAAAGAAGTTGTTGATATGGGAGGAGTGGGGGTATGGGGTGTGGAGTATGTGGGATCCTTCTATATTTTTTATTTATTTTTATTTTTTATTTATTCCATCCCCCCTTGTGGCTTCCTTGTTTTCTGTTCTCTGTGTCCATGCGCTGCGTGCTCTTCTGCATTTTCTGCTTGTCTTCCTTTTTGTTGCGTCACCTTCCTGAGTTGGCTCTCCATGGCGCTTGCAGGCCAGTGGCCTTCCATGGCATGCGGGCAAGCCTGCCTTCACAAGGAAGCCCCGGGATGCGAACCCAGGGCCTCCCATATGGCAGATGGAAGCCCAACTGATTGAGCCACAGCCGCTTCCCAACCTCTTATATTTTTAATGTAAAAATTTTTGTGATCTATATATCTTTAAAAAAAAAAGACAATTTAATAAAAGAATTTTAAAAAGCACAAAACAATAGAAAGGTGAGGGAAAAACTTGTAAGATAGTCAAGCAGAACCTGATAATGATACATGTTTACACCCTTAGCAGGATATTTAGAGCAGTGTATAGGACTTGATGCTTTGCTCAATTTCATTGAGATGTTTTATCCTGTTATGGACTAAATTGCTATATGGTGCTTCATGGGAACACAGGCTCAGGCACAACAGACACTCCCAGCAAATGACTGATTTACTACTTATACAGCAGAAATGGTGTGGATGAAAGAACAGGGGGAAAGATCTCACTATGTCTTGACCCTGGGGAGGCTGACTGCTCAGGTCAGGGTTTGTGGATGATAAATCGGTGTACCTCACTTCACATCATAGATGAGGGACACCTGCACTGTCCAAGCACTGGGCTTTTATACACTCCAGGGAGAGGGGACCCTGACAATGAGCAACTTTTGTGCCCTGGCAAGCACCTCAAGCTGGTTAAAACTTAACATCTTCCCCCCTTCCTGTAGTTTCTTATATAGTAGAAATATATTGAATATCTGCACACAAACGAACTCAAAAGGCAATATACCAAATGCCTGCACACAAACAAACAAGTGTGGAAACCTAACAAACACCTGCAAGCAAACAAGCAAGAGGAGGAAAGGAGGGATATGGGCCAGGTCTGGGAAATGGCCACTGAGGGTGTGCCAGTTTTTAGTTTTCCTCATACCTTAGGTATGTCATGCTCTTAGTCTTATTACTGCTCCATCATAGATTAGGTCCATGACTCTGTGTGGGTAGGTGCACAAGTATTCTTTGTGTTATTGGGTAAATACCAACCAGAGTCATGGCCAGTGCCTAGAGTGATTTGTAGCCCTAGAGGAGGCACAGCCCCTAAATGCTGTGATTGAGAACGGGGATATATCTGGTGGGAAAAGTGGGATAGGTGTTTATCCCCAAATAGACAGGTATCAGGCAAGCAGTTAAGATTACTAAGCATCAGGAACAAAACCAGCAGATCAATAAGAAATGCAAAAATAAAATGGGCGTTTGCATAATAAGACAAACTAGTACTCTATTCCTCACAATAATCTTAATATGAGGATCAAGAAGTAGAATTCCCAAAGAGAACACATTCCTGTAACAAAAGTTATTCATGGTAAGATAAAATTTGCTTTTTGCTGGTTCTAATAATTTTAATCCTTAACTGTGAAATAGGAAAAATCATAACTACCTAACACGGTTGTTACAGGAATTATTTAGTAATATTACAAGTGATAATGATGCAAACAAAGCTGATATAACAATACCTGGTACCTAACCAGCCCATAACAAGCAGACCTTGCTGCTTTTATTATCATGAGATTATTTTGATTGTTTTTATGTATCTGTTTGATGGCATTTTCTCTGAAATTGTTTGCTACGAGAGATTGACACAGAAGGGGCTCTTCATCTATTTCAAGAATTTGAAAAGTAAGACTATGCCATTTAATTGACAGAAATGATCAATTAGTAAGATTAAGGATAATTATTGCAAATCACTGCCTCTCATTCATACATCTTTGATTGGGGCAAACTTTCCAGATTATGTAACATCATATTTTCCCACCATCAATGGCACATTTACCTACCACCTGTGAAAAATGTAGGGGTTGAAGGCCAGGTAGAGATTTACTTTCTCATCATCTAATAAATTGTACCCTCAGTTCTATAGTCTTTGAGTCTAAACTTCTTAATCTTTAAAATAATCCAAATACTACAATATTGTATTCTTTAAAAGATATTCATCAATGCATCAATTAGGTTTTAGCTTCCTTAGCACTAATCACTACAATCATTCTGGCATTGTGATATAAAATTTAAGGAGATTTAAATAAACATCTGTGAACCATATATTATAATTTTTTCCATAATATAAATGAAAAATTCATAATTTTCAGTTTGTGTTTTTGAATAAGAGAGCTGAAATAAATTTATTGTCTAATTCAGAAGCTGTAGCTAGAGTCCCTAAAGACAGTTTTTTCTGACCTGGAAAGCTCATGTAAAAAAAAGAATGTATGTATGTGTGTGTATATATATATATACATATATATATGTATATATATACATGTATGTATATATATATTTATATATATGTGACTTCATCTTGCCAGAAATGATGAAGGTTTTAGATTTTCTCTCAGGCTACTATCACCTATTGGCAAGAGAAAGGAATTATGAGGAACATTTAGTAAGAGAGAATTTTATCATCAATGAAAAGATTAAGCCTAATTATGAATTCAATTTATTAAGTCTCGTGTCACCAAGAGATACTTCAGCTCCAGAAACTGAAGGTAGCAATGTGCTTTAGTTCTAATTTAAAGTGACCAGAGACTCAAGTGACAGAGGAAGGACACTCTATGACAGCACATAAGATACGATGTGGCATAATTCTCGCCAGATTTCACTTGCAAAATCTTTAAGTTTATCATTGTTTCAAAAGACATTTGTACTCATCCTTATGTAGAAAGCAGTCTCCCTATGACTTCTAATAGCTGGAACCAGGTAACTAGTGACAAAGAGAAAACAACTGGGGCTCCTGCCCCTCCGACCTCAGATTACAGAACTACTTTCTTTCTGCCCGCATGCCCTGAAGGCACATGAACTAACAATGCAGTTCTGCAGGTAATCAGAATAAAATTTGTCCAAAGGCATGATCCTGTAGGCTGCAAACACAAATCCCGTCTTAAAAATACTGCAAAGCCTCACAATCTGAGTTTTTCCTGAATCTTCCTCCTAGAAATAAAACCACCAGGGAAGCAGGTGGGGGTGTTACATTTTGCTTCATTTTCTAGTCCTACTCTGAATCATTTTCTATTTCTATTCTTAAATCCTTTACAACTGAAATACTTTCCTTGGATGAAGACTGAAACACTGCTGCATCCTGAATAAAGACAACATCTGCTCCAAGAGCAATTGAGACAAGACTGGGATAGAAGTGCAAAACAGGATCTCTCTTGCACGCACTCCTTTTTTTTTTTTTTCTCCTTTTTTCTTTTTAATGTCAGGTTCTTTCAGTTTCTGGAACATAGTTCAGAAGCAAAATGGCAGAGAAGAAATCTCTTTTCATCTGAGGATGTATTTGTACTGGGATGAACTTAGAAAAGAAATAACATTTTGCAGAAGGTAGTTATTTAGTTCGCTTATTCAGTGGCAGCTAAAGAGAATGTGTTCTAGCTCTTTCTCATTAACTGAATCCTTTCTTGCTTGATAGGTGACCACATCATATATTATCCAAATCCAAAACATTCTGAGAGGGAGAATGGGTGCTCCTAATAATTATGTCAGGACAAGGGGCATAAACCAGGAGGACTGCTCTGGGCCAAATGGGTGGGCTGGGGTAGTGTGGCCATTCTGATTTTGAGAAATGAAATTATTTATGGTAAGACCCAAATGATGTCCTTTATTTATTTCTCACTCCTTCTTTAAAACGTTTTAATATGGCAAAATCAAGATCAACTCAGACTATTGTTTGGAGGCAATGACCCAGATATGAAAGATCATGTAATTGGCAAAGGCACTTCAGGTTGGGACTACAACCAGGGCGTATAAGATTGTGCCCATGAAACTCCTTTTAGCAAAATGTATCATCTTCAAGGAGACAACTGGGGATTCTTCATTTATCTATATGAACTATTCTCAATCAAGATAATACATAAAGAAAAGAAGTCTTTTTACCTGTAGAGAGGTCAGTTTTTTTCAGTTTTCCATTTCTAATATGGAATGTAATTTCCAAGAAGAATGAGGCAAGATAGCTTAGTAATAACTATATTTTTAAGGATATTATTTAAAAGTGATGGTCTGCAAAGCATACATTCTCTACTTCCTATCAAGTACCTGTCCATAAAACTTCAACAAGGAAGCAAATCTTTACCTGTAATTGCATTGGATGGGGTTAATATCTGATATCATAAATCAAGAGTTAAACATCAAGCAAAGAATTTATTGAAGTAAAGCAATACTTCAGAAAAAAACCACTTTACACAAAAGTGATGCTTGATTCAACAAAATTCAGCTAAATTCATAAAAGACCACCAGTACAGTGATAGAGCAGAGAAGTTGTATTATAGCTAGCATTTCCAGAATGTGACATTGAGACTTACATTTTTATTATTTGCAGGAATCTAGGCAGAAGCAGACTAAAAGTGATATTAGAGATATAAGGGAAAATATATATAATGTCATAATTTGGAAGGATTGTAGGTAGAATGCAGGAAAATTCCTGCAGTTAATATATTAACTTTGCAGCAAAGGAAAGGCTAGTAGAAGCTGCCCACACTTAAGTCGATGTTTCTAAAATTTTTTATGCTAGTTTCCAGAGTGAGTCGTTGGAGAAGGTGAACTGTACCCATCAGCAAAGGTACATGAAGAGACCTCATTCCTCTCCAACTGAAGTACTCTGTAATCATGGTATTTGCAGATAATTTGAAATCTCAATTTTATTGTCATTCATTTTCATTTTTTTTCATTTGCTCTGTTTTACATAACAATGATGTAGCAAAGTGGGAACCTGAAGAAATGTACCGTATGAGTCTCTGTCAGCAGTTACATGGGAGAAGATTACTGGGCCAGAGTAATATCCATTTGTCTTCCAGGAGTATGACTAATGTCTTTGTAATTCAATATGGGCTAAAAAGAGCTAGCAGCTTCAGATAGCTTCAACTATTTGGTAACAGGAGTCATATACAGTATTTAATCACGAATGTGTATGTGGAGGGGGATGAGTACCAGTGCTTAAAAAAAGTGAAAGAAATAATCGTTTGCTTTCCAAAGAAAAACATTTTGCGTACCCACTCACAGTCTTCATTAGAAAAGAAATAGTACGCCTGTTCTAAATACCCTTCCTTTTTTGTGATAATGAAAATGTGAAAGAAGAAAACTGAAATAAATGAGGACTCTGAATTTGTAAGGATTGGAAAATTCAATAGAATGAAACATTCCAGTTCCTTGCTACTTGATGAGATCATGTCCCATCTCGGAATATGTGTAGGTGTCGTCATGTATCTTTACCAAGATTCCCTTATTTCTTTTCCTCATCTCTCATATTCCCTACTGAATCTCATGTAATTTCTTTTTTATTCAGTTCTGTCCAAGGAAATGGGGCTTAGGCATATTTGTTTTTAGTTTGAGGATTCTGTTTGAAGTGACTGACAGGGCACGGTTTTGTTAGTTATAAAACAAAAGCCAGAACCCAAGGCTTGTCAGTAAAAAGGAAAACTTAGGTTCTTATCTTAGCTCCTTTGCTTGGAGTGTGACATCATACAAGTTGCTTTTCTTTTTTTTCCCCATAATATAAAAAAAATTAAGATCCCTGGTAAAGGTAACCTTTCTTATTTATTTCTGAAGAAACTTTAGAGTACATCAATGTTACATCAGAAATACAGGGCATCTCCATATACTCAACCCCCTCCCCCTTCCATCTTGTCCCACATTAACATCTTTCATTAGTGTGGTGCATTACTTACAATTGATGAACACATTTTGAAGCATTGCTGCTAACCGTAGTCTATAGTTTACATTTTGGTAGACAAAAACTTCCTAAAGTGCATTTGCTCATTGGTTAAAAGGGCATACTACTGCCTACTTCACAAGGAGCAGGAAACACACAAAATGATGTTCATGAAGCCTTGATTACAACACCTGAAACGTAAGTTTTTGGGTAGCTCACTTTAAAAGTTAAAGAGAATGCAAAAGTGCTCAGAGTCAAAACCCATAGCCCCCAGATTTTGGTGCCATTTGTGTCTTGTAGCCACAATCCACCTTAGGTGTCATGGCTGGAAGACTTCCACTGCTTTCACCCTATTTGCTGTCATAGCTTCCCTGACTTCAATACTCAAGAACCATTGGTAGAGGAGGCCTGTGGAAATAGGATGGTGGAGGTAATGTGTAAGGGAAAAGCCATTTTTCTTTCTATTTTATCTAAACACATTTTTAAGATAGGTGTTCCACCTTTACAATTCAGACACCGAAAATCTCTACCACCAGATCTTCTTAGCCTCACCCATTCAGGTTTTTTATCGCAGATTTCCTCATGACTGCCAGTCCTCTTATAATATGCTCAAGATTGTCCTCTGAAATGTAGATGAATCTTTAGATCCTCCTTTAAGCAAATACAACTGTAACACTTGTTCCTAAGCTGGGCGCTCCCCGTGGTTTTAGGAAGAGCTCTGCTACTGAAAATATTATCTACTAATCACAACTCTTCCTGCCCACCTTGAACCTTCAACCAAGAAATAATAATACTTCTCTATATTCACCAGCTTCCTGCTTCAAGCTGATAAGCCGCATACTGAGGAATGAATTTCAGAAGCAGCAGCACGTGTAAAGGCTGTAAATCTGATGCAGTAAGACCAATACACTTGACATTTTACCTGACTTCACGGTCTTCTTCTGAGAGAAGCACATCATGGTGTTATTTTCAAATATCAAGATTAGCTGTTTGTTTCCCAAACAGAACCTCCTCATATGTCACTACAGATATCCCCACAAACCTTTCCCCTTTACCACGGAATAAACCTAATAAAGTGTATGAGTCACCAATCACATGGTGGCCCCAATGTATGGAAGAATAAGAAAGAATGAAAATCCTTAAGACTTAATATCATATATTTATTTCCCACTGCTCTCGTATTCTATAGTTCCTAAAATATTACTTATACATTTTTTTAATCTACATTCAATAATCTAGTTTGCGTTTTAAAGATTTGAGTAAAATAAATTTTTTAAGGAAATGATGAATTAAAATGGTAGCATCGCATTAGTCAACAATGATTGTGATTACTCAAGAGAGTAAGGTTGATAGATGATGATATTTCTATTTTGCTGGAATCAAAGCAATACTCATTTAGACATAAATACATCATGACTCAGAAATTGCTAGTATTTTCTTTAAAAATAGTACTGTTCATTTTTATTATAACCTTCATAAATAAAATTTTTATAACTCTTTGTATGCAGTGATCTACCATTAACTTCTAAATCAGAATCACAAGCCTAGTTACTTCTTCTTTGGCTGAAAACCCCTTTCCTAATTACCTTCTAGAACTTTCCCCTGAGATGTCTTAAGAGGCACCTGCTCAAAAGTTTAAAATAATTTTCACTGTCTGTATGGTGTCTTACAGTATCATTCATTACTTCTATTTTATATTTCTGAAAAAATAGCAACAGTATCCACCCAGTTACTGAAATGGCAAATTAAGAAGTCATTATAGTAGGTACAAAGTCCTGCTGATTCTAAATGTGAAATAATTATAAAACCCATTCTATTTATCCTCACTGCCACTAACTTAAGTCAAACCCTCATCATTTCCAGCCAGGATATTAGATTAATCTTTCAATTGACTCTAACTCACCATTCTATTCAATTCTCATCTAAATCAAACACAATGATCTGTGGAGTGTGTGATTATACTAGAGTTAGAGGCATGTATGGAGTGCACTAATCACAGTTCTTGTCACAAAGTGGATACCAAATATGATACCATGTATCATATTAAAGATTCATAATATTATCCTGCCAAGGGTAAGGAATCCTAGGATGATTTTAAAAAGAATATTCTCATTCAGTATCCAAGATTAATTGAATTGAAGGTGGTTGAAACTTAAGAGGGGAAAACTAGTTCAGAAACTATGAGGCCAGGCCATTCAGGATGTGTTTCTGAGTTTGACAGATGGAAATGATGGGGTGGAGGTGAAGGGGTTGAGGGCTATTTAACAAGAAGAATAAAACATAATTGCAGACATTATAGTTCATTGAAAACTTTGTTATCTTTGACTCACCTAAGACTAATCCTTGTGGTAGGACAATAACAACTGACGAAATAATCCTATAAATATCAAAATATAAGAGAAAAAAAAGGAATATAATATTAATGTAAAAATAACCAATAGTAATCACTATTTTTATTGAACAATAATGATTTTTTAAAATACTCTCACTATTTCTTTGCATTTACCAACTCATATGATGTTAGAATAGAACTGTTGCATATTTAGAAAATAGACGTAAACTCATGATAGAATGAAAATCAAAGAGAAAGGAAGGGAAAAGTTTTGAGAAACAGGGTAGTAAATAAATGAAACATTTAGAGGGGCTAATTAAGTGGATATGAAAATGATCATTTCATTTGGAAACTGAGGTCACTGATAATTTTAAGAGAAATAATTGTACATTTTACTGAGGGAAATGTTTATGTTGGATAAAGAGTGAGAAGATTTTCTTAGAAAGTAGAAAAGTGACAATAGATTATGATCACCCTAAAAGCAAGGGCAATGGGGGTGGGAGGAGTTAGCCACAAGTAGCTGCAGTGTGTCTTTTTAGTTTTGTTTCTGCTTCATTTGCTTGCTTGTTTTGTAATTGGGAAACTTTAAATATATCTAAGTAGTTATGTGGGGGGTAAGGGGGAGCAGCAGAGAGGGAGAATACAAAGTTATAAGGGTCAGAGGCCCAACTGATGAAAGCATCAGAAGAAAGGTATCAGAGAGAAGGCAGACAGATTAGGCTTGGGAGGTAAGGAGTAGCAGTCATTTAAGCCACTCTTAATGGAGAGATGAAGAACAAACCGGTTCCAATACAAAAACGAGAAGAGGGTCATGTGGGGATGGCAGTAAGTTTATGGCTGATGATGCTTTTCTCTGTGAGTAGAAAGCAAGGTCAAAGTTTGCCCCTCATTTTATTCTTGAGTCTGTTTGAAGAGTACATCTTTCTGACCTCAATATAACCGAATAGGAAAAATCCCTGATTCCTGGGCTCTGTGAGAAAGAAGACATGGACGCATACAGGCTGAAATCAACTTGACCTTCTCATCCTCTTTAACTACATTGAGTAGACTGATGCAAATTTCTACCTTAGTTCATTCAGTGACCATTGGTTAATTCTCCAATATTCGAGATACTGTGCTAGTATCTGAGCTTTACAAAAATGAAAAAAACACTTGTGATTAATTCAGCATCCAGTAAACAAATGGCTACCACACACTAAGAAAAATAGTAAATACCTGCTTTAAGAATAGAGAGAGATATTAAGTTGCTATGGATCATGGGTAGAGACAGGGATGCTGACGTATGCTGAATTATGGAACCACTGAAGATTAGAAATGGAGAGATCTTAAAACAACACCTCTTTCAGCACCTTGATTAAATAGAGACGAACCTTAAAGATTAAAGGAGTTAAACGGTTATATTAGCCAAAGTTTCCTCCTTCTTGGTCTCAATATGCAACAACTGAAACACCACAGGAAGCTAAATCTAGAGTCTAAAATATATCAATATCCATCAAGTTAATGATCCTAAGCCCAGAGTAAAATGATGTAGCATGTTGTAATATTCTGGACTTTAAAATATACGTCACAACTTGAAAATGATAATCCTCACTTTAGCATAGGTTCTGGGAAATATGCCTGGATGGTAAATTCCCTTCAAAGTACTATAAAGGCCAATAGGAAAGAGAAAATGAGATTTAAAAAGACAATTTTGCAATGTAATAAAATGTTTTATGATGGATAACTAGTATGAAATGTAAAAAGCTCAACCTTCAGAAAGCTCCTCTAAGAGACTTGATCTAATTTTTCAAAATAATTTTGGATCAGCTGCTTTTTGAGTTGGCAAAAGCCCAGCATTGGGAACATTTGATATTTCTGCTGAACAGGAAAGATAGAATGCAAATTCTTACATTTATATTACGACGCACAAACGAGAGGGTAAGCAGCTTCATAATAACGTTAAATATAAGACTTGAAATAGATTCTGATAGCTCTATGCTACTAACAAATAGATAGGCTTTGAATTTGCTTATATATTGTTCATCACAGAAAATGTAGACTATTAGAAGGCAAGAAATCTGTCACTCTGGATTATGAAAAAATTCTAAACCACCTGCAATTATGACAAGTGCTAAAAATCAAGTCAGGTTTTAGTGACTAATTTTAAAATAGTAGCAAGTTTGATACAATCGATAACATCTTTAAACATGCTCTCTGATACTTAGTCCCAACTCCCAACTGCCTCTTCTGCTAGTTAATTTGTTGGTAAAAGTTTACTATGTCAGCACAATGTAAGGCCTAATAAATGGTTGCTCTTACTTGCAGGATTGAATTAAGGGTGCTGGTAGTGTAGTTAAGATTTTTGCCCAAAAAGTTTAATTTGCATATACTTTTAAGACAGAATATTCTGAGAACTTTTGCACGGGAAATTAACTGAAATTTTCATTTATCCTTTTTTTTTAGAATGGATAGAGTTTGCATTTTATTAGGCACTGTGGTATATATATATGTATATAACTGCACTGAGTGTCAATTACATAAAGGAGACTTGTCATGAGAAATAGTCATGAAAATAAATAAAGGAATGCAATACTTTCCATCTATAATGCATATGAAGAGTTCACTTTTAGTATTTTAATGGCACTTTATGAGACTATGACCTATGCATCAGAAAACACATAAGGGTATATTCAGACAAGAGATTTTAAGAATGTCAGAGGATATTAATTCTCAAGAATTTTTAAAGCTAAAAATTTAATGGTGCATAAATATGTTTAAAACTAAAACTGGTAAGGAACTCATTCTGTTTGTCTTTTACAGTACCATAAAATCCCAATTTATTTATAAATTAAACACATGTAAAATATAATCATTAAAATTCTAATTTGTAGCATTAATATTATATGGTAGATGATAATTTTTTGTAACATAAATTTGTGATGTTATCATTAATAGCAAGGAGATATGGTAGACTGTTTCCTATCTACTTGATCTTCTGAAACTGAACATGATGAATTATCATTTGAGTTATTCTTAGAATTATTATTATTGACCTTTTAAAATTTAACTTGTTTTTCAACAATCTTTGTTTTACTTGACCAAACAATTTAATAAGTCAATGTTGAAATGATATTAACATACTTTAAATAGTATAAAGAGAAATTATTCATTGCTTAGTTTGCACATGACTAATAATTCCACGCAAATACACACATGTAGTATCTCTGAACCACGTTTGCTCAGTCATGATTTTTGCTGTATTGTAACCATATATATTCTATTTGAATCAAATTGGGAGTTCAGAAATAGACCCTCACATCTATGGTCAAGTGATTTTTCACAAAACTATCAAACCCATCCAGCTGGGTAAGACCAGTCTATTTAAAAAATGGTTCTGGGAGAACTAGATCTCATATCTAAAAGAAAGAAAGAGAACCCTTTTCTTACACCTCATGCAAAACTTAAATCAAAATGGATTGAGGACATAAATATAAAAGGAAGAACCATAAAACTAAAAGAAAATAGAGGGAAACATCTTCAAGATCTTGTGGTATGGAAACGGACTTGGCCCAGTGGTTAGGGCATCCGTCTACCTCATGGGAGGTCCGCGGTTCAAACCCCGGGCCTCCTTGACCCGTGTGGAGCTGGCCCACATGCAGTGCTGATGCCCGCAAGGAGTGCCCTGCCACACAGGGGTGTCCCCCACGTAGGGGAGCCCCACATGCAAGGAGTGCAACTCTTAAGGAGAGCCGCCCAGCGCGAAAGAAAGTGCAGCCTGCCTAAGAATGGTGCCACCCACACGGAGAGCTGACACAACAAGATGATTCAACAAAAAGAGACACAGATTCCTGTGCTGCTGACAACAACAGAAGCCGACAAAGAAACAAGACGCAGCAAATAGACACAGAGAACAACCAGGGTTGGGGGGGAGGGAAGAAAAATAAATAAATAAATGAATAAATCTTAAAAAAAAAGATCTTGTGGTAGGTGGTGGTTTCTTAAATCTTACACCCAAAGCACAAATAATAATTTAAAAATATAGGTAAGCGTGCCCTCAAAATTAAAAACTCTTTATGTTTCAAATGACTCTGTTAAGAAGGTGAAAAGGCAGCCTACCCAATGGGAGAAAATTTTTGGAAACCATGTATCTGATGAAAGTTTGATTGCTATGTTCTCTAAAGAGAACACACAACCAAAGATAAAAAGACAAGCAACCCAATTAAAAACTGATCAAATGACTTGATAGACATTTTTCCACCAGAGAAATACAAACAGCAACAAAAGCACATATAAAGATGTTCAATATCATAAGGTGTTAGGGAAATGGAAATCAAACCTAAGAGATATCAATTTATACCTTACAGAATGGCTGTTATTTTTAAAAACAAACAAAAGTACAAGTGCTTGAGAGGATGTGGAGAAATAGGAGTACTCATTCTCTG
This sequence comes from Dasypus novemcinctus, assembly GCF_030445035.2. Lineage (NCBI taxonomy): Eukaryota > Metazoa > Chordata > Mammalia > Cingulata > Dasypodidae > Dasypus > Dasypus novemcinctus. The sequence continues at coordinate 81,923,008 of NC_080688.1, read as the reverse complement.
TTGGTGGGAATGTAAAATGATGCAGCTCTATGGAAGACAGTTTAGTGGTTCCTTAGGAAGCTAAATGTAGAACTGTTGTATGATCCAGGAATCCTGCTACTCGGAATATATTCAGAAGAACTGAAAACAAGGACACGACCATTTACACACTGATGTTCATAGTGGCATTATTCGCAATTGCTAAAAGACGGAAACAACCCAAGTGCCTGTCAACCAATGAATGCATAAGCAAAATATGGTATATAAGTACAATAGAATACTATTTGACTATAAGAAGAAATGACCTTGGTATGCATATGACAACATGGATGAGCCTAGAGGATATTATATTGAGTGAAATGAGCCAGACAGAAAAGGATGAATATTATATATTCTCACTGATATAATCTAAATATGATAAGTAAATTTATGGAGTTAAGCTATAGAGTTTAGGTAAGTAGGAGACAGAATGTGAATTGAGAAGGGGTAGCTGAAGGTGGATGTGGATTCCTTGATCAGAAGCAATGCTGTGTGGAATATCATGGTGGTGGATAAGACATTCAGTTAGCCCATGGATGGTAGTTTTGGAAAAAACACTGCAGGCAGGAAATGCAAACCCATATCCAGAGTATGTCTCTATCCCAGTTAAAACAAATCTCTACCCTTTCCATGATGGAAGTGGCCCAATGTAATCAACCTGCCACCAGGTGGCAGGCTGATCACCTTGGGGAATGGCACCCTATCAGGACCTGAATGTGGGTCTCTGCTGCTGGCAGATTGGACAATCAGCAGTGACTGTAGCCAAATCAACATTGGTGAAGGGAAGTTCATCTTGCTGAGCCCATGAATAACCTCCATCCCTACCTCCACGGCCACTTTGTTTATGAGTCCTTTGGGCAATGGTAGGAGTGGCTGGGGAAAGAGGCTGAGCATTAACCACAGGGCAGGTAATCTTATCCACTTGATTATTAACATCTTCCTCTGCCGACATCACCCTCTAGTGAGCACTCATGTGGGGCACAAATATTCTCCTGTTTTTTGCCCACTCAGAAAGGCCTATCCACATCTCTTCCCCAGACCTTTGTCACCAAATTTCTAGTCATGTTCCTTCCAAGTCCTTGACCATCCAGCCAAACCATTTTCATTTCCAAGCAAAATGAGCAATGAGGTACACTCCTATCTAGGGGCTTGTCAAAGGCTCCAGACAGAATCTCTATTTGCCACTGACACTTCCAGCACCATTGGATCTGCTGGATCATATGGCCCAAGTAGAGTGAAGCTTGCACAGCAGCCTGGACCTTTCACAGAGCCTCCTCTAATTCTGGTCCCCAATCAAAACTAACAGCTTTTCTGGTCACTCAGTAAATGGGGTGGCATAGCACACCCAAGTGAGAAATGCATTATCTCCAAAATCCGAAGAGACCAAATAAGCATTGTGCCTCTTTTTTGACCATAGGAGGGGCCAGATGCAACCATTTATCCTTCACTTTAGAAGGGATATTTTGACATTTCTCACACAACTGGACACCTAGAAATTTCACTGAGGTGGAGGGCCTCTGTATTTTTGTTGGATTTATCTCCCAGTCTTTCTCATGCAAATGCCTTATCAATAAATGTAGAATCTATGCTACTTCTTGCTCATTAGATCCTATCAACATGATATCATCAATATAATGGACCAGTGTGATGTCTTGTAGGAGGGAGAGATGATCAAGTCCCCTGCAGACAATATTATGACAGAGAGTTGAAGTTGATATACCCTTGAGGCAGGACAGTGATGGTATAATGCTGGCCTTGCCAGCTGAAAGCAAACTGTTTTTGGTGGTCCTTACTAATGGCAATTGAGAAAAAAAGGATTTGCCAGATCAATAGTTGTATACCAGTTACCAGGGAAAGTGTTGATTTGCTCAAGCAATGATACCACATCTTGGACAGCAGTTGCAATTGGAGTTACCACCTAGTTAAGTTTATAATAATTTACTGTAATTCTCCAAGATCCATCTGTTTTCTGTACAGGCCAAATAGGAGAGCTGAATGGGGATTTGGTGGGAATTACCACCTCTGCATCCTTCACATCATTGATGGTGGCAGTCATCTCTGCAACCCCTCCAGGAATCCAGTATTGCTTTTGATTTACTATTTTGCTAGTCAGGGGCAGTTCTAGGGACTTCCACTTGACCTTTCCTAACATAGTAGCCCTCACTAAACAAGCCAAGGATCCAATGTGGGGATTCTGCTAGTTACTGAGTAAGTCTATTCCAATGATGCATTCTGGAACTGGGGAAATAACCACAGAATGCATCCAAGGACTCACTGGATCCACTGTGAGATGGATCTGAGCTAAAACTCCATCAATCATTTGACCATCATAAGCCCCTATTCTGACTGGTTGACCCCAGTGGTGTTTTAGGTCTCCTGGAATTAATGTTACTTCTGAGGCAGTGTCTAATAGTCCTCAAAATGTCTGATCATTTCCTTTTCCCCAAAACGCAGTTACTCTGGTAAAAGGCGGTAGGTGTCCTTTAGGAAAGGTGGGAGGAAGATTAACAGCAAAAATATTTGGCAGATTAACAAGATCATTCCCCAAGGGGAACTGTACTTCTCATTCAAGGGCTCTGGGTCTGTAAACTGTCTCAAGTCTGGGAATTGACTAAGGGGCCATGATTCTCTGTGTCTGTAACTTGAGTTAGGGTTTTGTTCACTCAACATAGAACTCTTCTGCCTATACAGATCCAGAAGAAATTGAGTAGGCTGCCCATCTAATTCACTTATAGGTACCCCATGATCTATTAGCCAATGCCATAACTCTATGCAACTCAGACTATTTTGAGTACTGCTTTGCATCAGACTTTCATTGCAGTAGCCATGCCTGCCTTGTCTTTGATGATTAACTATGGATACTTGACTTTTACCAGACTGAGATTCAATCATCCCTATAATGTTTAAGGGTTCTAATTCCATTATAGCCCTTCCTACAGTAATATCTGGACTATAGAGAAGAGCAAAGACAGAAAACTTCAGGGAAGGTGGAGTTAGTCTTACAAATTTATTCTGCACAGTCCTGGTAAAAGGTGTGTCCTCTGAACATTCCTGGGGTGGGCAGGCAGATCTCAAATGATAAATCCATTCTAGCATTCCAATCTCTTTAAATTCCCTCTTCTACTGTATACCAGGGCAAACTGGGCATCTCAACCTCAGACATGCTAGGCCATCTTTTTGTCCATGTTTCACTCAGTCACCCAAACTGTTAGAGCCCTTTCTAACCCCTCAGGCTACAGTGGTAATTCCAGAATTTCACTTAGTGAGCCCACGTCAATTAATTCAGCCTGATCCAACTGTAAATTCCTTCCACCATTACCGCATACCCTTAGTATCCATTCTGATACATATTCCCCTGATTTCTGTCTATATAAGTTGGGAAACTCATACAATTCTTTCAGAGTATAGTGTGCTTCCTCATAGGTGACACCTTGTATTTCACGTTTGGGGCTTCTTGTGATTTTAATCTAGTAATAGGTCTGGAAGAGAAGAGGGGTCTTGAAGCTGGTTAAGAAGAACTATTAGAAATTTCTGCAAACTACTGACCACAGTGCATTCTTTGCATTTTCTTCTGGTGAGACAGGATTGATCTTTTCAGGCAGAGGATGGAAGGCAGATTCTTCCTGGCAGCGTGGAGGTTGGGCAGTGCATGCTGGTGTCAGGCTGGTATATGCCTCAGGGCTGGTAGGAGGTCCAGACTCCCTGGGGCAGGCCAGAGGTTGGGCTGTGCAGGTTTCAGTTTGACTGGTATCCATCTCAGGGCTGGAAAAAGATTTGGACTCCCTGTGGCAGGCTGGAGGCTGGGTGATGCAAGTTTGACAAAGTCTGGTCTCCACAGGACAGACCATTTCAGGCCTATCTGGTAAAGTTTCAGCAGAATTTAGGGCTCCAATGTTCCACCAATATTATCATCATCCTGTATGTCTCCATTCCAATCTTTTGGCTTCCATTCCAATCACTGCTTTCACTTTAACTGCAGATACCCTACAGGGTTGAAATTTTAGTTTCCTTTGTAACTCTGCTATTCATACAGTGAGAGCCTGAGTTTGGATCTCAGATATCCCAATCCTCTGGCTGTAGGACACAAGGTTTTCTTTCAGAGCACACATAGAAACTTTCACATCATTCATGCTGTGTTTATGTCACAAATTTGAAGACTTTATTTCATCTCTTTCTTTTATAACTGTATTCAGAGTATCTAGGAGAAGTCAGCCAATATTTTTATACCTTTTGACTCCACAAAACTCTATTAAGGTTTTGAAAACAGTCTCACTCAGATCCTTGCCTCTTATAAGCATGGAAATAGGGGTATCCAGTGATGATATTTTGCATATTTCCATTACCAACACAAGCCATGGTCTGTTAGTGGCCTCTTCATTATTGCAAAGGGAGTCTTTAGTACTCTACAGTCTAATTAGAATAGAGAACCAATCGCAGTACTCCCAGAACCACCTTAGACACCTCATGTTTAAGATTCTGTTCCTCAAGAACCACTCCCAGTAGCAAGCTGTATTAGTCAGGGTTCTTTAGGAAAACAGAATCAATGTTCCAGCACTTTTGTTAAGTGCATCAGATTATACCCCACTTTTGGTACCAAATTCTGTATTAGTAAGCCAAAGGGGTGCTGATGCAAAATACCAGAAATCTGTGGTCTTTAATAATTTCTATTTAATTGGGGTAAAAGCTTGCAGTTACAATGCCCTAATCAGTTCAACTCAAGGTACCATAAGAAGTGCTTTCTCACTGAAGTCTGTTTCAAATTGTTGAAGGAAAATGGTTACTGATCTCTGTGAGGGTTTAGCCTACCACATCCTCTTAAGGCTCTGTGGACCCACAGAGTCTTCTGCCCAATCTCAGTTGCAGGCTGAAGGGCTCATTTCTTTCCAGACCTTCTCAGTTATTACTGTTCTGGTCTCTTCAGCTGCAAAATATCAAGCAAATGTTCCAGCTCTCTCTGAGGTCCCAGTGTCAAAACTGACAAAATTCTCTCTCTTTTCTTCCACGTGGCATCTTTAGTGCCTCTTTTGTGAGTCTCCATTTATATAGCCCAACAAGGGGGCAGGCACTCAGCCCTGAGTCACACCCTACTTATGTGGTCAAATCAAAGCCTTAATCTTGATTTAATCAACTAAATGTAAAACCTTTGAATTTATACAATCCAAGGATATCATGCCCAGAGGAACAAACCAGTTTACAAACATAATGAATATCTCTTTTTGCAATTCATAAATATTATCAGACAGCCACAGAATTCTGATCTAAAGAAATGTGTGATGATTAATTTGCAATTTTAGCCTTGTTTGTGGTAATAATTAAAGCAACAACAAAAAATTGAATACAGTTGTTGAGCTTTGTAAATATAATACCAACCTCCATAAACTATTGTTTAGCGATAAAGGCAGTCAAACATCTAATTTAGATGCCATGTGGCAATTACTAAATCTACACTACAAGAGGTACAATGGACTTACCAATATGAAACACCAAAGTAGACACTTGGCTCAAGGAGAGGATGACATCTAGGCAAAGTGTAAAATGATTAGGAGTCAGGAACAAGTGGTGGGGAAGCTCTGATTAGTATATGTTAAGAGCAGACAATGAGAAAGAATAGCAGGATAAATTAAATGCAGTCCTGATGGACTATAGTGTAGAATCAGACCACACAGTAGAAGAAAGGACCATGGAGATAGGTCAGTTGGAAAAGGTATTCAGCAGTCAGATGTTGAAGGAATATCCCAACCATGTTATGGAGTTTAGAATTTATTCTGAGGGAAATGCATTTTCAGCAAGGGGATAACATATCTTCAAAGGAAAAGTTTAAATTGTAATCCTAGGCTATATATTCTACAACACATTAATGCCATTTAACTTTTGATTTACTTAATAAGAATGGGTAAGCTCCCTTGTGAGCATTAATGTAATAGTGGGTGATTTTTTTTCTTATAAGACCAGAAAGGAATTTAATTATCAGGTAAGAGCTTTGAGCTATCAAACTCCTTTTTCTTTCTTCTCTTTGTTTTTCTTTTTTTCCCTCCAACAAACCTACTTTGTAAAATTACAAAAAATTGTTTATAAAATTCAATTGCTTATTATATGTTATTTTTAATCTTTGGATCAAATGGAAATTAAAATAGCTGTGAGAAAATTATAATAGCTTTAAGTTCCTAACACATAATTTGTATCCAGCTTAGAATTGCTAAAGGACAATTCTCCCACAAAAAGATCTCAAGACAAATGTTACAGTTTAAGTCATTTGCATTATCTCTCATTTAGGTGACAATAGGGCAGAGAGCAGGGAAGAAATCTTAAGTGACTGTGCACATGGCAGGGCAGGCACTGCGCCCTTTGTGCCCATGGTGGGGATGCAAAGATAAAAAGCCTGAATCTTCCCAAAGAGTTTTATCTTATTTTGAAAAAAAAAGAGATGGGTGAATGCATCTTTGATTATGAATGCTAGGTTAGGGTATATACAGAGTAGAGAAACAAAGGAGGTTTTTTTCATTCTCCTGGGAGGTTCCCTGATGATGAAAATGGGAGGGAAGAGACAGGCATGTTGGTCCATGGCACACGGAGGATGTGGGGAGAGCACCTGTCCGGGGTGGGGAAGGCCAGGCTCTTGGCTTGGTGGACCACCATCCAGTTTTGCATCTTGTGTAAGTTATTTAAGATTTTCCTGCTTTGACTTTCTCATCTTTCCAAATAATGTAGCTCTGTGTGTAAGCTTAAGTCAGGAAGTCCCCGGGTTTTGCACAGTGGCTTCAGAGCCACCATAGGCAAAAGGCAGAGGAAGAGAACTGAGACGATGGAACTTCCCTGAATGAAAAGCCAGAACAGCTGCAAGAAATAGGTTGAGCAGGAGCTTATCATGTTCCCAGTCAGCAAGAGAAATTTCTAAACTTAAGTTCTAATCATTCCAGGTAGAAAAATTATAGGCAGAAATGCAATATATTACTTTGCGTGGTATTATCACAGTTATTTGGGAGTTGGACGTACAAAACAGTAGGTTTCATGATAACTTTTTCCCTTCTTTCTTCTCTCTAAGTGCATATGATTACCTAGTTTCTGATCATTTCACTGCTTGCTAACATTTCCATAAAAACATAGACCAAGAAAGGAGGCAGATGTAGAACTTAATTGCATTTAATATCATTAAAATTAGCAACTTTTTCTGAAAGTTAGAATGGAAAGAAGGTTGAAAGGATCTAACAGAACTCTGGGGTTATTTTTTTCATTTGTTGGTGGCTTGCATTTATTCAATGAACTGAACATGAATAATTGAGTGTCTGCCATCAAATAAGTGTCCTTAAAATTACGGTTTTAAATATAAATGATTGTAAAGCCAAATCATATACATGCTACTAACTTTTAGTTATAACTGGTGAATTCAAATATATTTTTACTTATTCAGGAGTATGCTATTTCCTTCTAGTCAGCCACCATTTGTTTGGACGCTAAGCATTTGGGGATATGAAAACATATAAAGTAAGAGAGAATACTGAAAGAAATGAAGAGGGAGGAGGGGAAGAGAGAGAGACATAAGACACATGGCCCCAAATTATGAAATCTTTTAATTTATTATGATTGTGCTTTGTTGAAGGATTTGTGGAGGAACTGAACGTAGGCTTTTTAAAGAGTTAAACAGCTTTAAAAATATTTCTCTGAATGATGGGTACTAAAGGTAAGTATCTTTTGCTCTACTTGGAACCTTTTAGGCTGTTTTGTTTCAGTTTCAGTTTAATATTTGTTAATAGTTACATAAAATATATATTTGAAAACCTTCCTTTTGCTCCATATTTTCTTTCATCCTGTGGGTGTTTGTGTGTGTATGTTTCCAGTTTGTCCAGAAGCTATATAAGATGGCTGTATTCCTCATGTAATCCCACCTGCTTCCTTTGGAGCCTCTGAAAATAGTTATCAGCGAATTATCACATTACAACACTGAAGTTTCTACCTCATTTTTCTAAACAGAATACCAAGAAAACTTTTATTTACATTAATTTTATTACAGATCCACTATTTGATGATGGGATCAAGGACAAGAACATGAAGCAGTTATACCTCTGCTAGTTACCCTAGGTGGCCGCTTTAGCTGTGGTTTATACTTAACAAGAGTCTTGCATGCTGTGGTCCGAGCTGAGGAATAAAGGAACTCTGCAGATGGTGAGGGTGGCTAGCTATGCCTCAGGATAAAGAGGTCCAAGAGCCTCTTGCCTGAAGGAGAGACATGGGGCTTCACTGTACTCTTTGCATTCCACGTCCAGTTCCTTCCTGTTCCCATAACCCATGGATGAGAACACCCACCCGTGCTGTCGGTCCTGGAGCAGGGCTCCCTTTGGGACTCTTCTGAGTGATTTCTGGTGTCTTTTACTTTTACAGTTACAGCTGTTAAATTTAGAACTGCTATTTGGAAACAGATTCCATTTTCTGTCATCTCTTTTTCTTAAGTCAGTTTTACTACAATGGAACTGGACATTGTTATGCAATTTAAACAGTACTTTGTAGAAACTTCCAGACTTGCATTTTTAGCTTTTCTTTTATAAAAAGTTTAGTGAATATTTTCTTGAGCTGTTGCCTACAAAAGTAAGATAATAACCCATTATTAAAGGCTCTCTGTATTTTGAAAAATGGGTTTTGGGCTATGAAACACACCGTGTAGCATCAGAGTAATGTCTTATCTTTGACTAGTACCTCATATCACAAAGAGAGCCAAAACAAGATTTATCCTATAAGGAGAGTGTGTTGAGCAATGAACAATTCCTTTTTTCAATCACATGAGACTAATACATAAAGGATATTTCCGTTATATATTCCATCATTCTAAACATTGTTGCAAATTAGCAATTCTACAATTGTTGGAAATAATGTCTGTCTATATTGGAGGGTGGGAAAGTTGGGTAACTGAAGAGAAATAAGTAAGCATTCTGCGCTCCTCAGAACATTCTCTTCCAGGGACAAGGATCACACCACCGTTTATTTTCCTGAATACCTTCCTGTGCAATTGTTAGTTCTGAGAGGACAGAGCCACGGATATTAAACCCATTCACTTAGTCATATTTTCCCTTAACAAACAATAATAGTCCATTTAAAATGGGCATGAAATCATTGTTAATCTGTGTACATGTCAATAAAGCGATAGGAGAGCTTGAGCAGCCCACTTCCCCACTCCATTTCTCAGTTTCTTTGTGAGCCTTTCTTTCCTCATAGTTCAGTTTTCTTGTGATGGTTAAATCAGACACTATGCAGAAAACACACAGAAGAGGCCTGGCATTTAATAAATGCAAATAAGTGTATCTTATAAATATACTCCTTTAATGGACTACAAAGCACTACAAAGTAGCTATTTTTTTTCATTCCAGTGCATCTCCTTGCCAGATGCAGAAATTAAGGCTCAGAGCAGTTATTTGGCTTACTCAGAGCCTCACAGTGGAAAGCAGTGGGATTAGGGTTTAAACTCCAACTCACCTGCCCCACGCTAGACTGAGAACCACTCACATTCTGCCTCTCATTCACTGAGGAACTGCGGAGCAGAAGCCCTGGCCAGACGTTAGGGACACACAGAAAAGAAATGTTTTAGTGGGTGTGTGCAAGCTTGAGAGGCAGCCACAGTGGTTCAAACAGTGGTTCTGCAACATAGAGTGGGAACTTGTTGATTCATATCTTTCATTTTCTTTATTCATTAAAACAGTGATGTTTTTGAAAATTGATTTCCAGAATAGATGTTGTTGTATATATTATGTAAGAAAGAATATGTTTGTGGGGCTCCTAAAAGGTGTGCTAAACTTAAATAAAAAATGGCTATTGGTCATCAACACAGGAGACTGCCAGTACAGAAGATGCAATGCAGACAAACATGACAGTTTCTGCACTTAGGAGGCTTGGACATGGGCTCTGAAAGTGGATTTTAAACTAATTACAGAACAGACTAGATAAATAGCATTTTAATAAATAGAAGAAGTATGGATACAATAAAAGCAGGTAATAGAGGGATCATGTCTAGTTGGTGTGTATCATACAATGATTGGGAAAACAGAAGCTGTAAGGTGAGTTAACGACCAGAACATCCATCTTTTAGGTAGGAATAGAACAACTGCAGAAAATTTTAGGTTGAAAACTAAGTGTGACATTTTCATTTCTCCTGAGAAATTCAGCCTGGAGTTGACAAGCCTGTGAGAGGGTGTTTACCCACCAGGGAGATCATTTGATCCATTTCCTCATCTTTCAGAGAAACGATTGGAGTTACAGGAATTCAGAACTTCCTTATCAGGACTACATTGGATCTGGTCTCAAAAATATGTGATCTGTTTAACTCTGGGACAGGTAGACACTGGTACTTCCATTTCTCATCCAGGTAGTACTTCAGGCTTCCTGCTTTACCCATCACTCAGGCAATAAAGAAAACTCCTAAGTGGAGGGAAAAAAAAGGTAGTTTTCTTTACCCCATGATAGCTAATTCAATTTCAAAAATTCTATCATGGATGCAAGACTATTGAATTAAAAACCAATATTATTTAACTGTTTAATATTAATACATAGTAAAACAGAATAAGTGCTAGAAATATTTCAGAAATCTTTTCCTGAATACTGAGCATGAGTCTTGTAGCTAACATTGAATATATATAAAAAATTATATATATATATGTAATTTTTCTATCAGCTCTTTGAACTATATCTGTTCTGCTCTGTGATGGGATTTGGCATAAACTCTTCTGAAAGGAGCTATATTATTTGGCATTTTAAAAATTTAAATAATTGTAATTTAATCAGACTGTAGAATGGGGTAAAAAAAAACCACCCTTATTTTCTGCTGAGACCAGCTCAGCAATAGGTTTGCACGAAGGAAGAGTGGTGCAGAACTGAAGAAATGAAAGGACAGAAAGAAAGACACAAGAGAGGAAATAAAAATGGGGCCAGGGACTCAACAGCTTCTGGAACTGAGAGCCTCTTCCCTAGTCTCCACATCGTATTTATTAGAAATTACAAAGCAGTAGTTATCTATGTTTACTTTCAAGGCTGCTCTCTGTTAACGCTGTAGCACCGGCAATGCTAGGGAACAGGCCGTAACAAAGTTCAAACGTCTCCACAGGCAAACAATTTTCGTGCCGACCAGACAGCGTTCCGTCTAGTCCAGGCCAGTGTTCCTAAGCCCACACTTGGTATCTGCATGATGGAAACATTTCAACTTCAAGCCAGGTTCCCACATTCAAATTCAAGCTATTTTCCCACAGTTTTCTTTGCACATGATTACAGCTGCATGGAAGAGAATATAAATGATTTCTAAGAGTTTATAACCTAAGTGACTAGATTCCTAACTTACTACAGTAAAGCTGGAGAAAAGTAACAATAACCATATTTATTACACCATTGAATCTTTTCTTGAAATTCTTGACTTTATTAAAGGATTTTTCCTTTTGACTTTTCTTTAATTGAGCATAATTGTTTTTCTAATGGCAAAAATTATTTATAATACAGAAAACTATACCAAAATAAACTATAAAAAATAAACCAATGCATAATAACATTACCCAGAAAGAACAACTGTTAAAATTTGCAGTATTGTATTATAATATATATAATATCAATATATATCATATATATGAAATTTCATATGAACATTCAAATGTATTGTCATGAAATGAATCTTATGATTTATTTAGAAGAACATTCTAAAATTTTAAGACTGACCTTTTATATTTTATTTAAAAATTAACTGATTTTAGAGGATATGTTCTGTAACAAAACTATTTTTTGAAGTTTGTTTTAAGAACTTTCTGAGAGTTTACATTTACATTTTTAAAAGAGTATATTAATTTTTGTAAGTTTTTAAGTATACTACTTTTAACTTTTAAAAAATATATATCCTGTATTAACTGGGCTCAGAATTTAATATCTATTATTTAAATCTGGTAGTTTTATAGGGAGATTTGAACATTATTTTTGCATGCACAATCTGTTTCTTATGAAAGTGTGTTAATAACATCCATAAAAATGATAAATTTGTCAATTTATTTTATTCATGAAAATTTTACATTGTGATTTAGATTTAGATTTTATTTAAAATAAAAGCATGAAATTGTTATTGTTGTCAGGTTTTTATTTTTTTAGGAGTTATTGGAGATTGAACCCAGGACCCAGGACCCAGTACAAGGGAAGCAGGCACTCAACCACTGAGCTACATCCTATCCCCTGTTATCTGGAAATTTGTTTTATATTTCCAAACTATAAAGAACCATAAATATTTAAAAATAAACAGATAATTTAATTAACCAACCTATTTAATCATTTCCTGAGGAATTGTTTCTTTTATCTTGGGGATTTTCTCTAGCTTCACTATTTAAAAATTGATACATATTCATAAAACATACAATCCACCCAAAGTGCACAATCAATGTTTATTTGGTATCATCACAGAGTTGTACCTTTTGGTAAGTTTCTTTCACTTAGTATATTTCCTTTTTTTACGCTCAGTGGAAGGTTATTTTTTTTAAACATTACTTTAAAGAAGTTTTATATAACAGAAAAGCTACATAAAAAATATAGGGGATTTCTCTATACCCCACACCTTCTCCTTCTCACATTTCCTACTATTAATAACATAATAAGAACTTTAGTGTAGTATGTCTATTATAAATAGATGAACACATATTTAAACTTTGCTACTAACTATAGTCTATAGTTTGCATTATGATTTATACTTTGCACTGTACAATTTTACAGGTTTTGACAAAATGTATAATGGCCTGTATCCATCATTGCAAAATCATGCAGAAGTATTTCAATGCCCTAAAAATGCCCTATGTTCCACCTATTCCTCCCTATCCCTCCCCTCAGAACCTTTGGAAACGACTCTCTTTATATCAGTGTTACAAGTTCTTCTGTTGCTACAATAATAATAAGTCTGCTTTGGTCCATGGTTGCATTCCTCCCTAATGTTTGGTCATTTCTCATTCTTGAGGATTTGGGGATGGGGATGCCTGTACTGATTGAAAGGAGGCTTAGATCTCATGGGGCAGATGGAAGGAACTCGTTTGCGATTGTAGATACTCTACTTTTTGGGATGGGGGCTCACCATCATCATTATTTAGTTAGTTATCCTGGCTGAGTCTGATAGACTGGAGGCTTTGGCTGCAACTCTTCTAACTTGACTTTTTGTTTTGTTTTGTTTTTCATTTCTTTTATTTCTTTTTAATCTTTTTTCACTTCGCTTTAACTATGCTTTTTCATTGTCTTTTGATTTTCTCTCATAGGATTTTTTATTCATTTTAAGGGATTCAATTACTTCATATGTCTCTTTTATCCTCCAAAATTTACTTATTTCAAAGTTTTGTCAATGATTCAAAGAAATAATGTTTTCTGGAGTGAATTCTTATTTTAGTTGTTGGTTTTATTGATTAATTTCCTTAGCATATTATTTCTTATTCAGTTTTGGAATTTTAGTTTGGTTATTAAATATATACACATCTTAAGTTACAAAACAGACAATTACAAATAAAAATTTAAGATGAGGAATATCTCTAAGAAAGAAAGGATGTAATATCTCTAAAATGAGATGAAGCGCCAAAGATGAATCAACTCATTAAAAGTTTTTGAAACCTACAAGGATATTGGAGATTAAATATATTCTGTTTCAGGAAGACAAATTTATAGGGAACTCAGAGGATAATGTCCAGCACATAAAGGGACACAACTATTAACTTCCCAATTTCAAATGACGGCATTTTATTCAATTACTATAATCCTCTCTGCACGTGTGCGCCCACCCGCACATACACACATTTGCAAACCGGGTATTGAATAAAAATAGGATTTCTATTAGAGCAATACTAGAAGCTTTAAAAAATCAACCCTCCCCAAACATCAGTATTGTAATGCCATACAATTTTATGTTTTGTTCATCTTAAGAACCAATGCAGATGCTCCTTGTAAGTAGGCAGCTTTCCTCGACACAGCAATTGGGGGTTTCTGGCTCGTTCAATGAGCATTTCTAGCTTCCCTTGGAAACCTCATCTTCTACATACAACTGGCAGATTCAGTGTAAGAGATGGAGGAGATAGAGCTGTTTCTTTTACCCCCCAGTGTGAGAGTGACATATATCATTTCTGCTCTCATCATGTTGATGAGAATGACCCAGATGCAAGGATGGTTATGAAATCTAATTCCTGGCTGGATAGCAACTCCTAGAAACAACTATCAACCATGGAATGGGGTGGAACATTAATTTTATATTGGGCAGCTTGCTAACTTTGCCCTGGCCCTTAAAACTAAAAATCTCTGTCAGCACACATACTTTCAATGACCCTCTTTAAACAATATAAGTATTTTCTAAGCTTGTCTCTCTTCATATTGTCAGCAATAGTTAATTGGTAAAAGTTGTCCAAATAACCACCTTCTAAGGATCCACTCTCCTCTTAAGCTCTCCTAACAAAAAATACATTTTATGGACAAAACTAAAATGCATGTATCATAAATTATAAATAACTGAGGAGGAAAAAGCATTCATAAATATATTGAGCATTGTCACTTTAAGGAAAATTTCTTTCATTTAAACTAAAACCTGGATTCTCCTACCATGAGGATAATTGGGTAGGAGACCTGAGAAGAATTTAGTTTCTAGGGTCAGCAATACACAGTTAATTATGTTGCCATCTGACATCCACCAATATTTTATTCCTCTGTAGAAAACAACCCTTTTCCTATGGTTAATGACAAGATCGTGCATAAAATCTTTGTAGATATTACAGATTTTTAAAATTTATTTTTTTGTGATTTGCTTTTTTTTTCTGGAAAATGTATGTGAAGTAAGAAAGTTCTAACAAAAGTTCTTGAGTTTGATTATGTTTAAGAATACCACTTGTGCAATATCATACTCAATGCTGTTGTTTAACAAAAACATGCTGAACAAATGCACAAATATGTTTGTTGCTAAATATTTTTTATCCATCACTAAAACACAAAAGTATTTATACACTTATATAGTATGACATTTTTTTTAGGAATTATTTTATAATTGTTAACTTTCCCAGTCTCACCTTCCAAGTCTCAAAAATTTCCCTTTTAAGAGATCCATTGTCCATTATGAGCAGTTATTATCATCCTTTAGCTTTCAATAGCAATTTATGGGTAATTTAAAATTTAAGAAGTAATTATGAAGAAAAATTAAAATAGTGTTCTCCACATAACTCATTATATAAGTTAATTTTCAAAGTACAACAATATTTTTCATAGTAACATTTCCCTGACAATTTCTCAATATAAAATGCATATAAAATATTAATGCTAAAAGCTAAAGAAATGGTAATGGGAACTTTTGAGAATTTAAAGCTAATTACCACGATTAATTTGGCTTCACCTCTAAGCAATACCACTATATACCACACATGGAAACTATTATCATTCATATTTTTTGTGGTTAAAAGTTAATATTTTGAGGAATAATGTTCCAAGTATCCTATATTTCTACTTGTTATTTTCAAAGCACTACATTTTGGAGATGATTCTATCTAAACTGAACACCATTATTTATGCACATTTTTTATATCCTGACTTTTGTGCTATTATGGGGTAGGTACAAAGCAGGTTGCTATCTATATATACACTTATAAAAATGCATATTTTAAGTCGTATAATAAAGCAGAGCTAACTTATATTTCATATAATGGAGATATCAAAAGGATGTGAAATAAAATTGCCTCATACCATATATCCCAGCACATTTCAGAGTACTGCCGCTGGTATCTTGCTTTTTCACTCATAGCTAATCAGATGAACTATAGAGAACACAGGAAACTAGGGAGAAGATCTGAATTCTAGATGCATTACCCTGAATTAGTTATGTGTCATTAAGCAACCAACTCAGACTCTCTAGGTCTCTTTTCCTTCATATATTTTAAGTGAAACTCTCAAATTTATCACGATGACCAAAATATAAAATGTAAACCGGCCACTTGCAACTGGATATTTACAACAAGAAAGTTACAAATTGTGTTCCTCACAAATAATAATTCCTACTGCCCAGCAACATCATTAGGGTGCATGAACAGGACCCAAGTACCCCTCCCAACCACACAACCCCTGCCACTTTTTCCTAAAAAAAAGAAACCCTACATCATTATAAATTATAGTCAGTGATTTTGTCAAACTAGAATGTTAGAATGTTAACAATTCTGTGGGACATGTGTTAATGGGATATTTACACCCATTTCTATGTACAATTGCATGCTAATAATATATATATCACATACATACCTCCAGACCATAGAGAGTGACAGAGGGTAAAATCACTAAGGCCAAAGCAAATTATTTATATTAATAAACTTCAACACAATTAAATTAGGAAGCTGTAGCAGTTTGATATTATTTATCACTTCCGAAAAAGAGATATTGATTAGGTTTGTAAACTGGTCTCTTCCTCTGCACATGACACCTTTGATTGATTCAAATTCAAAGGCTTTCCGTTTCCTTGGTTAAATTAAGATTAGGAGGTGATATCGAGATGAGGAGCTCTGGAATTTTAAGAGCGTGGGAAACTTTCTCCAGGTGGGAAAGGAAGAACTGCCTTTCCCTCATCTACCCTCAGTCACCAGCTTCCTCCTCTTGCCTCGTTTTACTTCTGAAGCACTTGGCCAGCTGGGCCTGCTCAGGTGTGGTTGGTCCCAAGGCAATGGCTGCAGAGTGGGTGGTTCCTCCCACAGCCAAGTGGGGCTGCCTTCCTGTTGCAGCATGTGTATGGTTTTTCTACTAGATATTTTCACATTTCTCCTCAGAGCACCTCCACGGTTGATCTGGCTGAGGGAGCTGGCAGCCATGTTACTAACACCTCATAGCAGAAGCCAAGCTTCAGGTCAAAATCCCTATCACCATTTTACAGATGAAGAAATTGAGGTTCTGGGAGCTTGATTTGTTTAAGATTACATACCTAATAAGTGGGACAGTCATAGAACTGGTTTTCTGACTTCTAAACTTGTATTTCAAATACTTTTCTACATTTTGTTTCTAAGAAACTGCTATTGTATAAGTAGATGGGTGATTTTTCTCTATTAAGTGAGTAAAAGATCTAAGAAACAATGAGTATTGTGATTATATTTTCAGTAAGTAACCAAATAAATGTCACAGCCATTACTACATTACTACATCAAGGGTTATACTTTCAGATTATTTTCAAATCTGGTTGATTCTGCACAAAATGAAATATAAATTTACTCTCAATCAGCAACCAGTAGAAAGGTGTTGGTGATAATTTGTTTGTTATGTATTTGTTGTTCATTTCTAGGTGTTGTTTTGTGTTTGTTTTTTTTTAAACTTGTGGCCTTGGATAAGAGTGAAATGAACCAATGACTTGGAACTAGATAATCAATCAAATTAACTGAGGATGAAACAAATACCTTTTTAAAACGTATACAAGAATAGCTAGGGAGTTTAAAAATCATAATGCTTTCAGCTGTATACTGAGATGGTTGAGAAGTGTGACTTTCAGCCTGACTAGTGATTTCTTTCCAAGTATAAAATGATAAAACAAATTTACTTTAAAAATTACATTTCAGCCTTGTTACAGGACTAAGAATATCATTTCCTAAAAAATGTAAAAAAGAGATATCTATTTCTTAGGAAAAAACATATTTTTACTCCTTTACCAAGGCCCAAAATTATTTTGTATACTATTATCCAAGAAAAGAATCTAATATCTGTAGATGTTGGGTGAAGAGTCAGATGAAAACAAATTTTATGACTATGATTGGCTAAGATTGTTCAGATTGTCTGTATGACTGGGACACACAGGAACTGTCTCTGAGGTAACTAGGTCTGTGATCCCCAAACAGTGTCTTCTGCCTGTATGGCCTGAGAGTTCATTTTAGGGTTATATATAAAATAAATTGTAAACTTGGAAAGCAGTTTCAGAAGAGTATGCAAAATTATCCTATTTTTAAATTTCGAAAATGAATTGGCAATTCTATCATATCTGTTCTTCCAAGTAAAGTATAAAGCACTTATTTTTCTTGAAATTGTATCATGCTTATTATAACATAAATTACAGAATGATTTTAAAGTCAAGAATAAAATTATATTAAAATTTTTAAGAAAGTACAGGAGTTTATGTGCAAAATCTCAAGTGGGAGTTGGCCATTGAGGTAGTTTGAGACTGTATGTACTTGAGAAAATCTTCTTGAAAATGGTCCATTCCTGTGGGTATGAACCTACTGTATTTGGGAATGTTTGATTAGATTACTTCAATAAGGCATGACCCAGAGTGAGGCTTAATCCTCTTACTGGTATCCTTTATTTACAAATGAATGTGAAGAGAGGGGACAGCAGTGACAGATGGGATCTCAGAGAACAACTCCCAGAGGCTGATAGAGAGGGTCCTGGAGTATGAAGGCTGGAATTGGCAAAACACAGAAGCATGGAGGGAGGTTCTCGAAAGCTATAGGAGGGAGCCACAGACACCAAGAAGCTGAAAGCCGTGAGACCTAGAGAACCCTGATGCCTTGATTTGGACATTTTCATGGCCTCAGAACTGTTAGCTTGCAGTCTATTAAATTTTCATTGTAAAAGACAACCCATTTCTGGCAAATTGCCTTGGCAGCCTTTAGCAAACTAAAACAGAAATCTTGAACAAGACAGAAAACTTAGAAAACAAAACCAGAAAGGCTGCTAGATTTGACTATATCAAAATAAGTTCAATTTTGCAACAGATATACCAAAAGCAAAATAAAATTTTAAATGAGTGTTATAAAATGTTTGCAAGATATATGAAAGGCAAAGTTTTAATATCATTAATACCAAAAATATGCATATTAACAATAAAAAGGTAAACAATTTATAAGATTTTTTTAAAAATGGAAACAATTCATAAAGCAGAAAGTACAAATACCCAATAAACGTGAAAATGTGCTTTTGGGTATTGAATCCTGTCCCCACAAAAGGTATGTTCAGTTCCCAAACCCTGGACCTGTGGATGTGAACCAGTTTGTAAATAGGACCTTTGAAGATGTTATTAGACACGTGCCCAAACTGACTGTGCATGGACCTTCATCCCATATGGCCAAAGTCCTTATAAGCAAAGGAAATTGGACATGGAAGAGAAGCCACTGGGAACAGCCAGAAGCTGAAAGTCAGTGGAACCCTAAAGAGAAAGGAAAAGACACTGTCATGTGCATTGCCATGTGAAGGAAAAGCCAATGACCAAGGATCTGCAGCAGCCATCCCCAGAGAGCCACAGTCTTCAGGAATAAGGCATTGCTTTGCCAGTGCTTTGAATTTGGACTTCTAGCCTTGACCCACGAGCCAATAAATTCCAATTGTTTAAGCCAGCCTACTCTATGGTATTTGTTTTAGCAGCTAGGAAACTAAAACATGTGCACAAGCTAATTAGTAGGCATTGTAATAAAAAAGCCAATGACAATGAAATACCATTTTTACCAACTGGATGGTATAGAGAAATAAATGTCCTCACACTGTGTTACTGGTATTTTAAATTTCTACTAACTTTTAGACAAATGACATGGCCTTATCAGTTAAGATTTAAAATGCCAATGCCTTTTGAGATAAAGGATTTATTCCCAGAGAAATACATATATCATCAAATAAAGTATTCACACAAGAGCGTTTCTACAGCATTTTGTAAAAACAATAAAACTAAGTATCAGTCAATACAAAAATGGTTGAAAAAATTATGATACAATAATACAATGGAATATTAGGTAGTTATTAAAAACTAATGCATCAGATTTGATGCACCAAAACTCTTAAAATTTGATACCTTAGACAGATGCAGTTGGAGGAGTGTTTAGGAGTGATTACTAGTTGTTTTATAAGCCTCTTAATTGCTGAGATTTCGTGAGAGGATAAATACAGTTGAAATTAGAAAAATCACTTTTGTAATACATACAAAAATAACCACAAATTCCCCCAAAAAGAAGAGAGCATAGGAAAACTTACTTCAAGTCAAAAGTAAGACAGCAAAGACTGTGAAGTAGGTTGGCTCAATGGGGGCTAAGACACTACATGACAATAGCATGCCAGCAGCATGACAGAGCACAGAGGAGAGACCCTCTCACTCCTTTATACAGTCATGATAGATTTTTAGTTGCCTTCTTCTCCAAATGGCTTGCATATTTTTATTTCAGTGGTTAAGAATAGTGCCAGTTTCTCCTGTTGGTGAACATACTCCTATGACTATGGGTGATTGTAATAGCCTCATACTGATACACATGGCACCATTAACCAGTCTGTTGGGTGGGCATTGTGTCCTCTAATCTTCATAGCACCCCTCTTGGGTGGGTAGGATTGTAAAGCCTAGTGTAGCAGTGAGAAAATGGACCTTTAGAGAGGTTTCATCTCTCACTTTTGGTCATCAGCTGGTTTGTGTGGGGCTAAGTTATGAGCCAAGGTTTCTTGACTTCCGAGTCACTAGCACTGAACACCCCATTAACCGGCCACACAACAACCAAACATATGACATGCATTGGAGACTCAAGAAGCCTATTTTTAGGGATGCGGACTTGGCCCAATGGATAAGGTGTCCACCTACCACATGGGAGGTCCGCGGTTCAAACCCCGGGCCTCTTTGACCCGTGTGGAGCTGGCCCATGCACACTGCTGATGCACGCAAGGAGTGCCCTGCCATGCAGGGGTATCTCCCGCGTAGGGGAGCCCCACACACAAGGAGTGTGCCCTGTAAGGAGAGCCACCCAGTGCGAAAGAAAGTGCAGCCTGCCCAAGAATGACGCTACACTCACGGAGAGCTGACACAACAAGGTGACGCAACAAAAAGAAACACAGATTCCCAATACCGCTGATAAGGATAGAGGTGGTCACAGAAAACACACAGCGAATGGCCACAGAGAGCAGACAACTGGGGTGGGGAGAAAGGGAGATAAATAAATAAATAATAAATCTTTAAAAAAAAAGAAACCTATTTTTATTTTGAATGAAAAACATGAGTTCTATAAATATGTTTTAAAAAATTGTTCTTATTTAAAAGACAGCTACTCCCCATTTATATCCTTTCTTCTGCCCGCCCCAAAAGCAAAGCATTTAGATGCAAATGCCAAAAGTGGCTCTTGATTTTAGGTACGCTTTTTTGATTCACAGAACAGAAAGAATATCATTCCCCTAAGTTCCAGGAAGCATTGTGCAATGTTGAAGCTTAGACATGGAGAGCTGTGACTGATGCACTTGAGACCAACATCAAACCAGAAAATTCCTTTTGTAGGAAAGCTTGAGAAGTCTCCTGGTAGAGGATGTATCCTAAAGCAAGCAAGGCAGGGCCAGATAAGGCTAGCTCAGGACCAGCTCTTTGCCATAGCAGTGTTTTCTGTTTGGATTTCCCCCAGATCCTGATATTAATACATTTGGGATGAGGGGAGTAGAAAGGGATATTACAAATAAGCAGCTATATAAAAATTCTGTAGGTCATTTGGGACAAAAAGATTACTGTTAATGTTCTTCCTTTACCTCTCAGTGGAGGGCCTGCTGCCTCAGGCCTGATATCCTTGATAACTTGTACACAAACAAATATGAAACTCTTCTCAGGAGACTGTCAGGAAGTCCTGGGAAGAACTTTCTTCAGAGGTCTGAGGTATGCAGGGATAGGCAGGGCCAGAGAAAGTGACATGTGGCATATTTCAAGAAAAACACATGGTATTCAGACTCCTGGAGTCATGAAAACTAGAGAAATCTGGACACATTCCCTTCATTTCTGACCGTGGCCTCCCAAGCCCTTTTGCTTCACTTGGTAGAAAATGGCCATTGCTGTCATATTTCAATTGCTTTTATGATCTTCAGAACTGTCACAGCCACATGGACAAGTAGAGACCATATTTCTGTACTTGAGGAGGATCAGTCATGATCTCACATTATTTTGGAGAAATGTAATTACAAACCAATCTGCCAAGAGTATTTATAAAGGCTGATTTTTAATCTCAGTTGTCACATGCAAAAACAAAATTGTTTTTTTCCACAAAATAAAAACAAAAAGAAAACAGAATTGCAGTGTATCATGTAAGAATTAATAACTATAAAACTCTATCAGAAACAATACTCACAGTACATACATTAGGTTGGAGGAAGATGGATAGAAACCAACAGACATCTTAGAAATTCCATGTAACATTTCATCATCACAAATAAGCTCCAGAGGAGTACTTCAGGAAAATTATGTTCCTCATATGGACCCATTGATCTTCAACAGATTTTCAGGACTAAACCATCTGATAGAAAAATGGCTGCTGGAATCATAATCCCATTCCAAAACAGCAGGGAGATCATTCAGGCAATTTTCATTTGTCCTTCAAGCTATGGCCCCTTAAATAAAATTCTATCTCCTTTATTATCCAGTAGAATTTTTATTTCATCCTTATTTTGTAAAATAGGAATGGCGTGATTTAGAAAATATCTTCCCTACAAATAAATATCACCTAAAACGTGCTTAGCAGCATTGGTCAACTGAGCAAGCATTAGTCACCTAAGTGTGGTATTAGTCCATTATATTTTCCAGAAAAAATTCAGAGAGAGAGAGATTACATTAATTAGTGAATCTGTGCCTCTTTTATAAGCTTTAAAATATGCAGTGTCTTTAGGGCTATAGTAGGTTCTGGAATGTTAATAACAAAGAAGGAGAGGATTTCATCTGATTCTACCATGAGCTGAAAACTTATATAGGAAAAGCAAATAGCATGAAGCAGATCAGCACAAAAATCTGATAATGGTGAGTGTAGAATATGTGACACTTTTTGATGTTAAGAGGAAACAGAGAAAAGAATTACTAAGCGTCATATGCAATTGGTCTTAAAAAGGTTTGAAGGAATAAGCAATGCAACTGGATAAGGATAATTAAACCGCTTCCTTTCAGTCATTCAGAGACCACCAATGAAAGGTGGAGTAGGAGTTATACTGAGAAGGTAGGTGAGTGTGAAGTCTCCACTCAAGGGACTTCCATTCTGCTTGACTTGTATCAAATCTTTCAACTGTTCAAACATCCCTTTTCTTCTTTTTAGAGTACAAATGTAAAATTCAAATGTACATGGCTTTTCTAAGGGTCAAACTGAGAGATACAGAATCCTCTTACAGTTAAATGTTTTATAAATCTGTGTTGTCATTATTGTGATTGAACTCTAAATAATAATAATTACAATTATTAATAATTAATAATAAAGATAACATTACTTAAGGGTTTCACTTGGTTTTAACTTACTTTTTGTCTAGTCTTCTATCATTGACCCACATTATTTTATTTTTTAAGATTTTTATTTTTTATTAATTTAACAGCATGTTCCCTGGACCAGATTATGTATCTGGTGTAAATAAGCACATGTGTGTGTGTTCACTTTAACAAAATTTTTTTTCACTGAAAATAATTAAGTTTTAGTCCAGTAGTTCAGCATCTACCACAGGGGATCACTGAGATGTTGGAACTAATGAATTAGAGTGGTGTCTGCTGGACTTAAATTCTAGCATGAGACAGAGAATATTGTCTGTCAGCTGGGTCATTGCTAGTCATCAGATTCTGGTAGGAGCTGACAGAATTTGATTCTCATGTGCAGACGTAAATTGTATCACTTCCTTTCTTCTCTAAAGCAGACATTTGTCCACCTATTGCCATTTTTATTCCTTTTTTTGAACTTTTTTTTATTGAAATATATCACTCATACATAAACATACATAAACAATAAATGTGTATGAGTTGTGAACTTAAAAAACAAACATATAACATCATACAAACATATATAATATCTCATCCTACCACCAATAACTTGCATTGTTTTTAAACCTTTTTAACTGAGTAAAGAACATTGTCAAAACAGTACTACTAAACAAAGAATTTTCCCCTAACCAATCCAATTGTTATTATCTTTATATCATTTATATATGAATACACATAAACAATTAAGTGTATAGTAAAAGTTGTGAACTTACAAAACAAACATGCATAATGTCATACAGGGGTCCCATACATCAGCCCTCCACCAACACCTTGTATTGTCATGAGACATTTGTTGTAAACTATGAAAGAACACTGTTAAAATCTTACTACTAATCATAGTTCTTATCTTACATTTGGTGTGTTTTACCCCCAACCCACCCTATTATTATTTTTAAATATATATTTTTGTGACAGAAGTTGTAAACTTATAAAACAATTATGCACATGTGCACAATTCCCAAACAATACCCCTCCATCAACACACCACAATGTGGTGTGTCATTTGCTACAGATAAATAATATCATCTTATTATTGCCATGTCCATAACGTACATTTGGCTCACTTTTTCCATACTGCCTCAGTATCAACATAGTACATCTTTTGCATAGATTCAAGAATATTATATTATTACTATTAACCACAGTCTATAGGTCACTCCAGCTCTATTTTTACAGGCTTCTCCATGTTCCCAACACCCTGCAGTAGTGATATACATTTGTTGTAGCTCAAAAAGGACTCTCTTGGATCTGTACCATCAACTACAGTGCTCATCCAGCTCTTGGTTTACTGTGCTATCCAGTTCTTAGATCATTCTCTAGCATTCTGTCAATTGGTACTTACATAACTAGTCTACCATTTTCAGTCACATCCTCATTTATAAACTAGCTGGTACTCACTGTGTGTTAGAATCCACTCTATACATTTCCACATTTTTACAGTAAAGCTAATTAAAACTTCTACATACCTTAACATCAGTAGTCCACTCAATCCTTCTCTTATCTCCTTTAAGAATTCACCACCTACCACCAGGTCTTGAAGATATTTTCCAATAATTTCTTCTGGAAGTTTTATGGTTCTTGCTTTTATTTTAATTTTTTGATCCATTTTGAGTTAGTTTTTGGATAAGGTGTGAGATAGGGGTCCTCTTTCCTTCTTTCAGCTATGGATGCCCAATTCTTTCAGCATCATTTGCTGAATGGATTGTTCTGCCCGAGCTGTGTGATTTTGACAGGCTAGTCAAAAATCACTTGACCATACCTGTGAGAGTCTGTTTCTGAACCATAAATTTGGTTCCATTGTGTCTGTCTTTAGGCCAATACCATGCTGTTTTTACCACTGTAGGTAGGTATTATGATTTAAAGTCTGAAG
This sequence comes from Dasypus novemcinctus, assembly GCF_030445035.2. Lineage (NCBI taxonomy): Eukaryota > Metazoa > Chordata > Mammalia > Cingulata > Dasypodidae > Dasypus > Dasypus novemcinctus. Next base: position 81,897,923 of record NC_080688.1, on the reverse strand, counting down.
ATGAGTGTTCACTATTCCTTTTTATGATATTTCTGGCTATTCAGGACTCCTTACCCTTCCAAATAAATTTAATGATTGTGTTTTCAATTTTTTTCTTTAATGCTGGTGGATTTTTATTGGGATTGCATTAAATCTGTATATCAATTTGAGTAGAATTGACATCTTAATGATATTTAGTCTTCCAATCCATGAGCATGGAAATGTTCTTCCAGTTATTTAGGGCTTTTTTGATTTGTTTTAACATTGAGTTGCAGTTTTCTGAATACAAGTGCTTTACATCATTGGTTAAGTTTATTCCTGACTATTTGAGTTTTATCTGTCATATTTTATTTTCACCACTCTTTTGACACTTTCAGTTACTTTTCTTGATATAATCTTCATTTCTAGACTCTCCTCCAGGTCTTTCTCTCCTGTCTTTTCTTTTCAGGCTCTAGCACACCCTTTAGTATTTCCTGAAAATCTGATCTCTTGCTTAGAAATTATCTCAGTTTCTGTTTATCTGTGAATATTCTAATTTTTCCTTATTTTTGAAAGACTGTCTTGCTGGATATAAGATTCTTGGCTGGAAGTTTTTCTCTTGTAGTATCTTAAATATATCAGACCACTGTCTTTTTGCCTGCATGGTTTCTGGTGAGAAATCAACACTTAATCTTATTGGATATCCCTAATATGTTATGCATTGCTTTTCTCTTGCTGCTCTCATAATTCTCTCTTTGTCTGTGGTCTTTGACTTTCTGATGATTATGTGTCTTGGAGTTGGTCTATTTGGATTTTTTCAGATAGGAGTACATTGTGCTTCTTGGACAGGGATATCTATGTTCTTTAACAGAGTTGGGAAATTTTCTACCATTATTTCTTTAAATATTCCTTCTGCCCCTTTTCCCTCCTCTTCTCCTTCTGGGACACCCATAACATGTATGTTTGCCTGCCTTTTGCTGTCATTCAGTTCCCTGAGACCTTGTTCATGTTTTTCCATTCTTTTCTTCATCTGTTTATTTGTATGTTCATTTTCAGAGGCCATTTATTCAAGCTCACCAATGCTTTCTTCTGCCTCCTCAAATCTGCTATTATATGATTTCAATGCTTTTTAAAATTTCATTTATTGTACCTTTCATTCCCATAAGATCTGCTATTTTTCTATGTATGCTTTAAAATCCTTCTTTGTGCTCATCCAATATCTTCTTAATATCCTTAATCTCTTTAGTGATCTCATTGAATTTATTAAGGAGATTTATTTGAACATCTATAATTAGTTGTCTCAATTCCTTTATGTCATCTGGAGGCTTATCTTGTTCTTTTAACTGGGCCCTAGCTTCCTGTTTCTTGGTGTGGATTGTAATTTTTTGTTGGTGTCTTGGCATCTGGCTTACTAGAGTATTTATTCTGGGTGCAGTTTTTCTCTTTAGTTTAGGGCTTCCTATCATTTCTTCCTTGCTGGTTGCACAGTAGGAGCCAAGCATTTAGTTGGTGCTGTAAGCTGTGGAAGCTTAAGCTGCCCTCATTGCACCAGGGACCTATGAAGCTTCTTCCAACTTTCTCCTTTGCCATGGGTAGGGACAAAGTCACAGTTATGTGGAATAGTCCACATGCAGGCCTAGACTGTAGTTGTCCAGAGAGACTGATGAAACTTCATATTCCTTCACATCCTGGGGCACAGATGGAGCTGCAGGTCTGGGCAACAACCTACGCAGTGCAGGTCCAAGATGACTGCAGTTTCCCTGGTAGACTTCTGATTTTCAGTCAATGCCAGCCAAAGTTATCTACAGTTACCTGTATAGGCTGGTAAAGGGCTCCTCAGGGTCCTCCCTGCCAGAGGCGGGGCTGAAGCTTAGGCTAGAGCTACAGGCTGATCTGTGTGAAAGAAACTGGTTCCTACCACACTGAGAGTTTCAGTCAGTCTGGCTTCCCCTCAGGCTGGGGCAGAGTCAGAATGGCAGCCACTGGCCTCTTTCTGACTTGGGCTGGTTCACACCCCTGCTGTTCCCAGGGTTATTTCTAAGCCAACCAAGTTTCCCACTCTGTAGCTGAAACAGCAGCCAACCGTCTCCTCTTCCCATTTCTGGGAAATGGAGCTTCCAGTTCCCATCACAGAGCAGCTCCTGGGGTGGCTTGTGCCACCAGAGCAGGATAATGACCAGCCTCCACGGCTTGGCCAGTAATTTTCCAGAGAGGCTGGTGCAGGTCCCTGTAGCTTCCTCCCTGCTGGAGGTGGCACTGCAGCCTAGGCTAGACCTGCAATATGATCTGGATGGAAAGAAGCTGCTCCCCACCAGCATTGGTATTCTCAGTCCACCCTGCTTCCCCTCATGCCAGGCACAGAGTTAAGATGGAGGCTCCCAGCCTCTTTCTGACCTGACAGGCTCAAACCTTAGCTGTTTCAGGATCATACTATAGCCCACTGAATTTCCTCAGCATAATTGAAATTGGTGCCCAACCGTCTCTTCCTTCCCCATTTTGGGAAAGTGGAGCTTTCAATTCCAGCCATGCAACAGCTCCAGAGGTGGCTTAAGCCTCCAGTGGAAGATGAGTACCGGCCTCCAGGGTGTGGAACCTCTACTTAAGAGTCTTCTCTGCAGATAGGCAGTCTCCTCCTTCCACTCCTTCAAGGATGTGGCAGGATGCTCTTCTGGCCTCCAGAAGCCCACAAACAGTGCTTCAGCTAGCTCCAGAGAGCTCTGGGTGTTTGCTGACTGCCCTGTAGTAGGAGCTGACTTGAGCAGTGCCTTACTCCACTGCCATCTTGCTGGTTCTCCCATTTTTATTTATTTTTAAAAATCTATCTACACTGCCACTCATGTTCATTTTAACCTGGGATCACCTTACCTAAAAAGTCTGGGCATGACACCATGGGAGCATGAAATAAAGTTTACCTAATTTCCTATTTCTTCCAATCTGTAATCCATGGGCAATTAATGGGCAAGAAAATATTTCTTATACTCAAACCCTGGTTAGTTGTAAAGAAATAACTAAGGAAATTTTAAATAAAATATGATTTGCACACCGCAATCTGAATACATCTTTAAATACCCTTAACTCTGAAAATCTAGTGCCCATAGTTCCATTTCTTTCCATCTTAAAGTTTGAAAACAGGAGGAGTTAATTACTTGCAAATTAATGATCATTGGAGAATCATCACTTTTTTTTGTGTACTTTGTTTTTGTGTACTTAGTAAATTTATACAACTTTAAAGATACTGAGGTATTTGTTTTATCAAGCATGATTTAACTGATTAAGAAAAGATAAATGTTTTCAGTGAGTTGGTTAGAATCAGGAGCAGTGCGGAGCAGGGAATGGCAAGGGCATTATCACTGCATGGGAAATTATGACTTCAGTTTAAGAGAAATTGCATTTGTCTGACTAAATGAAATTTCCATCTATACTATTGCCAGTGTATTCATCTAAGCCTTTCGAAGGTCTATACTACCTCTATTTGCTATCCAGGCAACTTAGTTTTCCACAATATAAGCTAACAGATGAGAAAAATATAAATAATATTGAGTGGTTTTAGCATAGCATAATGAAATACAAATTGATAATATAAGCAAAATTTTAAAGTTTCTAGATTCCACTTTAAAATATTTTTTTCCTATTGAATGAGAAATAAGAACATGCTTTATTATTGCTGTTTTCCTCTTATTTGTTTATTTATTTTGGTGTGTGTTTGTGTGTCTGTGTCTGAATGTTTGTCTGACAGGGCCTGTACAGGGTAAGAGATTACATTTTAGTTATACCATAACCCATGTATTGGTCTTTTCAAGTTGATTGCCATCATATATTATAGACTGGCCTTGAATCCAATTAGTAAGATAACCAGCATAATTGGCATAATTGATCTCTAAATCTATAACAACAAAGGAATAGTATCTAAACTAAATCTTTCCTAAGATAACACTTAGTCACACTGTCATCTTGCTGTCCCTGATAATAAAGTACCAAAAAGTACCTCAAGTGCTCTAATTAGAACTGTGTTCAATGTCAGGCAGATATATATATATGTGTATACTCTTGTACACCCCTAAAGATTCTGGAGGGCAGACATTCTGTCTTCATCATCATTGCCTCCATCCCCACCTCATCCCACCCCCAACCCCAAAAGGAGCATAGTGGCAGCCTAAAAATAGGCTTTTGACAAATATTTTTTGAAAAGTGAATGAATGGTTGGGTTTGCTTTTTGGATTTGTAAACCAGGTCAAATGGAGGAAAGGAGATAATTTTAAAATTGCCAAGGATATCTGACATACATTCATCACCTTACAGTTCTAGCAGCTTGTATGTGCTGATACTCTACTTTATCAATGAGTGGGCACTAAGAGTATCTGTGAAGATGATGGAGTCACGGTCTGGCCATACCCAGATGCTGCACCAAATGATGAAACCTTCATAATCTCACTTCTCTTTCTATACTCAGGCCAAGGAAACATCTTCTTCATTCCTGGGAGGCTCATTCCCTGGCAGTACCCCATCTTCTTTCCTACTAAATCTCTACTCTTTCCAGTGACTTATCAACTGAGAAAACTTTTCTGAGCTTTCAAGGCAACAAATTAATATTTTCAGGGCAACAAATTAATATTTTCAATAATTCAATGCTACTGTATTAATGGCACCAAAGTGTTATTGTTAAAACTAGCTACAATGAAGTCATATTGCATATGAATTTATTATATTATAAAAGGATAATATATATATATCTGGTAGAAAATGAACATATGATTAAATAGTATTCTACCTAATGTATAATGAAAATCCTTCCCACTGAAAAATCCAGTCTCTCTCTCATCACTACCATAGGCAGAAAATAAATCAGAATTTATCAGAATACAGATAATACTGCTCATTAGCATGTGAAGGAGAGGAGACTGTTTCTTCATATGTTTCCTCTTAAAGACGTATGTAACTTCTTTTAACCTCCTTATTTTTATTTTGAAATAATTTCAAACTTTACAGAACAGTTGCAAGAATAATATAAACTATATACACAGAACTCCACATGCCCCCCCCCCCAGGATAGACCAATTTAACATTTTGCCACCTTTGCCCTATCATTCTGTCATCTATCTATTTATTATCTAGCTAGCTAACTAGCTATCATCATCTGACTATCATCATCTATTTATTTAGATATCTCTATCTGCAGAGCGCCCTTTAACATTTTAAATGTTAAAATGGTCCAACGGTGATAAAATTCCTCAGTCTGTGTTTATATGGCAATGTTTTAATTCTTTCCTCATTTTTGAAAGACAGTTTTTCCAGATGCAGAATTTTTGGTTGGCAATATTTGCTTTCAGCACTTTAAATATGCCTTCCCATTGCCTTCTTTCCTCCATGGTTTCTGATGAGAAGTGGGCAGTTAATCTTATCAAGTCTCCCTTTTATGTGACATGTTCCTTCTCTTGTGGTGTTCATAATTCTCTCTTTTATTTGGCATTCAACAGTTTCATTTTTAACATAGTGCAGTGTGGATCAGTTTAACTTTCTCCTGTTTGGAATTTGTTCAATGTCTTAGATGTGTATATATGTCTTTTTTTTTTTTAATTTAGAAAGTTTCAGTCATTATTTCTTTGAATATGCTTTCTGCCCCTTTATCTCTTTCTTTTCCCTCTGGGATTCCCACAATGACACTATTGGTAAACTTGATGGTGTCCCACAGGTTCCTCAGGCTCTGTTCACCTTTTTTCCATTCATTCCTTTATTACTCCACAAACTGGATGATTTTCAATTGTTTTATCTTCAAGTTCACTGATTCTTTCTTCTCCCACCTCCAATCTCCTGTTGCACCCCTTAAGGGAATTTTTAATTTCTGTTACAGTAGTGTCCAGCTCTGTTTTCTTTTCATAATTTTCATCTCTCTATTGACATTGTCTTCGTGTTCATCTATAGTCTTCCTGATTTCCTTTTGTTTCCTGTGCATATAATCCTTTAGCTCTTTGAGCAAATGAAGGACCATTTTAAAAAATCTTTTTTGGAATGTCCCAGATCTGATCCCCCACATTGATGGTTTCCAATGCTTTAATTTTTCTTTTGCCTGGGTCACAGTTCCCTGTTTCTTTGTTTGTTTTGTAATCTTTTGTTGAAACCTGGACATTTTGATCTTTTAGTGTGTTGTCACTGGAATTTACAATCTGAGGAGTCAGTTCCTTAAGTTTTTATCCAGATAATGGTATGACAGAGGTTTCCTTGAATGCCAGGTACTAACAAAAAAGGAGAAAGAGAAAGAGAAGGAAATGAAAACATCTTTCCAAGTTTTTGCAGATGAACCTGTGCAAGTGCTCCACTTCAGGGCTTATCCATAAAATGAGTTTGGAGCATAGCTCCAGCCAAGGGTCAGGGGCTTCCCTGATCCTTTCTGCACAGGCATCTTGTCCTAGGCAAGCATGGGTGGTTTACATGAATACAAATGTCTTTTCTTCCCTAGGAAACAGTTTCTTCATGACCAAGTCATTGTCCTACAGCCAGCAATTCTTGGCGACTGGCAGCACAACTTGACTACTCTCCCACAGTTTTCTGTAGTCAGCTCAGTGAGCTTCCTTCTATGTGCATGGCCAGTACTGGGACAGAAAGTCCCTTATGCCACCACTAGAGAGATTGGGCCAGACATACATACTCCCAATATGTGCATGAGCTTTTTTTTGTTTCCTCTGTAATGGGGACCAGTAGTCCACACAGGGAGCACAGGTCAGCTCCATGCTGAACTGGATTAAGGATAGAGGAAGAGTCAGTCAGGTTACCAAAAAAGCCTACCATTAAATGGACTTTTTCTGAACTCAGTGTTTGTCATCTTATTACAATTCTTTAACTGTTTTCAGGAGCTTTAATAAAAATGTTTCTGCCCACTAGTGCTGATTTTTCAAAGCTTTTCTGTGGAGGGATGGAACCCTGAAGTGTCTCATTCTGCAAACTTGTTCAGAGCAGGAACCTAAATTCACACGTGAATTTTTAAAAGTATGTTTTTGGAAATATTATCCCTAATTTTCATGTCTAACCCACATGTCTCACATCACAGTGAGGTGCATTAAATAAGGCACCTTAAATAAGCACCTTAAAATACACATTTTCATCAGCTGTTTACAATGCCTTCTCATGACTTCAGACCTTGACATGTAGGAAATAATGTGGATTTTGCACAGTCAGGTTGGGATTGGAACATGGTGATGGCTTTAGGTGATCTCTTGTACAAAGGATGAGATTGCCTAGGGAGAAAGTGTCAGTCACCCTGGGAAGACTGATTTGTTCTCTAAAGTAATGCAAGGAAAGATCTGAGTCTATGTGTTTACTTAAAATAATCTTCCAATGTTCAACTTTAGTTACTTAAAGCAAATTTTAGTTACTTAAAGCAAAATTTTATTTAGTTACTTAAAGCAAACTTTAGTTACTTAAAGCAAATTTTTATTGACAATAAAATAAATGGTGAGAGAGAAAGTGGGTATCAGTTTAGATCTCTCGGAGGGTGATATACTTTGGAATTGTATCTGTATTGATGAACTCCCAATGAGCAATGAAAAAAAATATCCCTAATATCAGTAAAGAAATCTTTATTCTTTCTCCATCCTTTTTATTTTATTCCTTCCAAATTTCAGATCAAATGTAAGAAAACAAACCATTACTAAGCATTAGCATATACTGCTGAATTTCTAAATATCACTTATAAAATAGAAATTCTATGTTGTCTTACTGGATCTGTGTGCTTCAGTCTATCACATAGGAAAGAGCAACCCATTTTCCTATTGTAACTCTGACCCTTGGTATCAGAGGGCATTTGCAGTCAATGGTTTTATTACCAGATCCCAGCAAGCTTCTGACTCTTTTCCTAACACTATGAGATTTTGCTTCTGAGTCCATTATCTTTACACTAGTCTCCTCCATACAATTCTACCCCATGTTTCACATATAAAAATATACAAGTATACAAGTATGTAATACATATAAATGTAGTCATTATGCTCAAGCACAGTACAAAAAAAGTCTACAAGTTAGTTATTATTGGCACCCTCATTTTTACAGTGACAGAACTTAGACAGTGTGAGTTGCTTGCCTTTAGGCACACACATAATTGTAATGGAGCTGGGATTTTTTATATACTTTTTATTTTTTTTTAAAGTTACTTAGATTACATAAGTATTACATAAAAAAGTATAGGGGATTCCCATATACTGCAATCTCTCCCCCTCCCACATTTTCCCACATTAACAAAATCCTTCATTAGTGTGGTACATTTGTTACAATTGATGAAAATATTTTGGAGCATTGCCACTAAGCATGAATTATAGTTTACATTATGGTTTATACTCTCTCCTGCATATTTTTGTGAGTTATGACAAGATATATAATGACTGTATTTGTGATTACAATGCCTTTCAGGACAATTCCCAATCCCCAAATGCCCCCAAATTACACCTATTTTTCCCTCTCCCTCCCCTCAGAACCTTCAGTGGTCACTGCCTCCACATCAATGATAAAAGTTCTTCCATTGCTAGAATTGCCATAAATTTATAGTAGAATAACAGTAAGTCTACTCTAGTCCACTGTTCACTCCCCAATCCTGAGCATTCTGGGATGGTGATGCCCATTCCACCTGTAATTGAGAGGTGGGATTAGATCCCATGGGGCAGACAGATGGGACTATCTTGCTTGCAGTTGCAGACTCTTTCTGTTCCTTGAGATGGTTGTTGTTCATCATAATTACCTTGTTAGTTGTTCTGGGTGAATCCAATGAACAAGAGAGGAAGTGTTGCAACTCTTTTGAGATTCAGGGCCCAACTGGTATATGGACAGGCCAACGATTTAAGTCTCTTGGACATACACCTATCAAATCCAGAACCAACTATAAGTTCAAACAGAAGGGGCAGAAGAGCCTTGTGTAGGGAAACCACAACTGGGTCCAACTCTGTCACACTGGAGAGCATAAATTCCAAAGTAGGGTCCACTCACAGGACACCAATCTTCTGGGTTGTCTGTCCTGCCTATAGTGTCTGGATGTCTCCAGAGCCCTCAGGAGCCCCACTACTTGAGACAATATTTACTTTGACAGTCAATAAGATCCTGCTGATACATGCCTAAGTTTAACCTCTGGAATGAGCTCCTGACTCACTTTAAATTCTCTTAACCACATAAACTCATTTGTCGTTGTCCTTTCCTCCTTTTGATAAAGGTCTTTTTCCAGTTTCATTGCTGGTTGGTTCTTGGTAGTGATCCCTTGGTGCCAGGAAGCCTCATTCCCAGGAATCATGTCCCATGCTGGGGGGAAGGCAATGCATTTATATGCTGAGCTTGGCTTAGAGAAAGTTCACATTTGAGCAACAAGGAGGCTCTCAGGAGATAACTCTTAGGCACCTTATAATACTAAGCTAAGTTTTAATTTCAGAAGTAAAGGTTTGTAAATACAGTCATCAATATTAAGGGCATGTCCATGGTCCATCCTCCTTCACTTGTCACTGCCTCTGTACTTGGGGGATTCTTGCTGTCCTGTTAAAGAATGTGGTAGAGCTCAATAGGATGGGAATTCAATATTCTTAGGGTTATTGTGTGACACTACTTCCACTGTATCAATGCCTCCGAACACACATACCTTCTGAAAGCCTTTGCTCTTTCCACAGACCATGGGTCCTTAACCTTCCAAACCCTTAGCTTCCTTATACATGGTGATGAGAATAACATGTATAACTTTGAAAATGCCCTTAAATTTAAAGAAACATGAACCTATACATATCTAAAAATAAGACAAGTTTAAACATTCAGGCCAATTTGTTCTTCATAGGTTTAATGGATGAAATCTCATGAATATATTGATGAATTATCAACTTGTCATTAGTATTATTCTTGCATGTGTGTTGCTACTCTTTCTCATGACTCCTCTATTAATGGAATTATCACTAATTATGTCAGTTGTAAAGTTCTAGAAGAAAATCAGGAGTAAGTTTCAGTCTTATAAATGCATTAAAGAAAATTGCTCACTGAAAGATGTAATTATTTCTTTCTTGATTTCTACATTTCCTTGACTGTCTCCTTTACTCTCTATGAAAGATCTGGGCAATTGCTAAATAGAAATATCACTATTTCTCCTCAGAAATTGAGAGGGAAAAAATTAAAACACTTGTATTTCTAGATTTAAAATTATTTTTTTATTCCTTTTGTGAAATCATAGCTATGAAATATTGGAGAAGGAGAAAAAAATATCAATATTCCCAAGATATAATTGAGTAAATATTTTCAGAAATGAAGTGAACAGATGGAGGATTTGTAAAGGAAAATATTTAGATTAAACTACATGAAAATATTTCTATGTGGCAAACTATCCACTGAAACTAAAGTGCACATGACAAATTTTTTAGAAATGCAAAAATGCATAGCTGTTAATTAAATGCATTTAATATAAGAACTTTCAACCTATGAAAAAATATTCAAAGAGAAATGATCAATATTTTAAAGAAATAATTTATTAAAGTAAAACAAACAACTCCCCACCAATATGATTCACAAATAGTGATATAAGTTCATAGAAGATTTCAAGGACATGAATTTGGCACCATTCATTCATTCAACAAATATTTTTAAGCACCTACTCTGTGTCAGATATACCATGCTTTTAATGAACAGACATTGCAGCTGGAGGAGACAGAAGAGCAAATAATTTTGTTCCATGTCAAGGTCTGTCAGTGCTATGAGAAGAAAGCAGGCTCGGAGTGCTAGAAAGGAAAATGATAAAGTTTTACATCATGCAGTCAGTGATAAAGGTTTTGGACTTTACTCTGGGTGAAATAAGAAACCATTGATGCTTTTGAGAGAGGAGTAACATGATCTCATTTGAATTTTAGAAGGATCAATCTAGGTCATTGTATGGGAAAATTTATTGTAGGCTTACAAAGTTGTAAACAGTGAAACAATTTATGAAGCTTACTCTGATTTAAGAGTGTAAATACTTTACTTTGTAGTGGGTTGAATGGCGACCTTCAGAAAGGTACATCTACTAGAACCTGTGAAATGATGTTATTTGGAAAAAGGGCCTTAGCAGATTTAATTTGGTTAAGTGCTGTGAGTTGAGATTATCCTGAATTACTCAGGACAGCTCTAAATCCAAAGACTGGTATCTTTCTAAGAGACACACAGAGTTAAAGGCCATATGAAGATGGAGGCAGATATTGAAGTTATGAAGTTTTGAGCTAATGAAACATGGACCCACCAGAAGCTGGAAGTGGCAAGGAAGGATTCCCCTCAGAGTCTTCAGAGGGACTGTGCCCTGCTCACACCTTAATTAAACACTCCTAGCCATCAGAAATTAGAGAAAATAAATTTCTGTTGTTTTCAACCACAAATTTTATGTAATTTAGTACAGCATTCTTTAGCGAATGAATATATCCCTTTACTAGCATAAACTCACAAACAATATTCTAAAAGGTGAGAAGAGACAATCCTGTCAGGAAACTTGGGACCTAAGGAACAATACAGTGATGAGTGCCTTTAGCATTGTTTGTGCTTCATATATCCTGAACTGGGTACTAGAAAGGCCTGGTCCCCCCAGGAACCCCTCTCAAGGCAATGGAGACATACCATATCACTAAAACCAGACTGCTTTTTGTTCTCTTTCTGTTTCAGTTCCACCTGGCCCGCCAACCCTTGCACTCTCTCATTCCTCCTATGTCTTGCATTTCTCTACCTCCTTTCCTTCTTCTCTCTGATATCCAAATTGCCAGGGCTTCCTGCAAGTCTTGATGGAACTCTTTTTCTATGCATTCCACCTGCCCATCTGCAGCAGCAGCAGCAGCTGCCATTACCACCACCCATCCCTAACCCACTCCCTGTCTCTTGGGCAGCTTCCCACCCCAGCCTTTACCGGTTTCTGTGGCACACCTGCTGTTTCCTGCCTCCACTCATGCTTCTCCAGTGGGTCTACCACACCTATGTTCTGTAGGTCTGAGACCATCACCTGACTGAGCAGCATAGAGATGCTGCTTCCTTCTTGGGCCAGAGAGCTCACTCAGCAGGCTTCCTGGCTAATGCAGAACCTTGCTTGTCAGCTCAGCCTATGAAGTTGGAGGATTCTGGTTAATTGTTTCATTTTTCTTTATCTGATCCCTTTTGTGGTATAGGGCTACTCTACTGCCAACCAAAAAAAAAGAAAGAAAAAAAAACACAAAAGAGACCACACTCAAAAAACACCTCAAGAAAAGCCAAATCTCTAGACAAACATCTAGGAAAGGGGCAACCTAGCAAGGTAGAAAGAGTAGACAATAACCACCCAGCTACCACCAAACGTCATTGAAAATATTGCACTCCATCCTTCCCATTGGGAAAGGCTTAGTATGGAGCTTAAACTTCCCCCCTCATCTGACTGTGACATAGTGTCCTTCTGAAGGCAGAATGAGGAGCTGGGATATTTATCACTCCTGGCAGTAACAAGTTCTCTGTTCCACTAAAAATAGTGTTAGTAAAGAACAAGTGAGGAGCTGAGACTTCTTCCTTCAACCCATGGTACTGAGGCACCCCGCCTTCCTTGTGTGCATGGCATCTGACAAGGCCCAGTGGGAAGCCAGGACTTTCACAACATTTCAGAGATGACAATGTTCCTGTTCCCTGCAATGCCAGTGGATGCCACATGGGAAGAAATAAGGAGATGTCTCTTTCCTCTCAGCCAGGATGCTGTAACTAAGGCCTACTGGGAAGTCCAAACTCCCATCCATGCAAAACAATAATGAGGATCCCACACTTATGATGTCAAGGGAAATCCATAGACAGCCTGGCCTTCCATCATCCCCTGACAGTAATGAGGTGGTGACCACTTATGCCCAGTTTGGCAATATGTCAGACGAGGATTGCTAAACAGATGACTTAAGTAAGATCCAGAGTTTTATAACAGAATACCCAAAATGTCCAGGACACACTCAAAATTTATTTATCACACCAATTACCAGGGAAATTTTAATTTGAATGGAAAAGACATCAACAGATACCATCACTGAGATGACATAGATATTGGGATTATCTGATAAAGAATTTAAAGTGGCCACCAAAAAATGATTCAATGAGCAATTATAAATACACTTGGGAAAAAACACACAAGTGAAAAAAATATAAAGGCCCAACAATGAAGAGAAGATATGAAGAAGAACCAAATGGAAATAATAGAATTGAAAAACACAATAAATTTATTTGAAAAAAAAAACAAAACCTCAATTGTATGGGTTTAATGGCTTGGCAGTAGAGAAAATAATCAATGAACTTGAAGATATGACAATAGTAATTATCAAATATGAATAACAGTGCTTTAATTTCCTCATTCCCAAAACAAATACTGTGCAATGGGCTGGCTTAAACAATGGGAATTTATTGGCTCACAGTTTTGAGGCTAGAAGAAGTCTATATCAAGATATTATCAAGACAGTGCTTTCTCTTAGAAGACTGTGGCATTCTGGACTGGCAGCTGACAATCATTGGTCCTTGGCTTTTCTGTCACATAGAAGCACAAATGCCAGCCTCTCTTGGCTTATCTTTCTCTTCTGGGTTCCTTTGACTTTCAGCTTCTGGATCCTCCCTAAGGCTTTTTCTCTTTCTCTGTGGCCTTCCCTATATAGTCCTCAGGAATAATTAGACCCATCCTGAACCTGCTGGAACACACCTTAACTGAAGTATCTCATCAAAAGATCCTATTTTCAAGAGTTATACCACTTGTATTATGCTTAAGAATATGTTTTCTGGAGTACTTAGCTTAAAGCTGTCACAAAAAGAGAAAGTAATCTTTTAAAATATAAAGGAAAAGAAACATCTCAGGAATTTGTGGGAATATGACAAAGATCTTACATTATGCTATCCAAATCCCAGAAGAATAAAAGAATGAGGGTGGAGCTTTAAAAGTATTCAAATGAACAATGGCTGATAATTTCTCAAAGTTGTCAATATATAGATTAAAGATGTTGAGTGAATCCCAAACAGGATAAACCTAAAGATATATAACACCAAGACACATCATAGCTAAACTAATGGCAAAAATACTTGAAAGAAGTGAAAGAAAAATAACACCTTACGTATAGGGGAAAGCAATTCCAAATGTCAGTAGATTTCTCATCAGAAACCATGGAAGACAGAAGGGAGTAGCACAATAATTTTCAAGTGACTTGAAGGAATAAACCTGTCAACCCAAATTCTATATACAGCAAAAATATTCTTTAGGAAGGAAGGTGAAATTAAAATGTTCACTAAGAGAATTTGTTGCCGGCAGACGTACCCTAAAATAATGACTAAAATAAAATCTTGAAACACAAATAAAATATTAAAAGGAGGAAAATTGGACCATAAGAAAGGAAGAAAGAATAATGGAAAGAGTAAAATTTGGGCAAACATAGTAGATTTTCCTTCTACTATATTCCTTCTACTACTTTCTACTCTCTACTCCTTCTACTACTTTCCTTCTCTTGAGTTTTCTAAATTGTGCTTAATAGTTGAGGCAAAAATTATAACAATGTATGGCTCAGCATGCTCAGGTAAAGGAACTTAAAGGAATATAACATTTTTATGCTTGAACTGGTAGAATATCAATATCAGTAGACTGTGATAAGCTTTGTATGTATAGTATAATACCACAAACAACCACTAACAATTCTACACAAAGAGATATACCCCAAAACACTAATGATAGATCAAAACCAAATCCTATTCAACCAAAAAAAACCCAAATCATTGCTCTATATAATACCTTTGATATATCTGAAGGGCATTTTGTTGTATAAAAAATGTCAGTCTGTAAAGATCACTTGCTGTACAATTCCATTTAATAACATTCTCAAAATGGCAAAATTATAGGGATGGGAAACAGAGTAATGTTTTCCAGGCATTAGGAATGTTGAAGGAAAGGAGAGAGGGTATGACTATTAAGGAGTAGGCCAAAGGAAAATTCTGCAGTGAAACTATAATCCTGTATCTTAATTATGATGATGGTTATACAAATATACATATGTGATAAAATGGTATTGAACCATATACACACAGTACAAAGGTTATTTCCTTATTTTGATATTGTGCTAAAACTATATGAAATGTGACCATTGGGGGAATGTGGTCATATTTCATATAGTTTATTTTTGTAACTTCCTATGAATCTATAACCATTTAAAATAAAATATTTCTAAAAAATTGTCAAAATGACTTCAACATTTTTGGCCTTTATTCCTCAAACTTAAAACGTATGTTCAAATTAGGACAAATTGATCTGGTGCTCTGACATATTTACTAGTGGCATATTCCTATTTATGCAAAACATTAATGTTACAGACTGAACTGTGTCCCTCCAATATTGCAATGGCAAACTATGTACATTTTGAAATTTTGCTATAAAAGTTTGCACAGTTACATATTAAAATGCAAATTACACTTACCTATTTCTTTGGAATTATTTTTCATTTTGATGCTTTTCTTATTTTCTATTGTACTTTTTTCACTAGACAGCATGAGATCAAATATTAGTTTATTATGTACATGACATAGAGTAGTTTATCTTATATAATGAAGAAATAGTCCTGATCTCCCTTGCTCTTGCCTCCTGAAGGGATGTTTAATGGGGTTTCCCAGGAAGTGTCATGGCCCTACAGACATGAGATCCATTTTCAGTTCTCATTAAAATCCTTCCTACGTAGAGAGAATGCAGCCACCAGAGAAAGAAAGCATTGCATCAAGCCAAACCCAAAGCAGTTGATATCCAGGAATGGAGCATGGCTCAGCATGCTCAGGGAGAAGGCACCAGTGTTGATGTTACACACTGAGCCTGGGTTAACAAGTAAAATAAAGACTTTACCTAGAGTGAAAACATGAACAAAGACCTATGCCTGGCAATATAGGCCCTGGAAAACGAAATTGGTGTCCTACTGCATCTCAGATGACCTGGGTAAGTGTTAAATGTGACTCTCACTGTATCAGTTTCCTGCAACTGCCACAACAAATCACAACAAATGGGGTGGCTAAAAACAAGAGAAATTCTAGTTTGGATGGCTGGAAGTCCAAAGCCAAGGTGTCAGCATAGCCCTCTGAAATCTGGAGGGAAGAATCTGTCCTAGGCTTCCTTCCTGGCTTCTGGTGGTGGCTTGTCAGCAATCTCTGGCATTCTTCACCTCCATGGCCCATGGCATTCTGCCCTCTGTTGTCTGTGCCTTCTTTCCCTTCCCTGTAAGAACACCAGCATATTGGATTATGGGCCCGTAATTCTCCAGTATAACCTCCTGTTAACTGCTAACTCCATCTGTAACAACCTTATTTCTAAATAAATTCATAACCTGAGGTACTGGGGATTAAGACTTCAACAATATCTTCATTTAGGAGGGCAGTACATAATTCAACCCATGATGCTCACCAAGACTGTTCTTTCAGCCACAGTAGTTAAGGATGTTACTTAGAGGTATGTCAGGATCTGCTATGTGTCAGTGATAGGGTCCTCATTTGTAATTGTGTTGTAAATTTTATGTGGTTTTCATTAGTTCATAGGATTCATAGATTTAGTCATTTGGTCAACTTCACAGGATTGTCATTTATACCTAACTGAACTAAGAGGAAATTACTTGACTATCGAATTTGAGATTCTAGTGTCTGAAGTCAGAAGGAGCCAACAAGTGGTTTATCTTATATTATTCCCTTTGTATGTGCAGCACAGAACCGAGTTGCAGCTTTCTAGTATCCTTAACATATGTTAAGAGTCCTAATGAGAAACAATAGGACTTGGGAAATGAAAACACTTTCTTTTTCTTCTCCCCATTGTATGACAAGCTGTTTTTCCTTGAGATAGCAGAGAATGTGCACATTTTAGAATAAATTAAGTTGTTTTTAATAGTTTCTATCAGGAAGAATTAGGAAAAGCCCTTTCATAGAAATTGTGTCAAATCCCTATTTCAAAAGGTACTAATATGATAAAAAAAGAAAAAAATAATGGAGTCCTTCATTTAAACCACAGTCACCAGAATAAGAATATGATTGTTTATATTAATATATAATAATGAGTACATTTAGAAAAGTACTGTTCTTTGTGAGCTGGCTGATTTGAATTTTAATCAGATATGACTTTCCTTTTAAAAATTCCTCCTTTAGAACACAGAGAAGAAAAGCAGTTATAATCTTTAGATAACAATTACTAGTTTCTAATGTTAAAATGAAGGTATAGGAATAAAATTGTATGTGCAGAGAATCCAAACCCTTGAATTTTCATGAAATCACCATTTATAAAGAAAAAGAAAGTGTATATGATTTATACTAAGTACCGATTCCTAAAAAAATACCTTTAATTTCCAGGGCTGTGGTACATTTTTCAGGGAAGAGACCATATATTAAACAAGTAAACAAACAAATAAGCAAAACTCTACAGTGTATGATATATGAATAAATTATAACTATGGACTTGGCTAAAGCCAGGAAATAAAGAAAACCTACTAACAAATGTATTATTAAGAAGTATGTTGTTAGTTCTATTGCAAATGAAAATAGTTTTGCTAACTTAGTTGAGTCTATGAGAATAGATTTGAAATTACATTCCTAAGATACTAATAGCCTAGTGTATGACCATTTAAAGAAATTAAAGATATATACAGGTCAAATTTACTAGGGACTTGGACATATCTGAAATTGATTTTCTTTTTCATTATGTGAGCATGAAAATAGAGAAAAACACTTAGCCCATCAAATTATATTATTTGTTACAAGTGTTTTAAATTTCTAGGAGACAAATACAGTTTAAAAGTTACACTCCAGAGTAATTTTTTTTCATTTTTGACTAATTTAAAGCCAGTGTGACCTTTTCAAAGGTGGTGACATTTCTAATGTTCAGGGAAAGACTGAAGGAGTAAAATTTATCTTATGCAAAAACTTAGCACATCTGGTTGAAAACCTTTTAATTTAAGTGCTTTTGTTGGAAGCAATTGCATATTTAACTCTTCATTTCCTAGGTAGTTAAGGAATATACTGATGTGAGAGTAAACAGAACAAAGTCTACCATGGATGTACATAAATTGTGGGTTCATTTTTGTACTCATCAAAATCCATCCTATTTAATACAGTGTACAGTCATCAGAGCAAGAAAACGTAACCATCAACCGATCTCACCATTGTTGAGCAGTTTTTCATGGTTGGAGGGACTACCCATACTAAAATGAGGGCAAAACTGAGTCACCATTTAAGTTTCCAGAATAGACAACTTCCATGTGAGAACTGCTCTTGAAGTAAATAGTGAAAGAGGTAACGTTCTTCTCAGAGACCTCTGCCACCCAGAAGCAAGCATTAATTCAATTTTTCATCTTTATCGTATAGTGTACTTCAATCATCAATCCCTACATCCACTTCCTGGAAAGGTAATGCTCTCATTTTGCTGCCATATCACATGACTGTGTCCAGTGCTCTGCCATACACACAAACACACACACTTGGACACACACATATTGGTCTTTCAAAATCTAATAAAAATTTCATGAAATCTAATCGTAATTCTAAAATGTTTTCAGTCCACATGGAAATCTTTTGCTCACTAAATACTTATACCTTTGGTTTATACCATCACATTTAGCACACCCTCAGAGAGAGAAAGGAACTAGCAATGGTGGGGCAGTGCCAGATGCTGTGCTAAGTCCCTCATGTGAATGTTATAATTCTGTGTTTCCCAAAACCTCCAAGGAATTTTCCATTCCATTTTATGATGAAGAAATTAAATATCAGAAATGTTATGCACAATGGCTAAAGCCTTTATACCTGTTTGGGTTGGTGCTCAGCTTTGTGGGAAAAAGAGTTTCACCTGTTCTATTGTAGATGTTGCCTTATTGTAGATGTTGCAGTTGTTCCCTATTATTGTAGATGAGGTTGCAGTTCTGACAGCAAACAGCTGCTTGGTAGATTCCAATAAATAAGAGGTGGAAACTAGAGTCGAAGCTCTCAGTTCCAGAAGCTGTCAGTCCCCTGGTCCCATCTTTATTTCCTCTCTTGTGTCTCTCTGCCTTTTATCTCTGTAAGTTCTGCGTCGCCTTCCCTTCGAGCCAACCTATCTCTGAGCTGATTTCAGCAAGCTTAAAAATCCCTGTGCTATTATAATGATATAGAGTCATCTAACTAAATCCGAAAGCTGACATAATTAACAGCACAATATAATATAATATATACCTCTGTATCTAAGTTTGTCCCTGAAGAAATTTTTTATTATCTTGAAGGCTGTTGGGAAATCAATAATAATGAGTATTATATATAATATGTATTATATACATCAACATCTAGCCTCATGCATGATACTAATAGGAGCTCAATAAATGAGAAACAAATGGGATTCTGAAATCCCAGGCTCAGGATGAGCTTCTCAGTTACAGCCCACTAAACCCACCAGAGCATAGGCTACATTCCAAGCAGTATGCCATGCCTCGTGCCTCACCACAAGTGAGCTATATATTTTATCTGATGTTTTCCACATAGGAGGTACATTGCTTGTGCTTTTCACCCTGGCTGAAATTTTGTGTCCTTTAGCCCATCCATTTTGGAGCTCATGAAACTCTGGGGTGGAAGGCCCAGACAATTCCAGTTCTTTCAGGAAATTTTTCTGGTGTTCTCAGGTCCCTCTCACTCTCCTTTGAGGCCCTGTTTTTCTCTTATCGTTTTAATTGTGCACTTACCTTACACATTTTCTGAACTGGCTACGTGATGCACTAACTGATATAGCTGAAAAACACGCTCTGGGTTAGACACCTGGGTGCCAATCTTGATTCTGCCAAGTAGGAACTGGCCAATTACTTTGCCTGACCACAGTTCCCAGTTGTGCCATCTAACGTATGCAGGATGTATAACTCTTTATAGGCCCCTTATTAGGGGGCCTGGAGCATGTCAGCAGCTTGGGCCCTGGGCCGCTTCTGCCTGACAGTTCCTCACTAAGTGTCAAGGCACCCAGCACAGGAGATTTAATTGAACTGAACTGCTCTAAAAAGCAGAGATTTAATTATGGCTAAATCCCACCAGAAATTAAGAAATGATCTTGTGTATGGAATATGAACATTTTAGAACTGAATAGTCATGATCCACTAAACAAAGTTATATGTGATTTGTAAATTGTGTCGTAAGTGATATGGATATTGCCAGAGTCAGAAATGCTCCACATTTTGTGTGCAATACTTCAGTTTACAGTGACCTTTTTATGTACTCCAGAGAACAATTTGTGTCTGAGAATACCGCAGAGAGAGACATCAAAAAATGTAGTAAGCAGGGAAATCACCTCCACTGAGAAAGTTGATAATAGTGGAGAATGCCAATGGGTAGGCAAAGGGTGCTCAGATTAGAAGGTCCTGCAGAGCTAAGTAAGTGATAAGCATAGGAATTTGGGATTAGAAAGTCAAGTCAGCAGCTAGAATTTTGCAAAACCTTGGAGTGTTCCTATTGTGAACCCAGAGCATCTGCAGATGAAGAGACCACAGAATTTTGCAACATAATTAAATTAATTAGTGAAATGTTATCTCAGCCTTGAATAGGGTGGTAAAAATTGGAGAGATTAGATATTTGAGGCTGATTGGGAATTGGGGAATATGGGAAACAGCCAAGATCAACAGAAGTTTGACCCAGGCCAGAGAAGATAATTCTTGTTACACTCTTTAGATGCCATCAGAAGCTCAGTGTGAAAGAACTGGAAGTCTAGTTCTTAACCACATCAGCCTAGCAATTGTTTTAGTATATATTTATGCCTAAATTAGCTATATATTTAAACATTTTAAGCCTCTTTCCATAATGAAAGCTAAGTAATTAGTAGCAAATTTTTTCTTGTACTTATACAGTCCCAAGTTAATGTTAATGAACCCCATCTAGAGTAGTTGCTTATGTGTGTGCATGGGATGGATCTTACTCTGGTATTTACAGCAGGCTCTTTTAATTAGTACAATTTAACAGAATAATTTTTTTTTTCTTTAAAATACAATTCTGACTGACTGCCCAACACTTTGATACCTTGCCTAATGAAAGGTAAGTGCCTATTAATAAACAATTGTTTTCCATTTGATGTGTATTAATGTGGCATTTGCGGGCACATGAAGAATCAAAAAAATAATATAGGAAATACATTTCTGTCAAAAGTTTACAGTTTGTCCTTGCATTTAAAACAATTCCATCTGTACATACCTGTAGTGCAAGACATTTAGTAGCTACCTTGTAATCGTTTATTAATTAATTTGGACTATTTTTTACTCTCAAAGTGGCACTACACTGGAGATAAGGCTAAGATGGTGCAACATCAGGATGGCACTGGGTCATCCTTGTTTGTGGAAGGTCACTCAGATACACATTTATTTATTTATTTACACACATTTTGTGAGTTCCTTCTTGGGGCTCCTGTATCATATGTGGCAGGCCTGTTGCAGGGATGAAGAGAAAAGGATATTGGAAGTGGTAAACAATGGAAATCAAAAATTTCAATTCTAGCAGCTAAGTGCTACAATTAAATGTTCACAAGGTGCTATAGAAATATCCAGCTCTGAATGTGGAATCAGGAAAAATCTAACAAGGACAAGGACACTTGTGCTCAGACTTCTTGGTTGGGAGGAGTCTGGAGGGCAGAGGTAAGTTATGGCAAAATGAAAGTTACATGCAAAGAAAAAGATGCATGAGAAAATTATTTGTAAAAAACCAAACGGTTCAGAATAGATTATGGATGAAATTCAGGGAAAATGACTTAAGTACAAAAAGAAAAGACTGACTTGAGGGAGAAAGTATAGAGTAAGAATTATTTACAGGAGTAGAGAGTCTGTAACATATTAATGTATTGAGTGAAAGGGACCCATGCACAAGCAAGGGTGATATTTGGTAGAAAGAGGACAAGGAAAAGCAAAGGGAAGATACATTGGATGAAGCAAAGTGGCAGAGAAGGAGCCTAACAGAGTCTGTTTCAGAGAACTTGCCTTTTCCCTGTAGGGCAGGAGGTGCTTGAGAAGGGAGGGGCAGAATATTGTGGTGGGGAATCTGAGGGGAAGTGGACTAGCCGAGCCTCTCTTATGTAGTAGCCAGTTTGATTGCAGAGGTGGACAGAGGCTCGGATACACAGAATGAAGACTGGGATGGAGAGAAAAGAAATATATTTAAATCGCATCACTCTAGAAGAATTGACAATTGTTACTACTAATAAACAGTAGGATGAAGATTAGAGTAGAAGTGGAGGTAGTAAAAAATGACCATGGATGAATGAAAACTGATAAAAATTGCATTTTAAGTTGCATTTATTAGTATATAGGCATTGACTGATGTAGAGCAAAAAAGTCACCTGCTTCAGAAACTTAACCATTTGTAATAATTTCATTTAAATTTAATTGGTAGTTTGTACAACTGTGGTGCCGATGCTCTGGGCTACAGAAAAGTGACATAATGCAGACCTTAAATTAAGAGAAAAAAGGTAGAAACTGCAGATGTAGTTGGGATGAGTGGGAGAGTCTGTGGAGTTACATTCTAATTAGAGAGGGCTATCATATTTATAATTTACTTCCAAATACCTCAATATAAACTGTGATGGGATATACACGTGTATTTAATCTACACACCAAGGGGGGTTAAAGTTTGAAATACTCTAATCAGGAATCCACCCTCCAGGTTTGGTTAATTAGCATTTGAAAGCCTTTCTGGAGGTAGCACTAACACCTTCAAATAGTCTATCTAAATCTTATCCAGACAGCTTTAATTAGCATTAAGAAGTTAGAAATTGTTCGCATTGACAAAAGGAGGAGTAATAAATGTATGCGGTTTTTAGAAAGAGCGTATCTGTGTTTCTCTCCTTGCATTAAAAGGGTGCCAAGTGACTTGCAAAGCCGAGCAGCCTAATACTTGCTCAATGGTCCTCTAGATCTAGAACTGTGCTGGTTCCAGGTAACAAGTGCTTTGTGCCTTGTCTGACTAACACTTCCAGCCATTAGACATTGATACTTGGCCAAGTGTTTAATTGAACAGGGAGAGGATTTTACTAAGCTTACAGGTTCAGTTTTGATGATTTTTTGTGTACTTGATGGCTACTCAATGTGTGTAGGTAGCATGGCATTTATTCTGAGTTTACCTTTGTTACACCACAGGTGAGCTAGCGCAGGGTGATAAATCATATAGGGCACATAGCTCAGATCTTCCTCTAATAAATCCATGCTTAGCAGCAATGTTCCAAATTGTGTTCATCAACTGCAATGAATTTACCAAATTAATGAAGGATGTTGGTAATGTGGGTAAGTGGGCAGAGTGGGGAGCTGGGCATATGGGAATCCCCTATATTTTTATGTAATATTTATGTAAATCTAAATACTGTTTTTTAAAAAAGAGTCTATCTATATTTACAGAAGATTTTTTCATTTGTTGAAAGGACAAAATTTAAGCAGAAATGTTTCCATAAACTGAAAGCATCTTCCCCTAAATGTTCAGTAACCACAAAGGAGGAAACCATAACTTTACAATGGAGAATGCTGACACACGCTATCTTAACCAAGTGATTCCCTTACCATCACTACTGACGCCTACTGGTGTCACGTACTCACTGATATCAAGCACTGAGTTCACATAATCTTGGAATCCTTCACAATAATGTGTCGCCTCAGTATAAGCTGAGAAAACACTAGGCAAGTAACTGTCTAGTGTTATTCAAAATGTTAAGGTCACAAAAGACAAGGAAAGGGTGAGGAACTCAGAATAGAAGAGGCTAAGACGTGACAACTAAATGTAGTGTGGGCTAGTGGAACAGAAAAAGGACATTAGTGGGAAAGCTGGTGAAATTTGAATAAATTCTCTAGTTAAAATAGTATTATATTAAAGTTAATTACTTAGTTTTGGTCGTTTTTCCATGGTTTTCTTAGATGTTTATTAGACGTAAGAAGAAAGTGGCTGAGAGGTATATGGAATATGCCTATACTGTTTTTGTGACTCGTCTGTATGTCTAAAATTATCGTTAAATTGAGAGAGAGAGAGAGACAGAGACAGTCAGAGAGAGAGAGAGAGAGAGAGAGAAAGAAGGGATATTAGACATTAAAAAATAGACCTTAAAGATCATTTAAACCAACCCCTGATGTAAATTCCTACTTTATAAAGCTCAGGATTGTGATATAAATATTAAAAATTAAGGTCATAAATGTGGAAGTTCTTGGCATTTTGAAACGTAAGAAGTTACAATGTTTGCAGAGTATCTTCTTGTTTTTCACTACTTTTTAATGTAATTTAAATACAGATAAAATACCAGTGGAGAGAATCCTATGATAAAACAGTAAATGGAAACATAGTAAGTATGAAATATAATTGAAGATCATGCAAGACTTAAATATTTTAATTCAAATGCAATTTAGAAATGAGATAATGATCATTTATTTCCATTGCTTCAAGAAAATGAAGAGGAAGAGAATGAAAATATGTATTGAGATTCCTGTATGCTTGATTTAGTCATTTCTGTGTCACTGATTATACTGGCATGAAAAAATAAAGTGGAAGAGTGATTGTTGGACTGTCAATGGATGAAAGACTATGGTACTAAGTACATCTACTAATAATCAAAAGCTGCAGAACCTAATGGAACCCCAAGATATTTGAGAAGATATTAAATGTTCTTTAACATAATGAGATGAAAATATAATTAATTATTGTAAATATATGGAACAATGTCATTGTATAAATAATTTTATTCAGTTATCAATGAATTTTCATTCAAATTTTTATTCAAATCATGCTGTTCACATGGAAACTTGGGTTCATAAAAGCTAGAAAGGTAAAGCAGAAAAAAGCCATAAAACCATGCAAGGGCTACTCTTTTTATTTAAAAAGCCCATTTATAAATGACTGAAAATTAATAAACCTGGATGATTTATGGTGATTTTGAAGACTATAAAATGATATTTCTCTTGTATAAAGTCAATGCCTTTAAAAATTCATTCATTCTAAAACTAACAATTGAGTATTATATATATATATCAAAAGCTGTTATTGCCATTTGTGATACATGAATGATAAATATATATAACCAGCAACCTTCATGGAGCATATATTCTATTTAGTTAGATAAGAGTTTTTTGGTCCTGAACAGCAGAATACTCAGATCAAATTGGCTAAAGCTAGAAGATATATTTTTTGACTGAAATAATCTGAAAATTAGAAGGGAAGGACAGGCATCAGCCTTGGCTGGAATTTCCTTTTCTCTCCATATCTCAACTCTGTGTTTACTGGTTGGATTCAGTCTCAAGTGTCATGTATCAGTATGACATGCAAAGCCTTCAGCTCCTGCATCATCTTAGATTTCCAGTACAGTGAAAATAAAAAAGAAAGTCTTCTTCTGAGAACTCAAGTTCAAAACTGCATTGTACATTAATAGCTTCGATGAAATCATGTGCCAAATCCTGAGCCAATTCCTTGGACAAAGAAATGTGATGCATGTATTGGCTTAGACCTGAGTTTTGAGCTACCCCTAAGAGTGAGGAATCAAGTCAGATTTATAAGAACCACATGGACTGACTTTTGGCAACAGGATAAAGAAAGTCACTGCAGCAGGAAATTATAATACAATTAGCAGTTGAATCCAAAACAGCAACTGCCTACTATATAAATCTATATTATCTGTGAAATAGAGCTGGGTATTCAGAAAATTCTCATAAAAATTGAAGTTTTTACCCATTACTAAACATGTATATTTGAAATTGAACTTATGAGTTTTTTCATTTGAATTCAAGAAATGCATGATATATTGTGGAACTTAAGATCAAACTATTCATAAACTTATTATATAAAGTTATGTCCTTATGTAAATACATTTCTTAAGGAAAATAGCTCAAGATTTAATGAGTTAAGTTTGTGAAAGAGCCCTAAAGATCAGATATTTCACATAGGAATATGGGGATATATATTGGCCAAAGTCACTCCAACATCTTATCTGTTGGTGTCAGAAACTGCCACTGATTTCAACTTCCTTCTACAT